>NC_136004.1:22734783-23384783 GCF_048128805.1 Centroberyx gerrardi
CTGTATATTTCACAACTCTCTTGTGAACAAATCCACATTAAGAAGAGATACATTAACACTCACAAATTGGCAGTGGATAAATCCTGCCAGGGCAGGTGTTTCAAAAACAAGTTGTTATTTTTCCTATTCCTGTGCCAGCCCCCATCTTGCTCCTAGTCACAGTTTACTGAGAAGAGCTCATTAACATCAATAGCTTAGTTTCGCCTTCATTATCTTAATACCCCAAAGCAAAATGGTCACAGCGTTTTTGTAAATCCCTGACTGTTTCTTTGAAAGGTATACAGTCCATGTAAATACCAATCATCTGGGAGAGATACAGAGAGAGAGGGAGAGAGAGAAAGAGAGAGAGAGAGAGAGAGAGAGAGAGAGAGAGAGAGGTCCTTAGATGAAAGACAGGTACAGCTGTACACATGCTCACACTGATCAGAAGCCAACAATGGAAGAGCGAATCAGGGTATTTTCACATGATGATGTGGTATATTTGACAAATAATGGCAGTTCTGACTGTTTATTCATTTTTTGAGAGGAGGTTTATGGGAAAGAGTGGTAATAGCTGACAATAAAGGAAGTGTGTATGGGGGAATGTATGCATGTGCATGTGTGTACACATTTTGATGCAGTACCCTTGGCAGCTGAAGCCAGTTTTGATTCTGTGTTAATCTTTTTTGAGTGGAGGTTAATGGCACAGAAGGCTGAATGATAGACCCTTCCAGGATTCAGTGGTTGTTTGGCTGCAGAAGTGCATCTCTAGCCCAGATAAGCTTTTCACAAGCCAAATCATGCAATGACAACTTGCTTTATCATCGAACCCATACTCAATGAAGAGCCAATTGTATAATAGAGGGGCAGGAGCTGGCATAGTGTTTTAAAGCAGCCGCAACAGTTGGGGAGTGAACAAGCCAAATGCACGGTTAAGGATCGTTGCCGCTGTAGAATGTGGATAAGGTTTTCACAGTGATGAGCGCTGGTGAAGTGCATGAGACTCATAACGCCGGAATAATCGCTGATGGGAATTTTTATGGAGACTGGCAATGAAACGAACCATGGGTCATAGATGAGGGAGCAGGCAACACAAAGGGCATACGTGAAAAAATACATTCTGGGACAGAGGCGACAGATGGAGGCCGCAAGGGAACAAGGGTGAAAGGGAGGCCACCTATGAAGTTCACAAGCGGTCACAAATGTGCTTACAAATGTCATTCCTCACTGTGCTAGCCAGCCTATTAGGAGATTCTAATTGCTATGCGCTTAATATTAATTGTTAATTCTACACAAAGTCATAGAACCACATTGTATACAGATAGAGACTCAAAGGAAACAAGAGTGAAGGTTCATGTTAGCCAACTTTGCAGGCATACTTCAGAATAAAGACAGAGGGACAGACCAGATGGAGGACAAGAGGTTCCAATTACAAGAGTAGAAAAGTTAAGCGCATTTCAGAAGCTTACCTCTGAATGGCATCTGTGAAACAAGGCCTTGTCACTGGAACGTGGGTTAGCAAATAAGCGCGTATTTCTGGATAGGACTAAGAGTATCAAGACTAAGAGTCTAACAGACCCACAACATTGAATTTTGTGGAAGTGTCTCTGCCAGGAATCAAACTCAGGTCTCCCGATTGAGAATCTGCAATCCCTGCGGCACACTTTCACCCACGTGACCAAAAGTGGGGAACAGAGCGACCGACCGAACGACCGATGCCTATGAAGGGAACAAGTGGGCGTTGGATACATGTGAGTCTGTCCAACTTTAATCAGTTAGTAACCAGAGTGTCAATTTGTGCTGGACAATGTCAAATAAGCAGGATGTCGTATTCGATGTGCCTGAAATTCATCCTAAATTAACGTAAGTTGAGAGTTGAAATGCAAAGAAATTAGTGTGGCTAACAAGTGATTAAGGGCAATGAATCAACATAAGTCCCAGCTGCAGAAGAGGAAGTGTATGCTTCCGAATTATGCTTTCTTTCTACGTAATCAGACACTCTAAAGGGGCTCTACCAAGGGAACAGTGGACAGATGAAGGGAGCAAGCGGGCACACAGCCCCTGTCCAGCTCTTATTAACCAGCTGTGCTAGCCAGCCCTATCAGCTACTGCAAGACAATACTAAGTCAAACGAGTCCATCAAGCCAACTGGCCTTAGGCCCATTACTCTCACTCCCCTCTGTCAGGCTGGTGTTAAGTGCTCATTAAGCCCAAAGAAGAACGCTTTAAAAGAAAATGAAAATGTTCCCCTGTGAGCCTATTTACAATTTAAAAAAGCAGTGAATGAATGGTAGGTAGCTACTGTAGCAACTCAATTAGTGGCTCAGTGCGTGTGTGTGTGTGTGTGTGTGTGTGTGTGTGTGTGTGTGTGTGTGTGTGTGTGTGTGTGTGTGTGTGTGTGTGTGTGTGTGTGTGTGTGTCTGCATGTGTGTTTTAAGCCTTAACAGATTGCCGAGGTGTAGGGGATGAGTTGTGAGATCAGATATGATAGCTTCTCAACAGGCGCACATTTTCAGCCTTTGATACCAGCTGTGCGTCTGAATAGTTTTTGTTTTAATCAGTGTTTAGTTGTTGTGTCTCACTTTCAAATCTAATGTGTTCATCTCTCATGTAGGGGCCAGGAGTTATTAAGCAGCGTCATTCGGAAACCCAAATAAGTCTAGTTTCGACCTTGGATCCAGGTTGATTAAAACTATTCTGGTACTGTTCAGTGGGGACCCACTTGGCTCATTATCAGTAACTAATTACATCTGTTGTACTTCTTTTAAATCAATTCATCATTTTGTGTCAGCCTTATGCTTCTTGGATATTAATTACCCCATTCTGTTTAGTAAGGCTTTGCCCTGAGCCATGCCACACACACACACACACACACACACACACACACACACACACAGACACACGCACACACACACACACACAGAGCGAGGATGCCTAAGTCTGGTGCCAATATGGCCTTGAGCAAAGTACTTAACCCCTGAATATTTGTGACAAAACAGTGTGGGCGATTTAATAGTTGTCATTTATAAATAGTGCATAAAAGTGCTGATTTCATTGTCATAAATGTTTAGAACAAAGGTTTACAGATAACCAGTCCCAGTAGGAGAGGACGCTCAACACTGGGCAAAGCTTTTGGTATGTGTACAGGAAGAAGTGGTCATGGTTTTCCATTTCTGCTGTGTGTCTTCTGTGTTTTCAGTGCAGAGAACAACAATTTAAACATGCAGGTATTTCATTTTACGTTCAGTTAAAAGTTTTATACCACTGCAACATCTTTAAGACTCTGCTATTTTTTCTTTGACTGCTAAAAATTGTGAAGCCGTGCTGTTGTGTTTCTATCTGCCCTGTTCATCTGTGCATACAGCTAGCAAATCCCTTCGCCACACAACGGTGGTTTGCAAATCCAATTTAAGTTTCCACAGAAGCATATACCATTTACAAAATATTTATTTTAATGAATATTTATTTGAACCTATAATCTCTCGCTGCTGTCGGTTAGTTAATAACTGTTAATATAATTCCATAAAGTTTCACTTTCATGCCAGCAAATTCCATTGGAGATATCTCACTTAGGTATGACAATCTCCATTTCTAATCAAAATTTTTTATCATTAAGGCCTTTTATGCTGTATATATTAGTATAAATGAAAGGGAAAAAAATAAGATAAGCCCAAGGAAGATCATCAATTTGTTAAGGCATAATTATTTTATGGGAAAACTTGCTGTAAAAAGAAATAAAAAACGGACTTGCTCAGTCTGACGCATAAACATGAACGATCAAATAAAATATGTGACAGTGTCATCACTATCAAAAGTAATTTCACTGTGACATTTAGTATATTTAATTTCTACTATATTTAATATTTTGTTTTACCAATTCTAACTGGTTACCCAGAAACTCACAGCTTTTGGTTGTGACGAAAATGGAATTAATGCAATACAATGGTGTAAACTGGAAACTTATTACAACTGACACGATTAGTCACTACTCAAGTATGAAATGTCTCCTGCGTTAATCTATGCCTCCCTATGAACTAGTGACTGAGAGCGCGTCAGTTTACCCACAAACAAAAAGAAAAGAGCTCTAAGCTACACTCAGAATCCCTCAACAAACACCATTAAAGAAAGGCAGAGAAAACAAACATGCACACACACAAATAAAGACGTGCATTCAAAGAGATGCGCAAGCGTACATAGAGACGCAGGCACACATAGACACACACACCCACCGTGGAAGAGAATACACACACGCACGCAGCAAAATGCGGCAAAATGCGTGCGTGTGTGTATTCTCTTCCATGGTGGGTTGACAGAACTGGGACAACCAATTGTGAAGTAAAAAGACCCCATAAGGCACAGAGTCTACAGCCCCATGTTTAGTGCTGGCGGCTGAAACGGGCCGTGCCCTAAGTAAAGATGGCAGCATGAGGCTCTCCAGGGGGTGCTTTTAGCTGCTAGAACGTCTGCAGCTCATGGCACCCGTGCAGCTACACTGTGCGTCTGTCCTCCCACACACATATTTAGAAGTATACACACGTACAGCATATAGAAGAGAGAAATCGGTGCAGTCTCAATCTCTCTCTATAAAGCAGACACACACACACACATATATGCACGTACACAGGCCTATGCACATACACACAACCACAAACAATCACATGCACACGTACACACAAGTACACACACATAGACAAACAGCAAGATATGAGAGACTGCACTTAGAACATATGGAGAAAATAAAATGGTCTTGATTTAAGGGGAAATTACTCCTTAGAAAATTGCTCTTTTAATCACACGCTTTAATGTAGGATTTGTGTGTCCGTGTGTGAGTGTGTGTGAGTGTGTGTGTGTGTGTGTCTGTTCATGCAACTTCTAGCAAAATATAATCGTAGTTTGCATAATGCGTTCCATTTTCCATGACCCTATGCTATGCTGTACTGCCATTAAACATGTTCTGTTTATTTTCCCTATGCTCAATGTAGCAATTAATTGCACTTTACCAGGAGAAGACAAGGTGTCTTAGATAAAGGGCAGGTGGTTGGGGCGGGTGGGGGCATTAAGAGAACATTATGAAAGGCTGGAAATTAAATTGCAGGTGATGTGAAGTGCTTTGTGTCTTGAAGATGGAAACTGGTCATTGTTGTATCCTTGCTGCAAATGCAGGACACAAAATGAAATTGATAACGTTTACAAAAATAGAAATCATCCACATTGGGAGTTATAAAAATCTATGCTGTGATGCAGTATATCTCACCTTCCACATACCCATGACTTTGTGACTCACTGCACTGACAGACTCCGTACTGCAGAGCCAGAAATGCCTTTTATGTAAAAGAACCAGGTTTGAGTCTACAGTTGCAAGTAGCATTCAGTTTGTACTTAAGGTAGTACCTGTACTACCTACCTACCTTTCAAAGAAAGAAAGAGCATTGATCAACATCAACATGAATCTAATTTATTTTTAAATGTATGTTAATGTGGTTAGGATAATTTGATCACATGTACTATGAGTGCACATTTTTGAGGTCTAGTATCTAATAAGCCCCTTGAGAACTGTGATAAATAGCAACCACGTCCTATTGTCTCATGACTCAACCAATTTGTGAAGTTGTTTGAATTAGTGATGTTTTTGTTTGAAGCCAACCAGCTGTAGAATTAATGAAAACGAGGATTATGCACACGCTCCTCTGCCCTTTCCCTTTGGTCTGTTGTAGTGTGTTTGTTAATGTGTTTAAACACTAGTGGATTCTTTTCAACTGAGATTCACACAAACTCACACTGAGCATGATGGGAAACCCTGGGTAATAGTAACAAACGCGCAAACATACACACACACCAACCCCGGCCACCTCAGTCCCAGAGGGGCCAGTGGGTGCACAGCCTCATGCCAAGAGAAAATGAGGCAAAGAAAAATAGCTGAGCTGTTTCTTTGTTCTCCCCCTTTCTAGTATAAATGGTCCATGTTGTTGTTGTCGATTTTATTTCTCCCTGACACGCTTGTTGTTTGTGTTTGTTTGTTTGTGTTTGTGTGTGTGTGTGTGTGTGTGTACATGCATGCACATTTGTCTTTTTTCAGTCATGGCAGAGCGTGCCATTGAAGCCGTAGCCTGCAGGCTGTAACATATGCTCATTATACTGTCATCATCTATAATATGAATTCAAACAGGGTCTCCATTTGAGTGTGAAGAAGTTCTCTCACTTTCACTCCATGCCCTTATTTAATTAGACAAGTTGAACTGTATTTGAAATTATTTTCTAGCACCCTGCTGACTTGCCTCTCTTTTTAATACTATGCAATCTGGGACTTTTAAACCTTATTTATTCAGGTATGCTAAAGTGATAAGCTGTGGGATTATTGCTTTTCTTGATATTGGCAGCACCTCTGGTGGTAAGTGGTCGTTGCTTTGGTGTTTTGCACTGCATTTCCCAGAAATCACTTCACAACAGGGTTGCCAGTACTTGACATCACTGGACTGACAGCAGCTCCCACTGCCCAAAACAAACAAGTGACTACAGTTAACAAAACGACAGAATTTCAGCCGGTGCTTAAAGAGAAAGTATGTAAATATAGCGTTTTATAAAACAATGTTATAACTGTTTAGTTATGTTATGACTGCATATTTATTACAGTCGACAGCTGCAAATATTCAACCAATAACAATGTTATATTGAAAAAAGACAGCGACTGCTGACAGTAAAGTCAGCAACAGAAGTACATTAGTACTTATAACCTGTTAACCAAGCTAACACTAAACTTATGCAACCGAGCTACAAAATAAACATGTTTGCTGTTATTTGAATTAGCTGTGAAACGTTTACACAATGTTTGACAGCCAAAAAATTGCCACTTGTTTTTCAAAAGCTGACTAACTTAATATTAAAGACACTTAGTGTAGACTGCGGGTATAGCAAAATCTACCACTCTAAAAGAAAAGAGAAAAACATCTGCATCACTCGTCATCGTCTCTTCTCTAATCTAGGAGTGCTTTTCATCTTTGGAAGGCAATGCTGATGTTCAGTCTAGTTTTGGCTCGGAGGCAGTCGCTTTCCTTTTTAGCACACTTGCCTTCCTCTGAACGATTAGTCTGTTTTTTGGATTTTCTGTTGAGTTTCTGTGGGTACCAGTGTTTTCTTTGCCTGTTCAGCCATGGTGGCTACCACTGCTCATGCTAACTGCCCAGTTTTGCCTCCATTTCTTCCAAACCATTGTTGCTGCTTCTATAAAAATCACTTACCTGGGAAAAGAGTGACCCCCCTCACAGCAAATGCAAGAGCTTTCATGTACTGGTACAGGATCAATTGCTACTGTATGGTATCAATTGGTGATAGAGTAGCAAAACTGACATTTATTGAAGGATAAAAATTGTGTACTATTACTTTAAGTACTGTAGAACATATTATTGGTTATGCACTGACCTAGAGTAGCTGCAGAGGGAGGGAAGGTAATGCACACACACCTGGGTGTTGCTCAGCAGCGCTCTTATACTGTTGGCCCCTAAGCAGCTCAACTGGAGTAGTAAGGGGTTCAGAGTCAGTGCTTGGGTCAAGGGCACTTGTAGTTGTTGAGTGACTAGTAAGTGCATCTAGTTTACGCCTCCATCATATTTCATATCAATTAAGCACAGTTGAAGCATATTAAACTGCCCATAGTGGGTAGAGGGTCAGGAATAATGTGGCATGGTTGAGCATGTTGTAGGACTAGAGAGGTTTCATTGCTGTTTATGTAAAACGTGCTAATATATAATGCATCATCAATCAGTATGCTTCTATATGAGGAAAAGGGAAAGCATTTTTAAAGTATTCAGCAGTAAGTGAAATAGGGATAATGTAAAAACTCAAGTCAACTGTAATTCAAATGATGCTTTTTACAGTAATGTTTTTTTCTTCATTCTTTCTTCATACAAAATGCAAACCCCAAGAGCAAGGGAAGATCAACTGTGATAAAGAGAAACTGCTCACAGGAATCTGACCTTGATATCCCATTATCTTTTGTGCGCATACTGTTTGCTGATTTCTCATCTGCCTTTAATACTGTCCAGGCAGATCTATTGACAGTGAAGCTGGGTAGCATGGGTGTAAATCACACCCTCATAAGATGGATATACAACTTCCTTACTGAGAGGCAACAGTATGTTCATGTCCATGGAGTGTCATCAGCACTCAGACTGGGGTACCACAAGGTTGTGTCCTCTCACCTCTGCTGTTCACATTGTATACCAATGACTGTGTTAGCCATCAGGATAATTATACAATGATGAAATTTGACGATGATGCAGCTCTGATAGGCCTTTTAACTGACGATGAGACCAGTTATAGAGCTGAGATTAACCACTTCTATAACTGGTGTTCAGATAACTCACTGGTTTTAAACACAAAGAAAACTAAAGAAATGATCATTGATTTCAGAAGAAACTCCTCTCTGTCCCCTGTAATTATGAACAGCATAACCATTGAAAGGGTACAGGAGTACAAGTACCTGGGCACTATTATTGATAGCAAACTGACATGGAATGCTAACACCAATGCTAGGTTTGCAAAGGCTCAGCAACATCTCTACTTCTTAAGGAAACTCAGAAGTTTTAAGGTGGACAGAACTATGCTGACACTGTTTTACAAGACCTGCATTCAGAGTATATTGACCTTTTGTATTCAGTGTTGGGGGGGGGGCATTGTCTGTACAAAACAAGAACAAATTGGACAGGGTTGTTAAACTGGGTGGCAAGATAACTGGGGAACCAATGTGCAGTATTACTTACATGACAGACCAGTACACCATGAATTTAGCTCACAAGATCATAGCAGATCCACTGCACCCTCTATGGTCTGAATATGTACCTTTACCTTCAGGGCGAAGGTATAGCATGCCCAGGATGCAGACTAAAAGAGGCATCACATCCTTCGTCCCACGCAGCATTCAGCTGCTTAACAAGCTCTGATCACATGGTCTGAATTTGGCACTTCTTGAACTTGATGTCCTTTATCGATCACCCAAATGATGCTTTTTATGATGTTTTTACATGCTTATGTTTTATGTTATATTATGTGCTGTCATGTATGGTTGTTGATGTTTTTGATATTCTTTTATGCTCTTTGTGCAAAGCAAATTCCCCCGAGGGGCATTAAAGGTTTCATTCATTGATATGCACCAAGATAAAAAAAAACCAGATGGGTTTTTGTATTTTCAAACACAGAAGGGTCGTGGCACTGTTAGAATATAATTTTTTTGTCAAACAAAAAGCATGTCTATCTTCAAAAGAACAAACATTTACACACGCACGCGCGCACACACACACACACACACACACACACGCACACACACACAGGCACATGCATACACAGAATCATATATACTGACACACCGGCATCTACACAAACACACACACAGGCTTAGCTTTTGTTTTGCATAAAAGTCCCTCCTCATGCAAGACTAAGAAGTGATTTTCCAGAATGGATCCTCTGCTCTGCTCTCATCTCCGTCTGTTCGGAGTCAACCTTTATCTGACAAAGGTAACTGAGGAGTCTGGGGTGATAAAAGCACCCTGGTGGCAAGATAAGGAGAAGAGAGGGAGAGTATATATGATGCACTCTTTCCTGTGCTGTCACATACACAAACACAAGTAACCACACATACATACACACACAGATATAGCCTGAAAGCAAGCACACAAGTACTGTACGCAGGTAAGAAGACACACCCGCCCAGCCTGGTCTCCTGGAACTTTGTCAAATGAGAAAAAATACTTAAAATGAAGGGTTTCATTCCAAAACGCTATATATCCATTTTGGAAAAAATGTGCTTCCTAAATTTCATCAGTCAATATTTCAAAATCACAGACAATTCTAAAACATTTTTTAAGTATAGGTAAAGGTCTTAAGATGACCTTCTTGGATTTTCTGTTGGTGACCAACCATCTTTGTTAGAGGTCAATGTTGTGTCAATGCTTTCAAATCTCATTTTGGAATGAAACTCTTCAAATGCAAATCTGTGTTCGATGCATAAAAAGGGGAAGAAATTAGTTTTCCTACCATGAAAGGACTACATGAAGGACTAGGACAACACTAGAAACAGGCAGTAGTTTGACATTGAAATAGCGGACGTTCATTTCATTTTGAGTCACATTGTTACGCACGGATTTGAATCAGTCCCCAATGTATCTTGGGTGCATTTACACCTGGATTTTCATGTGGATAAGTGCAATCGGATTGCTGTCTGATCACTCAAGGCGCATTTTAATGGCACGTGTAAATGGGGTGTAAATGTGGGCACAAAGGTGGCCTCCATTATTGAAGCAGGCCAATGGATCAGTGGATATGGCACAATTTGCATGAACATGCTGTATGTGGAATTGTGTGTGTCTGTATTATTTCTCACATCAGTTCGCTTTCATTATCAACCTCATAAGCTGGTACCTCTTCGGCCAATGTAGGGAGACATCAACATTCCAATGGTGTGCTTCACGTCTTCTACCATCTCTCTCTCTCTCTCTTTCTCTCTCTCTCTCTCTCTCTCTCTCACACACACACACACACACACACACACACACACGCACACACACACCTCTCCTCATCTGTTTTCAGCTCCTGACACCGTGCAGTGGAAATCACTTCAGACAAGCGAGTCAGAACAATTTGCATACAGCCTATCAAAGAGGTCTTTCCATGGCATACCTCATTCATATTCATGAGGTCGTGGCCCTTATTGGCCTTGTCAAGGTTCAAAACCCGCCTCTGTGATCAGGCTAACTGCTATTGGATGGCTCTTCATTAGCAACCATATCCCTGTCGACCCAGTTGACAACAGTTACAGATTCTGCTTCTGATTGGTCATGCAGTGTGACTCGGGGCCCAAAATTGAAAATGGTTTCGAATGAGGGGCTCTTGATCTAAACTGCACCGTACTTCAGCAGTATTACGTAAGAGTGAGCTCATCTCATAAAATATACATGAGGCGTCTCTTGTGTCTGAAGCTCATCATTATTTTCATGGAGCCTATTCATTTTAACACACACTGTCCGCTTTCTCATAAAACACCTTGAAGGGTTAGATCAAGTTTCTAAGGATTCTGTCAAATTCATTATAACAATCTTTTGCTTCCAATATATGGCATTGTAAGCATTGTAACCATTAAGATGCTTTTTGGATTCTATACTCTCCAAAAAGTCTATTCATGTTTATTTGTAAGGTTTCAACAGAAAAACAAATACATATTCTAGATCCTTGCTAATCTGAACTCCTTGGGAACAACATATTCAATCAAACGAAGTATACATTCTGAAATGTGTTGTAAATGTATTTTACAACATATCTATGATACTGTAAACCACCCTGAAGAGCAATAACCACAACAACAACAACAACAACAATGTAAGTAAAGGTGAGATGGCAACATAAATTTGTGGCTCGTATGACAAAATAACAGATACAGGGGTTAAGTAGGTTACTTGGTTGAAACAATTCCTAATACACTAATATGTCACAACAATTTAGAGTTCACAGATGTGATTATGGCATCTTTGCCGGATAAAACGTGGATGCAAAGCTATGACAGGCTAAATCTGCTAGCGATGGGAAATCGTCATGGAAACACTTAGCACTCAGTTGGATGTTGTGACAGAAAGCTTTGGTATGTATTATTACCTACCAGTACAGCAATGAGTGTGAGTGTGTGTGTGTGTGTGTGTGTGTGTGTGTGTGTGTGTGTGTGTGTGTGTGTGAGAGAGTG
This sequence comes from Centroberyx gerrardi, assembly GCF_048128805.1. Classification (NCBI taxonomy): domain Eukaryota; kingdom Metazoa; phylum Chordata; class Actinopteri; order Beryciformes; family Berycidae; genus Centroberyx; species Centroberyx gerrardi. Next base: position 22,746,485 of record NC_136004.1, read on the forward strand.
TGTGTGTGTGTGAGAGAGAGTGTGTGTGTGTGTGTGCGTGTGACATTGGGAGTGAGTGAGTTTGAGTTTGCTGTAGTTAGCTGTAGATTTTACTAGAAGGTCCCCTCTTGTACTGTTAAGACTGACAGAAGCAACATTAATACGCAATTATGGATGAATAAGGACAGAGGAGCAAATTAGCACAGCAAATTATCCTTATTAAAAAAAGAATAAATCAGTATCTTTTATCTGACCTCGCAGATATGGATGAAGGATGAAGGGAGCCCTCTTTAAAATGCATACTTCACCACACACAGGTCATAAAAATGACCAACAATAGCACAGAAGAATATGAATTCCCCTAAGAGAAAATTAAAATTAGTGCACTGCTGTAATCTATCTTTAAAATGTAACTTTAAGAATATATTTTATATAATTAAAGCCTAGATAAAGTAAATTTTGTTGCTAATACTGCAGTCCTTGATATTAGTGCATGCAGCCAAGTTACTTCTGATTTGCAGGTAAACATTATTTATTCTCAATTAAAGTGGCCATGATTATTTTTGTAATATTTGTATCACAGAGAAATGTTTAAATATTGATTTACATTAAAGTTAAATTATCCATTTTTGAAAGAAACAAAGAAAGTCTTCGCGGTAAACAAGCACTCATTAGGTGAAAGAATGGGTACAGACAGTTCCACTGCAGTATATGGAGGTCCCCTCTTTGATAGGTAGACATTGCTCAAGTCCCCTCTTGGCAATTTCTTTAAAAAAATGTAAAAAGCACATTTGCAGTAATATTATGGGAAAAGACCTTAAAAGTAAATTTTCTATTATATTTTTGTTTTTTCAAAATGACCAGAAACAGAGGTCCACACTTGGTCGGTGTAGAATGATAGTCCACTTTTGGTAATATAGGAATGTATGTGTGTGTGTGTGTGTGCGTGCGTGCGTGCGTGCGTGTGTGCGTGTGCATGCTGCTAACATACAGTGCAGACACTATATTCAGTATGGTGTTATCTGCATCATTAGCCTTGAGGAATGTCAACACAATTCAATGTCAGTACTGAGAAACAGAAAAATACAGAGAGAGAGAACAATGAAAAAAAACCTATCTTTTTTTATCCCCCACTTGTGCTACACTGAATGTACATATGCCACCATGGCAAGGACTTTGACGTCTTTTGTCAGGAATACAAAGAGCTTAAAAATATCTCTCTCATTCACACCAGTTCACACAGAGAGACAGAGAACTTGAATATGCACATACTATACATGCAGTAGTAGGACATAATAGGATTTCTGCAATAGGGGTACCATATCTTGAGAATATAATCCTAGACTCTTATTGTACCATAGGTGTGCAGAGTGACAAAAATGGTAAACCTCTTGTGCAGAAGAGGAAGCCATTGGAGAAGCCCCCACTTATATTGTCATATTTCCTGCGCTGCTTTTATAGCATTGCTTCAATCCTAAGAGGAGATTGTTGAAACATCTTGTACTGTAAGTAATCTATAAGTAATGCAATAAAGAATGGGAAATACTATTCCTGTATACAGTAGAAGTCATTGTAGAAGTCCTGCTGTAATGCATTTATCCTGTATCTATCCTGCATTAGTACTTCAGACAAGTCTTTCTTGAATATTAAAGTAGACCCAAATCTGTATATAGTCACACAAACTGAAGTGCCTTTCAATCAACTTGCCACACAATTTATTGCTACGTTACTACTGACAGGAGAGCATAATTTGATTTTTCCAAACAGCTTCAACTCTTCTTGGCTATGCAGCCAAACAGCAGCAGTTTGGCCCCAACTGTAGCACAAAATGGGATTTCTACAACAGCTACTGTACATCTGTAGCTATTCTACTGCCAGTAATAAGAACGGTAACTAGTATAAATGCTAATTACTATACAAGACACAAAAGGAACTTCAATTTGCTCTTCACAACACAGTGAAATTAATGTAATTTAATGTAGGTAATTGATATATAACTATCCATAACATTACATGCATGTAACAACTCATATGCCACCAACCAACTGTGAAAGATACCAACTGACCTTGGCCATGTTTCTGTTCATACCCTATTATTTGGTGTGTGTCTGAGTGTGTTTGAGTGTGTGTTTCTCATGCATACACCTACCGACATCTACAGTCATCACACACAGGGAGAGAGAGAGAGAGAGAGAGAGAGAGAACATTTACCTCAATAAAAAGTAATCTATGTTGTCTTCAATTTCATATCAGTAAACCTATACATTATATGGATGATTTCCGACAAAAAATGCGGCTGTTGAATGTGATGATTATCAACCAGGAAACACACAAACTGCAGGTCTTTATATTTAAATGTATCCAAGCATGAGACATTTCATCTCACAGTGAAAGCATTTAGGTCTTTCGATAAGAGTGTTTAGTTTTTACATTTGTAGAGTTGTAGAGAGTAATTGATTTTCTAGCAGCGCTAGCGTATGCCTTTGCGTGCCTTGCTGTAATATGCAATACAACTGCTATCAGGAGATTGCAATATCCGGAGTTAAAGATATGGACAAATGGAACACAGAATATAGAACGTATAATGTAGGTTATGGGACTGCCGAGTGAGCAAAACTCTATCTGTTTACACCTCTGGAAAATCAATTTCTTTCTTTTTTTTTCTTTCACAAATTATACAAATCTTGGCACGATGGCCTTTTTTAGACTCTTGTATTGCATTTGTGTCTTATTCCATTCTTATCCTCTCCTTATCCCACGGAATGCAGTGGAAAGTGACAGGAAAGAGGGGACAGAAAAAGAAAGAGAGGGGAGGACACGCAACAAAGCTGGTGAGCTGGACTTGAACCCCCCGGCGCTGTCATGGTTAGCCGATCCCACGGCTTGCCCAGACCTCTGATTAATACCTCTACATTTATGGTGTCAGCGCAATTACCTCTAATACAGCACTATGGGTATAATAAATGATTAACTGCATGTTTAAATCTGTACAGCCATTATGTTTACTGTTGTGTCGTTTACTTAGTGTCGCTCTGATGTCACACGAGCGCTTAGGAACACTGGTGGAGAGCAAAGTGTATCATATAGGGCTGAACGATTTTGAAAAAATATCTAATTGCGATTATTTTGACTGATATTGCAAAAATGATTTGCGATATTAGAGGGAATGATAATTTTTACATCATTATTCTCATTTTCATTGAAAAACGTATTAAAATGATTATGGTGTGATTTTTGTGGGGATCTGTACCAAACAAAGATGTTTTCTTAAGTCTGTAGAATATGATGTGTAGGCCAGGTCATCTCTGCAGCACAACAATATTTAATTGAAAATGGTATTTTGACACATTTCGCCTTTAACAAATATTGCGCCTCCTGTGATTTGAAAATTGTAGTAGGCCATATTGCGATTTCGATAAAATTTCGATTAATTGTTCAGCCCTAGTATCATATGTACTTTCTCAAGCTGTGCAAAGTACTACCATGTTAGCTGGAAATGGGCATGTTGAGGCCCGAGGCAGAGGCCACAAGCCACAAGCTAGTTCTCTTCACAAAAAACCTCCTACACCTTACCCTCATGCAGCCTGCCACAGAAATCCACCTCTAACAGCAGCCTGATTCTCCTTCTTTGTTCTCTTTTTTCATCCCCTTTCATCCTTCTCTCCATCGTTCTTTGAGACTAAACGTTGCTCCATTTCATGTCAGCTGCTTTTCAGTCTGCAGTGCAGGGTTGATATCTGCAGGGAAGCGTTGATGGAGAGATAGCTAGGGGGGGGGGAAGATATGTTGGCCTTTGAAAGGGCCCACAGGTTTAAAGTGGTGTGTTCTCTGGGTAAATGGGTTTACGCCAGCTGCTCCAAAAAGGCTTAACTTTCTCTTTTGCCCACACTCTTTCCTTATCTCACTCTGTCTCCAACACATTCTCACACTTAGATTACTTCTCTGTCCTTCCCTTGCTCTCATTCTCACTGTCTTCTTCTCATGCTCGTATCCTTTCTTTATCAAGTTTTCTCTTTCCCTCCCTTTCACACTCTCTCTATCAAACTCTATCTAGCTGTCTCTCTCTTTCTCATTTTCTCTCTCTCTTTCTCCCCATCTCTATATCTGCTGTTTCTCCCGCTGCCTTCCTTCCCTTCTCCTATTCAAAGTCGTGGTGCTTTTTAGAATCATGTCGTTCCCTAACTGATAAGCTGTGATTAAAGTGTTGCGATAAAGTGATAGGAGAGGATAGAGAATCATGTCAGTTAAAAACCAATTACTAGGTACATGTCAGACCTTTTTATGAGAGACAGATGGGGTACGAATATGGGAGAGAGAGAGTGTGAAACAGAGAGATATATATATATATATATATATATATATATATATATATAGAGAGAGAGAGAGAGAGAGAGAGAGAGAGAAACTTATGGGTCAGAAGGGATGATGGAAGATATTTAGAGAAATGTTGATGTAGAGAAAATGGATGGAAAGAGTGAGAAAACATTTTAAAAAATGGTGAAAAAGTGGAGGAAGGTATATACTGTATATATATATGTATATATATATACATATATATATATATATATATTGTGAGAAGACAGATTATGAAAATAGGACATAAAGAGGAAGTGTTAGAGAGACAGAAGAGGCTAAATGGTTGAAACATGAGGGGGGAGTGAAACGGCAAAGCGAGAGTGGAGAGGAGGAGAAAACAGGAGGAGAAGAGGTGGAACAGAGACAGTGAGAGGAAAACAGAAATGGAAATTGGGCCTCATGCCTAGTCTTATGTTCAATCCAGATTTCACACATGTATGAATAATTAAATTTGAGAGTCCAGGTGTCTCCGATTGTTTATTTTGTTTTCATTAAAAAAAAGCCTAGGTGCCTCACCACACATAACCACAAAGAGTCTAATGTTGACAGAGAGAGTACATTTTGTACTCTAAAAGACACAATGAACACACACACACACACACGCACACACACACACGTAGAGTACATTTACGCCTACATACTAACCAAACAAGGTCATTCTAGTGGTGTAAACATTCTTGTTTCTTTTTAGGAATTTAAAGCACCTAGTTGTCATATTATGCTTGGACATGGATGGATACATAGACTTCCCTGTAGAGGAACAGGAGACATTTCTCAGTAGGATTTCCTTCAGTGGAGAGTTTTGGTGGAACATGGTCTGAATGTAGCTTGAGAGACTTTTCTAGCACAGCAAGAAATAATTGCGGGACAAAAACCCTGCCATGTGCCCAGTATAAAGGCTGAGTTAAAATACCTTAAGCTTTTATAACAGCAGCAACTGCACAAGAACGAGAGGGGAAGCTGCTTAAACCTGTGTGATGGTGGATCAGCTCGCCTGCATGGGAGAGATTTGTTCATTGAAACAAAAATCATGGCCTGTCAAATGCATCAAAAATGATGTGCAGTTGGGAGAAACATTGATTTTTAACATGTCTCCACATTTGGCCACAACTGTTCCACACCTGTAAATCTTTGCTGACTGAGGAACAGACTGTTCCTGTGACTCATGTATTTTGAATAAAGGCAGCAACTTCTCTCTCTCTCTCTCTCTCTCTCTCTCTCTCTCTCTCTCTCTCTCTCTCTCTCTCTCTCTCTCTCTCTCTCTCTCTCTCTCTCTCTCTCTCTCTCTCTCTCTCTCTCTCTCTCTCTCTCTCTCTCTCTCTCTCTCTCTCTCTCTCTCTCCCCCCCCCCCCCCCCCCACCCACCCAGTAAAGTCTACCTAATGAATGAACACCTGCTGTGTAGCTGACATTTAAGCAGCATCTCGTCATATATAGCCAAGTCTGATCACAGCTTCTATCCCCATAGCAATGTGATGGCAGAGCTTGGATCTCTCTCCCTCTCTCCCTCTCTCTCTCTGACATTTACTTTTATTGGTTCCACGCGGTGTTACAGCTATGGCAGACCATATCCTGATATGGACACACACACACACACACACACACACACACACTTACTATACATATAGAACACATACAGAACACATTGCACACATTAAAGCACATGTGCACACAAAGTGGGCTAATGTAAACACGCACACATGTGCACACATACACACTCATACACATACAGCACCAGAGGACATCTGTGATTAAAGGTCATATTTTCGCTGAGTCAGACATTCAAAAACAAGAAGAGAACTGCTATAGGTAATCAATTATTTATGCCATCATGCTGATATCAATTTAGCACAAGCAGTCGACTTAATGAAGACATTGATCAGAGTGGAAGTCGGTCAACACAGGCCAGTGTGACCGTGACAGTTCTGATGAGAATAATAACAAAACGTTTGCAGTAATTTCCGTCATCGAAAGAACTGAGCTAATCATGCATTTAAAGGTGCTAAGTATAGCAGATCTAAACATCAATAGATCATTGTCAAATTAATTGTGATGCCTTGGGTATAATTACCATAAGCAAATCTGAAAATTGACACTTATTTCGCATAAACCCTTCCTGTCACAAAGAGGACGTTGCTGCTTCGGCCAAAGGTTTTCCTTTTTTGCTTTGGAATAAACATATTTCAAATGATTTTTCCATATATCTTTCACTCGTTCCACCATCTGCCGTTTCAAGAAAGTGCTGGAAGAACTGCCATAAAGCGATCTTCCTTTGTGCTGTAAAGCAATCCAGCAGATTTCCAGTGACACACAATGTAAAATTCAGTGCAGGGGCTGGTAGAGGCTTCAACACTTGGAAACGGTCTATTTTGTTTACAGCCATATTAATGTCTCAAAATATATGTGGTACTGATTTACTGATGTTAAAATGCTACACATATCTTTTAAGCTTCTCATACAGAGAACTAAGAAACCTGCATAACCAGTTATATTACAAATATACTTATCTGCACTAGAGTCTACTGTGCTTTTTAAAATTCAACCATAAGGAATGGAGTGGAAAAGACACTCTATATCTGCAAAATGAGTCTGTCTCTCTCTCTGTCAGCATGCCTGGCCTGTCTGGCTGCCTGCCAGCATGTCTGCCTCTTTCTGTGGCTGGCTGGCTGTCCATGCCTGCCTTTATCCTTTTTTTGTCTGTCTGTCTGTATGCCTGCCTGCCTATTTCACGTCCATTCATCTACATTATAAGAGTCACACGCACACACACACACACACACACACACACACACACACACATCCAATACATGAATACAAGAATAATTTATTAATTCCAATCATCCACACACAAGAGCACCTGCAACCTCTTCATCTCTGTGGCTCGCTCCGAAAACCTCCAACTCATTTAAATATACATGAACAAACACACACACACACACACACACACACACAGGTGAATAAATGGTAATCAGATTGTGATTATGGGTCTGGGTGAAACAATAGAGACAATAGCCAAGGTGTGCCAGTGTTTCCCCCCATTATGAAAGCTAATTCCTGCCTGTATAATACAATAACCCGGTAAATAAATCAGATTTTGTGTGTACGTGTGTGTGTGTGTGTGTGTGTGTGTGTGTGTGTGTGTGTGTGTGTGTGTGTGTGTGTGTGTGTTTGGGACGGTGACAAGGTCTACATGATTAATGGTCACTGTACAATAGCAAGCATTAAAACAAGGACTGAAAGAACACACACATACACACATACACACACATACACACTTAAAAAAGTTATGAATCCGCAAGCAGCGAGTGTTTAATATTGACCGCATGCCACACACATACATATATTTTTTTTTTATCAGTATCAGTGGAAATTCTATCCTTCCGTCCTGTCCGCTTTCTGCCTGTGTGTGTGTGCGTATGTATGTGTGTGTGTGTGTGTGTGTGTGTGTGTGTGTGTGTAAATAAGCTCAGTGAGGGCAGAACCGAATAATAGCTTTGAACATAAGCTTCATGCAATTAACTGTGAGCCAGAGCAGATAGACTCCACAGTCAATACCTGCTCTACTGCTGGCGAGGGACGTAAATAAAAAAAGAAAAACTGGCTCTTCCGTGTGTGTGTGTGTGTGTGTGTGTGTGTGTGTGTGTGTGTGAACGTGCACTATAGGGAACCATTAATACCTCTCCATGCTCAGGTGAGGGACATTAATAAAAGAATCAGTACTTCTTGTGTGTGTGTGTGTGTGTGTGTGTGTGTGTGTGTGTGTGTGTAAATGTAAATGCGTCGTGTGTGCTGTGCTAGTGGCGAGCGTGGTGTGTAGGTCCCCCGGGGGGAAAAAGAGCCATATAAAACCAACACAAGACCCAGCGAAACCACCAAGAGTGCGGTGGGGAAAGCAATACAATTATAATACATCTCAGACGGGGCGGGGAGCGGTGGGCAGGGGGTGACGAGTAGATGGCAAAAAGAAAAGTATACCCAAGATGGGGAGAGCGGACAGAAAGAGAAAAGGAGGGTGGACTGTAGAATGTAACAATGGAATATGGAATAGACGTTTGATAGAGAGGGAATGGGAGGAAAAATAGGACATCACAGTGAAAAATGAAATCAAAGAAAGAGAAACAGGGTTAGCAAGGCAGAGGGAGACAGACAGAGAGAGCAGGTAGGCTACAACAATGCTTTGTATTGAAACATGGTGGAGCAAACCCAAATCTCTACCCATGAGGGACAGCCACCACAGTTTAACGTGCGCGCACACCGGGAAAACAATCGATGGGCAAACACACGCGCGCACAACACACACACACTCTGAAACTCTTCCTCTGTCTCTCATCCACACATAAACAAACAATCAACCCTATTCTCTTTTCCGAGCCTTGCATTGATTGTTCAGGGCTGCAGGCGTTGTATTGATTTCTCTTAATCAGTTTTAAATGAACAATTATGGCCATGTCACTGGCTGTTGCTAGCAGCTACCCTCCAACGGTCTGTCTACCTCTCTCAGTAATAATAAATATAAACGATAATAATATTAGAAATAAAAATATATAATTCACAACATGTAATTTATTATTATTATCATTACTATTATTACTCTTTATTCATTAGAGAATTGTAGTTTCACTTTTTCACTACAACATTTATTATCTTACCACTACACATGCCTCTATGGCCATTACAAGTGGACAAACATTACAAATGTGATATGATATTAGCCAATTGGTCTTGTTCCAAATCAAAAAAGGATGAAACAGGAAAAATTTCATGACTTTGATGTAAGCATCTCGTATTTTCAATGTCAAGATATGATTTCCCGATGACTAATTGGAGCCCATTTCAAGTTCTTTTATCCTGAAGGAGGCTGGCTGAGTGGAGCCAGTTCACTCAAGTCAATCATGTACCTCACATGCACAAGGCATTTGATTCATGTAGGATACGCTGAGATGCAGTTACAAAATAGCAACACAGACAGTACATGAGGCATGCATTTAAGAACGTCACTTTTAGGCCGCAGAAGGAGTTTGTTGCTCTATGTGTGAGGTTTGTGTCTTACTGTGCTCGAAATGTGAGGATCTACTGTACGTATCTGCATGTCTCCTGGACTGTTTAACAGATTATCCACCTGCCTGCCTGTCTGTCTGCCAGTCTGACTCTCTGTCTTTCTGTCTTCATTTTCTTTTCTATCAAAATCATATTGACTTGTGTATGTAAACAATAAAACCTCTTTCCAAAATAAAGTGCAGCCACTCTGTCATCCTGCCTGTCTGTCAGCCTGACTGTCTGGCTGTGAACTCGTTTGACAGACTCAGAATAAAATGATGTTTCTCTGCTGTCTTCGCTAATGAAGCTCAAATGCGGATGTTACTGCTAACTGTGATGTAAAACAAAAATCTGTTTCATTAAAAAACATCTGCTTTGATTGGCCCATAATCATAAATGTCATGCACAACGTTGGTGGACCTATGCTGACTGGAATTTGGTGCGGTGGTGCTCACAGTTTCATTATTTTATTTCTTTAGCCCGTGCTTCAGTTTTTGTTTGCTCTTTCCCCCCGTTGTTGTGCATTCTGATGCCCCTGCAGGACCTCACTGAAAATGAATAGGAGTGCACAGCAACACATTCACTGTTATGTGAGCCTGGAATTATCAGCTATATCTGTCTGCCGTCCCGTCTGCACAACTGTCTGCCTTTCTGTTTGTCTTCCCATATGGCCAATTGGTTCTCTTTTCATTCCATTTTTTAAAAGTTTTTACAGCAATGAATCTCTCTACATGTCTCTGTATTTCATTCAGCCTTTTTTATCGGACTCCTTGCCTCATCTGCATGCTTCTCTCCCTGTCACAGCTAGTAGCTACACTGTCCCTTCTGCCCTCCTTCCTTCCTGCTACCCCGCCTCCCTGTATAGCTTACAAACCATTTAGAAATGTGCTGTTAATTCCTCATGTCCCTCATGTCTCATCTAAAGCCCATAAATCAAAAGTTGATGTAAAAAGAAAGGGAAGGAAGGGAGAAAACATAAGAGAGAGGAAAACTCTGTGGGAGGTGCATTTATAGGGAGGCACAGTGGAACATGAAAAGCCTGGATTACCTCTCTACTTGCATACCCGATTCATGTGTGCATGCATATTTGTACATGTATGTGTCTGTGGGTGTATGTGAGGTTTGTGTATTGAATATGTGTGTGTCTGTCTGTGTAGTAGGAGATGGAGACATTTATCCCTCTTTCCAGGCCCTTGGAGAGCGATCATTTCAGCCAATCAAGCCTGCCCAGGACCCAGGAACTGAAATGGAGTCTGATTGGTTCTTACTCCTGCTGTTCTGCTGTATTACTGCTCCCTGGTGTGAGAGAGGCTAGCCAGTATACGAGCCCACTTTTACTGCACCACTGCAACCTCCAACCCCAGAGAGGAACTGTTTGGAAAATAGAAATGATTTTCTCTGCGCAGACATTAGATGGCACAAATTATCTGCTGACCAGTTAATGAAGAGACATGAGTTTTGAACATGCCTGTTCAGTTTGAATTTACAACATTTGAGGAACAATAAGCTGCAGCAAGCCACGGCACTGATGCAAGATCAATACATGGCAGATGCATGGTGGAGAATTCAATCATGGCTATCACTGGACCTTTAAAAAAGAAAACAAGCATAGTGACAGTTTCAAGTTGGCTAGCTGTTTTGTCTGTGAAGTTGAGCAATATTAAAGTATCAAACCCAATAGATCAACTGTACATTGGCAATTTCCAATAATTCCCAACGTTTAGGCTAAGGTGATGACATCACCACACATTGGGCAAAAATCAAAAAGACCCAAGGCAAGCTGCTTAGGCCTATCCTTGATTTTAGTCTCAGAGGGGGTGAATCTTGAGGTGCATGGCATACACATTACTACTGTCTCTCTCTCTCTCACACACACACACACACACACACACACACGCACACACACAAACCAAGTGCCATATCAGAGGACATACGCACTCGTCAGCCCAGACAATTAGATGGCGCTAGTGTCAAAAGACACAGCCAGAAAGCAGAGAAAGACAGAGAGAGATGTAGGGGATCATCTTCTTTCATTCAGACTTATTTTCATATTGAACTTACACTATTCAACTGTAGATACATGGACCCATTGTTAGCTCTGCTCCACTTTTCTATGTTTCTATGAAAAGCAAGTGTAAAAGTAAGTAGCTCAACCAAAAAGACTGATATGTTAATCAGAGAGGAAAAAGGGAAGTATTGAAAACTATCCCTGTATTCAGAAACGCTTGTGATGTATTTTTTCATGTAGGGAACTATTATGCCTGATCAGCCAAGATGGATCAATCAACAACATGCCCATATCAGACGAAATATATTTATATAATTATAAATATATTTATAAACAATAAAATGTAAATGAATCGCCCATATAAAAAGCTGTTCCTGCTTTCCAGGCAGGTAAGCTAACCAACGTAGTCAGAGCTCAGTGGGTTGTCACTCATCCTTCATTAGCACATTTTATAGATTATGATACTAATTAACTGGCAGCTAGGCATATTGTTATAACATCACAGACCAAAATATGACCGTCCTGTCACACTGATTATTGATTGATCATTGTTAATCATTAATCATCATGCCTGCCCTTCTTGGGGATTTGTTGGCTACATCTTGTTAACTTATTTATAGGAACAGCAATGTCAATATGGACTCTCTGATGTGAAAAAAAATCCTGCAATGAACTGGTACACAGGAAAACTTTCAAGTTTTATTCAAACTTTTATTTCCCCAAACAGTGTTTCAAATACAAAGAACTATATCCTTCAGTATGTGATGCCTTTCTGAGAATGCATCCGCTACAATAGCGATGAAGAAAGTATGAACATATGAAACACTTTACTGTGCAAGACATGCAATACGAATGTGACATAGATGACAAGTGGGAAGCAGTAATCTAAAGTGCATGCAGGGAGCATCTTGTTAAAGTACCTGTATATAGGTTGTATTTGAATTAAATGTGTATTAGTCACTGTGAAAATTATGGCAATTCATGGTCGGTGGGTGATCAACTCAATTAGCACTATATGTGCAGGAGTGCATGTACTAAATCATAATGGGGACTTGAGGAACAAAGGAGAATGAGAAGCTAAGTGAATATCAAGTGGAGGGAAGTAGATATGAGGTGTGGAGGAAAAATGAGAGAGAGATGTTGGGGGGAGGTTAGGGTTAAAATGTCTGTCAAATACAATGATGAAAGGACTGAGAAGAGGATGAGAGGAGAACCGCAAAGACAAGTGAAGGGGAGGAGGAGAGGAAGGGATTGAACAAGGGGAGAGGAAGGGTGAGAGCACTGTCGGGAATAATTGTGGAACAGAATGTCGATGGGCTTAGACAACCTGCAGTGTGTGTGTGTGTGTGTGTGTGTGTGTGTGTGTGTGTGTGCATGTGCGCGTGTGCATGTGTGTGTGCGTGTGTGTGCGTATCTGTACAGACCACCGCTGACGGCGGAGGAAATACCTCTCTAGCAAACATAGGAAGTAAAAGAGGAAGTCACAGAGGACACAAGGGAGGAAATAAGTACTTCCTGTCTATCAACCTCTGTCTCTCTCTACCTTTGTCTGTCTCTCTCTCTCTCTCTCTCTTCAGACTGACTTCTCAATAACCTCAAACAAGTTTCACAAGGGAGGAAGGTTTTGTATCAGTCTCTCTCTGTCTCTCTCTCTCTCTCTCTCTCTCTTTCTCTCTCTCTCTCATGTATTCATATTTTTGTCCCATGCTATTACATTAATATTATTTGTCCTTGAGGCCTATTTCATCATGAAAACCTCTCAAACACTCAAACAGCTTGATTTAATTTCAAATAAATGGATTTAAAAAATTTTATTGAGCTAAACTGCAATCATCCCCAATTTCAAAAGGTTAATTTCCAAAAGAGTAATTTCTCCTGCTTGAGTGTGGAGTAAATTACATTCATTGCCATTAATTATAGCAATTATATACTCGTGTGTCAGAAAAATAAAATAATCTTCAGTAAATGCCAGGATAAAAAGGACACGTGTGAATCCTCTTTGACCAAATGTCTGTCACTGTAGAACTGAGATGATTTGATAATGAAGATAGTACTTATTCCCTCTCTCTGTCTCGTCCTCTCTCTCTCACTCACTTTCGCTCTCTCTTTCCTTCACTCACACACTTACACACGCACACACTACTAGAGTCAAGGGCCTGTCAATCAAACAAGCCCTAAAATATTCCCTGTGTGGTAATACATCTGTATAAAATCCGACTGACTCTGTAATTTGCTCTCTCTCTCAGACTGTGACCCGCGATAAACTCAAATACCCACAATTCCCTCTGGCCTCTTGTCATGCCTTATTGGCTGCCTGATTCACAGACAGAGAGAGGGAAAGAGGGAGGAGAAAGACCATTAAATTGCTTGAGAGAGATAGAAAGAAAGAGAGAAAAGACAGCTTAGGAGAAAAAAGATGCACGGCAGATAGAGGGAAAAAGAAAAAAGAGAGATCATCAAACCGTGAAGCACTCAGGGGCACTGTGGGAGCACAGCCAGCCAATCAAGTGGAGGCTAGCCAGAGGGGCCAGATTATGATTGGCTGGTAGAAACAGGGTGATTGTTCGCCAATTAATGCCGGGGCATGATTGTCTGGCTGGGTCTCTCTTCTTCTCTCTATCACTCTCTCTCTCTCTCTGCCTCTCTCTTTCACAGTCACTCGCTCCTTCTCCCTCCCTGTCGTATTCCCGCGGGGTCAGAAACAAGAGAAGATGAGGCAATGATGATGAAAGTGAAGAATGGTGCCAAATTGTCCATGGACTAGGGCTGAGGAGAGAGGGATTGGCCAGCAGCGACCGTGAGAGAGGCTGGGCTGGGGTCAGTCGTAATCCATCTCTGGGGGTCATCCCTTTGTCCTACCATCCGCAAGAATACCTCTTTATTGGAAAACTGCCAAGGGATCAGCTCTTTGTACCCAGATACTGAGGCTGTCTGTTTTGAAACATATAGGGTTTTAAAACAGGGCCATTATCTGCTATCTGAAAGTTATAAGCTTTAAAGTACTACAGACATGATACTGCACTTTTTTCTACAAACCATTCAAAATTGATTTTCAGTACATAGGCCAAGCTGTGAGTTATAAAAATCCAAGGTGCATTGCTTTCCGTTGCTCACAGGATCACATTTGGTTTGAAAATGCATCAAGCACCCTACTGACAGGTGTCCCTGCCATTTCGAAGTCTCCAGCCATAATCCATCAAAATGAAAACACAGTCATTGTGTTTGTTTTGAAAAATAACTGTTGTTCTTTTCTGACGATAACCCTGATATCCGGCTCGAAGTCCCTCATCGAGAAGTCTTTGCACACATATGTCATACGCCAGAACTGGAATAGATGGTAGAAACGTGTATTTCATATTTATTATCATGAGAGAGAGGAGTAAGAGCATGGAATATCCTTCCTTGTTTCTGACACCTTTGAACGGGGCGTCAGAAGATGTCTTGGAACGTGTCTTGAAATGCGTAAATTAGGGGTGTGATAGAGAGACAAGGCGTTTCAACTCGTGAACGTAAACTCGATCGGGTGCCGACTCAAAAATACAGAAACTATAGAAACATTCACATAGTATGTATTTTTGACAGTAAGTTTCAGTTTCAGCCCTTGGCCAAGGACTGAAACGTGTACGTTACTGCTGCTGCTGTGCAAATTAAAAACAAAATCAAAAATACATATGTGAGAAATGCAGAGTAGTAAAAGTCAGACAGAGATTTGTATCGTAAACGTGATATCGAGATACATATCGTATTGTGGGCTGAGTGTATCGTCTCTAGTAATACCGCCCTAGTGGAAATTCAAGTGATTTAGTTCTCTTAAGCCAATTAACCATCTGACTATTACATGAACAAAGGTGAAATTATCCTTTACAGAGACATTGCTGCTGCTTTTTTTATTTGCTTTGTATATCATAGCCGACACTGGTACTTGCTGTAAGATTGGAATTTATCACAAATCAAAATGTGATTCAAATGTGCAACAGAGAAATCAGGGCAAGGACGCACAGCTGTGCCTCTTTCAGTTGGCAGGAATCGGCTGTTACACCTGTTTTGCCTTGTAAGGCAATGCTTTGCTTAGTGAGGTTACTGGAAAGGTGTATTAATAGTCTGTAAGGACGGTTGGGCTGGGGGCTGGGGGGTGGGGAGAGGGGGTGGGGGATTGCTTCCGATCCCCTAGGACAGAGGACAGCAGTGTGGAGGATGATGCCAAGTGTACGCTGCATCTGGAAGCAAGAGACAAGAACTGTGGGCATGGGATGTCGAGTATCTGCCAACTGACAATTGTCTAGACTTAGACAGATGGAGAAGGGCCCTCCATCTACAATCTGCTGGCTTTCCCAGTTTGTGGGCTGGGGAGAGGAACACAAACAGAGGAGGAGGATGCCAAGCTCCACTATATGGCAACTGCTGGATTCAGGAGCCTGTTGCATGAGCTGTGACTCAGTTCAGCCGAGTCTTGATGTGCTTGTTGCTAAAATAAACATGGTCGCATGACACATATTATTTAAAATGCAACCATTAGTCACAACTAAATATGTTTCAAACGTTAATGCTTTCCAGAAGCACATGAACATGACTCAAAGGCAAATGGATGCACTCTCTAACTACAAAGCTAAAGAGATGCACTCACTTACAACACAAATAAACTATTCTGTATAAAAAGGTCCATACACGTTTCCAGAGATTTAATTTGTCAGTTGGTAAGGTTGATGGTAAAATTGTTGACAATGTTTGTGTCAACCATTGAACTTCCTCTTTAACCATTGATTGACTTCTCATCTCACCAATGACTTCTCCAAAAACATCTAAATTAATTAGTATAGCTCTTAGCTGTTTGTAGCACAACAAAGCTTAGTAACAACAAATACTACTTACCCCTTCTCAGCCACTATTCAGCACAAAAGACCCTTACTTAGAGTAAGAACAAATGTATGTGTTGCTGCGGCATCCCAGTCCTGGGTATAAAATTGATGTTCTGTCCAGCGTATGAAATTGATGTTGTTTCCCCCGTGAACTGTGGGAATTTCTGTCGTATCCATTTTTTACTTCTTTATTTCACTTATTTTATTTTGTAGTTCTAGGTTTGCGCACCCGTACTCGTTTTTCTTTTACTCCGGCTACCTCATCGCCTGCCTCTCTCCCTGTCGCTGTTGCCCTCCCACACTGCTGTCTCTTTCACCTTTCCATCAATCCTTTTTCACTTTATATCACTCCATCTCTCCCACACTCACTCCATCCCACTCCATCATTTCCCAACTTTAATAATGTTTCAGTCAATCACACAACCTCCTTCATATAAGTAGTCCATGTTCTTTACTATTCTGAATTGCAAGGTATGAAGTATGTATGAATGTACTGCATCTGTGTGTGGGGGAGCGTGCACATGCTCCGCCACCATACATGACTGCATGATAGACGAGTAGACGTCTGTAGGGAGCTATTAACCACAGTATGCAGCTCGAATGCCTGCATAATACCTCATACACAGACTCACACATACACACATAAAGTCAATACAGGCCCATGCTCCAACACACACACGTTATTTATCTCAGTAACAGCCGACCTTCCCCTACACTCCATTATCAGTGACTACTGGTACATGCAGACAGCTGATTGATCTAGCCCAGTGGTCTTAAAACTCAAACGTTTTAACCAGATTGGGGCAGGTTCGTTATTCCCTGTGCTTTAAAATGTTCCCTGTGCTTTTGAAAATGTTATCTGGTCATGGTACATACACCCACAGATCATCTCCAACAGTGTTCAATAGGTCTGGGCAATGAATAAGCGCCGGAACTCTCAGGCTGCCAGCCAGATCAACTCTAATGCCATAGTAAGAGAGGACCACTAGATTTTAGGCTTAACATCTTTCACACACACACACACACACACACACACACACGCACACACACACGCAGACACTCACTCGCACACACAGACATTTGCATTCAGGGCCCTAGCCACTTGAGTATGCCTCTCTATCAGTGCGGTAAATGTCAGAGATAGAGGGAGGACTGAAGAACCAGGAGAGAGAGAGAGAGAGAGAGAGGGAGAGAGAGGAGAGAGAGAGAGAGAGAGAGAGAGAGAGAGAGAGAGAGAGAGAGAGAGAGAGAGAGAGAGAGAGAGAGAGAGAGAGAGAGAGAGAGCACACGCGTGCATGTGTGCAAGCGTGTGTTTGTATGTGTGTGTCAGAAGATAGAGAGTGAAATGAAGAGCTGGCAGACAGTCCATAAAGGTTAATTAATATGGAGACAAGTAGCTAGCAGGGGCCTGCTATTACACGGATAGGAGATTTTTAATACACAGACACAGACACGCGCACACACACACACACACACACACACACACACACACACACACACGCCTGAAAAAAGGGTCTCTCATTCAACACCTCTTCTGCTTATACCAGAAATGGCGTGCAGACAGGTGCTACAGTGCTGGAAGAGAAGATGCAGCACAATGCATCATATAATACACTGTTTACTTCCTTTCTCACACCATCAAATCAACACCGTTGATTCAACAGCAATTAATCAGTATAAATATTGCTCTGCATGGCAGCAAACTTCAGTTTTCACCGTATGCAAACACACTCATGCACAGATTCTCATGCACATACACAGTGGTTACTTTGTTTATATGTGGGTGGTAAGTGTCTGGCTGTATATTGAGCTTTTGATGTGACAAGTCCATATGTGTGTTGTAGGAGGTCATGGAACATTTGCATTTGGTACACTGATAGTTTTCGCTCTCTGTTCAATTACTAGCCTGTGAGGACTGTTTATGCATCACAATGTGTAGGTTGAATTTGACTTGACAAGTGCTAATATATTTTGTTATAGCAGAAGACTTGCATTTGCATGTGGCTGTGGTGATAAGAGACACAGTTATGTATGAAATGCAATTGACAAGTGTATATGAATACTGTATGGTATTTAAGGAAGATTACAGTATGTATGGGATGTGATCTCCAGTGGCACAGCAGAAATTGAAATATTTTCAGTGTCCTGCAGAAACCTTATGTCACTAAAAAGTTCATTTTAAGCAATTCAGAGAACCATTTATAGTGTTTGCTTCCTGGCCATCTGCAACAAGTGGAGAATAATGTCAATTGTCAATTAAAGGAGAAAAAAGGGAAGATATGAAGTTTCATATTTGATGGTCTGCTCTTTCCTCTGGCATCGTGAATGGGCTCTTAAATGTCTAGAGTAGCCTATAATCTGCATGTTTCCTGGTGTCAATTGACCCTAAAGCTGTCAACACATGATCACTAACAAAACCACTTTGCGCTGGCTGAGTCATTATTTTTCTATGGAGAAAGCATTAACAGAGGCAGTGCTACTTTGGGTGTTGTGCACTGCCCGGATTTTCCACCTTGCCGCTGCGCTCAGTTATTTTAACTTTCACCCCGTATGCCTCTGATCTTTCAAAATGCGTCCAATTAGATTACAGCTTTGTGTGACGTACAAAGAGCTGAAAGATGAAGGAGAAGTTAATATTGTTTGTGTTCTGAGTTTCCAGAGTTGTACAATACGACATTAAAATATTACCACAACCTCAAGAAAAACGTACACTTTACTTTTTGATTTTAGCAACAGTAGAGACGATTTGTATGCCCCGCCACTTCCGTGGTAACATATCAACAAGCATCCCTGCCCCCACCCTGTACCCTAGCGGACCCCAGCTGCACCCTACATAGCTCAGACCACTCGTGTTACCAGCTTTACAATGTAAACGTTTCACTCAGTCCTTACTTTTTGATAACCTAGGCTACCCTGCCACACCATCTCACTCATTCCCTGATTACCCATTCAGGTATTCAGCAACTTTTTTTATACCTGTGGTGTCACATCCTCACCATAATAACAACTACCATCAGGGCAACAATGTGGTGTCGTGATTTGGAAGACTGTCCTTTAACTGGAAGGTGTGGATCAAATAAGCATCTAAAGCAACAAGATGAATTTGTCCTTCAGGGATCAGTAGAGAATCAAAAAATCTTCAGGAAGCTGGCAAGATCACATGGTTCTCTTCTGTTGTCCTTGTGCATTGTGATTTTGAAGTTTTGTGTTTAAATCAACAGCTGAGTTTGATTGTTTTTAAGTCTGCAGGTGCTAATGCAGTTTGTGGGTTTTGCCAGTACTAAACAATGAAGATCTGTGGATCATGATTTGTTGACTCACACTGCACTGATTGGAGTCTCAACTTGCAGGTTTGAATAATTGGAATTATTTGACAAACTAACAGACTTGATTATTGCTGTAGTCCAGTACAAAACCAAACTCAAATCAAAGCAATTTGATTCATTGTGTTTTGGGAACCATTTTGATGATTTATGGAAGAACAAGTAACCCAGTCAAACTTGAAGATAATGCCTGGTCATGGCCACCATTTTAGTGGCTCGTCCCTGGAAAGATCCAAGTTGAAAAGGCAAGAAGGGCGGCAGGTCTGGAATTCCACAACACAAAAAGGGACACACATGTTCCAAAGCTTATACCAAGACTTGTATATACATTTTCTTTCTGCTGATTAAAATATAATGCTAACCTTTTGGGGACAATCAGACATTGGCTTGTGAACTATTTTAAATAAAAAACATTGTTTATGAATTCTGACTCGCACGGTAGCATCCCCTGTCCATTTGATCCTCTTTGTGAAGATGGATACTCTTTGGTCTGACTCACAGCCTCTGAGTACAACATTACTCCCCTCTCATACCTACCAACACTAAAAAGACAAATCCAAATGATGGAGAGCCCATAAAACTGCCCAACTAAGTTCAGTGTATTTTTGAGGTGCTAAAAGTCACAGTGAATCTAATGTTGGCAGTATAGAGTCGCCGGGCAGATGAAATCTATTACAGGCAGTGTTATAAGGATAATAGGCCTGAAGTGGATCTGATACTGATGACTCAGTCACCGCTGGTGGGAAAATGCACCATATCTGCCATTTGAATTGCATCCATTCAGCAGTAAATATATCTCATTTACCAAAGAACTGTTTTGACTCCGCTATGGTCATCTCCAGTGTGAGATGACTGTGGAGAAACCTGGCAAATGAGAATACAGGGCGACCAGAGACTGATTCTGTTATAAGCCTGAGGGTCATTTGTAGTCTGTGATGCACAGGAGAGAGATGAGCAATACATTTTCAGCTGGTCCAATGAACAGCCAATCACCACTGAAAAATAATGAGGCCCTTTCCTACTTGGTCTATGAATGAGGGCACATTGTGGAGAAATCTCGTACTCATTCTGCAAAAAAAATAATAGCTCGAATTAGGGCTTGGACAAAATCAAATATCACCATATTTTAGACCGAATACCTCGATATCGATAATGTGGCGATATTTTGGGGATGAGTATTTGTGCTTTCATAAGATATTTACACACAAGCAAATTTTGAAAATTAGCACTAATTATAAGTAATCAGTAATGTTAGTAATGTGGATATGTTGAGCAGTTAAAGCCAATCGTTCATTTTACTCAGCCAGAAAAGGCTAGATGAGGAAGAAGTATCATTTAAGTTATTTCACAATATAACGATATCTAGTCTCATATCACAATATCAATATTATACGATATATCGCCCAGCCCAAGCTCAAATTATATTTACTCCTTCAACCACTCTCTCCCATTCAAACCCAGTTTCTCTTCATCTTCTGGTTGTATATACTCCTTTTCCCCCTCCCAAGGCATTTTTATCCTTTCTGCTTTCATGCTTACCCCAGCTACTCTCTTATCTTCCAAATGTTTGTCCTGTACACAGGCATCCACAAAGCTTATTAATAAAATAGCACGCTGTTGAGGACCAAAGTGCGATACTATTTTGCTAAAACAATTCATGCAAGTTGACTCATGTTGCATATATGCATTCAACACAACATTTTAGCCGGGCAGTCATTTCTCTCTCGCCCTCTCTCGCCCTCTCTCTCTCTCTCTCTCTCTCTCACTCCCCCTCTCCCTCTCTCTCTGTGATAAATGGGAGTGTAGGTTGACAGGTGAGGGCTGGTTCTACTGCAATGTGAAATCTAATTTCTCACCATGGCAATGCTGCCATACACAGAAAACACACCACTATATACTTATATTTAGGCTTTTCTTTTTTTTCTTTTTTTTTTTCCCAGTCGGATGCTATGTTTCAACTTAAATAGTTCACCCCCAAGATATTTTGTCAGACTGTGTTCTCAAAATGTCATGAAATACAGCATTTTTATACCTTTTAGAGGCTGATAAGGCGGTGCAAGGCATGGAGCTGGCAGGGGCTTGGCAGGGTTTGTTTACTGGAGAGGTATAAAAATGGGATGGTGACGCCTCTTCTTTTTGCCACTTTGCACTCCTCTTCCCACTTTACTCTTGTTATTTCCTTCCCTTTCATCCCTTCTCTCCCTTCTTTATTTTCAACTCTTCAACCGTTTTTTTTCCCCCTCCTGCCTCCTCCTCCTCCTCTCTCCGCTATCCGTCTCTTACTCTTTCTTCCCTCTTCCCCTCATCCTTTACTCTGTCCTCCTCCTCTTCCTCCGGTCCTCCTCTCCTTTTCTAGACTATTGTTAAATTGGATTATTCTATCCTGGTCCACACAATACACAGGTATGAAGCCACACAGGGACTTTTCATCTTTATACCTCTTCGCTTTGCTCAAACCTACCAAACGGATATGCAAACACAGCCAAGGCAGACATCCAGCCTGCCAACAAGCCACATAGCTAACCACCGAGCCAGTCAAATAAACCCAGCCAACTGCCTCTTAAGCCACCAAAACAGTTGTTTGTGCTAGAGGCAAGCAACACATACAGCAGGGGAACAGCCAGCCAGGCAGCTTGCTTATAACATGATTAGCCGGTTAACTAGTCATTCAGTCATCTTTGTAATGTACAGCAGGGGTTCTTAAACTTTTTCAGCCAGGGACCAAAATTATAAATTTAGCCTCTCGCCCTGGAGCTCAGGCCCATGAAAATATATTACAACTCGTATTATTTGGGGATGCACTATAAGTAGGCCTTTGACCCATTTAGGGTCCTGCCCCATAGTGATAGGACACCATGCTATGAGGCTTCCAGGCCTCAGAAAAATCCACAAACAGAATCTGCCCATCCAACAAACTATCCAGCCAACAAGTGAAAAACAATCAGCCAACCATCCAGCCACCACCCAATAAAGATTAGATTAGTCACGAGAGGCAGGGCACAGGCGAAGCAACTGTAACTCTGTTGCTGTGAAAGCATGCCTCTCACAAAGCTAGCACGAGCCAACAAATCAGCCAGCAAACCAGCCATTCAGTAAACAAACCAACGAGCCAAGCAGTCAGCAAGCCAGGCAGTTCCTCATCCTGTAAAGATTGGATTAGTCACAGGAGGCATGGCTTAGGTGAAGCCACTGTAACAGCTGCCCTCCAAGTCGGAGATGTCAGAAATTTCCTATTACTCTCTGCCTAGCCACGCTATAATCTCATTTCACTTATCTATCATCCGCAAGAGAGAGAGAGACAGAGACAGAAAGAGAGACGGCGAGAGAGAAAGAGATGTATCTTCGAAGCAAGGTAGATATTAAAGGAGAGAGAAAGAATGATATTCACTATCACTTCTGATTTTCTTTCTTTCAAAAAAAAAAAAGAAAACATATATTCAGCCAAAAAGATGGGTTTTCTTCACAAAAGGAATGTAGTTAAAGGAAGACCTGACATTTTTTTGTTTACTACGCTTGATTATTGCTTTAGGAACAAGTGAAAAGTAGCATAAAGCTAGTTTTAAGATCGCCACATTGATAACAGTATCCACCTGTGTTGTATTACTGAGGCAAAATGTTTACTGCAACCGACAGATGAATACCACACTTAAAAATAGGAAGATGCACACAATACTATGGAGCTCTGGGGTGGCCACCAACATGACCCCAGAAAGGAGAACACCACTGCAGATCAGATGAAGTAGTGTGTGTGTGTGTGTGTGTGTGTGTGTGTGTGTGTGTGTGTGCGTATGCCATAGACTTTAAAAAATACCCATACATATCAATTTGGCTGCTGCACATGCACACACACAAAGCCCAAAACAGAAAAGAAGTGTTGAAAGAAGATGTTGAAAAGAGATAAAAGAAAGGGAATGGATAAAACTATTTGAGTCTACAATGAAATTCATTTTTCTTTATGGCAGTGAAGTGTGGGGCCCTTTAAAATATCTCAACTACAAAACATGGGATAACAAAAGAGAGAGAGAGAGAGAGCGCGAGCAGTTAGTGAGAGGCTGCTCTGTGTGCGTGGGTGCTACAGTGTGTGCAGGTAGCGGAGCTGGGCAGCAGGTGGGGATGATTGACGGCTTGGATTTCATCTGAGATCGTTTCACTGTTTTGCTTCTGTGCATTATACAGGAAACACAAACAAGTTTAAAAAAGCAAGGACATTTTGGAAACAAGCCCAAAAAAAAATTACCAGAGACTGACAATATTTTCAAGCTACTTTCAGAAAAACAATTGCAAAGTCGCTTATCAGAAATGACAACTATGCTGTGAACGCGGCCCACTCATCAACTTGAAGTATGGAGCCATCTGTAGGCTGGCCGATGGCTACGTTTACATCTTTTAAACGTGAGATTTGTATTTAATGTACATTCGAGCCAATAATGCACAAAAATACAATATGTAGGCATTTCAATTGTGTGTTTTAGGCATTCGATAGACAAACACAAGTTGTGGGAGCAAGATTCGCGATTCTAGAGTGACATTGTGCTGATTACGCTTTCATTTTTAGATCGCATTTTTGAGTAAATATAGCAATTTCAGTAAGGATATAAACTAACCAGCGCTTCTCACTGCAACACACTTAAAATAAGCTAAAGACAGCCACTCACTTGTAGCCGAAAAAACTGTCAATACTAGCCAAGTAGCCGGAGCTACTGAGTCATTTTTGGCCCGGTCTTTGGCTTTTCTACCCGCAGAGAATTTCCATAAGTTTGCTCTGAATGATCCTAATGCTGCTACCCGAGTTATGTCTGTATGAGTCACAAATGTCTCCCAAAGTGAGTTTGGCTGGGGGAAAAAAAGGAAAAACTTGACCGTGACAGTATTCAGAAGGATTATCTAGAGATCAGGGTGCAATTTCTGATTTGCAGCATATTATTCCCACCACAATGTGAAGCACACTTGAATGTAAAAGTTCAGACAAATGTCATGAGTCCCAAAAGTCCATCTCCAATTCACTGTCAGTGAAGCAACTCAAAGCTGAACATCACAGATAGCAGCCTCAGTTCTCCGCTTTCCAGCTTTAAGAGAGACTTGCTCATGTTCAAAAGTATTGGTTGAGCTGTGAGAACTAATTCCATCATAGTCCCATAAAATTTTGTGAAATGAGCACTCTTTCCTGAAATGAATTCTGAAACGCAGATTATAGGTCCCATATCGTGTAAAACAGGATTCCCCTTGCCTCTTTGATTATAAAGGAGTTGGATGTGCTATTTAAACATGGTGAAAGTATCAAAAACACGGTCACCTACTAAATCCACACAATCCATATTAGAAAACCGAGCCTCTAAACGAGCCGTTTGGACTTCCGTAACTTTGTGGCATCACAAAGGTTCGCTCATTATCATTTTTGTTAGAAATAATAGGCTAACAAGCATTTTTTTCCAAAGCGGTTGTCATTGTGTATTTACTGGAGAGTTTTCCCTACCTGTCTGCTAACTGTTCTGCCGGTCTGTGGTGTCTCACGTTTCACTCTTGAAACGGTTAGCCAATCAGAACAGAGGGGTCGTTAATATTAATTAGCCTTAAAGACACAGGAACAGAAACAGCCTATTCTTGGTAAATGGATTGAGAGTGTTTTTGGTACATGATACCACACAAACAGCTTTTAATGGACCTCAAGACATAAAACACTGGAAAGTGTAGAAAATGGGACCTTTGAATATCGTCCATTTGTTGTGGCCAACGTTCCTCTGCCACAAACTGGATAATGTGATAATAGCATGATTTGTACACGCCATTTTAACTTTTTCATCATGTGAAAATGTTAGCTAATGGTTAAGTTTAGGCAAGCTACAGGTTAGTGTTACAGTTAGGCAACTTGAACAACTTGCTTAAGGTTTGGGTTAAGGTTAGGTTTAGGCAACTTGCTTAAGTTTAGGGTAAGGTTTTGGTCATGTTTAAATAAGAAAACCTTTCGTTAAAAATGAACTGTTCACTCACAGTAGCAAACTTGAGTGAGTTGGAAATTGAACTCATCCACCACTTCCATGACAACACCCACTGTGCTACTTCAGTGTCAAACTACCTGTTTCTAGTCCTGTCTCCTTCACGTAATCCTTTTATGGTGGGAAAACCTAGTTCTCTTTTTGCGCACAGAATACGTACTTGCATTTTAAGACATCATGCTCATTTTCTGTCATTTCAGGAGACCAGGATTGTGAATTCTTAAAGTCACAAGGAAACAACATTTTGACAGTGTCTTGCCTCCTTAACTTTATGTATTCCAGTTGAAACAGGATGTTATGGCAAACTTGATGCAGGGAGGAACTGTTCACAAGTGGGCAGGCTGGACCACAACAAGCATGGAAAGAGAAAGGCAATGCAGCCCATTGCATACTCTGTGTAGTTGGTGAAGCAATCTACTGTGAAATGATTTGCACATAATCTTCAGCTGTCACAAATTTCAGATTCTTCAAAATGAATAAATTCCAGCCACTGGGACCGCATCCATAGGTTTTTCGGTAAAGGAAACAGAGTTTTCCCAAGGGTGAACAACCAAAACTGCACTACTGTAGCGTGTTGCCACTCTTGTTGCTTTCAAAGTTGTGAAGCTGTAGAGTTTATGTGATGAAAAGGGCAGAGGGGGAATTGTTTAAAAATATGTGATTGTATTAGTGGTTGGAGTTTATATTTCCACCTATTGCCCTGAAGTAACCACTAAAAATACATAATTTCCCAGGAAGTAAAAGTAGTGGGATTTTGATAAGAGAAAATTATTTTGTAATATTTTTGGCATTTATTAATAAACAGGTGCAAGATATGACAGGGAGAATTAGCTTGCAATGTGAAAAAGTATTTTTTCATTTCATTGTGGACATAAATTAAATGGAATTCTTTTTTTTAACATTTTCTACAAATAGAAGAAAATGCAGTGCCCAGTGTCCTCAAAGCATTGTATCACTAACACCATATAATAATCTCCACAGTGGACTCTAACTATTGCTGCAACCTACAGAAAGTTCTCTGTATGTATGTAGAGTAATATGCAATATATAGTTCAGTGTCTATTGTATGTCCTGCACTGTCCTCTTGCACTGAATTTGAGGTCATGTTCTTTTTTTTTTTAATCATATTTTATTTATTTACATATAAAGGATTATACCCACAACATTCCTGGTCCCCATCCCCACCCTACTTTTTAGTAGTGTTTTTTTGTTTTTTTTAGGTCATGTTCTTCCTGAGCCATGTGTGCACTGCAGTGTACTGTGGTGAGGTCTCTGCACCAATGTCACCAATATAAACTTTACAAAAACGGTACATTTATTGTACTTGGTGAAGATAGGTATTTTGATTTTCATTTGTTCCATTATAAACAAATGATCTTTGTGATTTTTGTGCCTGTGGGAAATCAAATCCTGGATGGAGAAATTGGTCACCATGATAAAAAAACAACAAGAAGCAAACAAAAACAAAAACAAAGATATGAGCAATAAAAGACTGTCGCTCTAGAAACTAGAAGGCACTCTGAAAGTGCAAACTTCTGCTAACTCTCAACAATTTTCCAACTTGCTGTTACACCAAACACATTATTCCTCCCTCTTAAAATGTAAGTTCAATTGATTTATTGACCCTGCAAACATACCCCTAGGATGTGGAATCAAGTTTCTATCTCCATTAGTTTCATAGTTATGACAAAATATCAATAATCATCTAATGGTGGAAATCCCAGAGGTGAAACACAACCAAAACCTAATCAATTGTTCCTTGGCCCACGGCCTATCTGTCCTCCAAATTCCCTTGAGATATCTTGCTGACAGACAGACAGACAGACAAACTAACAGAGGTAAAAACATATCCTCCTTGGCGGATTGGTTTAAAATGAATGGTTTTCAGTAGACTTATATTCTCTCTGTTCCTGGGCAATCAACCAACTGCAGTCGTCTGTCCTTTTAATCTACTTTCAGCAGTTTTTATTTCATGCTGCTAATTTTTCCAAAGGCAACATACCCCGTTTGCAAATTTTGATAGCCATAGTTGGTTGTCCATGGGAGAGGTAACTCTAAATTTTGCATCATGGTGAAAGGGACTACTTTTTCATTTGTATCCCTTTCAGAATGAGAAAAAACTCCATGTCATTCCAGGATATGTTTTAAAAATCACTGAGTGTCTGAATAATCAGCACCTAGCCAGAGGGCTTTTTAGAAACACATCACCCACCGGCTAACTATTCATCCGTCTCCTTCAGCAATTACCCAGCATTCTCTGCAGGCGCACGACACGCACACTGGATTAAGCATGCATGACACGCCTCCATGGGGTGGGACAACAGGGGATCAATAGGTCTACAGTCTTTTCTCTCTCTCGATTCTCCTCTGTATCCATCTCTTTCTCACTCACTTTTCTTCGTTTTCCATCTCTGCCCTCAATTACTGCTCATTCAGTTTTTTTTTTCTTTCTATCCCTCACTCCTCCCTTGCCTTTTCTGCCTGTCTTCCCCTACTGCCTTGTATGCTTCATTAGCAGGGTGCCATTTTAACATTTTGTCACTCTAATTTATAATGATAATTTTGTCTACAATACAAGAAAACAATAGTTACAAAATGAATGGAAGTGCTAATCTTTCACCAGTTTGTTTCTTCAGTGATTGTGAAGTATATGTGATAAATGGACCCAATCAAACACTCTTTTGGTCATTATACAGACAATGTTTTGAGGCAATACATATGGGCAATATTGCCTTCAGCCAGAATATGAATTAAAAACTGAGAAAACATCTAAGTAGATTACAACAAAGAATGCTCTGAAGAACAAAACAGACCATCTGGTCCCCGCCTTCCCACCATCTTGTGGTGTTGTATTGATGATTATAATATAACCTGAACTGAAATAAAAATAAATAAATAAATCTGGTCAAAAACTAAACTGAGTTTGCCTTTGTTTTAACAAGCAGTCTTTTGACAGTTGCCAGATGATACTGCTTTACAAGAGCCATGTTGAAGACTCACAGATAATTGTCACACGGCTAGTAATGGGCATGAACACACACACACAAACACAAATTAACACACAGCGTATTATCAAAATCCCTTATGTCAGACAAAGGGTGGAAATGGTTTCAATCAGAGAACAATAAGTAGCGCTGAAAAGAGAAAGTCTAACCAAGAGCCAAGTTCAACTTTCAGAACTTTAACTTTGATATTCTCTGTTTCACTTCATTAACACACACAAACATACATGTTCATACAATATCAGCATATCAGTAGTGACTTTTGAATTTTTGACCCTTGATTCTATGTGTGGGTTGTATGTAGGGCTGCAGCTATTGATTATTTTAGTAATCGAGTATTCTACCGATTATTCCATCGATTAATCGAGTAATCGGATAAGAAATACTTTTGCTTTATTAAAGAGCAATAGTAAATATACAAAAGAGAAAAGCTGTCCGCACGAAGCTGTCCATACGACACTGTGATTTACTGAAAACGAGGTGAAATAATTGTTATTATTGATATTTATTACTAGGCCTAAATATCATACAAGTTCATAAGACTGGCTAATGTACATTTATTTACTATGTTGAAGGGTTGCCCTACACCTGCTGACCCTACTCACTGCAATCAAACTAAACTGAATATACCTGCTGTATTGGACTGGTGCATTTTAGGCTCCAATTGCTACTTACACCACCTGATATTTTGCTTTCTGGGGTATTTTATGCATCACTGTGAGGGGAGTAGGTGTGTGTGTGTGTGTGTGTGTGTGTGTGTGTGTGTGTGTGTGTGTATGTGTGTGACTATCATAATAATAACATGAATGAACTCAGGCTTTCACAAATTGACTGCAGCATTTTATTTTCTGTGGTTATTTTCTTGAGCAAAACTTAGCTAACTTAGGGACATCATAACTAGCCACCATATTGATTTACGTTCTTAACTAGCCATTACATATAGCCATAATTAACGTGCATTCTTTACTAGCCTTCATCTCATCCCGTTTTAATATTAAGTGCTGACTCCGCCCACCCGGGCCAGTTTCGGCGTACGCCGGTAGCAATTACAAGTGGACCCTATCCTACAGGCCCTGCTCTCAGCAGAGGGAGGGAGCTACACTGCGTGTGGGAAGCGCTGTGATCGTCAGACCTCTCTGGATTAGACAAGCAAGTAGAGAAAACCGGCATCAGCCGAACCAATTTATTGCCAAATGCTTTGGGATTCAACACATTAACATTGCTTCCCATGGTCAGAAAAAGTCGGCAGATTTGTCGCTAGTCGCTCTTGAGAAATAAAGTCGCCAGGGGGGTCTGAAAAGTCGCTAAGTCTAGCGACAAAGTCGCCAAGTTGGCAACACTGGATCCGAAACTTTGGACACTTTCTGTCGTTTTCTCTGGCCTGTCTCTTCTCTTCGCCCCTCGCTATTTTCTCTCTCTTTCTCCAGCGCGTTGTGCAACAGTAATAATCATCCGTGCGAAACACTGAGCGTGTATATAGTTATATGGATTAAACGAAGCTTCGATGCAAAGAATTTGCATCGATGATTTTTAGTAATCGAGTTACTCGAGTTTCTCGAGGAATCGTTTCAGCCCTAGTTGTATGCATTTCTTATTCCATACACTGGTCAGTCTTTAGTAATTGTAACAACACAGAAAAGAGTACACACAAAGTTTCAGTGGGTACAAATAAGTGTAAAGAAATAATAAAACACAAAGTCAGCAACCTCTAGTGTTCTGACATGGTGTTTACATTAATTACTGGTAGTGGATCTTGAACTATTGCATTGATATGTGGGCTGCAGGCTACTTCACATGCGAACAGCGGTTCAAAGGGCACACAGACTTCAGAAAGCCTAATGCCATTGTTAAAGTTATTTGACAGCAGAAAAAGGATATCAATATCAATGTTTATGTCATATCATGTATACTTGCACAAATAGATTGCTTTGACAATTTGTTAAACGCTTACCAATGAAAGCTGTCAATTCCATATTCTCCTATATGCCACAAATTATAAATAGTTTATGCATACACTCCTGTGCATAAACCCCTATAAGCCTGTTCCTGTAGCACTTGTGAGTAACTGAGTTACACATTCAGAACATACAAACTCCTGTTTTTTTCCCCCTCGTATAGGTTATATAAGCACTTGACCAAACCTCTGTGGGGTTCCAGATTAAACTACTTAAACATTCTGATGAGTGCAGGCACGCTGTCCAAAACATCTTTGATTCCTGTTTGATTGGCAGGCCTCTTTGTAATATCCATGGCGATGCTCAGAGTAAACACTCCCTGATCTGCGGGCCCAAATCACTCCCCTCCGTCACTCCATCAATGATGCAGTGACAAACTAACTGCCGGGATAGACGGGGCGATGAAGGGACCGGAGAGAGAGATTGGAATGGCGAGCCAGAGAGAGCAAGTGAGAGGGATCAGTAGAGGAAGAGAAGTAAAAAAAGAGACAGACAGACATTATGCTCAAAAAAAAAGAGCTACCAGTAAGGAAAAAAAGAGACAAAGGGAGAAATAAAGAAAGAGAGAAAGATTGTGTGAAAGAAAGCTTGAGAAAGGGATTGGAATGGGCAACCAACAGGGAGAAAGGAGAGAGCGAGAGAGTCAGATTAAATTCTAGCTGTGAATTCTTAGGAGAGGATCCCATGGCTCGGGTTTAAGAGCAAACACACAAGTCCCTCAATGGTCTATATGGCTGACACACTGGAAGTATTTATTAAAGACTTACTGAACATGGCCCTGTGCAACAATGGTGTGTGTTGAAGTGCGCCCGTGTGTGTTCACTTGTGTGTACATGTGCGTGCATGCCCATATGCGTGTGCAGCTTGATGGCAAGCATACGCTGTGCTTGAAGCAAATTTAATTTTCAGTCCCTTTGGGTGTCTCTGAGACATAGCTAACATTGACTGACTTTTAAACAGCGCAGGCCTCTCAGCCCCTGTGACAGCATGTGTGTCTCTTACTGAATGACGGTACATGTAATGAATGACTATTCAACTGAATGGCACGTTATGCATTATTGAATACCAGTATTAGAGAGGAGAGGTACGCAGGCTAAGTTTAAAACAGGCTGAGCGCAAAGGCATCAGACATGGAGCGAAACAGAGAGAGAAGGAACGAGCGAGAGACAGAGAGACAAGGAAGGAGCGACAGAGAGTGAGAGGCTGTGAAGCTCTGCTCGGCAGAAGAGGGCAGGGTGAGTGACAGTGGCAGGCTGATTCCACAGCTTACCATGACAATCCCACCGCTCATTCACTCACTCTCTTGTGCAGCCTTATTCTCTCAATCACTCTAATGTGCTCTTCTTTTGTCTGTCTTTCTCTTCCCTCACTATCCCCCGACTAAAGGCTATGCTTGTTTATCTTTTCCTAAGTCTACTTGTGCGTCTCTCTCCTGCCTCTGTCTTCTGTCTCTCTCTTCTGTCTCTCTCTCCATCTCTCTCTCACTAGACAGATCATTAGGATTAGGGCCCTGACACTGCCTATCCCATCAGATGCTGATCGGCTACAGTGGCAGAGTGTGGGAACCAGAAAATGAGCTCCTGACAGATAATAGCCTGCTCTGTACTTTATAGAGAGAGCGAGAGAGAGACGGAAAGAGAGAGAGAGAGAGAGAGAGAGAGAGAGAGAGAGATAGAGTGTGTGTGTGTGTGCGTTTGATTGAGAAAGAGAAAGAGAGATGGCAGAGACACTCATCTTTAGACTTTAAGGAGATTGTTGTTCTGTTGAGAGGATTGTTTATTCACACTGATGGCTGTGGTCTCAGTCATTCAGGAGTTCCTTCTGCATCTCTGACAGCAAAGATGAGAATGAAATTGCATTCACTCCAACTCAGCCCCGGGGTGCTGGCACAAAGGGTCTTTTTCTAATGAAACCACAGCATGATTTATATACTTGTTTGTTTGTTTCTCTCGCTGTTTTAATATTGGGAAATCCTGCTTCTGATACCTGGTGGCCTCTGTTTTAAATGAATGCACTGACAGTGAGAAGGCATTTAAATATGAACAGTCCATTTTTAATTGCATCATTTTCAATAGCCACATCTTCCCTTGCACTGCATTATGTTGTGGAGGCTGTACAATAGTTCTGCTCCACATGGCCTAGGACTACATCCCTCAGTCCTTACACTGTATCCCAGCACAACACATGCAATCAGCATACAGGTAGGCTGTGTAAAAGCAGCCAATTTTGAGTTGCTGTTGGAGTGCTGATTGGGTTGTGATTGGCCCCTAAATGACGTCAGCCAAGCACAGACTGCAGAAAATAATGGACAAAGTGCCTGTGATGCAACTTGTTGACTTCCTACTGGCCTGTTTTTGGAGTCGGAGCTTGCACAGAAGAGTAAAAGGGCGGGGCAGGAGGAGCCAGGGTGAAGTCTTACACTTATTCCTAACACCGTGATGTGACAGAGCGAAAGACTGAGCGGCACGAAAAAATAAATAGAGAACATAACTTTCTATTGACTTGTCCTCACTGGTTGCGTGCGACAACGAACATTCAGTGCAGTGTCGGTCAGCTCTGTCTCACCGCTCGCTCTGTCTCTATTTCAACGACATTTCGCTGGTGTACACCCGCCTCCAAGGTGCTGCAAACTTGGACATGCTGGCTACAAAAAGATCACTGAATGTGCATTGATGGGGAAATGTAGGCACTGCCTTGTGTATGCGGTTGCACTGACCCCAGGTCAGATAATTAGCTTAGATAATCACTTTGAGCAATGCTCAGGTGTCAGCAATGAGAACACAGCATAGGATATAAACTCTATCTATCCACAATAACAGCTAAACATCTGCATTATTATTTACAATATTATTAACAACAGAATTAGAAAAGATACTCACTCATTTTCTTGCAGAATTGATGAGGAAAAAGGCGCAAAAATGAAAAATGTTGAACCAAAACAAAAACAAAAAGTCTGACCTCCGCGATGTAAAACCAGAACCAGTTTGGATAGTTTACTGCGTGATGTCATAGCCAGTTCGCTCACTCTGGAGGCGGTGTTATATGGTCTAACCCCCCCACACCCTCCACGCCCCCTCCCAAACACCCACCCTGCCCCACTCCATGTAGCTCAGAGCTGTTGTCATTGCCAAGAACAGGATTATGGAAATATCTTCCTAATGGCACAATTATTTTAAGAAATCATTTTAGGCCTACTGTATGAGCCTGCCTTACTTAAAAATACATTTCTTCTGACCTGTCAATGCATTGTACCCATTCTTCCAATGTTTAAATGTCTCTCCCTCTACTAATCCTGTGCGCTATTCAACAATTAAATGGCCTTCGAATTCCAAGCATTCAGTGTGAACAATTTTTAACATTTAGTTAATCTCAATGATTCTGCTAGTTTTTGACTATTTTTTTGTGTTTTGCCCTCTTTTGTATGTTTTGTCAATTTTGTCTTTATGGCTGTGAACTCATCACATTGGGTTGGGGTTTGGGAGGGATAGTAGCTCATTGATAAACAAACATGCCAATGGATTTCCACTAAGCCTGTAAATAATTAGTGTTCCTTATGTGAGCAGAGTGTCATTGCTTGGTGGAAATCTGTAATCGCAGATATTTGTCTTTTGGCGGGTGTGACTACTGAAGGCTCCAGCACCACTCGGTGCATCGAAATCGTGTTGCCGATGCATTGGCCAAGAGCGAAAGGGACACTTTCCCTTTCTCATACACAGCATATCTGTAGAGACCACAACTTAAAACTGGGTTATCTCTGGCACAGCACAGAGGTGGTGGAGAGGGGGGGGGGGGGGGGGGGGGTGTCTTGAATTCAACTGGGCACAAGTTTTCGTTTCAAAGCAGTGGGTATGAGTCTGAAAGTGAGTTTTGAAAGCCAATCTTGACCCCCAACAACCACTAAGAAGAATTTCTGTCTGAGAAGTGTGTAGTTTACTGATGTTACATGATTTCTGGCAGTAAGGAGGCAGCTTTAATCCACGCTTTCAACACAAGAGTAAATTATTGTTTTTGTTCCTTTTTCAGCCATGCAAAGAATGACTTGAAGGTGAGTTGATTGTTCAGTCAGGTTTAATGTTAAAATATTTCCATTCTGCTTTACAAAGATAAGAAAAGGCTTCAGTGGCTGTGGCAGTTTGAATGGGGGCAAGGTGCAGGATGTGCATGGCTGGATCTTATGTGGTGGCTGCCGTTGTATACAGATCTGTTCAAGCCTTTATGAACAGTAATCATGGATAAAATGGGGCTGCTAATGGCATGCAGGAGAGCCCAGTGTAATGAGCGGGACACATTGCACCTCCCAGCTGTGTCGTGCCTGCTGACTAATGTAGCGCACCTCACAACGACAGGGCCAGCCACTGGCTCAGTATAGCTCTACAGAGGAAGGTCATCTGTGACATGAGGCGAGAACAGATGAAGTGTGTGCGCAAACATTTCTATGTGGCGATCTATTGCCTGTATGATGTGAGGCCGTACAGTGTGTGTGTGTGTGTGTGCGTGTGTGTGTGTGTGTGTGTGTGTGTGTGTGTGGTATAGGTGGCGGGTTGGAGGCGGGTTAAAATGTTTTTCAGCCCAGAGGTTTGGCTTGTTGCATGAATACCAAATGACATACTGTATCTCGAAGTGTGCCAATTCTGTGTTGGTTTTCTCTATAAATGTCAGAAACATTTTATTTCATGACCCTGGAACAAAGCACATCCATTATACCTACACAACGTCTAAAGTGTTTGGGTGTGAATGCAAAAGGCCAGCAAACTCTTCACATTTTAAGCTGACTTTTT
The DNA here is from genome assembly GCF_048128805.1 of Centroberyx gerrardi. NCBI lineage: Eukaryota > Metazoa > Chordata > Actinopteri > Beryciformes > Berycidae > Centroberyx > Centroberyx gerrardi. Next base: position 22,781,771 of record NC_136004.1, read on the forward strand.
GGATAAGCAAGGATATTGCAGAGCACAGATGGTGGTTGTCTCACTGAATGTTTGTCTGAATGTCTGTTCGCTTCATAATGCTCTACACCACACTCTCTGCAACATGGCATACAGTATATGGTGACATTTAAGATAAGGAATTCCTTGTCCAATCAAGGTATAATATTTGGCAGTTGGTATCACTGAACCCCAACATTTCATTGATGGATGAAAAAACAAAATGTAATTTCCTTGTTTCATGAAAACACAGTATTCTAAGTCAGTATTTGTTGCATCCTGGATGCCATGCAAATCGTGTCACTGAGGGGCTTTTAGTTGAATTACGAGTGATACAATGTATTATTATGTGACCTTGTACATAAACATACTTCAAAACAAGCATAGCACAGACGCCACATAACTCAACAACTCATGATTATATTGTGATGCATACTGTAGTTCACAAGGTAAACATTTACCATGATGCAGAGGCCGAAACAAAAGGTTTCATGCTGAGAGGTGAGACGACGGACCAAAAATGTAAATGTCATCTCTTGAGCAGGAAACAACATTACTGACTGTGGTAATATTCCATCAAGTCAAACACAAAATGTTAATTCTGGGTGAGAACTCAGGCTTTTAAGAGTGAGTCACATGTACAATACAACACCACTAGGAGGTAATAAGTTACATAAACTGGCATACAATGTGTTGTATTAAAATGTTACACAATGCTTTCAAACCCACAAATTGGGTACATCTGAAGGCCCAAGCTAAAGCTCAATATTTAATTTCACACACTCTTTCATTGTTCCACTTTGGGATTTTCTAAGGATCAATATTATATTTTCCCTAGGTAACTGAACGGATGAAATGTCAACTGTTAACAGTGTCCAATTGTGTTACACTTGTTTTCCATTCCATGTGGAAGGCATCCTCTGTGTGGTATCAAAATTGTGAACAGATCGATAAGTGTAAAATCAATTTCCTTTATGAATATCAGCAAGAGCTAGCTGACTGCAACTAAGGCAACTATTTTGTCACTATTCAGTTAATTGAAGTGGATACAAAATAAATAAATAAATGGGATTCATAAGAAAACATCCAAGCACTTTTCTTACTTCATTTATAAATAACTGACAGCAATGTCCAATGCACACCTCACCCCACCTTTTGTGGCCAAGTGACTTTCAGAAACATCAGCTCTCTCCAGCCTTATAAAGCACTATAAATGTTATGAACCATATGGTATAAAATGGAGAGTGCAAAAGAGGGCAACACACATATGGTCAATAAAGAGTAACCTTATAATTAACAAAATGTAAAAAAAATAAATAAATAAAACCTCACACACTTCCAAGTCCACTAAATACTCCTGCCTTACTTGCCTACTTGCCTTATTCCTCTGACCCACACTCACACATATGCATCTGACGTTTTTGTCAAATCTCACTTTGGTTACATTTCAAGCAGTTGTCCATGTCCTTATTGAGTCTGTCTGTCTGTCTGTCTGCCTGTCTGTCTCTCTGTCTGTCTGTCTGTCTGCCTGTCTGTCTGCCTGTCTGCCTGTCTGTCATTAACATGCATAACTTGCGCTGTTCTGATCCACTCAGAATCGAACTTTGCAAATATTTCCATAGTTAGGCAAGAATATGCACTTTTTTCCCCCGACTACGATTGTCATTCAATCATTTTGGGCTTAAATCACATTTTCTGTGGATGGAACAAGGCGGCGTGAGCTGACTGCACCCCACTGAGGAAGCATTTGGCAGGAGATGGATCCATTTTACTATAGGCTGCGAGTAACAGACTTACACTATAATCACAATATACAAGTCAGACTCAATCAGCCCCTTTCCACTTTGTAAAACATGAATGCCATGTGTGACACCTTCCTTCATGACCCTTAAATTGCATTACATGCAAGCAGCGCAGGTGTAGCATCTCTCTGAATGCAATTCTAGTTCATTGTGCATCTGCCTGACACTGTGACTTCTTCCCTGGAGTGATGGCTGCGCTATGTGCTTCAACATTTCCAACTCAAATCAAGAAAGGAAATTGCCGTTTTTGCCGGCAATTTTCCTTTGTGTAATGAGTCGGGCTGCTGTCTCCATGACAATACCATGTGAAGACAGTTTACAGGGTCACATATCACCTGTCTGCTCAGTCCAAATGGCACTTTCCTGCGCTAATTGACGTCTAACCCTATTTTCACCTTACAGTACTACACTACTATTCTGAAGGTAAGTGAGTATATGTTTGAAAATAGATAGAGCTCACTATCTCAATGGTTACATGCTACAGCCATCTAACTGTCGGATGGCATGCTGGAGGAGGAGAGGCATTCACACTTTTGGGTACCAGAAGTGTGAAGGTGATTTGACAGCTAAACGTCAAAGCTCGGCATCTTGGGTATGAAGGAATAAAAAAAAGAAAAGCACATTCTGTATTCATTCGTGTTGTACTTATGTGTTTTGTATTCATCTGCATACACAAGCTGTACTGATACATGTTAAATGATCTTATCCAGAGAACACCAACGTTTTAGGTCTTATCTGCTCCCATTCATAATGTGCTTCTTAAAACCTCCATTGCACCGGCCTAATCTTTTCATGACTGCCTAGACAGGGACAAATCCGAATCCATGTGGTTTCCCACTGTTTTGAAGAGTCACAAGAAGATCAGACCTGAGCCATACAGGGTTAAAAACCAGATCTTTTGTGCCTGTGTAAATCCAGCTTAAATCCCTTGAGGCTTACATCTGTATCAGAGCTGGCCAGACTCCCAGGGATATATTTATAATCACAAACATTCATAATGAAATCAAACAGACACGCACAACAACCTACTTCCTACAGCTTCCTGCAAACCTGCCAGGAGAAAAAAAAAAAAAGGAACAAGGGGGAAATTACATGATCTCAATATTGGAAGTTGTTACAATTACGCAACAGTGTGGTTTGTCCTACCAGCACTTGTCAACTTTTTACAAGAGCGATAGCAGCAAGTTAAATCACTTTTGTCTCAAAGTTTTTGCAAAAATGTGGGATGGTCCTGACTTGTATTAAACAGGACGCTGCCCTTCCATTTCATGTCCTCTTAAATTGAGTGGGGAAATGGGTACATGAAGTAGGTTTGGTGGTTAGAGATCCCATCACACGGCAGTTTGACTCCTTGTGACAGTCAGTGCCCATTCCTGCTGAAGTGTGTTTGAGCAAGAACCTCAGATTCTGTTCCTCCCTGAGAGGCTCTGGCTTGGTTATATGCAAAGTCCAAAAAAAAAACTTTGTATAATGCCATACTCAAAATAATAGAGCTACCTACCTACACTCTCAACTGCTCTTACACCATCTCATCTTTCTCACAAAATACACAAATCAGTGATAGCTGAAATGTAACCAATATAAATGTAATTACCCCTTCTATGTTTTCAAACCTATTGGCCAGTGTGAATGGCTATTTTTTTGGCTATTTGATTGGTTAATCAGTTTCCAAGCTGAAATCCTGGCATTTCGCTCCTTGGATGGAGAGAACAGGGAAAAAAAGAGAGAAAAAAGGAAAAGAAAAACTATCCACCACCGACCCTTCATCCTTGCTGCAGTCTCCAGGCAACATAGCCAGAGACTGATGCTTCTCTCTCGCTCTCCCTCAGCACCTCCACCATCCCTCCTCCCACACGCCCCCACTCTCTCTCCTCGCTCACTACACCAACCATTTGAAGAAAAGGCTAAAAGTGGAATTTGTTCCTGTGTTGAATATATATTAAAAGCCAAGTGTGTGTGTGTGTGTGTGTATTAATATATGGATGTTCAGGTTTCAGTGAGGCATTAATGTTTTTAAAAGAGGTCCCGCTGTAAAGGCCAGCGGAGTGGCTTTGGCTAGAGCTGCATCAGTTGGCTGGCTGTCTAACACACCACAAACACACACACACAAAAATGCACATGTGCACACGTACGCGCACACACACACACACACACACACACACACACACACACACTCACACTCACACACGCACCTCTAGCATTCTTCCCAAATTGCTGATGTTCTTAAAGTATCTGGCTCTGGGGTACAGCAGTGACAGAAGCTTAGCTAGAAAGGAACTTGACAAGCTGCTGTGTGTGTGTGTGTGTGTGCGTCTGTATTCCTGTGCATCTGTGTGTTTGTGTGTTTAGTTCACTGAAGTCAACCTTCATCTAGTCAAAACATTTTTCTACTCCTTAGAGCAGAATCTAGACAAAACAAACTTATCCCCTATTGTACATGAATTTGGCCTGGTGCCGCACTTGAAAATGTCACTTGGAATATGTATTTTTTTCCCCCTTTCTTCTCTTTGCAGGCATGTCAAAGTTCCTTGAGTCATTTTCACTCAGTAACTATTGTTTGTTGCTCCCACTCCGAATAGAGTATTTCATAATCGAATATTGGCGATTAGCTTTAACAACTCTTATTACGAAATGGTATCATTCACATTTCATAAAATAGTTCTACTGCATATGAGGTGCCATTTGCGATGTAATTCAAACTTTACCTTGCATATACACACATTTTACCTCTCACATACTGCGTATATGAGATGGTTACACATTCAAATATAATGAAACACTTTTGCATACAATATTGAAATCATACTATTATGCTTATATACACCACTGAAACCCTCACATATGCACTATTGAAAACCTCTTGCATACACTATTGAAACATTCTCACATATGCCATTGAAATACTTTCACACACACTACTGGAATTATTTCACAAATGTATATGTGACTGTTTCGCTGGTGCATGTGTGAGGATTTCACTGGTGTTCATCTGATTGGCTTATTCACAAAGAGCTTCCTGTCAGTGGCTCCCTCCTCCTTGAGATTCAGCTTTACTAACGAAGTTTTTCAGTTCAAGTGTGATAGAGGTCACAGATTCTCTAGAGCCTTTCCCACCTGTTGAAGTATAAACTCCCAAGTGTGATCTTACACCTAGTGCGTAAGAAGCATACACCTCTCACACAGCCATCTGCATAGCATTACCTCTAACTTAAAAAAATATATATATACATGCAAGCTCACACACACACACACACACACACACACACACACACACACACACACACACACACACACACACACACTCTAGCAGCCCAGCCAGACCTGACAGCAGACACTTTAGGTCTGTCCTCACTCCCTTCAAAGGTCTTTTGAAGATGCCCACAGCTATTGAAGCAGGGAAACTGGGTAAGGAGGCTGACACTGAGAGGGAAAGTGTGTGTGCATGTGCGTGTGTGTGTGTGTGTGTGTGTGTGTGTGTGTGTTTCTAGAGCGGCATTCACTGGGGAATACAGAGGTGTATCAGTGCAGAGAGGAAAGGTATAGTATGCCTCTCCCACAGCCTAAGGGCATACACACATACACACATGCACGCACACACACACATTCACGCACGCACACACATTCACACACGCACGCACCCACACACACACACCTTTACTACCCTGCCCTACCCTTGTGCACATGCATACACAAACACACACACACACTCCCACTCAAGGGACATACTACAGTCCTACTATCTGTACCATTATGACGAACTATAATCAATAAATTCTTTCAAGTTCCTTGTGTGTCAAAAAGCATAGCTTTGACATGTCTCTCCCCGTTCAAGGTAATTTCCATAATTTATAATTTGTGAAACCTGTCTAAAGAATTGTGTAGTAGTCAAGTGCTATTGGCACTGCTTGCATTTGCTCTCAGTGCATGTTAGATAACCCCCCTTCCCCTTTCTTCCCAAGAGAAAAGGGGGAGCACAAATATGTTGAGTCCATTCTTCTTGATATTCTCTGTTGTCTCAGTACTGTAGCTCATAAAGCCCCTTTGAGATATATAAATTGCTGTAGTGTTCCAAAAACTGGTTGGGAATCGTCTGAACTGTCTGTTTCACTCTCTTTGACTGTTCGTCTCACTCTCTGCTGCTCTGCCTCACCCTGCACTTCAAAAGTCAGGCAGAGTGCATTGGGAGGGAGAGAGAGTAGGGGGAAAGGGAGTTAGAGAGAGAAAGAGAGAAGGAAGTGCATTGTGCAGCAAGCTAATATCTGCTCTTCTGTTTTTAGGGTACAATTTGGATAAATTGAATTTAAAATAGATTAACACAAAACTAGGCTTAAATTGAATTGCATCAAGCCTGGAAACCATGGATGTTGGTTGTAATAGAATGCATTGAATGCATCCTCAGTATGTGCATGCATTCTTGCATACAAACACACAAAAACACACACACAAAGTGTGGAGAGATAGATACTTAGATATTCAAGCTCTGTACTTAAGTTCATGTTTGAGTAACATGTACTGTATATTATTTGAGAATTTCCATTTCATGGGATATAACTTTACTACTTTGTACTTTGCTTCATTTATCTGGCAGTTGCAGTTACTCGTTATATTGGATCCAACCAGTGAAAAAGGAGCACATTGTTTAAAATGTGTTAATTCTTGATAGCTAAACATATGATGCATGTTTTAATACTAAACAGCTTCAACCACTGACTGATACACACACACACACACACACACACACACACACACACATACACACCTACATCTCATTCCTTGGACAGACAAAAAAAGAAGCCTGGCCAACAGCACGCTACAGTGACTTCAGTATGTGTTGTCTGACTCACCAAAAAATAGACACCAAAGTTGCAAAACAGGGGTCTCTCCAACACACACACATAAATAAGCACAGACACACACACACACACACACCACAATAGTTTAATGTTTAATGTTTAATGAAGACTGTATCCTCAGTCTCTCACCACAGGCACCAAGTACATGAAAACATTAAAATCTTTCCAACAAGCGGACCTAGCCTGGCTAACAACCTCAACTTTACATAATAAATATAACATTTCCCATGGCGTGGTGTTTCTGTTCTGAATTTAAAGTACATTGTGTTTCAGTAAAGATCGCATGATGCTTGTCCATATGACCTATAAATCCATGGATTGAAACCTAGCATTTGTGGATGAGTAAAAATGTCTCTAAATTTTACTGTTTATAGCTTTCAATTCTCTGTTGTATATTCAAATGCTACCTAACAAAGCCTTGGCTGGAAGTTATCAAAGTTTATGATTTATAAAGTTCAAATAAGAGACAACATGGATGCTCCTCAGTTGCTATTGATGTATCACAGCATTGGAGTTCGAAGTGTGCCTGCCAGTGGTGTATTTTATGAACTTTAAAACTGAATGGGATCCTAGGAGCAGTAGAGAGTGTTGTGACTTTAAATTACATGCCTAACAACGCACATGATGCACTGAACAGCCGTCTAGGTGGGCAAGAAGGAAAGCGCGAATGCCAAGCAGAGATGAGCAAAAACTCAAAAACTAGTTTCAGTTAAGTAACCAGTGTACACAAAACAAGCTGTGAGGCTGTTGTTGCAGTGCTGGGCGGGTATATTGTGTCTGCTGTCTGAATCCACGAACGAAAGACAGAAACAAAATCTGTTGTAACCTTGCAGTTCTACCAAGATGCTTGAATAGTGTGAAGTAAACAAAAAATAAATTTTCAGCTGCACTTGGTGAAGAAGTACAGAAAACTTTAATAATAAAAAAAGTTATAACCATCAACCACCACAATCATAACCTTCATCAGCCAAAACAGACATCTATGCACACGTGTGAACACATTCTCAAAAAAATGACCTCACAAAAACTAACACTATCGCTCCACAAACACACAGTCAAACACACAAACACAAGGGTCATTTGACAGATGTGCTTTGTGATTTGCATGCATTAATAATCGCGATGTTAATTAGCAGTATGTGTGCGTGCGTCTGTATCGGGGTTAAACGGTGGATTAGAGGGAATTAAATCTGTTCCTCTCCAACGGGACATGCAAATAGACTGCAGGAGCCAGCAGAAATAACACCAGGTCTGCTGAGAAAAAAATCTGAAGGAAAATGACTCACCTGATTATTGTATATATTCTTTTTCTTAGGATGACACATTAAAATCTTCTCCATTTTGCCTTCTTCTGATTTGTTTTCTTTCCCATCCCTTCCTTTTTGTTGTTTAGTATGTTGTAAGTATGGTGGCCACAAGGAAAAGCAACAAGTTGTTTAGCACTCCCAGTTACTCAAGAGAAGTATTAGCAAAAGGAAAAATAATGAGAGCAAACACACACTACAGGTGTACAATTAATCATAGATAATCTTATATCATGCATTTATGTTTCCACGATTAATATGTGTGTAATTTGGCATTATTGAAGTGGTTTTTATATTTGAAATTCCCCGGATAGTCCCACTGTGGTATATCAAAAGTTTCAATTACATCTGACCAATCACAACCTTTGTCTTTGACTGTGCCATGTGACCAAAACTAAAATTAAGATAGAGAAATCTGCATCTTGCATCGGCTGGTGGGAAAGAAAGAGACAAACCTTATGGAAATGACAAAAACACCAATAATCAGACATCCAAAGCCATACAGACACACTCACACACACAAACACACACACACACACACACACACACACACACACACACACACACACAGAGACAAAATACATATATTTACCCATACAGACAGACACATACACACACAAGAACTGAAAACTTTGTAATATTTTGTTTTCAGTCAAGACGGAAATGCCAATGGCGCAATTTTTATCATTTTGTTTTATCAGGAGCCTCGTCAGGGAAAATATTGTTGTTCAGTGATGCTGAATGCCAAAAGAATTCCCCTGATAACCCATCAGTTTATCTTGATTAAACAAGGAATTCCTTATCCCAAAGTTCACTACAGGGTTGCATTGTCACAGAGAGTGTAATGTAGAGCATTATAAAGTAATAAAAAAATATAAACATGATGGTTGTCTGTGTCCTGCAAAATCCTTGTTTCTCCAAAAAAGGATAGAAAGCTAATGAATACAAAGCTAAAGAATAGAGAAAAACTGGTCGTTGTTTTTTTTTTTAGCATTGACACCCAAGCACTTTAGACATTGTGGATGTGGTTTGATCCAGGGTCATGAAATATAGTGTTTTGGATATTTATGACGTTTATGGTAAAGGAAAACAAACAGAATTGACAAACTTGGAGATACAACATATTGTTTGACCTCTACACACACACACACACACACACACACCTCGCAATGCAATCAGGTATTAGCTGTGAGCTGAAGACAAGCTGACTTGGGTTAATAGAGAGAGCAGTGGTACAGCAGCTTATAACACAACACTAATGTGATTTGCATGGAGAGAGAGAGAGAGAGAGAGAGAGAGAGAGAGAGAGAGAGAGAGAGAGGAAAGACAATGGGATGGTGGGGCAACAGAGAAAAGTCAACGGGAAAAAGGAAGGGAGAGAAATAGAAAAGAGAGACAGAAACAGAAGAGATAGACAGAGGTTGCAAAAATATGGACATCCTCAGAGGGAAAGAACAAATAGAAAAAAAAATCCACTTCATCTCCATCTGCACACACACAGACACACACACACACACACACACACACACACACACACACACACACGAGGAGAAGGTGAGAATAGTGTTGTGACTGTGACATCAAAGCAGTGAGGATGGTCAGATCTGAGCTCAGATGATGGCACAGCAGATACACTGGCATGTTGGGCATAAGAACATGTACGTAGGGCAAGAGTTTCTGTGTATGTGTATGTGTGTGTGTGTGTTGTGTGTGTGTGTGTGTGTGTGTGTGTGTGTGTGTGTGTGTGTGTTGCTGCCACAGCAAAAAGCGGTCAAGCTGTTGGATTTACTAGATAAGCATTCTGGATGGCTGCACATGGCTGAAGTCTCACACACACACACACACACACACGCACGCACGCACGCACGCACGCACGCACGCACGCGCACACACACACACACACACACACACACACACACACACACACACACACACACACACACACACACACACACACACATCAACTTCAGAGATCATGATATAGCTAGCTATGATACATATCTGATATGGAACTTGGTGTTTCAGCACAACAGAGGTTTTACTGTGTAGCCACTGAGATCCAGATAAGAATTTATTGGATTTGTGTGTGTGCCAGAGTGTGTGTGTGTGTGTGTGTGTGTGTGTGTGTGTGTGTGTGTCTGTGGGGGGTTGGATGGCGGGTTGGATGTGTGACTGCATGGGGAGATTTCTAATCTGCTTTTCAATGAGCAGCATCTGATGGTCGTTTTACATAGTCTGTGCACCTCTCACACTTTCTCTGTCTCCACTGCTCAAAACAGGCTCAATTGTCAGAGTCTGACAGTTAAATTTCCTGATGTATGGCAACAAAGCCTGAGTGATCACATACACCCACATACACCCACAAAGCAGACCTGCCAAGAGGAGTCTGTGGCCAGCAGTTATCACAACACAATTATCAGACATCTTCATTGTGTTTCTTCATTCATCTTCACACTGTTTTCACAAAACCGTGGCTGCCGCCTGCATTACCTTCCTCTTAAATGAAAACCACCAACAGTTAAGCAGAATTGGATTCTATCACAACTTAAGTGCCATAGTCACAATCCAAGCCAACTCTTTAACAATGGCCTTTCAAGAATATGTTTACACATCATATACTGTTTCCTAACAAGTTCTTATCTCAGTTTACAGAAAATATGTTGGATGTAATCATGTATAGTGATTTAAAAACTACAACACAATTGTCATCTACAGCAAACACTGGACTACCAGAAGTAATAATTCTGCAGGCTGCAATGTTAGGTTACGTGACTAAACTAGGACAGCTGTATACAGCTTCAGCATAAATGTTTGAGTTGCTATAGCTGTTCAAAATCCTGTCTTTTATTGTTTGTTTCTTTGGTGGTAGAATTTTCTACCTTAGCTTATCTATATGACTTTAGAATATGTTGATATTTTTTGGTTCCATGTAGATCTTCATATCCTCTCAGACATATGCAATATCCCTTCTTCTTTGTCCCTAGAATTTTCAAAGAAGTCGGACGCAGGTCATTCCAATACAAAGCTCCTTCCAATTGGAATAATCTTCCTCCTTTTCTGAGATCTATTACATCACTTACATTACTATTTGTGCTACAAATAAACTGAAGACAAACAGCTTCAATTGCTCTTTATACCTGAAATTAAAAACTGTGGAAGGACCCTGACCTGGGACAAAGGAATCTCCGCAGGGACAGATCCAACATCTTGTTAGTGTGAAGGAGTCATAGCTCAGTCGTGGTAACAACCTCAGGCTGTGCAAAACACTGCCAGCACAGGCTGAGGCTCGGGCTCTCCTGAGGACTAGAAAGGAACTGCCCCAGTGGAGATTAACAGGTCAGTGTCCTCGCGGGTTTCAGCACCGCTGACACTTTCATTATAAACATTTACAGTGAGTCTATTTAGCCTCCCATTTTCTTCCCCAGACTCTTAATCACAGTTTAACAACTGAAAATAGGGTGAAATCACCTCCTGACAAATTTATTCACACAGAAACACAGAAAATAATATTAGCTCACTTTATATAGTAAATGTATTACGCGTATGAGTTCCAGACGACCACAAGGGAAAGGAAAGTAAGCCAGTCACTGCTAATTACTAGGGCAGCCAATGACGGCGGTTCACCTCTCAGGAACTTGTGAGGATACAAGTAGTGAAAACTGTAAATGTTACACCAAAGTAAAATATCACTTTAATTAGTTCAAAGTAGTGCGTGTCCACCCAGCGGGAATACAGCGGAAAACTTTCAGACCAGTTCTGTCTGATGATAAAAGCACTCAGCTGAGTATGTCTGCTCCTGTCAAAATCAACAGAATACACAAATACACAAACACACACACACACACACACGCACACACAACTTTCAAACCCTTTTTCTCAGATGATAAGCACTAAGCGTTCTGACAGCTGATTAATTCCAGCTGCAATCAGACTTCATAATGAATCACTTGACTAAGTAACTGTGTTTTGCTTCACTGTTTCAGACAGCGAGTAACACTGAAGCACTGGAGAACTCTGGTGTGACTTCTCACCAGGCCCCTGATGGGGAAACATGTCTGATGTAATGCCGCCATTTTTAAGTATGTCTTTAAAATCCACAGTAAAAATGATTCACATTTCATTCAGTGAATACTCGTGCACATGAACAAATCTCATCCTAAACTAGAGAACACAGAACCGAGGCTTTAATGGGTGTTCTTGTTGAGTGAAATTGCATTTGTATTTCAATTTGATAATATAGATAACTAATTGAAAGCAGTGTGTGTGTGTGTGTGTGTGATTGTACATAGTAGTGTTCCAACAAGGGTTTTTTCAAGAGCAGCTGTTTGAATTGCCATATAGCAATGTGTTCATCAAGAAGATGAACACAGCCATGCAGAACGAAGACACAGATAGAGAAACAGACACACACATACACACACGCACGCGCGCACACACACACACACACGTTACCACACATACAAATACACACACAGACCAGCTGTTTCTGAATAAAAATAAATAAATTAAATACAACCTCGGAATTGTACATTTGGAAAACACTGCTGGTGTTGTGAGTTTGACTCACACTGGGGAAATGCATCCACATGTTAAAAATAAAAACCTACGGTATAATCCCAGAGTATTGAGAGTTACCTTTGGATAACACATTTCAATCCCATAGCATGAATTGACAATGTACACAAATGGTGCACATATGTCCCAAACTAATCAACCTTTCATTTCTTTTCACTAAAAGCGTTAGAAGTGAGACTGTTCCATGTCTATATTGTCTGTTACAAATATACAAGGAAAAACCTCTCCACTTTTTGAATGGAATGTTTAATAATTACCAGGCTACACATTACATCTAAACCCTTAACAAAAATGTCAAGAGGCAGACTTAAATCTCCATACTGACATCTCTTCCATAAATAACTTTTGTAGGATTTTTTTCTAACTACAGTGTATCACTGTCAATGTCACACTGATGTGTTTAACCACATTCTACAGTCATGTGAGCAGCTTTCAGCAGCATCAGTGAATGTCCATCCATGGGGAACTGACCCTGAGAAATCTGAAAATGTCACACTTGAAACCAAAAAAAATGTGTAGAATAGCAATTTTCTTCTTGGTGCCTGAGATCATATGCGTTATTGCCAAAGAATGATAATCTCCTATCTATATATATATATGTATATATAAATTAAAAAAAAGATTTTGCTTTCCTGCCTGGCATTTCTCATATCTAATTTCTCTGAAGCAATATGCCTGTCGATGTCTGATTAAAGAAAAAAAAAAAAAACACTGATGGAAATCTGGTTATTGGTATGCATGTATCAGTTGTAAGCAACGTCTGATCTTTATCAATGCTGTAGCTGTGTGTGTGTGTGTGTGTGTGTGTGTGTGTGTGTGTGTGTGTGTGTGTGTGTGTGTGTGTGTGGGAGTGACATCGGTGCAGACAGTAATAGACATGTGTGGGGGCTGTGATGGATCTGTTATAATACCACTGATGGATGAAGAGATTATTGCTAGTGGCATGGCGTTCTGCTGCTGTGTGTGTGTGTGTGTGTGTGTGTGTGTGTGTGAGTGTGTGTGTGTTTTCCTCTACTCATAACAATAATGCTCCGACAATACACTCACTGACCTCCAGACATCTCTTTCTCTCCCCTCCTCCCTGTCTCCCTATCTCTACCCCATTTCTCTCGTTCACCCTCCCAACCCCATTTGTCTCCCTCCCTCCCTCTGCTCCTCTTCTTCCTCCATCCTTCCATCATTCCATCGCCTTCATTTCAGACAATGGATGGCCACCATAATGTGGCAATGTGCATCAAAAGACCACACATCTCTCTCTCTCGCTTGCTCTCTCTCATTTTGGCTCATTTTAGTCGTACAATAAATCCTAATAAGGTGCCATAGACAGCCATCTTTGCAGTGCTTGATAATAGTCGATCTAGAAACTATTAATGAGGTTCATTTGCGGAACAGAATTCACACACTTGGCAGGTTGACTGACTGGCTGACTGTTCATTTGCTTAATGGCAATACAAATATGGTGGTTTTACTAAAGGTCAGTGCAAGTATCACTGACTGTGTGCCTGGCTGCCTTCTTGAATAACTGGCTGAATAACTGGATAACTGACTGAATGAGGCAAGTAGAATCAGAGATCTATCCTCAAGTGTAAATGGTGGAGCGAGAACGATAGAGAGCGGATTCCCACACAGATGGAACAAAGAGCAAAACTTTGACGCTATCTGTCTTCTCCGTCTCACACCAGAGAGTGAAGGTCTGTGTGTATAATGATGGGTCTTAGACTGTGATTAGAGGTAATGAGCTGTGTGTGCGCGTGTGTGTCGGTCTTACTTTGTGTGACTGTATGTTGTGTACTTTGCGTTGGCATCCGTTCGTTCAAATGGGGAGCGGAGAAAGAGATGTCAAAGTGTAGATTTAAGAGTTCCCCCGGCTATTTTTTGCCATTCCATAGCTATTTCTAACTGTAGCTCAGGGGATAAATATTATACTTCCATTTAGCTTCAGTAACACCCTAACACCCTCTTTCCAGCTACACACACGAAAGATTTATTTATGTCCACACACACACACACACACACACACACGCACACACACACACACACACACACACACAACTTGCCTTACAGCTAGATAGTGGACAAAGCTTAAGAGTTTGATTTGTTAGCTCTCCATTTAAGAGCTCAAACGTACAAATGTATTTCATGGAAGAACCACAGCCATTTTTGCCCCAAGAGTTTTTCTGGTGAAATCAAATACTGCAAGTTATATTGCTGCAGTTTTTGTTGTTAACTCGTGATGGCCTTTTAAGGTAAAATGGTTTGTGAGCTTTAAAGAGTCAAGACATGACATACTGTAGTATGCAAACAACTGATAAACAATGTGTCATATACAAATGCCCTCTTTGGAGTGCAGTCGAAACAGAGCCACAAACCAGCCTTAAAATCTTATATAAAAATTCAAATGTCACAGCAAAACAGATTCCTTCAGGACAGCTGCCCTTTCATTGGGTGATAGTGTCACAAAACACTCCAACCATATAGAGAAGAAGTGGCATGCAACATTTTGCCACGTCATGTTTCCAGTTTAACTGAGTCATGTTTAGTTTTGGCCATGTCATGTTTTATACAGGGTTGTTTCTGTCTTCTGTCATGACTGATTTACAATCTGTAATCTGCCAACAGCCAACATCGCGAGAACTCTCTCTAGCCAATGGAAGTTCTACATTAACATGATGAGGATGCTGCTTTAAATCTTATGTCTTTGTATTTGCTGCTGCAATGACCTCATTTCCCATCAGGGATCAATAAAATGTATCTTATCTCTTAACTACAGCCTACTGGAGCAACAGGTAAAACCTTTTTTTCAAAAGCAGAAATGGAAAAAGAATGGAATATGACCTTATGTTCTTAAATTATGGGTTGGGACCGCATCTGTAGCAGGTCCTCACATGGCAAGAGATGAAATATGCTTTCATGAATCTGGGTGTTGGGATAAGAGTCCCAATATATAATTTGGATCCCAGGCTCAAAAAGTTTAATTACCCCTGCTCTATGACAGTTACAGTACGTACTACCTTGCATGCGTCTTTGTGTCGTAGCTCGTTGTGGTGTTATGAAGCTGGGCTGTGAAAAAAGACCTCACTTATACATAGACAACCAACTACTTCATCTCCCGTTATCTTATCTCAAACTAAGGTAGTGCACAGTTCTGTGTGCCTGACATCACATTACTACGCACAGCTTTTATCAGCACTACTGATGTAGTCACAGGACAAGTGTGGTTTTACAGCATGGAGCAGTGCACTCTTGCAGAACTGGAGGAAGCCCAAGGAATTGTTTGGAAAATTTAAATTATGTCCTCCTTTCAGTGACCATCAGAAGGTAGACTGATCTAGTAAAGTATATATGCTTATTTATTTCTACTTTAGATTTAAGAAAGGACTGTAGTACTGCTGTAGTACTAATGAAGTTAACGCCTTGACGCAGATTAAGGAACAAAGACCACTCCTAACTCCTCCTCAATTACCTGTTCCTCTCTACTTATATCTGCCTAACCCTCTCCTCCCTGTTTGTTCCATTTTTCCCCCAACGATTCACTCAACCACACGTCTCTTCCCGACATTTCTCGTCCTTCTTTACCTCTGCACAATATTGCAATAAACTGTTAAACTGCATTCTGTTGAAACATGGTCTTTGTTAGTTAAATGAAGGATAAATGGATGATAGATGATAGATAGATTCATGATGGTGAACTTCTACCACCGCTGTGCTCATAACCCATGACCAATCGCTATTTGTCCTTGACCCTAAGACCATTTTGCCCACTGACCACAAAATCCAAATTTTTCACTGCGACTTCAAATAACATTACTGCCACATTGTGCAACTATTTGCATTAACTGATTTTGGCAGCATAGGAAGGATTAAATGGTACCTGGTTCTTAGGCAAATGCACAAAACTCTTATATATTTTTTAAAACATAACCCTGAAATCGGCTGCAAAAGTGGGACAATGAAAATGGAATGAAAATCTGTGTGAATCATAGGTTTTTTATGGTCAGTGCAGTACTTTAACATGTTGCCCTTTAGCCTAATGGTATTACACTGACAGCAAAGAATTGCCACAACACAAAAAAATATCAGCCTTAACGACTTGTGCCCAAAACTAATAATGAGCAATTGTCAGCCTGAGGACTAATGGTGTAACATTAAATCAATAGTCTAAACAAGCTGTATTGACATCAATGGCCTATTTGTAATGTAGCATAACTTGCCCTGTGAAGACTTTGATCCTGAGGTTCAACCCACGGTTAATTGTCTGGATAATCGAGCCATATTGGCATCAAAGGCTACTGACTGTTCTTAGGGCAACCACTGGTAGAAAATGACGTCAAACCAGGAGGCTGCCATCTCTTCCTATCTGCTGGCCTCTAATGGGGCTCTACTGGCTGTAGTCTGAAATTTGCATGCACATGCTCAGCCAATCAGGATGAGCCTCCTCAACTCTATGGGGCCTTGCTCTATAAAAGACAAGCGGCCCGCTGCTCAGTGTGCACTAAATCTTCAGCGACTCGTGAAGCAGCAGGGTGACTCGTTAGAGGGCTCCGCTTGTGATAATAGAACTAGAGTTACAAGACATAACTATCATTCGGATGACTTCACTCCCTGCCATGACACCAACACATAGACAACATGCCGTGCCACAAGCCCAATAACCTTGGGGGCGTGGAACAACGCTGCACTCGACGTGTTGACACGCGGGTGACGTAGCGCCGATTCGGGCTGGTCTTAATCGTGCTCCCAGGTCTTGCGTGGCGGTACTGAGCACCAACCTCGAGAAAGACCCAGACACATCCAAAAGGTAAAACCTGATGAATGGACACGGTGTCGACCACGCTTGTGGAATGCCCACAAATATCCGTGAGAGGCTTCCTGCCCGCCAACACATAAGCCTGCGAGATGCCATCGCAGAGCCAGTGGGCGAGTCTCTGTTTTGACAGGGGCTTGCCAGCCACTCTGTCTGCATAACACACAAACTGTTGTGTGCGCCGCCAAGTAGCCGTGCGTTCCACATAACATTTTCTTAAAAAAAAAAAAGAAATAACGCAAATGGTTAATGTGACTTACCCACTCACCTTTCAGAAAAAACTAATTCAGCATTGTGGTTAACAAGGGTGGACATACAAACACGTACACACTCACACACACACACACACACATACATGCACACACACAAGTATCTGTCTCTTACCTTTGTTGGAGAGGAGTAACACCAAAGGAGACATGTAAGCATATAAGAAAGAAAGAGAAAGACAGAAAGAGAGAGATTAATTCATATTCAGGAGTTGTATTTCCATAGACAATTATAGATTTGGCGCAACACTTTCTATTTATCTTTGTTAGTTAAGCAGCTTGATTGTGTTTGTGTATGTGGGTGTGCGCATGTGTGTGTGGGTGCAGTAGATACACAGTGCTTCTCCATGTAACACCAATGATAGGGAGTGGCACTGAGAAGCTGCAATGACACAGACATACACACGCACACACAAACACACATTGTGTTGCTACAAGAAAGAAACAAGGCTTGCAACAAAGTGACACATTACAGAACTGAACCAGAGTTACATCAGCCTGCCTTTGAAGTACACTGCCACTGTGTGTGTCTGTGTGCATGTGTGTGTGTGTGTGTGTGTGTGTGTGTGTGTGTGTGGGAGGAAGAGGGGGGGTGTCCAGAAATGGACTGTGTTTATGAGGTCAACACGAGAATGACTCTTTTCATCTGCACAAAAAGAGGAATGCACGCACACACACACACACACACAAAATGCTGTCAACTGCTCATCATCTAGACACAACCCCGTACATCCATCACACACATGTGATGGAGTGACCCACACAAAACACACACACACACACACACTCACACACAAAGGCATATAAGAGATAGCCATTGATTTCTGCCTTCAGCCTTGAGACAGTCAGTCTAAAGAGGGAATCAGCACAATAATTGTTAATTTCCTGCCCTGCGCTAAAGTTCAATGATAGAAAGGAAGTTGGGCAGACAGATGGGTAAACAGACAGATAGACAGACAACCAGGGGGACATGGACACAGACGGACGGACGGACAAACAGACAGGTGAAAAGGATCATCGTTAATTTCCTGCTGGGCCCGTGACAGGAAGCGACACAGACAGTTTTGTTGCACAGATTAATTGTTAATTTCTTGCTCACCTCAACTCCAAAGGCATGGAGATAAACACACAGAGAGATTAATGGAGATTAATGGAGATAAATGGAATGGCATCACTCACACAATGCAGAGACTGACCAATTCCTCATATAGAAATACACAGGCCTGTTAATGATCTCTTTATAGCAGTAAACCATCTCCATTTCACTGCTTAGGAAGTCTCTCTCTCTCTCTCTCTGTCTCTCCCTCTCTGAAGATAGAGATGGGATTCTGTGGTGGTGATGAATGTGTTTAATTATTCCATTCTGTGTGAAAAGAGGGATATTCAATTCATTCTTCCTGCTGTCCAACTGCTTTCTCCCTCTTCTGCTTTACATACAGCTATAATGCTCCCTGGAACCCTATAAACCTTTATAAATCATTGTCGCCCTGTGTTCTCTCTCTCTCTCTCTCTCTCTCTCTCTCTCTCTCTCTCTCTCTCTGTGACTGTCTCACTGTGAAGGTATTGCTGTCCCTCTGCCTCTTCTTCCACCCTCCCTCCTCCCTCCCAACGCAAGAGCCTCCATTTTGTCTGGACGCACACAGCAAGCCAGGTTTTGCAAGCCCAGTGTGAGTACAGTTTTGTGGTTTGTTTGGTAGAGCGGAGGCAGCCACAGTGTCTCCTTCTCTATGAAACATCGTGGAGTGGTCATTAAGAGTGCGGATGAGAGCAACGTCTGTTCCAAGTCCCATTCCCTGGTTGTAGCTGTATATCTAATGGCAGTGGCTTGTCACCGTGTCTGCCAAATGCTAAGAGTAGAGAAGACTACCAAGTGCCTGTGTGCGTGTGTGTGTGTGTGTGTGTTTGCGTGTGTGTGTGTGTGTGTGTGTGCGCGCAATAACTGGGAGGGAAAGCAGAGTGAGAGAGGGATATTGGCTAGCTGAACACCGTAGAGAGCTACCAAATTGAAGTCTTAGTGTGACATACTGACGCTTACTGCCATGCCAAGCAGGAGATGATGAGGTCCAAGACAGGTAGAGTAGCGTTTGTGTGCGTGTGTGTGTGCGTGTGTGTGTATGAGCGCACATGTGTGTGTGCCGACCTGTATGTGTGAAGGGCTGAGCTTACAAAGAACACTTGAAAAATAGAGTCATTATGAACACTAAGGGAGAGAAAGGAAAGCCTTTATCAGTCAGGGGGAGAATTTAACTAACTTCATTCACTTAATCATCCAAACACATCCATCACTGACTTTTGAGGAATAAAATAGCTTTCAATTTAGTAAGGTCATTTGAAGGGGAAGTAACAAAGAACAGATGGTTTCCATCATATTTTGAAAATAAAGAAGGAAGAGTAAGTGGGGAATGGCATTTTTTTTTTTTTTTTATCACTGAGGAGCTTTTGAAGGGATAAAAGGATATAAATATTTCAGAAGTGGAGCATTTCAAGTAGGCTAAGGAGTGGAAAAAAAGAGAAAAATATATGTATTTCACTGTATTGCAGTTGGGCGGTCATTTGTTTTCCTTCATCCCTCTGGGGAAATCTACAGTTGGGGACGCAATCGGGGAGTTTAACAAATAGCATTAGCTAATAAAGCTGAGCCTGCATCTTTCACTGTAGGATCTTTTACTGTTTTGAACTGGGTTATAAAGCGTTGCTGCTCCTCTGTGCGTGTGTGTGAGTGTGCGTGCATGCGTATGCGGGTGTGTGCAATCGTGCCGATGTGTGCTGTTTGCGTGCAAGCGTACTCAGTATTTGTAGATGTGTGTAGACATCAAACCGGGGTTGTAAAGTGCTGACATGCCCTCTGTTTCTGCTCCTATAAATCTTAATATACAGGACCATATGTGACCGGAACAATGGATTGAATATGCAGCCAATGGCCCAATTCTCAGGGTGGGGATTCGTTCAGCAAGGCCAGCTAGCTGGGCCAAGGTTAAAAGTGGATGTTACACACTCGCTCTCTTTGTCTCCCTTCTATCTCCAAACTGTAATAGCAGTAAGGGTGTACTTTAAAATGATTGCACATGTGCGAACACACTCAGGCACACACACACACACACACACGCACACGCACACACACACACACACAGATACACACGCAGCGGGGTTGCCTTGAGATGATGAAACCACTTGAAATCACTCTTTTTCGGAACTAATGATTCTATAGAGTTCCTTTTCAGAAGTGAGGAATCCATCCGGCGGTGATGTGCATTTTTTGAAGATTTATGAGCACTTTATTGACTTTAGTGAAAGAGCCCATCACTTTTACTATCTGCCGACTGAGTTTCAGTTAATCATTTTCTCTCTTGCTCACATTTAAAACACAGACACAGACACACACACACACACACACATTGTGTTTGTGTGCATTTCCCAAAGCCATTCCATCTTACCATCCTTCACACTATCAATAGTGTCTCCCTAAATTGAATCAAATAACAATCGACTGCCAGTTCGATCCATTTTAAGGCCTGGCTTAAAATTAATTCACAGTGGCACTCGAGGATTTAGGGATGCCTGTAATGTATAGCATCACTATTGGAATTTCATGAAAGTGTTGCCAACAAGGGATCTAACATGTGCTGTCAATAAAACAGTACCAATGAGTCAAGAAGAAAAACAAATAGGCAAAGAGGATATCCCAGTAGAAACAAAATACTTCCAGGCAATTCAACAAGAGGTTGCTAAGATTTAGTCCCTATGGCGCTGTTCCACATAGAAGACTAGGGTGAAAATGCCACAGCCACATTGCCACATTTTTCTTGGTATATTTCCATCTAGAAAATATGGTTGAAGGGAAGCCAACTATGCACTTAATTAGTTCTGCAAGAAATCTTGTAGTGCTTATGAAACATTTGGGTTGACAAATCTCAAGCTAGATCATTTCTCATGTTGGTTACTACAGAAACACACATACACACATTGAGGTTTCATTCTTCAAAAGAGTGTGAGATTCCAGAACTCCAGGGTGCTAGATGACACCTCCAAGGGCACGTGTCTTCGTCCTTTACCTCTTAGCTGACTGCTTGCATAAATAATCTGCGGAGGTGTTTATTTACGGCGTCCAGATCAATGTTGGCCTCGCATCAATAACGGCCTGGGAACCTGTACACTAGCAGCCTATAGATTGGCCTACATCAATCTCTCTCATCCCCCCTTCTTCTCATTTCTTCTCTTCTCCTCCTTAGTTCAATGCATTTTTCTCTCACTGTGAAATTGATAGTCCTCATTTTCTCCTGAGCAGTTTTAGACACCTGATTCGTGTGGCTGTCCATTTGAGAATACACCTCTTTATATCCATCTCTTTTGTTCTGTTATGTTTCTCTGTGTACCTCCTTCTCTTTTTGGCTGTCTCAGAAAAGAACACAACACACACACACACACACACACACACACACACACACACACACACACACACCTATAAAAGCTACTCTACCTGTCATTTCTGCAGCAGTAATATCTCTTGGACCTCATCATTTCCCAGTTGACATGGCAGTAACAGTCAGTAGGGGCTTCCCCCCTCTTCTGACGACCGCCCTGCAAGACAGCACCTCACCAATATAGGTGTGTGTTTTCTCTTCTCTTCCTCAGTAATGGTCAGTATGTCACAACAAGAGCTCTGTTTAGTAGCTGTGGCTCTCTCACTCTGATTTCTCCCCTAGTTACTGCAGCCACTCGCAAAGTCAGCAACCACAATAGCGCAGGAAACCTCACTCAAGAGGTTTTTTTCTTTGTATGGATTTAGTAGAATAGTAGACTACTCTAACACCGCGCAAAAATCAATGAAGAGACTTTTTTCTCATTTTTTTGGCAAGGCACCTGTCTCTATATCGATATGTTAGTGTAGTACACAGGAAACGGGGAAGACAGAGACAGCTGATGTGAGCAAAAGTGCTGGATTCAAACCCATTAAGCTGAACAGCGGTGGGTGAGATAAGCTGTGATTCAGTCAGTGTTTTCTGTGAGGCGGAGGTAATAGCATGCCTCCATACAACTGCCATTTAACTGCCAAGACCAAACAGCAAAAGTTCCCAGTACACTTAGAAACTCAATTGCCAAGGTCAGTGACAACGAAACAAGATACCTATACGCTCAAAAACACTAAACTGCAGAGATCAAATACACCCACCACAAAATCTCTAAGGCTAAAGAAGAGAAAAACACTTATTACCTATGCACTTGCTGCATATGATCGAAAGTAAACTATCACAACTGCACTGCAAAAACTTTGTCTCTCCAACTTTTAAGACTGGAAAGAACAGATTTGCCGATTGAACTTTTGTGACATTGGTGAAGGGTTGTCTACACAGAGAGGCCAATGCCAGCTGCCAATAAGTATTTGAAAAAAAAAATGGAAATTTTAACACATTATTATTCCTTCAACCACCAAGACTTGTGAGAGCATTTCATGGTCTATGCGCTGTTTGCGATTAAGCACGGGCCTTCCCATCTATCAAGTCTGTATCGACCAGTGCCAATGTCTTTGAGAAATGGCCACCAGGAAGTGATTGATCAGCCAGCTGTTGCCAACGGTAATTGTAATCAATCGATCTGATTGCCGGGCTAACTAGCTAAGGATATGCATGATGTATGAGTGTTAGGTCAGGGGTGATGCGCATGGGATGATTTACCGCCCCAGCATGATTCAGTTTATACAAGAAATTGTTTTAGATAAAAACCCTATATTGATTCTAATCTGAGTGTAAGTGTGGCTCCTTCTACTGTTGGAAATGCCCACGCCCCAAGCTGTTGAACTCAAGCATGCAGTTGACATGTGACTCAAAGAAACTCAATGTTCTTAGTTTGACTGTTAAACAACTACAGGATGTAGGTATGTTCTTGAAATAACTAGAAAAGAGAACCAAGTTATGAGCTCACATTTATCTGAGATAAAAGAAACAAGATCATATTGAGAGTGATCGTAGGGAGATGATTGAGAAATTATCATCTAAAGAGGGAACAAGATATAAGACCTACCAAGTCATCAACCCAGATATATCCGTCCATCCACTTTATACCAGCAATACACCGTACACTGAAGACCATTTGAGAATAACTTTCACACGGTTCCGGTTGTCCTCTCACAGACTGCGAGTGGAAATGGGAAGGTGGAGCCGTACACCACCTGAACAATGTGTGTGTTGCTGTTAGACTGGCATACAAAATGAAGAACACATACTCGTATGCCCTCGCACTAGGGCTGGACCCGAATATTCGACTATTCGGATATTCGTTCGTTGGGTAGGTATTCGGTTTTCAATTTTGGGATTCGGATATTCCTTTTTTTTAATGTAATTTTATATGTAATGATCGCTGCTTGGGTGTCTATATAGTGGCGTCACACTTCTGCTCTTGCGGAGTCAGAGCTTGACCTATATCACAACATCTGCCCTTAATAAAACTACAGCTTAAGTATGAAGTTTTTCGTCTTCTTCTCTAACGACTCCCCGAAGATCATCCACATCTCTACAAATGGCGCCCGAACCGTGTCGTGATCACCTTGGATTTAAGCTGTGGCCACTCTCTGAGTGAGGTCGGACTGTTGTTTGAGTTCAAGTGGATTCAGCGTGGTTGCCGTGGACTGCTATCTCCGCGCTATGACGGTGTCTCAGTGGATATAAACGGTGCTAAGCTACATTTTCCTTGGCTGCTAACTGAAGGAGCTACAAGACCGCTAGCTGGCCGGTTGCCAAGAGGTTGCCGCTGAGTTTGCTATCCCGTTTTGGACCGTGTAGGAGCAACGGACCTGTGGACTCCACCGAGTATGTTTTCAGCGCTGTGTTTTTGTGAGGCGGAACTGTGACTATGTGTGAACTTTGTCGGGGGAACTGTTGCCCGTGTATGGAAAGCCAAGCAATTTGAAGGTGCGTGACTCTTGTATATTGTTTGGACCCAAATGTTTTATCTTTTTGTGTCAATAAAATAACTATCTACAAAAAACGCAGTCAAAGGTTAGCAGGTGAAAGTGTCTGAGCAGCGACCCAAAGAAAGCACCGGAGCACACAGAGAGTTTAAATTTCATTTATTAAGACTGCATCTTCATCAAACAGTCAAACAGTAATGGCACTAACACAGAAAGTTTAAATAGCTTACTTATTCCACAAAGCAAGCATTTCATAGGCTCTAGAAAATGGGAGGGGAAATGCAATACCGTGACAGCACTCATGATTGTAATTTGTAAGAAATGCTTAACAAAAACAACCAAGCACCTGTCATCAGTTCGTTGGCTCAATACTCCCATCTCACCGCTGACAGGACCACAGACAAGATGGGAGCAAGATAATGTGTTGAGTTTATCCCTTAAGTGACAAATATATAGATCAGTGAGAGACACTTACGTCAAAGGACCATTTACAGCTAATAGCTACTAATTGGCTACTCAAATGCTGGTGCAGCTTCACAGTGCCTGGATAGAAAACATACTTAATGCGGCCAATGTTTGATTTATAGGATTGTGGACTTTCTGTGCCTTGTATTGAACCACACACACACACACACACACACACACACACACCCCACACACACACTAGTGTGGCCCAGATACAACCAGTAGTGAATAAAACATGTTCAGTTACAGTTTACATATGTTAGTGCATGGGTGAGCGCGCCATCTGATTAGGGCTGCAGCTATCGATTATTTTAGTAATCGAGTATTCTACCGATTATTCCATCGATTAATCGAGTAATCGGATAAGAAATAC
Organism: Centroberyx gerrardi; assembly: GCF_048128805.1. Classification (NCBI taxonomy): domain Eukaryota; kingdom Metazoa; phylum Chordata; class Actinopteri; order Beryciformes; family Berycidae; genus Centroberyx; species Centroberyx gerrardi. Next base: position 22,807,114 of record NC_136004.1, read on the forward strand.
TTTTGCTTTATTAAAGAGCAATAGTAAATATACAAAAGAGAAAAGCTGTCCGCACGAAGCTGTCCATACGACACTGTGATTTACTGAAAACGAGGTGAAATAATAATTATTATTGATATTTATTACTAGGCCTAAATATCATACAAGTTCATAAGACTGGCTAATGTACATTTATTTACTATGTTGAAGGGTTGCCCTACACCTGCTGACCCTACTCACTGCAATCAAACTAAACTGAATATACCTGCTGTATTGGACTGGTGCATTTTAGGCTCCAATTGCTACTTACACCACCTGATATTTTGCTTTCTGGGGTATTTTATGCATCACTGTGAGGGGAGTAGGTGTGTGTGTGTGTGTGTGTGTGTGTGTGTGTGTGTGTGTGTGTATGTGTGTGTGACTATCATAATAATAACATGAATGAAGCTCAGGCTTTCACAAATTGACTGCAGCATTTTATTTTCTGTGGTTATTTTCTTGAGCAAAACTTAGCTAACTTAGGGACATCATAACTAGCCACCATATTGATTTACGTTCTTAACTAGCCATTACATATAGCCATAATTAACGTGCATTCTTTACTAGCCTTCATCTCATCCCGTTTAATATTAAGTGCTGACTCCGCCCACCCGGGCCAGTTTCGGCGTACGCCGGTAGCAATTACAAGTGGACCCTATCCTACAGTCCCTGCTCTCAGCGGAGGGAGGGAGCTACGCTGTGTGTGGGAAGCGCTGTGACCGTCAGACCTCTCTGGATTAGACAAGCAAGTAGAGAAAACCGGCATCAGCCGAACCAATTTATTGCCAAATGCTTTGGGATTCAACACATTAACATTGCTTCCCATGGTCAGAAAAAGTCGGCAGATTTGTCGCTAGTCGCTCTTGAGAAATAAAGTCGCCAGGGGGGTCTGAAAAGTCGCTAAGTCTAGCGACAAAGTCGCCAAGTTGGCAACACTGGATCCGAAACTTTGGACACTTTCTGTCGTTTTCTCTGGGCTGTCTCTTCTCTTCGCCCCTCGCTATTTTCTCTCTCTTTCTCCAGCGCGTTGTGCAACAGTAATAATCATCCGTGCGAAACACTGAGTGTGTATATAGTTATATGGATTAAACGAAGCTTCGATGCAAAGAATTTGCATCGATGATTTTTAGTAATCGAGTTTCTCGAGGAATCGTTTCAGCCCTACATCTGATCATCAAAGTTCTTCAGTGCATGCCAGGGTAAGAAAAGTAGTTAGGCTAGTAACTAAAACGGTGTGTGTGTGTGTGTGTGTGTGTGTGTGTGTGTGTATTCAGTACATTGTTATATATTCTGTCATAATTCTGTCACAATATAATAAAACCAAGATGGAAAGACGAAAGCTATAGGTTAAAACACGTTGTCCTCAAGTTAGTTGAATGACTGTAATGATTGTATAATGATTGTAATAAAAAATACCTGCTGCAAACATATACAAAATGCCTGTTCTGAGCATCTGTCATATACCTTTAAAAAAAATACCCCACCTATCAAAACTACTAAAACTGAACTGAAACTAGATGAAAACTAAACTAAAACTAAACATATGTAATAAATTAACACTTAACTAAAAATAAGAAACCCACAATGAAAACAACTCAAACTAAACTTAAATTCAAATAAAAATTGAAAACTATACAAGGTACAAATTAATGAAAAACCCAAAACTACAATAGGAGAGAGAGAGAAAGTTAGGGTGTTTTCACATATAGTCCTTTTTAAACTAACCAAACTCAGTCCTCTTAAAGTGGACCAAAAAGTGGACCAGCAGAAAAGGGACTCAGTTCTTTTTGCGTTCACATTGTCAGTTCATTTGAAAGAGGACTCAGTTCTCTTTCTGGTCCCCTTCAGCTCTGATGGGGCCTCAGTCCTCTTTCTGTTCACACTATAGACACTTCCACACAGAATACTGTCCAGTTCATCGTAAAAGGGGCATGTGTCTTTTATGTCAGAGGATTCTCAGCTTTTTCTCATTTTATCGCGTGTGGTCACGTACTTTTGACATAGTTTTTTTTACTTTGATGCGGCACTGCAGTGCAGTCCTAATGAAACCCCTCGCTTTCATATGAACTGAAAATTGGAGGAAAACCTTAGCGTTTCTGTGCGTTGTAAACAGTTGCCGTTTGATGTGTTCTTTGTTCCATATCTGGAGAAGTGCAGTAGTTTCTTCCTCGGACCAAACTACTCCTCGTCCACTAGTCTTGCTAGCGTTACCAGCAGCCATGGTTCCGTCTATTTGTTTTTTCGAGCGTCCCAGTGCAATAGCATGTGATCTGTCTACGGCAAGCCTAGAGGGCTAAAATAGAATGGCAAAGGGCGAAGCGAACCTGGAGCGCTTTGTGTTCACAATGCACAGGTTAAGCGAACCGCAACGCGTACTTGAAGCGAACCATACTCAGACCACCTCCCGAGGAGGTCTGAGTACAGTTTGTTTCAGAGGGGTCTGAGTTCTTTTTGGAGTGTTCACATATGCGCAAAAAATTTTGACTAATCGCTCTGAGTTCATTTGGAGGGCTGAAAGGGACCAAGTGTGAAAACACCCTTAGACTGGTATGAGGACAGATTGTGTAGTGTCAGGGAAAATGCCGCCTATTTGTCTCCCCTATAGTACTGCTTACCTTTTTGTTCTTCAACACATTACTAATTGAATTACAGTAAGTACAGGGTATGGACAAACAAAAGGCTCCACTGGCGTCAAGACTTCCAGCAGTGATATTGGCTCCACATTGACTAGGAATGCTTTTTTCTGCATTGTTCAGGTCCAGTCATCTCCTAGAGGACAAGGTCACTGCTAATCATTACTAACAAAATGATCTTAAGTGATTATCTAGACCCTCTATCTTAATGAAGGGTGGTGGAAAACGCTGTCTCAGGCATTATATGTCATCTACCATAAATGCATGAATGGGGTCATTTCTGATTATTGGCCCCAGCATATAGCTAACATCATTCTCATTGCTTTTCAAGCCATCAACCACTCATGCTGTCAATAGAGGGAAAACACCACACCCAGAGAGAAATACATCTAGGGAGAGAGGGGGCTCCTCCATTGTTATATTAGTTATGATCTGAATCGTTTACCAGAACTGGGCCAACAGAACCCACCATGGCTTAAAATATCCTTTGGCACTTGCTTTATTTTGGAAATTTGAAAAGAATGCTCTGATGGGAGTCAGGCCAACAGAAAAGAACAGTGAAAATGTAGTAAAAAAAAAAAATGTGGTTGCCGCTGACATTAGTAAATTAAATAGTGCTTTGCATTGTTCTAATATTATTTTGTAAATGTTTTGCAAATGTTTCATAAGCACTACAAATATTATTTTGATCTGTTTCTGTTGGGTTTGAGTGTATGAGTAGTGCTATATCTACTTCATACGGCAGAAACATGGCTGACATCTTCAGTCCATCAAGATAGCTAAATAGGCCACAGTGCAGATATGCTGAATAGTTTGTCCTTTTTTTTCTGGCTACCACTTATTTGTATAGAATTCGGCAACAATAACTGAGAAATGATTTTAGTTTATTTGATCACAGTAGACCTATCTTTTAACATTCAATATTTTCAATGTTGAAGTGCAGAGGATCGGCAAAATATAATTTAATTGGAAAAGTGATATTTTATTGACCACCCCACAGGGAGGTCAAAGGTCAGGGCCAGCTACAGAACAGCACCACTGGAGCTGGTAGGCAACAGTGTCTGGTCTCCTGGACAGCAGGACAGCTAGCAAACGGGGGCTTGAACCCACGGGTCTTCTAATTGAACAGCGGTCTTCCTACTGCTCCAGTGATGCTCAATAGATTATGCTAAGGTTGTATCATTTGTATCACTGAAATATGAATAAGCAATTTCTTGCCATTAATCACCAAATTAGGCTTCTTTGTATCAATCGGCTACAAGTAGAAAAGTCATTAGACTGCAGCCTAAGTCTGAATCAACAAAACCTTGACACCTGTCTCGTTGGAATATCCCACCCCACACACACACGCCTAAAAAGCGACTAACACAAAAGCTAAGTCTGAGGTCAGAATACAGATGCACACCATTTTGGTATCACATCCCCGGAGTGCAGACTTATCTCAACTCTGAATCCATCCAATGAGCTTCGGTTCAAATCAACATGAAAAAAATACACACACAAATCCACATAACACACATGCCAGTGTGACATGCAAGCTGAGATGATGTTTAATTCAGTAGGCATCTGGATGAACTCTAGTATGCATTCACTAGGTGTGTGGAGAACAGCACACCTGCACATCACACACACACACACACACACAGTATATACTGTATATACACAGCCAGTTGACAGAGGAATGTTCTTTCAGAAAGTAGATGGGATGATACACACTTTGTTGCAAGATGAACACACAGACAGCAACGTGTGCACACACGCATACACACACACACACACACACACACACTCAAACAGAGTTGCATGAATAAATATTCATCGCTCTCCTGCTTTTAGCCTGCCGTTACTGTATCACTATTTCTTTTAAGGAACACACCAATTTACACACACACACACACACAGACACACACACAAATGCATACACACACACACAAAGTTTCTTTTTTCTCCGCAGGTCAATCACTACTCCGCCAACAAGGCTGAGCACTCATTAGCTATTTGTCTCCCGGTGCCCTGATGAACACACATACACCAAGGTTATTATTAGTGTGCTTGCCATAGGCAGAGCACACTCTTACTATCTTGCATACTTATTATTCTTCTTAATCTTATTCTTCTTCTGGACAAAAGTTTAGCATGCATCTCCTCCTACAGCTTTTACAGTACATAGACATATTAGACATCAAAATGTGCGGCTCATTGAGGAATCGTGTGCTATTACTTTTCTAAGAGATCCATCATAAGCTCTTTGAGATATGAATGATTAAGTGGCATTTTTAGACGCAATACACACCCATTGTAAAAGGATGAGAACCTGAGAACCGTGTGGACTCAATCACAGGATCACAGAGCCAGAAATTGAAGTTTGGTTTTGTCCTTGTTTCTCCGCGGAGATCAGGAGCCTCCCACTCAGTAGCTGAAGCTAAGGTAGAATCAGATCAGTATGGATGTATTTGGACTTTTATTCTGTATATTAAAAGTCTACAGCGGAGTTTTTAATGGCTGGCTTGATGCATTTGGGACAGACGGACCGCGCTGCGGAGATCGAGAGGTATGTCTGGTTTCTCCCACACAGCAGCTGAAGCTAACTGAAGCTACGGTACACACACAGAGTATCGTGGTTTCTGTGCGTCGGCCGACGCTTAACGGAGCTTCTCACAAGCTCAGTTTTGAAGCTAGAGCGGAGCTTTTTTATTAGCGGAAACTAGACATCCAGACGAACACGTAGGTACCAGCCATGTTATGTAACATAGCTCCAAAGTCGGCGAAGTTTTTGACAAAGGTAAATGGGCATGGCTATTTTCAAACGGGTCCCTTGACCTCTCACATTAAGATATCTGAATGGCTCATTAGAACCGCAAGAGTCTTAGCTTTACAGCCATATCTGACATATGTCAGCTACATAGGGTATATGAGCTCCAGGGTACTAAAGACACAGTGTTCTGCATGCAGTGAAAAGATGTTATTCTCGCCTTTTTTTCTTTCCCTATTTCTGCACACTGTGGTACCTAAACAGTCATGGAATTGTAGAAATTGGGTATGGCTGCAAAGCTGAGACTCTTGTGAATCCAAAGAGCCCAATTGCATTCATGTGTGATGAAATATGGCCTCATAGTAACCATTTCAATGTGATGACAGCATTTTTTATAACTTGACCTTACTGTATAAAATGACATGAAATGAAATGGTCGAGCTCATTCATGTCAGTGCTTCGACACAGCCAGCAGATGGCGACAGAGACCATGAGTTCCCCACATGGGCTTTCTGTCAGTCTCGGCACCATCTTTGTGATGCGTTTAGGGTCCTTGGAAAGCTGGGAATTTGTAGTTTCGTTCGATACCAAACATGTTGCTGTGCAGTGATGAGAAAAGTTTCCCAGTGCCTTTGAACGCAACTGGCTCTGTTTACTGAGTCTAGTCTGTCAAAATGCTAACAATTGCAATGCTGCACCGCTTAGCAAAGCTAGTGAACGCCAAGTCTAAGGGCAGCGGCATTGCAAGGGCGGCAAGCACACTTAAATTTTCTTTAGAAAATTTAGCCTTTTCTAGTTGGGAACTAAAACTAAAAAAGTAAGATGAAAACTAGGTGTTAAAAATGTTCTTCTTTACTGAACCTTTAAACCTTTAGAAATACAACACCTACCAAAAATACTAAAACTAGAACTGAAACCAAACACACATACATAACCGTCTACATAACTGACAATGGACAATTAATAGATTAGTCACTTCAGAAAGATCAATAATAGTTGAAAAAAGACAGTGAAGAAGAGGAGAGGAGAGGAGAGGAGAAGAGATGAGAGGAGAAGAGTGAAGAGAAGTGAAGAGGAGAGGAGAGAAAGGAGGAGAGGGGAGGGGAGGAGAGGAGTGAAGAAAAGTGAAGAAGAGAGGAGAGGAGTGAAGAGAAGTGAAGAAGAGAGGGGAGGAGAGAAGAGAAGTGAAGAGGAGAGGAGAGAAAGGAGGAGAGGAGAGGAGAGGACAATGGACTAGAAAAAACAAGACAAGGCAGGAGAAGAGAAGGGAGCAGAAGAAAAGAGAAGAGACAAGAGGAGACGAGGAGAAAGAAGGTGTTATAGTTCATACTCCTTGGGATTAGAGGCTGGAGGGGATTGAGGGTGGGGTGGGAGTGGTATATAAGTCTCTCAATCATTTGGTTGGAGTCAAAGGCACATACTTTACAATGGGAATTGACAGCAGTATTAATAAAATGTCGATAGCCCTGGCAGATACTCCATATCTGCAGTCAGCAGTACTTAGAAATCTCTGGCTTCCTCTAATGGTTGTCTAGGGAAGCTTGCCGTCTCTTTCTGTGGTTGTGTGTGTGTGTGTGTGTGTGTGTGTGTGTGTGTGTGTGTGTGTGTGTGCGCACATACACATGAGTATGTGTGTGTGATGGAGGCTCTTTGCCACATTTATAATGGTGGATAGAGGGATAATCGCTTGAAGGGGAAGAGAGGTGATGTCCAGAGGGAGAGTCGAGGCAAACACTGTGAAATGGATGAGCTCGGAAGGAGAAATGACCTCTCCACCTCTCTCTCTCTCTTCCTCTCTCTCTCACACACACACAAAATATGTTCCATTCTAAATTGTGCAATCTCATTGTGTCTCTTCCTCTATATCATTGTCTCTCAAAACCATCCATCCTCCGTTCCCTTCCCATCCCTTGCCTACATGTCTGCCTTTCCATTAAATCATACCAACACAGCATTTCCACATTTTTATATTTGCGTTTAATCTTTTAAAGTTCAACTGCCCTCTCCAGCCCAGAAACATTTATGACGGCGGTCATAAAGGGCTCGGCTGGCCCCAACAACTGTTCAGGGACCTGATCTCTCATGTTGGCCCTTATAATATGACAGGAGAGGGGAGGAGGGAGAGAGAGAGATGGAGGCTTTAGCCATATGAGCATGGTCACTCTGTAAGTGATTTTTGCATCAAGCTGTCAGTCCAGGTAATTGTTGATGGCCTGTTCGTGAATGGGGTGGTCTTGCTTTCTAAGACCGCATTTTATGTATTTCACCTATGATATATTGCCAGACATTCATGTCTCACAAGCCTATAGTTAGAAAGCTTGAACTCTGGAAGACTTGCTCTAGAGTTACTGTAAATTCATATCAGACATAATGCCAGGCTCCTCTACTTTGATTCAGTACAGGAGTGGCATACCCACTGCTGAAAGTTTTCCTCTACTGCTACCAAAGGATGCTGATGATAAAACCAAAGATAACATCCAGGGTTCTTGACATGAAAAATAAATATAGAATATAAATATAGAATGTAGGAAAATACAAAAATACACCTGTCGTATCAGCCTAAATCACAACGTGGGGCTGCAATTGAGAAGAGCGTCCCATCCACCCTTATTGAGAACCAGTAGATTTGCCCTAATTGAAAAATGCAATTCTGGTGTTACGTTTTGCAGGAAACGTGACACCAGAATTTCACCCACAAGAAGTGATGAATCAAAATCTAACATGAAATACAAACGGTCTCCGCAAACATGGAAAGTTGCCTACTTTAAACTCTTGTGGGATTTCACACAAATCACAAAGGGGGAACGCACACACACCTCTATGGAGCCGTGTAAGTCTTCTAAATAGATGAAGATTTCACTTGCAGGCCTACATACAGAAATGTTGGTGCACCTGATAAAGTTGAGAATAATGTCCCATTTATACATGTGGAACATCCTGCATGGCTGACAAAACGTTTCTATTTGCATGAAGATGCCAAAGGAATGGCAGACATACAGAAAAAGAAAGAGAGTAGTTTAAGACCTGATGAGGTTTGGACCCATAGTAGATGGTGCTGAGTGGTTGCTTTTCTGATGATCTGATATACAAATAGGATGCCCTCTGCTAAAGGTTTCAATGTAATCAATCGTTACTTTTATTGTAAGTGGTCCCTGAAGGTGGCAATACTTCAACAAAACTGTTAATTCCCAGTCCCAGAGACCAAAAAGTTTGACAAAATCTGAAAAAAAGCTTGTGTTGCACTACATAGTTGACATTCAGCTGAAGTAATATCTTCATATCATCACCAGCCACAATTTATCATTCAGAACAGTAATTGCTGCTGTTAATCTGTGCGCACGAGAGCTGTGCCGCATTGAATATTCATGAGTCCGCTAATAATACTGTATTCAAATTATTCAAATTAACAATTGCCTCTTTCACAAGCTAATGTCGAAGGAGAATGCATAAGCATGCCAGACACACACACACACACACACACACACACACACACACACACACACACATATACACCAGAGGTCAATCAGTGCACTCTCAAGCAGAATGGCTTTAAAAATAATCCCAAAGAGGTCAGTACCTACTGAAATTATGAGTGCAGTGGTTGTGTGACTAAGTGCAAAGTGGTGCAACTGAACACTGTTTACATCACTGAAGCACCCATGATAACTAACCCTAATTAAGGCTTTTTCACTGTAATTAGGAACACATTTACACTGTCTGAGTTTTAATATAAGTATGGTGTATATGTAACAATGACAATAATAAACATAAATAATAAGAATAATCAAAATAATATAATTAAGACTAATAACATAAGTAGGCTTTATGGATTCAAATTGCTTGACTGGAATTACCACTTGTACCTACATTAATTCATTCCCCATTACTCTTAAGTCTAAACTAGGGTTTTTATGTAAGCAATCACTCTGGCTTACAGCACAAGGGATAGTTACATCAGATCATATGTATTGAAGTTTATGGTGCCTGTTGTAGGCATTAGGCACAAAGCCCAAAGTCATCACTGATGGCATGAGAATCAATTCAGTAATAGATTACACTAAGTTTTAACTAATGGACCCTTTGCATGAGGCTTTCTGCCTCCTAAATTGATGATATTCAGATCTCCCAGCCAATAACACAGTGCAGCAAAGTGTCTCTGAACTATCAAGAGCATTGCTGAAGTTTGGCCGCTTTCCACTATGGGATTTGTAATAGTGCTAAACCACAGAGGACAAAATATGCTAAACTGTCACATTTTGTCAGGCTTAGATTTAAGTGTTTGTTGCCAGCTTTTCTCTTCCTTCTCTTCTCTCACTCCCTCAGGTGTTGTCATTCTAGGAACCTTGACATCTAGGCTACAATATCACGCTTGCTCTCTCTCTCACACACACACACACACACACACACACACACACACACACACACACACACACACACACACACGCGTGCACACACTCGCTGACAGTGGAGACAAAGTTAGCTGCTGCCGCAGCCACCTTTCCTGCTAGTCATAAATAATTTGGGTTTCAATATCAGTGATGCCTGTCAGAACCTTTGACACCAGAACATGACTTTTTCTCCCTAGCACAGACCTCAGAGAAGAGAAGAGGCCCGCCACGGAAAGCGAGACATGAATAGCAAATCTCCTGCCTCTTCTCCCTCATCTTTCATCTTTATAATCTCTCTCTCTCTCTACTTCTCTCACGCTTCCACAATCTCTTTCCCTCCCTCTTTTTTTTTTGCACTTTCACAATCTCTCTTTTTATCTCTCTTGCTCACTGGGTAGTACAGCTCTATGGTCTGATTAAGATGAAAATGTGGCACACACACACACACACACACACACACACAGACTCAAACACATTCATGCATGTGCACACATGCACACACATACTGCACTACGAGGTAAAGGAACAGGACTGCAAAAGCCCTGTTACTTTCTCACACATAGACACTCACAGTGAGAGCCTATAAAGATATTCTCAGCACGTGTTCACTGTTTGAACGTTGGGAAAGCAAAAAGAAAAACTCACTCAGCCAAGAAAATACAGTAGATACCTTGCAGATATAGCAGTGCCCTTCTGCAAAAATCCAAAGGGGAGGCTATTATCTATTTATGTTGAACCAACACAAGGTACCATTGACATCCTGCTGGCTTTTGGATGGATCTGATAAGCTGCAACATTACACCTCTGTATCTGTGTATGTTTTATTTCATTAGAAAGGGGAATCCACATGCCATCCATGTCCATCTCTAAAATACTCTCATCATAGCTCTTAGCATTCCTGTTGAAACCACTTTAAATCCTGCTGTCAGTGGTTAGCTTTAGATGATTCTGAACTACTTTTCAGACCAGAAAATGGGCAACCATTAGATCTGTGTCACTTATTGGGTTAAATGAGAGAGGTTGAGGTCACATACTGGGTTAAGGATTTTATGTTCACATGTAAAGCTAGCCAATCCAACAGCCCTTTTAAGCAGCGTTTCATATTCATAACATGTTTCCCATCTGGCTGCGGGGCGCTAACCGATTGAAATATCACACAGTCTACCCTAATCGCATTACTCTGCTCATAGAGCATTCACACTAGGCACCCAGCGTGAGGCTCCAGCCTTTTGATGTTGTACATTCACTCACTGGAAGGCAAAGAGCTTTCTGACTGACAGTCTGACTGAATGCATGAATGAGTGACTCTCTGTTTGGCTGACTGACCACCTGACTGTTTGATTAACAGACTAAAAGTTCAACTGTCTGGCTTACTGACCGATGGACTGACTGGCTGTTTAACTGACTGTCTGATGGTCTAACTGTATGGATAGATAGATGATGAATGGATGGAAGGAGGGGAGAAAAGAGAATAGAAGAAAGACCAAGGAAGACAGCTCTATATAAGTTTTCATATATACAGTATGTCTCATATATACAGTATATACGTGTCTGTTTATGTCTGCCATGATAAAAGCTACACATTGTCTTTACAATTTAAAATAATACTCCACATTATTTGAAATGGAGGTTTTTCAAATGACTAATTACTAATTAAGTGTTTCTGTGCCCTTAATAACTAAATCCCCTAAGAACTGTCTCCCCATGCAAATACAACAAATGCTATAATGACTCTTCTTCAGCGAGAAGCCTTCATTAGAAATCATAATGTAGTTACTGTACTTTAGCGCAGAAACAGGCCCAATCTTTGTCAAATCCCCATGGCATTAACACCTCATGCACAAACAGCACTCCGCAATGTATTTGTGTTTCTAATGCTTGATGGACAAATCCCCCATTGGATAGATCTCTACAACATAGAATTAGACTAATCCTCGGATATCCTTCAGTGTAAGTGATACTGCATGTAATCCAGAATTCTGCTTTATCAGTGCCAATTGAAGTCTTATATTCACTTTCTACCAATGCATAGTCCCCACTGAAAGGCATTTGTAATCCAAGACTTGGCTGTCTATTTCATTGTTACATTTACAGCCGACTCCTCTAAAAACAGATACAAGCCTAATCCTGGAAGCACACATTCTGCTGTTTAGCCCTACCTAATTTAGCAATTCTCATCCATGGCAAGACTAGATCTGAGCCAATGAAACCTCTCAGTGGTTTGCCAGTGAATCCCCCCCCCCCAAACACACACACACACACACACACCGTCGCAATTCCCCCCTCAAGTTTCACTAGAGCTAGACAGACAGCATTCAGCCATTGTTGTTTTCAGCTGTTAGCTTCTCCTGCTGTATGGTAGCTACACAATCCTTCTTCATGTCCACTGCTGAATAACTTGTGCTTCTGTGTGAGCTGATTTTTAGAATGCTTGGCTCTGCACCACGATGATATCATGCCGGGTATTGATGCAGTACATATCTGCAGCCAAAAACTATTAGCACTTGAGAATGGAGAGCAAACATGGCACCTATACAACTTGGCTAAAGTCTTTCTTTTAATGACTGTGGTCTCACTGGTAGCACAGACAAAAATAGCCCATGCCATCTTCTTCATATAATCCATGGTCTGTAATCACAAAGCTTCCAAGAGCACTAATTTGTGTATCATATTTTCAGCAAACCACTTATTCATATCAAGAAATTGCCCAGTGCATACGCACACACAGTTGCTGCCATTTAAAATGCTGAAAAGCATTATCATGTTGCCCAACACTATGCCTAACCATACTTCTTAAATTCACAGTGTCACACTGTGCTGCACACAAAGGCAAAGAATCCCATGAGGCACGAACGTATGTCACATGAGACATCAGTATGAAAGTGAACGTGTTCATGCAGAACACAGAAGTGGCGATAAAAAGACTACAGAACGAATCAGAACGATGTGCTGCGCTGGTCTGGCAGAAGGACTTGTAGATGGAGTTTTCAGCTGTGCATCAAATCTATTGTTTTTACAGATTGACCCGAATGACCCCAATCTGAATTGCCATGGTTACTGCACACTATAATAATCCCTACTTAATCAACTCGCTGGAATAAGGATGGAGAGTAGATCTGTGTGTGGGTGTGTGGGGGTGTGTGTGCGTGTGCATGTCTCTGTGTGTGTGTGTGTGTGTGTGTGTGTGTGTGTGCGTGCTCAAGTTATGTTCTTCTTAATAAGTAATTTGGTCTCTAATCAAACTGTTTCATCAGAGGCTTGTGGGTGTGTGTGTGTGTGTGTGTGTGTGTGTATGTGTGTATGTATGTGTGCACGAACATACATGCATTTGTGTGTGCCTGTGTGTGTGTGTGCATGCATTTGTTTGTGTGCATCTATATGTGTGTGTGTGTGTGTGTGTGTGTGTTGTATGTACACTCCTCCCTATCTGTATTCCCTATTGTATGTGAGGTTATATAAAGACCATAGAAAACAGGCTGTGTGATGCCAGTAGATGTCACCGCGGCAACAAAGTGAAAAGGGCAAAGGTCTGTCTGTGTACTGTATGTTTGAGTGCTAGTGTTTGTGTATGTGTGTGTGTGAGTGAGTGAGACAACCAAATATCACCTTTCTCTTTTCATTGTCCTTTGAAGAAGAACAAAATGTCAGAAAAGAAACAGATCAAACATTTTATTGTCAGTTTAAATTATTAGTCATAGCTTTCAGTCGAGTGGCTGAATGACATCTCCCACTAGTCTGCTGAGAGAGATCATTGCATGGTTAACACCGGCTCGGAGCCACTGCTGAACTTGGCCAAAACCTTCTCTCCCATGTCTACTGTCTGTCTACTTTCAGTAATCACATGACCTGAGTGCTTCCTCTCGTTCAAAAAAAATAAAATCCTTAATGAGTAGCTTCATTGGAGGGGTAAAATGTTGCCAAGGATACGTGCAGTGGCCTGGGCTAGTTTAACGCTGAACATGAGACATGGATTGACTGCCTACTTCCAACTAAGATAATAAGCAGTGAGTCAATAATAATAAAAAGTCAATGAAACAGTAAGTAGCACATTAATGTAAAATATATGTCAAATCAATCACAGTCTCCAGAAAAGAAGAGACATATAAACACCAGGGTGCTCGAGTGCAAAAAGGAGATTTGTTGTTGTTATAAATAAGGTGGCCATCAAGCTTGGGGCTGTTTGGTCAAATTTAATAACAGATTTTGCACAACTTCACTGAAATGTCAGCGGGTTAAAAGTAATGGAACGTGTCAAGAGAGAGCAAAGAGAGGGTTGTTCAAAAAGCAAAAACAAAACCCACCAGGCCATGTGAAATAAAGACATAATTATATGAGATTTGGGGGTGTAATGAATTTGTAAACAATGCCTGTAAAATATGTGTGTAATGTTATTGGCGTGAAGGTGTGTCAGTGTGTGTGTATGTGTATATTCGTAATTGTTTGATTGTGTTCAGAGCCTTGCACTCCCATATCTCCAAATCTTCAATGGACGCCAATTAAATTGGATGAATACAGAATATATTAGTTTCATGACTTGGTGTGAAATACTGACAAGCTGGCAGTTTCAGCCCTTGGTGTGTTTAATATTCCTAAAATGAAATATGCCCAATCAAGAAGTAAACGAGCAGGCAAGAGTCCGTTCTGTTTTGCACCATGACAAAATAGGTTTTTTATTCACCAGGAATGCCATGTAGAAAACAGCTTTGTCATTCACACGGGGAGAATAAGGGGAATGATAGATGTTCCTCTGAATGTAAAGAGGGTCTTTAACAAAGACAGGCCTTGCTTCAAATGGAGCTGATTCATTTTCTCCTTATCCTCATAACAGTGTATAAGCGAGAGCTGACCGCCTCATTGATTTTTACTACTTTGTAGAAATTACACGGCTATTTCTTTAATCAAATTTACTAACCATCTTTTACAGTAAAACGGTGGAATGTTCGCTGGGCTGTGGTGGGGTTTGAGTCTCCCAGCCCAACTTAGAGGGAGAAAAAGCCAGCCAGCCAGCCATATCAACAAGCACCTTATTAGCCACTACAGAATATAAAATATGATACTGTCATACGATATTGCTATTAATCCTAAAATAGCTTGTAATATCTTAAATTCCTTGATGCTGTGGGTATGGGCCCTATCGCTGTAACCCATCCATCTATCCAGATATCTCAGCTAGAACATTAACAGCGACGACAGAGATATAATAGAAACTGCTATCAACTAAAGATTTTACTGCTTCAAATCCTTGCCAAGTCCATGGGTCCACTAACAGTTATTATGGGTTGATTTCGCAGGATCCGTTTGTGCCTTGCTAAATCAATTCAAGTGAATTCTTACTATGAAGGATGTAAAATTACTTCCATAAAATGACTGCAGACAGCAGCAGTGATTTTAAGTGAGAAGAAAGGAAAAACCACGTTATCATGACATTTTATCTGTTCCTCAACACTAAAACCATGTCAAACAGCATGTTATTACCACTACAATTGTAAGTAAAAGTTCTTGAAAAAGATGCAAATATATGTCTTGACAGAGAGCAGTGGTATCAGGGTTTGTTTTTTTGGGGGTTCTTGGGTGAGACTTGGACATGCCTGGTGCTTCTGTCACTCTGCTGCAACGGATACACAGGGACCATTCAGTGAAAATATCCCACAGATCTAAAACAAAGTGGATAACGACAGGAAGCACGCAAACACAATAACATATACACACACACACACACACACACACAGTGGATCCGAAGGAGAAGAAAACCACAGGCAGCATCCTGGCCATTCACTGAAGAGGGGAAATACTGTTCAAACTTTCTCCCTCTCTCGCTGCAGGACTGAAAAAATGGCTGAAAGAACCCCTAAACACAATTCAGACAGGGACTTGACAACTCCTCAGAGAAGTCATCCGGCATTCTCTCTCTCCCTCTCACACACACAAACATACACACCATCTGCCTCAACACAATTGTCCACAAGCCAGAGAAAAGAGTAACTATTTAATAATACTCTTGTGTTCCCAAGAGATCTACACAGCCAGTCTGTGTGTGTGTGTGTGTGTGTGTGTGTGTGTGCGTGTGTGCGTGCGTGTGTGTGTGTGTATGTGTGTGTTTGTATTGATTCAGACTCCTCCAGTCTAACTGGGTAATTGCCTTTTAACCGTAAGTCATGACTGAAGGACACTGTGGAGACCTGTCATAAAGGCAGTGAGTGAGAGAGAGAGAGAGAGAGAGAGAGAGAGAGAGAGAGAGAGAGAGAGAGAGAGGGAAAGGAGGCAGAGGAAAAGAGAGAGAGCAAGATAGAGAGCAAGAGGAATAATTATTGAGTGTGTGAGCTGGAGAGAGAGAGAGAGAGAGAGAGAGAGAGAGAGAGAGAGAGAGAGAGAGAGAGAGAGATGCCTCCAGCTAGCTAACAATAAGCCAAGGTCTGTCTTTCACTCTGCCTCCAGCTTTATGCTAGCATTCCCCTGTGAAAAGGAAAAGAGGAGGGAAAAATAAGAGGAGTGGGGAGGAAAAGATGCTGAGTTCATGTTGAATATGGAACATTTTGAAAAACTGGAGCTATGCTGGTTTTTTTCTCAAATCTTTTCCAATCTTTTCCTTCCTTCTTTCCATTTTGACCACTCTCATTTTCATTCAAATGAAGTTTTCTTTCCTTTTAAATTCTTGAAGGGTGTCAGTGTGTCCTGGGATCTCTCTTTCACCTTGTTCTCTCTCTAAACTCTGTATTAAAAGCTTTACACTTTAGCCCCTGATTCTGGAAATGGGAGTACGCCTACTAAGATGATGGGGGAAGAAACAAATGAAAGAGGGGAAGGAAGCAATAAGCAATGAGTAGAGTGGAAGGAAGGAAGGAAGGACGGAAGGCAGGCAGGAAGGAAGGGCACAAGGTAAAAAGGAAGTAAAGAGGGAAAGAAGAACAGAAGGAAGGAAGGACAGGATGAGTTATTTTTTCACTTCATGCCTCTTGCATCACGCTAATCCCACATGAGCTCATTTGACACTTTTTCAAACAAAAACATATTGTAAGTTTTCATTCATCTGATCTTTTATCGCTTTTCTGTTTTACACTCATGCAGTGCATCACCAGTTTTCTCATGAGGCATAATAAAGACTTTTACCGCTAATGCTGTCATGACTTAGCATCTCTTTAGCATTTCAATCGATGCAGCTGTCGGAATGTACAAATAAAAACCTTAACTACCCAACTAAAGTATGGTTTCTCCCTGGCGCTCACAGGGTGATATTTGCTTTTCCAGGCACAGAGTGTAAAAATGAATTGCCCACATTCTCTCATTATTCAACAGGTTGGGTTCTCAGCCATATGTGGAAAACCAAACATCTCATATAGTGATTCAGCCCTCCTGGCTAAGAAATATTTAAGCACTTACATGGTTGCAGGCAGGACAAAGCTATTCAACTGCTATATACTCACTCTGACATAATTAACTGACACCATGGTCCTCACCTGTGAAACTTGTGCTAGACCTTATCCTAAAGTATGATTGTTTGAAAGAATATAAACAATAGAATATAAAACAACAGTGTAAACTGTATCCAGCATGTTTACTCTGGCAAAGCTTGAAATGTGTTTTTGCACTTGATGTATCATAGCAAATAATCGCAACCCTGCACTCATATGTATTAATTGCATGTTGCTCTCCACTTTGTCTAAAGGAACGCAGATGGAGTCTACTTTATACGCACGCTTGACACATGACACACTGACACACGCACACACACACAGCCATGTGGAAAGTGGTAAAGTGGCAGTGACAATGCGTACCGCGTAGCACCATGACCGATCCACTTATAGAGAGGCAGGCGACACGCTTCTAAACCGTAAAATCACTTTAGCTACCTGACACTGACACATAGAAACGCACAAACACATGCACACACACACACTAAGCAGTATCAACAGTACAGCAGAGGGCTACGCTACTGCCTTCAACAATGTATGTCTCTATCCTTTATCCCACTCAAAGTTTCAGTTGTAAATGCTAAAGCACTAGAGCACTAGGATAGCCAGGCTCCCAGAAACCAGTAAGACTCTAGTAAGCCATTCAATATTAAAGGAAAGCCAGACTGACATGATTTTTGTGACAATCATTTCTGCCTATAACTAATCTGTTACTGTCAAATGAATTTCATCATGATGTGTGTACTGAAAATGTTTTCTTTTGTTTGAATTTTATGCATTCCCTACACATAGAACATTTTACAGTCATTTAAATACAGTGTTCAATTTAGTTAATAGGCGTTACATTGTTGACAGTTGTTGATTTGCTGAATTTAAATGATATATGTCACATTTGTCACATAATGTAATCAATTAACAGTTTTTGAGGGACAATATCTTAAATGGAACATAAAACTAGCTATTTCTATCCTGAATTTCCCCAAGGGAATCGATAAAGTGCTATCTTATCTTATCTTATTTTGAAAAAAATGTTGATTGGCTTATTCTGTTTGGATTTTGTTCAGACTTAAATAATTTAAATACCAGCATAATTAAATACCAGGGGATTCCCCAAGGTTTTGTGGCATCGTGGTGATGGAGAGCTGTGAATGAATTCAAATGATATTCCTAATTACTGTAAATAATCAGGTAAGGATTAAAGATTTACATGGTGGGCTGTAAATTAACAAGGTCACAATGTTACACCATTTGAGGACAATCCTGAAAAATACATCCCCAAAATATATGCATATTACATTATCAGGAAACCTCGTCATTCGACAGATAAAGGTATTTTAATTGACTCCTTCATTTGAGCTTTGTGAGTTTGGTTCCCAAGTAGCCTGATCCTCTTAAGGGGTATCTGATAGTGGAAAATCATTAAAAATGACTCAGCCCTTTGTGGCTGCCCAGGAGATAAAAGCTGCTGCTAGGTGGAAAGAGGTGACAAGGGAGAGAGCGTGCTCAAGGCTGACCCTGTGGTATCAATAGGGGGAATGTTAAAAAGTTTCTCAAGGCTATGAAGAGTCAATGCACACTCTGTTTTGGCTGCGCTCCGACCCCTTTTAGCATTTTGAAAGATGCGACAGTACAGTGTGGGGAGCCGGAGACGTAGGAGCAAGGAGCTTGTTAGGAGAGCCTTGAGCAGAGGTGGGAACTCCAGTACCTTTGATTTCAGGCTGCAAGGAAACACAACATTTCTGCACATTTCCTCAAGAGAGAAATGAGCTGTTGAAAAACGTGTACCAGACTGCATCTTTTAAGGTTTAAACCACATATTTTTACATAATGTGGTTGTAACATTTCCTCCTTCATGTTTAAATGAACCACATGTCAGAAATACACAATTAACCCGCCCTGTGTTACATTGTGTAGCTGTCTCTCCAACCTTTCTATACTGAAAATACTGGACACATTCTGTTAATTACAATGAGAGTTCATTGCGTTTGAGTTGAGCACAAGTCAGCAAGACACAAAGCAGCAGTTAATTGCACAGTCTGATGTTGTCGCTGGCTCTCAAACCTTCCTAAAGTGAAAATTTGGACACTACCTGGTAATTACAAGTCAAGTTCATTGCATCAAAGGTAAAGAACTGGTTCCAAAAAGGTGCCTACTGCTGTTTAATGTACTGTTTTAATGAACACTAAAGGAGCAATGGGAATCTTGGGTTGTATAAAATGTTCCTGTTCTCTCCAGTAAAGCCCCTTTGAGGTGGGTAATTCTCCAAAGCGGGGGGTTCTTTTCCATGTTTTCAATGTGGGAAGCAAACTGTTTACACTTAGCCTCACCATAGGACCCAGGCTCATTAAAGCACACTAGTACTCACATCATAAAGAGATGCACCATACCCAGCCCTGAGATCCATTTTGGGTCCGGACCCACAGTCTGGGAAACGCTGCACTTAAGATAGCTTGTCTGTCTAAAACGGCTCCGATCACCAGTCAGATGTGCCCTCTGTAATAATACTGTGATACTTAATTGTTCACAGTAGGGAAATTCTCTTTTTTCTGCTTTTATCTTGGAGGTCAGAGGTCGGGGTCAGCGACAGAACAGAGCCCCTGGAGCTGGTTCAGGGATTCAGTGTCTTGCTGAAGGACTTAAGCAGGGCGGATGTTATAGTGGTTAGTTCCACCTGCTGGCCTGTAATTATATCAACACCTTACAGAGCGTGGATACTCATACCTGTCAGCCTATTAGTTAGGTCTTTTTTCATTATCCCCTCAACACATACTCTCAATCATCAGCCCCATCCCCATACTCCCCCACCACATGCACTTTATTATGCCAGATTTAGACCCTATACCAACTAACAGTGTGTGTGTGTGTGTGGGGGGGGGGGGGGTGGGGGGTGGGGGTGGGGGGGGGGGTGATGATAATGTCAAGATTACATGATAAGGAGTTCCCCTTGTTATATCAGCTGGGGATTCTTTCACACCTCTCTTGCTCCCACCCCCCTGTCCACCACCCCTCCCTCCCTCTCTCTCCCTCTCCCTCTCTTTCACACACACACACACACACACACACACACACACACACACCTCCGTTTCATCACAGCTTCCCTCTGCAACCCTTTCCATTTTCATCAGTCTTTCCCTGGCTATTAAAAAGGGCAGCCAAGCATTCGCACTGGCAAATGGATGCTGTAGAGGAGAGGGAGAGGACTGTGGCCTACAGGAGTAAAAGAAAAGATGTTAAACAGTTCCAAAAAAAATGAATTTTTTTTTTTCTATTACCATAGAAGCATATCTCCTTCAGAGTGCAGCTGTGAAAACCTTAGGTTCTCCGACAACGATGGTTTAAATGCCACTTCTTATGGATCGCAATGGATTGAGTATTAATGCTGTATAGAGAACCAGGATTCCAGGAGGAGAGACTTAATATCTAATATGGGCCTTTTAGGAAATAATAATGTAATAAGTGCACATTCTGTAATAACTGTATATGATGTAATAAAACAAAAACGTAATATAAACTCTGTGTAATTAAGTGCCCATTTTGCAGTAAAATGCTGGTGAATAATGTAATAAGTTATTACATTTTATGTTAGTTATTATAATAAGTGAGTTGTAATTTGTTGGTGAATAATATTATAACTTCAACATGATATAATGAGATGCCAAAATCAGCATTTTAATGGGTATTTTGAGTGCCATATTTGATGGAAAACTTTTGATTAACTGATCAGATGATAGACTCATTTTATGACAAAACTGACACCTAAATTCTCACTGACTTCTAGCACTTTTACAAACCCATTTAAATGAGCAAATTTGATTGTATTTCAGATTCGCAGGTCAGCAAACAGCAGAACAAAAAGAAAATCCCCAGTTTATATCTAACATAACAACATAACAACCTCATAACATTATCTGCTTAAAGGTCATTGCATTATGTTCCCAGCATTTTTACTATATTAATGTGCACGTTAACTCATTATGTATAAAGCACATTATATTATTTTTACTCATAATGTGCTATATACATTATGAGGTTTTTATTACAATGTGCATAGTTATTACAGTATGCAGGTATTACATTGTGAGTTGCCTCAGGACTTTAACTAAAAATCATTCAAGAAATATTGAATATCTGAAGAATAGCTGCTCTTTAATAAAGTAATGTTTTTAAAGCACCCTTTGGTCCACAAAGAACCTCCAGGGTGCCATCTCTTTTATGTGTTGAGCTTTTTCTGGCTGGAATAGGCTAAAAAATGACTTTGCCCCTGAATAGAGTAGAGTGTAGAGATGTCACATAATTTAGAAGACTCTCAAGGTGTGTGTGTGTGTGTGTGTGTGTGTGTGTGTGTGTGCATGTACACTTGCAGGTGTGTGCTTGCGCTTGTGTTTTCGTGCCTAATGTGTGAAAGTGCATCTCAGTGCATCAGTGACTCAGACATATAAGTCACCACTGTCCTTTGTTGACCAGTTCACCCATCAGTGAGAGGATCCTAATTTCTAAAATGGTTGCTGCAAGAAATGAGAGGCTATCACATAAGGCAGGTGTGTCAAAATGACTCATGCTGTGTGTGTGCGTGTGTGTGTGTGTGTGTGTGTGTGTGTATGGGTGCCTGCTGGGTAAGAGACAGAATGAAATAAAGGAAGACCGAGAGAATCTGTGCATGTGTGTGCATGTGTGTGTGAGTGTGCACGCTTGTATGTGTGTTAAGAGGAGCCGACACTACTCCTATTTACCGATGCATGAGGTCAGAACCCAGTAAGAGCAATCATCAAGCTCCTCACTTTCGTGCGCTCCAACTCATTCATCTCTATCCCTCTCTCTCTCTTTCTCCTCTCTCTCTCTGTTGCTCTCCCTTTTTCTTACCTCCATTGCAAGCACACACACCTTAAACCCTCTCAAACCCTTAGAAACGTCTCACAAAACGTGATGCCGCACTGTTAATGAACAGCTACACTGCTAACTGAAAAACACCCCAGTAACTTAAGGCTGTCTATGAATATTATAATCCATTATCACTCTAAGGTGATGAATTGTTCAACTCCTCTAAAAAAGCAGAATCCGTTTTTCTCCACAAAGCCTTCTGGTGGATGACCCTCCTTCTGTTGCAATTTATTAAGCTGTAACTCCTGTGACAAGGCACAATACATCACAGCACACAGAATTAAACATTACATGCAATCAAATAATACACTTAAGAAAGGAAAATGGCACTAAAATGTCATGGACAATGTATTAAGAGTTATGATTAGGAAGCTGCAATTGTGACACCTGCATCCAATTGGAGGCCAGCAAAATGTCCCCTCGTCATCCCTTCCACTGCGATAGCTTCCTTATTTATTTTCTCTGGTCTAAGGGAAGGTTTCACAGTATCACCTGTAGAAAACCTACCTTTGAAACAACATCTATCCACAGTGCTGTTAGGTACCTTAACCTTTAGGGAGTAGATGCGTGCAGTGGAGCATTTAAAGTCGAGATGAAACGGCATTTCGAGAGTATCTAACTTCCGTATCGTGACGTATTTCCGAGTGAAACAGGAAAGACAGGCGGGACATAACGTTGGGAGGAATTTGATTTGAACGTTGAAAAGTGGGTGTGTCATAACACCCGAAGACACACCGAAGTACCATGCTGTTGCTAGCTAGCTAACTAATGAATCTTAGCCTCTTAGCTCTGTGCGCTAAAAGTTGAAGATTGATTGATGGGTGGATGTCATGATATTATTGGTTGAAATTAGTTATGGGCATGCTTACGTAAGCACACGGCATATTTTGTTTTACAGGAAGAAAACATGATTGAATTTTGATATAAGAATACAATGAAATTGATTTTTGGTATTTTTTTTGGCATATATTGTTAAATAGGTGCACAGTATGACCGGGGATGTGATCTAAAAGGGTTAAAAAGGAATTTTTCATTTCATCTCGTCTTTAAAGCCGGATGCTCATCAATTACGCAAAAGTCATAGTTTTATCAAAAAAAAACATCCATCTCTAAAAAGTCAAGATTTTTTTCTGAGCTAAAATAAAAAGAAAAAAAAATGGAGTAAGGATGCTTATTGCAAAGGAGTAAGGATGCTTAGTATTATCAATCCTGCTAAATATGAAACCAGAGAATCAAGACACTAAACTGTAATGTCATTAAGTTGTATAGGCTGGAGCTGCTCCATTCAGTAGGAAAGCTTTTGAGCGTCATACGCAAGAAAGCTTCATTTTTTATAAGTGATAGGTGCAGTGAACCAGAAAATGCACCTATATTCCCAGAAAGCCCTCTGAGTGTTGTCACAATCATCTTTGCCAATTGATTCTCAATGGAGATACACTCGGATGTAACATCACAGATTCAACAGCAAGACAAATGATTTCCTCTTTGTTCTGGCTGTTGGGGGGAAAAGAAGTGAATGTTCTCTAATACAGATTTAACAATCACAGGGCATGATGAAAAAAAGATTTTGAACACTGACCAATCTTGCCAAAAAAAGATGCCAAAAACAATGCAAATTCATTATTGTCATTGTTGTCACTAATGTCAATATTTAAATAAAAACAGAAAAATAATCTATTGCAAAAATTACAAACAAGATTATGCATAACATTTCTTATTCACATCCTTCATCTTGTGCCCAGCCAAAATCTTCTCACCAGAGAGAGAGAGAGATGAAACATTTGGCCAGTCCCAGCTAAAAACGCCCCCGAAATCTTGTCTTCTTGCCTAAAATGTCTTCGCCAGCTCCTGGGGGGGGGGGGGGGGTCCCATCCGCCAGGTCGAGGCCCAGTCTCATTGAAGGCTTATCCAGCGCTTTATCAATAGTGAATACACACAGTCTCTGTCACACCCCCCCGTCTGTCTCCCCTGAACAGTATGCTCACTTGAAGTTGATAAACAAATGGGATTTCTATGAAACATAAAGATGTGAACAGACGCCTGCAGGGGGGCTTCTCAGAGGTTGAAAGGTGATGTCAGTCCATAGCTGTGGCCACAAAGCCAGTTTCCATGGTGTGTGTGTGTGTGTGTGTGTGTGTGTGTGTCCGTGTGCATGTGTGAGCATGTGTGTTCATCGTTTCATGTGAGTGTCTGTGTGTGAGCGCGTGCTTGCCTATGTGTGGCTCTCAAAATGATGTCATGTGGCCGACATCCCATAGTCAGGGCTGCAGAGGCTGTTGCCATGGTTTTAGCTTCCATGGGCTTTTGTTTCACAACGGAGGGAGGGAGATAAACGCTGTATAGAGTGACTCATCCCGAAAACACTCCTCTTTAAACTCGTAATTTGCGCTTTCACTTCCTGGTAAAGCCGTATAGTGTGTGTGTGTGTGTGTGTGTGCGTGTGTGTGTGTGTGTGCGCGCGCGTTTCTGCATGAATACAGTATGTGTATGTGCCCCTTGCGCCCTGTGTGTGTCTGTCTCTGTCAGCCCACCATGTAGACAGCTTAGATAAAAGCAGATCAGAAAACACAAAAGACAGAAAGACAGATGCGACAGCGGGGAAGAGAGTGGAAGAGAATAACCAGGGCAGCAGAAGAACAACGGGGGAGACTGAGAGAGAAAGTGAGGGAGATGGAGATGGAGACGGAGAAGGAGAGGGACAGAGAAGAGGAGAAGAGAGAAAGAAAGCAAGGCAGCTAAAAAGAGAGATAAAGAAAAGAAGACAGAGGCACAGAAGGGAAGCATAGTGAGACATGAGGACACAGACAGAGAGAGAAGAAGTAGCAGCAAGGAGTAAGGAAGAGTTGGAGGGACAACAGATCTGCACCGACTGACCCCGACGGGCATGCAAACACACACACACACACACTCCCTTGGACAAAAAAAGCGCTAAACTACTGAATTGCAGGGAGAGAGCTGCCAAATGCATCGACCTGCAGGGCATATCCTGGCACAGAGGGCACCCTGGCACAGAGAGGGCAAAGGGTGGGGGCATCACCCACACACAAGGCAAAGAGAGCAGTTGATACAGTGCCAAGGAAATGCCATTTGTATTACACTGACCTGTAGGGCACAAGCTGGCACAAGCCAGGTCACAGACACAAAGACTGCCTTGATCCAGCCGTTTTCAGCTTTTTTTGGGCTCATGACTCATGGAACAAAATAAATATCTGAATATCTGACACCCAGGGCAGATGAGCGTGAACTGAATGATTAAGTGTGACACCAAAGTAAGACTATCACACTATCAGACTATCACACTGGACTTCATAACTGGAGGAAGCCAAAAGTCAGCAACATTTTACTATTTCAGACAAAAGACTAAAAAAATTAAAAAAAAAGATTATGGTTATAAACATGCAACACATTTAAATATCATGCACAACACATTTTTTGACATTGCCCATTCTCACAACCTCGAAACATTCTCTCACAACCCCCTGGGCAGCCCCAGTTCTCAAGTTGAGAACCTGTGTGCTAGACAACAGCAGGATAAACAGAGAGATTTGCACCAGACAGAGGACAGAGAGGTTGAACTAGTAACTGCCAGAGAGGTGCCAACCCAGAGATCTGGTGGTGCGGCCTGTGCCAACCTGATGCAGAACAAGAGCCCCAGTGGGCAGGAGGAACCATACAACCTCTGCCAAGAAGAGGCCAACATGTGCCAGCCTAACGCAGGGCAAGTGCAGTACAGGGCAGAGAGAGGCAAGCTGTATCTCCACATGGTATAAACAGCTTAACCTCTGCCAGGGAGGTGCCAATCTGTGCCAAGCTAACACAGGGCAAGGGCAGGGGAGACAGGGTACAAACAGATATGCCAGGGAGGTGCCAACCTGTCTACATCTGACATAGGGTAAGGACGCCACAGGGCAGAGAGAGACAGGGTACAAACTGCTCAACCTCTGCCAGGGAGATGCCAACTGAGGTGGCAACCTTGTTTGCCTGCAGGTACAAGCTGGGCACTGTAGGGAACCGAGTAAGGCTGCACAGTTGTGGCTAAAATGATAATTCTGATTTTTTGGGAGATACTGTGTAACAAGTGCCATATTTATAGTGTCATATTTCAAAGCCAAACCGCATTGAGAAGGCCAACCTGGCACAGGTTAGAGGAGAGGCAGAAAGAAAAGCCATTTTTCAAACACAAGACACAGGGCAAAAGAGATGGCAATGAACCGGGAAGACAGATAGCAACCCCGTGTGGAGAGATGACAAGCAAGTTGACTCGACACTACAACCTGGCATGAATAGGGGCACCGCAGGGCAAATGTATTGACCTATCTGTACAAGATGGAGGGAGCTGAAATTGGGGCAGAGAGAGAGGGAGAGTGAATAAATCCTGGATTAGTGCCAACCTGCTGCTAAATGCTGCCGCCAGGAGAGAGACCAGGTAGTAGGGGAAAAGTCAGAGGGCCAGCTTGGCATTAACAGGATACTCAGCGTTTCCCTATACCAGCATGGATACTCAGCGTTTCCCTATACCAGCATGGATACTCAGCGTTTCCCTATACCAGCATGGCATTAACAGGATACTAAGTGTTTCTCTATACCAGACTGGCATGAGCGGAGGCCATCAGTGTTTCCCTATACCACCCTGACATTAAGAGAGGATACACATACTATGCAATCATGCTGTGATTGTAACCTGGTCTCAGGTGTGTTAGAGAGAGGACATTTTTTTAAGGAGAATATCATTGTCTCAGTTAACCGAGATTATTATTAATTATTTGGCGTTCTAGGTTGCAAAGTCGTACAACTATTGACTTAGCCTATTTGTTGAGATCAAGGACGAGATTGATTAAACTGCTGTCTGTCAATACTTCAGGTTCTTGCATCTGGCTCCTTCCAGACACCTGTTGCCTGTGCTGCCTGGGTACTGAAGCCATCTAGGGCAGTTTCGGATGTTTTGCACGCCATTGTCACGCTGCATTTCTGTGGCTTGGTCCCAAGATGTTATTTATACGTTTGTCTTGTCGCTAATTGTGATCAGCTCTAATTGTGTGGGCGTGTCGGCACGATTACTGGATTTGCACAGTTTCTTTAGTAAATTGGACGTTAAGACAGCACAGATTGTGTTCGCAACTGATGTGCAATTTTTTACCAGCCTGGTATTAACAGAGGATACTCAGCATTTCGCTATACAAGCCCGGCATTAGCAGAGGGTATTCGGTTTCCTCTGCTATTTAATTGGTGGGATGATCGAATAATTACATTTTAAGTGTAAGATTTTTGAAATGTGTAAATACAATACATGTAATTCATTAGATTAAGTTCTTACTTGCTTTAGCTTTTATAAAGCTTTGGCTGGACAGAGGACATAAGGGACAACATTGATTTAATCAAACATCATACGGGCAAAATCAGTTAATGTCAGGCAAAATAAGAAAGAAGGACAAGGTTTTTGTCTTTGTCTGTTCAGTCATGGTGGCTATTGCTGCTCATGCTAACTACTAAGTTTTTCATCTAATCCTAAAAAACTGCAGTTGCTGCAGCTGTAAGCATAGACTAACTTTCTCAGGAAAGACCCACCTGACAGCAGGTGTTTAGAGCAAAAATGTAAAAGCTTTAATGAACTGGGTATAAGATGAATCACTTGAATTACATCAAGAGTAGCAAAACGGACATTTATTTACGAAAATGTTGCAGATTATTACATTAGCAAATGGATGAAGAATGACTAAAGTAAGAATTAAATAAGAATTAATGAGTATAATGTTTTCTTTCCCTCTCTCTCCCCCTCCCTCTCTCCCTTTCTTCTCTTCCTATTTGTCTTGTTTTTCCTCACCTGTCTCTCTCTCCCTCACTCCTGCTGTCCCTCTTATAGCCTTTCTTCCCTGTCCTCTCCCTGGGCAGTCATCTTAGCGACAAGAAGCGTGATGACACAGAGCCATGAGGTGCATCGCCACACTGAGGCTGCCTTCGTTAGCCCCACCCACACACACACACACACACACACACACACACACACACACACACACACACACACACACACACACACACACACACACACACAGACACACAAATGGTGTCACCCTGTTAATAAGACACATATGGACCTCTCATCGCCACGGGTGTCTTTGTCATTCGCCTGCCCCATTACTAAGACTGATTCACTTGACATGCTGCAAGCCTCGCCATGTGTATATGTGAGAGAATGCAAGAGGAGAGAGAGACGGAGAGAGGCGGGAGAGTGTGTGTTTGAGCGTGAGTGTGTGTGTGTGTGTGTGTGTGTGTGTGTGTGTGTGTGTGTGTGTGTGTTTGGAGGAGTATTAATGAAATATTTGGAATCACAATAAAGAATGTGTGTGTGTGTGTGTGTGTGTCGGGTGTGTGTGTGTGTGTGTGTGTGTGTGTGTGTGTGTGTGTGTGTGTGTGTGCGCGCGCACGCGTGTGCCCATCATTGGACTAAACAGTATGAATCTCAGCCAGTGCTAATCTCTACCATGCACCACTGGCCAGCCCTCATTATGAATTTTATTAATATGGCTTTCAAACAGGGATAAAATATGGAAACGAGGAAGAGGGAGGGGGAGAGGGAGAGAGTGAATGAATGTTGATTGTATTCTATTCTACTTTGTACGTTGTTTGGTCAACTTTCTTGCTAATGAAGAACTTTGAATACAAAAAAAATGAGAGGGAGAGAAAGAGAGAGAGACAAAAAAGAAAAAAGAATGAGAGAACAAGAAAAAATGTTTAAATTATCCATTGAAATGAGCTTTTAGATGCCTTGAACGTCGGCCATCTTGATTGAGGCCATGATTGATGGCCAAAATGGACTTCAGACACACACACACACTCACACACACACACGCGCACAATCCAAGTAAAAGAGAAATAAGGACGCATCATTATGAGTCTGAAAAAAAGATATATACTGCATGAAGATGGAGAAGTAAGGAAAGTGAGAAGTAAGAATAAGTCCATGACAGAGGGAAACAGGAAAAGATGGATGGTGTGTGAAAGCGAAAGGTAGTCTCATTGATATTGATTTGTTATGGGAGGGAATGTGGTATCAAAAGGCAGGAGGAAAGAGAGATGGGATGGGGGAACAACACACACACACAGAAAAAGGGGTGGGGGATATGTAACTGAAAGATAGTTCCATTGATATTGATTTGTTATGGGAGGGAATGTGTATCAAAAGGCAGGAGGAAAGAGAGATGGGATGGGGGAACAACACACACACACAGAGAAAAGGGGGTGGGGGATGTGTAACTGAAAGGTAGTTTCATTGATATTGATTTGTGAATTAGCTAATGAGTTGAATGAGAGATGGAGATTCATCAGAGGAGCTAGAGAGAAAGGGAACAGGGAGCGCAGCTGTCACATATCCATCAGACCCACTCAACGGAGCAAGCGTGTGTGTGTGTGTGTGGAGTGTGTGTGTGTGCGGTGTGTGTGTGTGTGTGTCTATTTGTGACTTTATGTGTGGGTTAAAGTGTGTGTTTGTGCATTTGTGTTTGTGTGTGTTGTGTGTGAGTTACAATGTGTGTTCATGTGTGTCTGTCTGTGTGTGTGCATGAGTGTGGTTGTGTTTGCCTGTGTTTCTCTCTGTGTGTGTGTGTGTGTGTGTGTGTGCATATCTGTGTCGTGGCCTGCCAAGCTCTATGTGCCTTCATCGCTGTCCACTGGCCATTTATTTGTCTGTCCATCTGTCTATCTGGCCGTCTGTCTGTCAGTCTGATCCTGTGGTTCTTAAACTTTTGAGTGCTGGACCCAAATGAGCGATTTAGTTCCTTGTCCTGAGCATGGGCGCCTGGTTATGTTTTAAAATGGGGGAGCAAACTTGGAAAGATACATAATTGGCGGGGGGGTGTGGGGGTCCTCCCCCAGAAAAAAAATTGTAATTTAAAACAAATTTCCTGCATTTCTACACCACCTAACCTCTTGGATTAAGTCAAGAAACAGCCAAACTGAGTACAATTAGCTGATAATTAGCCTGATCAGCCACCATCAGTAATCAATACAAACACACATTATTAAACCATTAATCAAACCAATAACTAACAGCAGTCAACGTCAGACAACCTTATCATACTTTAGCAGTTACCTAGTGTTTCTGTAGTGGTGACAAAACGTTAAAAAATATACATATTAGCAGTTTGAATTAAACTGAAGCTACCTGCGCTCTCCAGGGAAAATATTACGCCAAACTCCCTTTAAGAAATATGACATATTAACAATTCCTTACGTGTCCGTAAAAACACATAACTCTAGAAACACAAGATAGAAGGCGTCACATGTAGACAGTCTTCTTGTCAATTCGGCATCAATATAATCCATAAAGATAAACTGTATTTCCATACAAACTTTACATTTTGGATTTTGTCGTCTCAACTTGCTACCAGCCTCCGTTGGTCAGCTGCGCTATTTTAGTGGGAGAAGACCGTGGGAATGAGAGGCGAACCATTTCAAAAATTAGATTTCTCACTGAAATAAGTGCTGGTTGGGGGACCAGATACATGCCGAATTAAACACCGACTCATAACACTGTTAATTCACCGTCTATCATGTGTGTGTGACGGAGTTTTTTCGGCCGTTACCAAAGTAACTACCCGGTTTGCTGCTTCCTGTTTGGTGCTGGAGAGAGCGCACCTGCCTACTGATAATATTAAACATGTTTGATTGGCTGGCAAAGTTAGCTAACGTTGACTCGCAAATCGGTTCGGCATTTCAGCGATAGTACAATCCTACTTTTAGCTAGTTTAAAGTTTGGCTGGAGTCAGTGGGCCAAGCAGGTTCATTCAACATACACTAGCCTATCTTTTCCTATGTTCTATTTTCAGTCAATGATCACAGTTAAGCTAAGTGGCATGTTTCTTACCTTTGTAACAGACTCCTGTGTGGATTCATTGACAGACTGTGATTGACAGCCAAAGCATGCTGTGGCAAACGATCAGCGACGGGTTCGATTGAACCAACTCAAAGGGTGGTCCAAAAATGTGTGATTTTTTTATTACTTGTTTTTGTCAGTTGCTGAAAATAGTAAAATGATCATTGATATAGTCTGCTTAAATATAATCACCTGATTGCGGGGACTGTATGATGATAAGTTTATTTTTAAAAAGACAAAAAGTGGGGTAGCAAAACCATAACTTTGCTCCCCCTAATTGAATAATGGGGATGCATTTGCTCCACTTGCTCCATTGGTCAGGCGTATGGTCCTGACATCCATCCTAAATCAACTCAAATCCTGCTAGTACTCAGTAGTCAACACCAACAGGCCTGAGATCTATTTTAGGCCCAAACCCCATACTATGTTTAAAGAGAACTGTGCCTGCACCACCTGCAGTCATCCAAAGATTATTCCTGCATGCTTCTGTTTCTATCAGTCATCCTGCATGGGCATAGGTACTCCAATGTCAAACTTTACTTGCATCAATATCACTCAAATTTAGATGAAAGCAAAGAGGTCAAGGTTTCTGTGGTAGTGGGGTGTGGTTTTGTGTCTGTCTGGGGCAGGAGAGTGAGCAGTGACTGATGGTACTTGGACACAGCTGCAAGGCGTTAGTAATTTAGCCCCAACAACTATTTATATCTCTTGCAGTGAGGCTGGGACGTCCCTCAACCTGGGAAGTGCACTAGCCTTGTCGTGGGCTGAAGACTTATCGTCAATATATCCAGTGTTTACTTACTTTGGAGCTACAGCAACCGGCGAAGAGTTTTGTATTACTGGTGGCCTGTCATACGGGATTAACAACTGAATAAACAACTGGTGTGCTGCAGCTACTCATTCTACTCACCTAAACTGAGTTACAGTTTCTTATGATATCAAATATGTAGAACATAATGCATGCATAGGCCATTTGGTGGACACTTTCATCAAAAATTTGTTACAGTTCCATGAGTGCATACATTTTTAGCACGGGTGGCTGCAGTGGGAATGGAAGCCCGACCCCCTGGCAGCGTTAGTGCCATGCTGTACCCACTGAGCCATCGCACCATATGCTAGATAACAGGGAAATAAGGGGCACCTCAAATAGGACATCCCAAATTTCAATGGTGATTTAATGGTGCAGACATACTTCACCGGCTTCTCCGGTTTGACTATGTTCGGCAATGTTGAAATACCAAATCAAGTGTCTTCATCCACAAAAAAAGGAATATGTGCCTGAAATTGACAAGGGATACAAATCGAGTTGTTCTTCTTACCTTTGAAGGCATTTTAGGGGATACTTGAGGAGCATTTTATTGCAGCCAAAGTTTAATGGAGTGGATCAAACTCACCTTTACAGCCAGTTTGCCAGTGCATATATCAGACTCACACTGAACAGAGTCTGGAGTACATGGTCTAGGCCTAATGGGGCGCAGATCAGTGAAGGGCTTGTACGACAAGTCTCTTAGCAGTTTCTATATGCATCATCAGTCAGTGGCGCGGTCTGAGGTCCAGGACAATGCAGCATACTTTTCACGCATTCACAAACATCACAGTTTCACACAAACATTTCAAATTGCCTGAAAAGGTGTGTGCTGTGCCAACAGCTTTATCGGCTTTATATCAAGGTAGGACATACTCTTTCCCTTCCCTGCCGTTTTAGTGGCTAATAACTTCAAAGGTTTTTTGTTTTTGTATGTGACAAAACAAAAAATAGAGGCAGAGAGAGAGAGAAACAGAGAGAAAGGGTGTGTGTGTGTGTGTGTGTGTGTGTGTAGTTAAGGCAAGTAGAGGATTTGCCCTGAATATTCCTAATAGGACGCCGAGGGTGCAAAGAGGAGCACTTCTTATCTCTCCCCGACTGTCTCAGCTGCAACACTTTTAAGAGTTTCTACAACTGGGGCTCATTTTCATGCACACACATACACACACACACACACACATACACACACACACACACACAGATGAAGGAACGTACACAAAAACACGCACACCCGCCCAAAGTGCACCTATTAGCACAATGGAGGTGCACTCTGTTTCCCAATGTGCATTACATTTTTCTACTGCGATGCTCTAGGCTTGTTAATAATCCGACTGCACAACTATACATGACGCATCCACACACACACACACACACACACACACAAACCGTTGTGTTGTTATACTTACGACATTCTATCCAACAGTCGCACTTTTCCCAATGAGGCCCATAAACGGCCACTTCTTTGGGTTTTCTATTATTTAGGGGCAATCACAGGCACACAACTGTAAACACACGCGCACACACACACACACACACACAGAAACACATATCCAAGCAAACAGAGACTCACAAAGACACAAACATACGCTTGCCTCTGCTCCACTGGGTCAGTCTATGCATGTATTTGGGCATATCCTGAGGCTAAAAGTGTCTGACACCTCCTGGAACTTAAAAAAAATAAATAATTAAAAAAATCACAGCTTCACCATCTGTTTCTTGCTCTCTCCCTCTCTCTCTGGAATTATTTTCTCCCTCTCTCCATGTCTTTCATTAAAGGTGCTGTATGTGGAATTTCTAAACATGAGCATATCATTGTCAAATTAATTGTGATACATTGGTATAATTACATAACATTACATCACATGCATTGCTTGTTCCACCATCTGCCATTCCAAGAAAATCTGATAGATTTGTGGTGGAAGAGCTGTAGTCCTCTTCCTGTTCTGTGCCATAAAGCAACATCCCTTTGTGCCATAAAGCAATGCAGCAGATTTCCCACAAAATCCGAAATTGCAGTGTAGAGGCTGGTAGAGGCTGCCAATCATCTCAGCAATGGCCTTATTTGTTTACAGTAATTACACCAAAACTTTCCTTGTGGCAAAGTCACTGTTTATTTTCTGATTTTAGTTTCTGAGCAAGTTTGACCTCTAACTTGGCCATGAACTCCCCTGTACTACAACTGATGTGCCCTTTTTTGTTTTTCTTTTCTTTGTTGGGCATCTGGGCATCCCCGCTGCTCCTCTTCTCTTTCAATCCATGCCTTTCTCTGCCTATTATTTCTCTGTCTCCATTTGTCCCTCTGTCTCTGTTTATCCTCTCTTTCCCCCTCCCTCTCTCTCTCCTATAGAGCAGGGATGCTGAAACCTTTTCAGTGTACAACAAATTAAACTGCCTCCTTAAGTCTCGGGGTTAGGGTTAGGGTTAGGTTTAAGGTTACTAATTAAAATGAACAACAATTCTTGACCTGTTGGAACCTACCCAAGAGCTCTACAATGTGTTTTGGATCAAACCGCAGTTTAAGAAACACTGCTAAAGAGAATGTTTTTAAAAGCCCCTTCCACTGTTCCTGCCATGTCAAGTCAGGGTTAGAAAGCATCCGAATCACTGCGGAGGCACTCTGTCTCTTTGCCTTTTACCATCCTTCTCTCCATTCTCCATCTCTGCACCCCATCTCCATTTCCCATCTCTCTCTTCCTCCCTGTCTCGCTCTCTCTTTCTGGTAATCATCCACTCATGTCTCCTCTGACATAAAATGTGATTCCCTGAGATGATGGGAAACTCTCAGTCAAATAACTTTCGACAGCCTGTTTCCAATTCGCTGCAGTCATTCCAAGGAGGAAGGCTCCTTAAAATCAAATCAGGAAATATCTCATTTGTGCTTGCTGCCTATGTTGTGAGGACCTGATATTGATACTAATAGTAAAACTTTTGCAAAAATAGAAATAAAATATTCACTTTTGGTCAAACGATATAAATTGAAACACTTCAAATCTTGGGAAACATCTCGGCCTGTATCTCAGATACAGAACTATTTCATGAGGAAGAAATCCTCTTTGTTTTCCTGATTTACTGTAACATCTTATTTTCATTTGACATAAATATTTGGCTCTCTTTACATCAGTCTTTTTCACCTTGATATTAGCATATTGATATTTTATCTTTTTCTACCAGAGGGTGATTGTAAATTTGGATTTGTTTCTATATTTACCTCATAAAATTGTGGTCTCATAGGAGGCAGGTAGGCTGGATGTTTATGATCCTGTGAGCATCTGCAGCTATTTGATCACAGGTGTGTGTTTGACAGGTAAGACCCAGTATGACACTATGCTTGCTGGACACACATACACACAAACACACGCACGCACGCACGCACACACACACAAACACACGCTGTGTGAGTGGTGCTTGTCAAACCACTAGAAAGTACTTTGAGATGCGATGGCAGCCAAGATTGAAATTCCCATCATGCATTTATCTTGCATCCATCCCACATTAATATTAGAGCAGCCATCACATCATATTCATTTTCAAATCTTAAGTACAGTAAACTATATAGTCATGTTGTCACATGAAATCTGTCCCTTTCAAATGATCTGTGTGCTATCTAAGATGAGAACAAAATGTCCTCATGGGAGTGAAACAACAGTACAGCAGTAATGCATGATGGATATCAAGTATACCGTTCTATGCTACTCCTGCAAGCAGCATAGAAATTTGTCATAAGCTCCATGAGCAGTGAGAAGATGATGCAGCACGGCTCCACAGCATCACTTTCAGGTTAGACTGCACATTGTGTTAGAGTAGTTTAAACAGTTTTGTATTATTATTTCTCTCAGGAGAAATAATTATTCACCCAATCTGATTTTGCAAGCTGTTATGTGTCTCAACTTTGCTGGAATATGCAACATTTTCTACCAGTTTCCTCAGCGATTCAGGGACCCATTTCCATCTTCCACCTGCTCACCTTTCAGTTGAAAAACATTGACTTAGAGTCTCATTTACAACTTGCAGAGCTGGGCAACAATTTACCCCGTTGTGCTGTGTATTTTATTTCATTTGCGTTTCCCCATGACCCTGAATAGGAATAAGTGGGTATGGAAAATGGATGGATGGATGGATTTCCACTACTGTTGTAGCATCTCAGTGCAGCCAAATTTCCAGATTCGGAGTGCTCCTTTAACATTGTGTTTTATTTTGACAGCCACGGACTGCAGAAGAGGGGGGGCACCGGGGGGCCCCCGCATAGACTGAAAACTTGAGGGGAAAATAAAAAGATTATACCACTATAAAACCTATTAACAAGTAACGAGTTAATGCCAACAAGTGATGATATATTTCAGTACAATACCTAATATCCATTCTATTTCCATTTTATTATATTTCACAAATGACTAGCCTAATGCAATTAACTTCTAAGGCAATTAACTTCTGTTTCTTTAAGCGAGCCAACTCCATTGGCTAACTATGCACCCAGCAATTTGAAAGTCATGTCAGCTGAAACTACATAATATAGCCTAACCAATTATTTCAAAAGCAAACAGAGCAGATGCTACAGTTTCCGAAACGGATTCGGACTCCGTCAGCCCCTCTGCTACCGGTGCTACACCTGCTGCCACATCTGAGGTTTGCCCGAAAAGTGCTGCCATACGCACAGGCAGGTTCTTGCTGGAGTGAATATGACCAGAGTCGCCAAGGAGTTTGTGCAGAGAAACGAGCAGCGGATGCACTTTTATGGGAAGTTTGAGGAGCAGTAAAGCATGCGAGTCAGTCACTCACTGTTATTCTGTTGTGTAGACTGTATGCAGCAGGCTAAATAAGCTTGGTAGAGGCCTGTGCAATATGCCCTAAAGTCAATGGCAATAGGTTACATCTAGCTGGGCGGCGGGTGAGGTCTCTTTACGGCCCCTCCTTCTGGAGAAGCGTTCTGCAGTCCATGCTGACAGCTGTAAGACTACATTCAGTTCCTTGAACCATCTGCAGTCATTTGATCACGTGTCTGTCACAGAAGACATAGTAAGGGGTAGAGGAGTGATTGTCATTGACACACTGAAAACACACACACACATTGCAAATGCACACACACACACACACACACACACACCTACACACACACACACACACACAAAACTGGTGCGCTTTTGCTGTCGTGGCACCCAAACTTTGGAATAGCCTTCTCCAAAATGTCAGATCAGGTGTCTCCATATTTACTTTCAAAAAGTTCCTTAAAACCTGCCTCTATCGAAGGGCTTTTAATTAGCATATTAATTTAGTTTTAATTTAAATTGTTGTATGCCTGGATGTCTTGTCTGTATATTTGCTTGCTGTATTAATGTTTATTTGTTTGCTCTTTTAGGCACTTTTTAATACTTTCATTAATATTCATTTTTTTTTTTTTTATTCTTTTCTCTGTGAATCACTTTGTAACTTCTTGTTTTGAAAGGTGCAATGCAAATAAAGTTTACTTACTTACTACATACTCACATACATATATGCATGTCACTGTGCAAATATGATATTTGTAACAAGATACACATTCATAGCCTGAGGGCATTTCAACATTTCAACATGTACATATTTCAACTGCACCTGTGCCAGTAAAGTAGTATCTTGGCAACTGGAACACACACACACACACACACACACACACACACACACACACACACACACACACACAATAGTATAATGGCTTCAGGGAATGGTTTGTAGAGGCTGGTATTTTTCATTAAGTGTCAGAGTATGTTGCATGGTAGTTTAATTTGAGTGCTACCATGGAACCCACACACATGCAAACACACACAAATGCAACACACAAATACATGGCACACACAAGTTCTCATTCACAAAGGCGAGCAAATAAGGCCTGTGCACAAAAATCACAAACACATGTGCACACACATGCACCCAGGGGCTGCTAATCTGGTAGTCTTACAAGGGAAAAATAATTTAGATTTAAGGTAGAAATTCATATTCTGCTCATGTACATGAAAAGCCTCTTTCAGCATTTACATTTTGGGCAACTAAATGGAGACAAACACACAGGATTTGATAGCAGTACCTCCTTTGCTTTGACAGCCATCCATAAGAAGTATCACTCAAAATTTATTGAAGCCTGTTCAGAAACACAGCTCTGATGCACACATGCACATATGCGCACACACACGCACGCACGCACACACACACACACACACATACACACACGCACACACATATTCATACTAAAGCACCTACAGCACCTTGACAGCATCAATGTCACTTTGTTGTAAAATTTCACAAAAAAAACCTACTGAAGCCTGTTTGAGAAAACAGCTCCCAGCCATACACAGAAACACACACACAGACACACACACAGACACACACGCACATGCATACACACACACACACACACACACACACACACACACACTTCCTGCTCTCCCAGGTGTAGGTGAGAGAGGAATGGTGTTGTCTGTTTTATGGCTCAATGTGAAAACTCATCAATCACGGTTTAGCTGTCTCCTGGGAGGGAGAGAAGGAGAGAGAGAGAGCATGCGCGTGCGAGAGAGAGAGCGAGAGAGAGAGAGAGAGAGAGAGAGAGAGAGAGAGAGAGAGAGATAGAGAAAGATACAGAGACACAGAGATTCTCTCCTAGAGAGATGTGAGAAGGGAGAAGAGAGCAGAGGGTCACGGCTGTCAGAGAGGCAATAGAAGTGAAAAGCTATTGAAGCCGTACTGTAAATGTAGAGTCATACAATTCTGACCACAACCTATAGTTTTCAAATAGCCTGCTGTGTAAAGCAGGCTATTGAATGAACCCTGGCTACCCCTGTTATTCCCTGTAGTGGGATTCAGGCTAAACACTGAGCCATGTTTACCCCTATTAAGGCCCCATAATGAGTAAGAACTGGCTAGCTCTGTTCGGAAATGTAGCGGAAAACAGGCTAATGTTTAAACCCCAAGAACCTCTGTAGTGGAAACCGGCCTAATGAGTAAAACCTAGGTAGCCCTATTTGGATCTTTAGTAGCGAGCTTAAAAGGAAGCTCTGGATAGCCCGGTCTGAACCTTTATTAGGAACTAAATGAGTAGAGAGGATACCTTGGCAACTCACAGTGGTAGAAACCAGATTTTTGGTTGCTGTAGACAAGTGTTAATCAAATTCAGAACCAGCAAGTGATGCCAAATCTCTGGGATGTTGCTGAGTGGCCTGCAGGCTAGTTATCAGGCATAGACCATTCTCTTGGGTTATTTATAATAGAAGAGCTCCCAAAAACTGCCTATTAAAATACAATGCCACTGATCAGACCTCAGGATCAAAGAGATTGAAAAATGCTGCAGTCGGGTCCAGTGGGAGTCAAAGTTAACATTGTTAAAACTGGATGGCACGGACATAGCATACAAAACCAGATCAATTTACTGAAGTGTAGCCAGATTTTTAGGTTTGAACTTCTACCATCCACTCTTCCCATCCCATATCTCTCCAACTTCTCTCTTACGCACACACAAAA
Source organism: Centroberyx gerrardi (assembly GCF_048128805.1). Lineage (NCBI taxonomy): Eukaryota > Metazoa > Chordata > Actinopteri > Beryciformes > Berycidae > Centroberyx > Centroberyx gerrardi. The sequence goes on from NC_136004.1 coordinate 22,846,348, forward strand.
AAAACAAAGACAAAAACAACACACAAACCACTTGCCCATGACTACAAAACACACACAGAACCAAACACCCGCTGTTACCAAGACAACCCACCCACCAACAACCTTGTAGGTGTACCATTGATGGTGGGTTTTGGTTTCTTCTTTTTTTAACTTTTGTTTATCCAAACAAGGCTGACTGAGCACACATGTATTGCCCTGCTTCACCGTTACACAATTTCACACAAAGAACTTTCTGGTCACAAGCATAACATACTACACATCATTTGGTGGACATTTTCTGCCAAAGTACCATACAGTACAATGAGTGCATACATTTTTCAGCATGTCTCAACCCTGTGGGAACTGAATTCATCACCCTGACAGTGCTAGTGCCATGCTCAAGTCACTAAAAGACCAGATACCAGACACCCACCCCCTGCACGCATGTGTGTGTGCTTGTGTGTTTTATCTCTTCCTTCTGTAACCTGCTCATATTAACTATAATGGGGACTGAGTGACCATGCATCTCTCTTTCTTACACACACACACGCATGCAGACACACACACACTCTTGCCATGTTAACAATGATGGGTTCTGTGGGACCATTTATCACAGGATGACAGATGACAGTAATGACGGAGTGATGGAAAGAGATGAGAAAATGGAGGGATGTAAAGAGATAAAAAACAGAGAGTACCCTGGGGATCTCCAGGCCTGCCATCAGGACTTCTAACAGTTCTAACAACCAGGTCCTTTTCTCACATAGGGGGAGGGAGGGGGAAGAGAGAGAGAGAGAGAGAGAGAGAGGAAAAATGATCACACATGTAGAAAAGGTAGAGAAAGGAGAAGAAACTGAGGACTAGGTGGATGAGGGGGAGGAGGATGAGACAAAGAAGTAGATGGAGAAAGAAAAGAGGGAGCAGCAGGAAAGACAGGAAAGATGGGAGAGGAGAGGAGAGGAGAGGAGAGAGATGCAGGGGGGTGATAGGGAGGGAGGGAGAGAGAGAGGTAGAGGTAGATTAAGAACAAAGAAGAGGGAGAGGAGGCACAGAAGAGGCTGAGAAGACAGGATAAGTGGTAAAACGTAGAGGAGAGGAAAGGAAAGCAGTACACAAGGACAAAAAGGACAGGGAGGGGACATGATGCATAGGAAGGGAAGAGAGACAAGGTACAGCTTTGTCCCCAGTGCATCATGGGAATACTGGGGTTTAGCAGCGTGTGTGTGTGTGTGCATGTGTGTGTGTGTGTGTGTGTGGGATTCATCAGAATTCATCCTCCGACTCATTCTAGCCCCCAGGAAGACAAAAATAAGGCGCGAGAGAGAGCAAGACAGAGAGAAAATAATGTCACCTCTACTTTATTAACTATAAACTAATGAGGCTGGTATTGACTGCCTAACTGACTGCTGCAACTCCCATTATACTCCCATTTGATCATGGCTAGTTTTGTGAAGCAAATACAACAAACAGCTAATTACAAATGGGTTACCTCCTCAGCATAAAACATCAAGACAAGAGACAAACAGGGAGAGAGGGAGAGAAGGGGGGTGCATGAAAAGAAGTACGTCAAAGTTACCTAAAACATGAAAGTGTGCAAGGTCTAACCTATGTTCATCCAGGCAAAGATATTCAGTTACTCACTCTCTTGTATATCAAAGGGTTAGGGTTACTTAGTTCTGATTGGCTGGAAGGGTGTTGATTAATTAACAAATAAGCGCATCGCTCTTACGTAGTTGTCTTATCACTGTTCTGAATTAATTCACTGTCAACGTGTTAAAATTTAACTGAGCCATCAGTTTATGCATTCGTCATCAAATACTATGAATTGACACTGCTGTAGCCTACTGCTGACCTTATTAATGTAATTGTAAGTGTACAGCATTTTTTCCAGGTTTGACAGTCATGCAACGCTGTAGCTGAATCTATTAACTTAAAATAATACTTTGTTGAGCTAATATTTTAGTTACAACAAAAATAGAGTTTGGGACAACTAAAATGTTTCGAAGCTAGCAGAGATGCTAGCTATAGCTGCCGCCAGTCAATTATCAGGCAGTTGTCAATAAAGTTACTCATTATAGAGGGAGTCTTTTGTGCTGAAGGTGAGCAATGTACAAAGAGCATAATCTTACCCTACATGATTGTCGGTTCCAGAATATTCAGTGTGTTCCAAACAACAAGTCACTTGTGCTCAGGTGAAGAACCAAAAACAAAAGAAGACTAAACAACATAGATAGCATATTCAGTATGGTATGGTGTATAGTACGATGCACATCACTTAAGTCATTCATTTTTATTTAAATAGATGCATTATGTTAATCAAACTGTTAACAGCTGTCTAAACTTGATCTGGCGTGTCAATACGATAATTGCACAGCCACCAACCAGAGCTAGGGACCAGAAAAATCACTGCACTGCAATTAGAGCCACATTAGTGCTGCTTTTTAGGGGCCACTCTTGTGTAAACATTGTTTTTAAAGGATAATTCGAGTTATTTTCAACCTGGCTCTTATAGTCTTTCCTAGACCTGCCTACAGTCGATTTTCCGATTAACTATGGCCTGAACCATGAGTATGTTGCGGTATGTTATTTTAGCAAGTAGAAAGTTCAAGTATTCTGATGCTACGTTCATGTCATGTCAGATTTCCCGTAAATGTGAACTGCCGACTGGGAAAAACCGTTCACATCAACCTCGTAGTGATAATTACAAATGAGATATGTGGGATTGTTTTTGCAGGCTCCGATATCTCCCACTTGGTGTCACAAATTGCGGAAGTGTTTCAACACAAGTGGGAAACATAGCAGGGAATCCACCAATGTTGACAGTCCAAGGTAATAAAAATCTAAATTTCACCACTTGGGAGAACATCAAAATCGGGGCAACTTCTCATCGTTGACACCAAGCTATACGGCCGTAATACCCAGTTTTGCATATTCCCAGATTTCGTCCCCCATAGGTACAACTAACACAGAGACAGAGCGATGAGTATTGGGTTCTCCCAATACTCCTCAACATGTTAAACTTTCAACTTCACCTTTCTTTAACGGACAGACCCATTTAACGGGCTTGTTTGCTTTGCGTCAAACTCAAAAATTGCTGTGCGAGTTCCCATAGCTGTAGTTCTCTCTGCAAGGTATTATGAGTCATACGGTTTTGTCGTATGACGGCTAACTGAAGTCTGGACTGTGAAACACCCAAAAGTGTGTCAGTAGCCTACACTAAATGTTCTTTTGTTGTGAGGAGTAGACTTCATAACTTCCTTTCAAATGAATAGATTAATGAGTCAACTATGAGACAGTTTAAAGATACTCATACATTTTTTCAATATGAGAATGATTATGGTAGTTTGGTGAAAACTCCCAGATAAGTACAGATGAAGTTAAATTTCCACAATAATACTAGTTTTTCTTCCTTTTATCAAATAGATATTCATCCATGAAGAACAGACTTGATATGTGCGTGTATCTTTTATTTATTTATTTATTTTTTTTGACCTACTATGACAAAATTTCACAGCGCCCTGGCATAGAGGAGTGAAGTGCCTCTGACTGGTCTGGCTTTGGCTCTTGAAGGTCAAAGCACTCTGGCAACTGAACCGTTGTAAAAAGAAACAAAATACAAAGCATAGTGAACTTTTCAGCAGCAGCAGCAGCAGCTGTGTTCCAGAACACTTGAGGTATTTTCTTTTGCAAAACCTCACTCAACCTTTTATATGAGAAGACCTTGTCAGGAGCACGGAGCCCCACGGAGCCTACATCAAAAGGTTGATTCTCAACTGAGTGAGAAAGAACATGGGTGTAACGCAGGGTGAGGTCTGGTCAAGTTGACGACAACAGTGTCTCATGACTTACGATGAAAACTGTTTACAAGCATAAAACATGGAGAAAAACTGAAGATAAAACATCATTGAACTGCTGGGCTGATACGAACATGCAACACAAAGTATACCCAGACAAGGCGAGAGAGAGAGAGAGAGAGAGAGAGAGAGAGAGAGAGAGAGAGAGAGAGAGAGAGAGAGAGAGATTTAATATTAAAGCCCTCATCATCCTCCCTGCATCACTGAAGTCTGTCCCGCACTCCATTTCTCTTTGCCGGAAGCCAGCAGTTCAGAGACAAAACTCTGGAACTTTTTCAATATGCTTTGTTGTGTGTGCTTGTGCCCTCCACGCGCCAAAACAAAAGAATGCGAGGACGGATAAAGATCCAGGAAGTTTACTTGCCAACCGTGGATGCACTGGATAATGACTTGGCCAATGAGAACGAATGAGAAGCCCCACGATTTATTGCAAGAACGCTGCATCACATCCAAACAGCGATATAGTCTATAGTACAGACACAGTTGAAACAGCTGGGAATATAAACACCTGTGGGTCTTAATTGATCGTGCAACATCAAGCACACAGTCCATCTCAGTATGTGAAGATGCATTCTCTGTTCATGTGTTTTGAGAAGTTTTCTGTCCAAGGAAACTTGAGATTGCCACAAGCACACAAGTATCAACATGACACTGTTGGATTTGATCACCTTTTGTTTCCCAAAGTCAACTTTAAAATGTGTCCTTCAGCACCCAAAAAGAAATCATTCTCATCTCTACCTGGCCTCTCCTGGTTTGCTGCTTGTCTTCACACACACACACACACACACACACACACACACCCTGCAGAGAGAGAGATGATACACACACACACACACACGCATACACACACAGCTTCTCTCTCAGGTCTGCGCTTTTGATTCCACGAGGAGTCACTCATCTCATCTATTTCAGACAAGGTGCCAAAGCACTCACAAGTGCATCACACAGCTTTGTTTTGCGGATATTCATGACAATATTACATTTTAATCCACATCACATATTTTCCCTATTTCTTCAGAAAAGGAAAGAGTCTTGTATTTATTGAAGATATAGTTTAAACATTCACAGACTCGGCCTGAAAAGCATGTGAACCTTTAGATTTAGTAGCTGGTGTAAACTCCTTCAGCAATATAAGCAATATAACCTCAACCAAACACTCCCTGTAGCTGCTGATCAGACCTATCCAACGGTTAAAAGGTATTTTGATCCATTCCTATTTATAACACAGCTTCAGTTCATTGAATTTTTTGGTATGTCTTGCATGAATGGCTCAGTTCATGTCCGGCCACAGCATTTCAAAAGGGGAAATGTCAGGACTCTGACATTTTCATCTCTTTAAGCCATTCTGTTGTACATTTACGTCTGTGTTTAAGGTCACTGTCATGCCAGATATATTAAAAAAAAAGAAAACAACCTTCCGGACAAATTGATGAGCATGTGTTGCAGTTTTTTGAGTAATGCAAGGTACCAAAGTGAATGTATTTAAGAGGACTCTACAGTGAATGAAATTGTGGTTTTTGTTTCCCCCCCCCAAAAAAAATCCTGTTTACACCATATGTTTAAACCAACATCACTTTATTACTTTACTTATTCTTCTTGGCAAAAGTGACAGTGATACATTTTATGCTTTTATTTGGAAGGCAGACTTGCTCCACTTCCAGTATCATTCTACTACTCTCCGGCTGGTTTGAGGGTGCTGCTCCACCTCTTCTCCGCTCTCAACACTGCCAGACACCTTAGCTTAGCACAGCTGACAGTTTGCTTCACTGAGATCAAAGCATCGCTACACTGCAGACATTTTTCCTCTCGCCAAAAAAGTATTTCATTGCGTCAAAGAATCGATATCAGGACAGCTTCATTTGCCGATCCAAGTACGAGCATTCAGGAGCTGGATCAGCACCGATTCCAATACTACAGATACTATCAGTATCAGTATCAACTCTATAAGACGTTTCAGCTAAAAGGCCTTGTTCTCAAGTATTTTCCATCATGATATATCACCTCTTCACGGGATGTTTCTGTTGGATCTCTGCTCTAAGTAGCTAGCTGACTCATCTCTAATGTGAAAATGTGACTTTACTGTTTGTGTCAATTACATGGCACCGTGCCCCAAGGGGACGGGATGAGCTGCGGGTGAGGGCTGTGCCAGAGACTTGTGTAGGAGGAGATAAGATTTACTGATGTTGTTGCAATTTCTACTGGTCACTGATAGAGGTAGATAAAGGTCACAGATTACTGAATGCCCCTTTAATGGGATATACAGAGTTGATGTGACTGGGTGACTAGATATTAAGAAACATCTCTGAATGTGAGACTCTACTGTTAGAGTTCATAGTCTTTTCATGTATGGCAGTGGCAAAACAGTAAACAGCAACAAACACATTTGTCTGGAAGGAGGAAGGAAACGATCTGAGGAAATCAGCTTTTTATATTCATATGTTTTCTCCGACTCGTGGGGTACTTGTTTGTTTCTTTCCCGTGGTGATGTGAATTCCACTTTGCTGTCTGGTTCGTTGTGTTGTGCTCCGTGCCGGGCTGAGCTGCACTAAGACATTTTTTTCTCCTTTCTGTTTTAGAAGTCTGGGGTTGAAAGGCACAGAGGCAGCATCTGAAAATTGGAAGTCATGCTTCCTAATCCCTTAACATTTGAATACGCAGGAGAGGGTACAAACACACACACACACACACACACAGCTACCATACATACACCAAGGCATACCTCAAAGACATATACAGAGGAGAAACATAGAAACACAATTGAAAAAGCACACACGCACACAAGCATACAGAATTAGAGTACAGAGGAGGCACTTTGGTCATTTGGGTTTGCCACTATGTGGGTGCAGCCAACAAGAAATTATTCATAAATCAAAACATATTCACTGAATATTAATCTAACATCTAGGAAAAGAAAGGGTGCGGGAGAGAGGGAGGGAGAAAATGGGTGCAAGAGCTGGAGAGTTAGCTAGTGAAACGGAGTGGAGAAATGGAAGGAAGAGGAGAGAGGGAGGAAGGATGGATGGTGTGGGGAGGGAGAGAGGGTGCAGAGAGAGAGAGAGAGGGCCACAGGGAGAATGAATGAGAAATCAAGAGTGAGAATGAAATACAGGGTGAGAGGAAGAGAAATATTGGCTTTCAGTCACACACACACGCACGCACACACACACACACACACACACACACACAGAGGCCTTATTGTGTTTTAATGCAGTTTAATGGGGCCCATTCTCCAGGCTTGGGGGAGAGCGACCAATTCATTACTATGCTGTACACACCATCTTTCAGAGCTGAGGCGAGGAATCGAGAGAGAGAGAGAGAGAGAGAGAGAGAGAGAGAGAGAGAGAGCGAGAGAGAGAGCGCGCGCGCGTGAGAGAGAGAGAGAGAGAGAGCGAGAGCGCACGTGTGAGAGAGAGAGAGAGAGCACGCGTGAGAGAGAGAGAGAGGGCCATCAGTGCGGCAGTTCTTTCCCCCCACCTTGACCGCTTATATTTTCGCTCTCTCTATCCATCTCTTTCTCTCTTCCTCTGTCCCTTTCTGCCTCTCGCTCTCATTTCATCTGGCCTTTATCAATTGCTCGGTCAAGGCTCTTCACTCCCCTGCTTAAATATGAACTTAAATATGAATGACTTACTGCTTTTGCCTTTCTTTTTCCTACTACAACAAATGCCACGCCCCCCCTACCCCCCACACCCCCCCCGTAAACACGACTGTTTACATCCCTCATCTGCGAGTGTTGAAACAGCTGCATTTATTCTTATGGCCCGTGGTATTTACCAGACATTTACCAGTATTTACCAAAAAGAGAAAGGCAGAATCACCTATCTCAGTCATCAAAAAAAGTTCTTGGTCTTCTTGTTTCAACAGTAGCTTTCAGAGTGACTTGTTGATATTCAGTGGTGAACTATCCAAGGTTACAGGAATGACGTGCAAACTGAGTTTCAGGGTGGATTTTCTGTTTGAGGAACCCACCCTGGGAATGACTTTATCCACTCACTCTAGGAAACAATCGTGTTTGCCAGGCGAGATTAGCTTACAGAAGGCCATCAGGCATGAGAATATCCATTAAAATGGTCATCTTTTATTCAGGGGGAATTAAAGTGATGTCTTGCAATGGTACTTGCAATGGGGAGTTGGGACCCCTAAGTGTGTCAAAATTGTATTGGATGGGCTGTTAGAAAGGTCACACAAAGAGCGTATGAAACTCAAAAAGAGCCTCAGGGCTTTTTGCAGTGACCAATCAAGTAAAAAAGCATGAAGAGCAAAAAGGGAAATTTGTATTACTCTTTAATGTCACAGCTCACCAAATATTCAACATTCTGTATTCAAATATTCTATATTTGCGCACCTGGGTTGAGACAATATTTTTTACATATATTTCCTGTAACAGTTCAAAATGTTGACAACAACTGATTTACGATGACGTTTGTTACAGTATAATCTATGTAACCTGCGTAGGATTTGCTGTCATTGTTATCATTGTCAAATGTGTGACAACCGTTCTCTATATTCTGTGAGTTTTCTACCAGCAAGGGTATATTACAAATTTTCTGTCAATTCAGAACATGTATTATTGATTGTACTTATTTTCCTTTTGTGAATGTATCTCAAGTGTTAGCAAAGAAAATGTTAACATCTTGTAACTGGTAATTGTGAATGCTGTGAGAATGGTTTATCCAGGTATAATGGCTGTTTATCGTTGTGCAGCACAATGGTCTTTCCTCTGGTACATTGCTGGTGCTGGCACATCTCTTTATGAGGACAACCTGGTCTGGATATTGGAAATGGGCCATCGTGTAAAACACACATACACACACACACACAACATGCAGACTCACACACAGGCCCACACATGTGCGTCCCACAAATACACAATGTTAACCAGCAGCTAGCCAAGTAACAAAGCTCTGTAATTAAATCTTCATGAAATTCTCTGCGCTTTTATATAGTATCTGTATACAAATGCAGTGAATATTACTGCTTCAGGGATACACACACACACTCACAGGTCCCCCCTCTCTTTCCATGACTCTCTCTCTGTCTCATTCTGTCTGACACTCACGCTTACACACAGTGAGCACAGCAGTATACAGGGTATAATTCAATTAAGCCATGCAAAGTGTGAGAGCTGGCTCCGTGTTTTTATGGTCCAGCACTGAAGTCATTCATCTAGCGCTTTACACAACACAAGTATAGTCTCTCTCTCTCTCTCTCTCTCTCTCTCTCTCTCTCTCTCTCTCTCTCTCTCTCTCTCTCTCTCTCTCTCTCTCTCTCTCTCTCTCTCTCTCTCTCTCTCTCTCTCTCTCTCTCTCTCTCTCTCTCTCTCTCTCTCTCTCTCTCTCTATCCATTTCTCTGTCCATCACTAGTAAAAAGGGAATATCTCTCACTTTAAGATTTCATAGGTTATTTTTTATGGTGTGGGACTGTACGACCAGTGATTTCTGCCTCAGGGAATTTTTGGAAAATGACCAGCCTGTGATGTCACCTAGATGTAAAATCTGGAGGTGCTCCAATGCAAAATAAATTGGGACAGCTGGTAAAGGTGACTGATGTTTTCTGAGGGTCTGAAAAAAAGAAAATCACTCTCCCATTAAGGACTGAGGACACTGATAAAATATCACCGAATAAGAGGCTACAAGTGGACATTTCACACAAAATAGACGGGAGGTTGCTTTTTAAGAAGGGTTTAGGTTTGGTAAAATTCTCCCAAAGGAAAATGGTGATAAAGCCATGATTTGATGGATGCAGCTGCTGTATCAATGTGATCCTCTGCCAAGCCACAACACACAGATACAGAGATGCACAAAGAAACACACACACACACACACAGGTATACCAGAGACGCTAAAAAGCCATTAGTGTTCAACAGACAACACATCAGAATGCTCTAACCACTGTGGTCCCTTGATACCACGTGTCAAACACTCTGTGTCCTCTTTTCCTATCCTCCCCTCTCCTGAGCCCTTCTCATCTCCTTTCCTTTGCCCTCCTCTATCCTCCACTCCCCACCCAATCAGTTTCTTTGATACTACACACACTTTTAGCATCCCTCTCTTCCCGGCTCACCTCTCTCTTCCTCCAACCATCTCGTTCCCTGCCCTTTCTTACCAATGTAACAACTATAGTAGGTGTCAGTGTCCAACATCCTTCTCCTCTCTCCTATTCTCCTCATTCTTCCATCTTCTAAACCACTCCTCTCCCCACTCATCTCTTACAGCTAAATGGACTGCATTTATATAGCGCTTTTCTAGTCTACTGACCACTCAAAGCGCTTTACAACAATGCCTACATTCACCCATTCACACACATTCATACACCGATGGCGGCAAGCTACCACGCAGGGTGCTGGCGCAACCATCGAGAGCAATTTGGGGTTCAGTATCTTGCCCAAGGACACTTCGACATGCGGACTGGAGGAGCCGGGGATCGAACCACCGACCTTCTGATTAGTGGACGACCCGCTCTACCTCCTGAGCCACAGCCGCCCCGATCTTTGCAGTTCCAATCTTTGCTGTCCAATAGCAACCTACCAACTTGTAACTCCTCTTTCACCTGCTCTCCTCCGATTATCTTGAATGTCACAGTGCTTGATGTCAACTTTGAACATTTTGTACGTCTTTCTTTCCTCCTCTGCTCCTTTCTCCTGACCTGTTAAGCCCACTTCCCTTACTGTTCCAGCCACGGGGGTGAAGGGATTAGATGTCACTATCCCATTATTCATGAGGTAACACTTATGAATTCACATCTCAAATAGAACTGGCAGTAGATGCCACCTTTAAGGTCTTCGTCTTCACCTCTTCTATCTGCTCCTCCCTTCCCCTCGCTTGCCACCTCCTCTCCTCTTGCCTTGCCCCATCTTTTTTTGGCCTCTTCCCCACTCATCAACCCTCCTCTCCTGCCCTCTGCTTTTCTTTTCCTCTCTCTTTATTCTACCCATCTGCTCATCTACTTTTGCATTGTCTCCCCTTTTCTCGTCTCGGCAATGCAACACCTCCTCCTCCTCCTCTCACCACTCACCTTCTATAACCTCTTACCCCCTCCCTCCGTCCTGTCTTTCTTTCTCTCTCTCTCTCTCTCTTTCTGTGACTCTCAGAAGACCTTCCAGCTAAAAGGTGTAAAGGAAGAGCTAAGTGCTTTCTCCTGTCCATAAACAATGCCCTTTATGCCTGCCTGCCTGGCTCTCGGCCTGTCTGTCCGTGGGAGGGCAAGAAGAGAGACGTCTGTAAAGATTTATCCATTGCTCAATCTCTCTCTCGCTCTCTCTTTCTCACCCTGTCACCCTCAAGAGAAAGAACAGGCGGCAGCAGAACGATATAGAGAGTACAGTGAAACAAGAAACCTAATGGCCCGTTGCTGTCTAGGGATGAAGGGACTCTGCTGACAAATGCAGCAACAGTTGTGGAATAATTAGTATTTTGAAAATATTTGATACTCCAGGTGGCAGGGAATCACATGGCTCTTTTCTACAGAAGGCACTCTGCCACTTGCACTTGCTGCTGATTGTAAAACAGAATAACATCTCAGAGGTTAGTCCTCTGCAGTTTCATTGGTTGTCTTCAGGTTGTGGCACAAAGTTATAGATTTAGCTGCAGTGATGGCACATTTAGACATTTCACCAAGCAAATATGGTAAGTTTCCTGTATTTGATTTGATTCAAATTCCTTGTATTCCATGTATTTCTGATATTCTCATACTTGGGGCATGAGGTGAGGAAATGTGTTTCACTCTCTACCTCATTTAGTGAACAATGTTTACATACAGTATTCGTTCCTCTCTGGAGAGCCAGGTCCATAATGACATTTTTCAATAAGCAGGTTATGTTCATTGAGTCTGTACATAGTGCTTTCTCTCTCTCATTACATATTTCCTGGACATTGAAATACCACAAGTAAAGATGCAGGAGAGCTTAAAAGGAATGAAAACTACTGCTAGCTACTCTTAAAAAAAAACTGTAGGCAATGAGAGAAACAGAGAAAGAAAAGACCGAACCAGTATACAGAATAAAAAACCACAAGGTAGAAATGGTGAATAGAGCTATCTGGATCTTTCAGTTGTAATTTAACAATCTCCTGAGGATTTCATGGTCCTACATAGATGCATGCTGGAGGGCAGGGCCGAGAAATATAGTCAGTAAAAATAAAGTAACAGCAGGATTAAGATTCCCAGGTTGTTGTTTTTTTGGTCTAACAAAGGGGAAACCCTGAGGTCTGCTTGAGGCATACTGGAGGGTTGGACCTTGAAATAAAGGACTGTAAGTACTGCAAAAGGAAAAAATAGAGGCAGAGAGAGCAGACATCTAAAGAACAATCTTACAAGTACTGTGTGCTCTCAAAAACAAGAAGGCTGGAACTGGAGACATGTAGAAGAACACATAAGAAAATGGTAGAAAAGCTTTATGAATAGACAGGAAATCTTTTGGACTTGGCTTGTTGGATAACTGGATCTATCTGAGCTTGTATATTGATCAATCAAAACCCCCTGCATAATTTAAAAAAATTCAGTTAAGTTAACTATTTGTTGGAGTGAGGGTTTCAAGTGACACTGGCACTGATGGCCTAGCCTGAAAAAAGAATGAGGTCCAAGCAGTTACATATTTAACTTTTTAACATACATAACTTTATGTCCCTCTCCTCTTCTTTATGTATTTCATATAGTCTGGCTAAACTCAAAATTACGTGGGGTTTGCACTTCTGGGTCAATTCAATTGGTTCCACTGTGCTACACTGTATGTACATTTAGCTGAGTTTGGCACTGAAGTCTGAATCATTATAGACATCTTAATCCAGAAGGACACCTCAAGTGCAGCAGGACCCGGATAATTCAACAATTTAACAGTCAAAAAGCTCATTCCCCCCCACCGCAGCCTCTCTCCGCCTCTTCCCTCTCTCCTTTTCTCCAAACTCTCCTCCCCAAACCTCAGAGGGCTAGACTGTGTGAAGGGCATCTGTTTCTTTCTTCTCTCTCTGCAGTCTCTCTCTTCCTCAGTGTCTTTCTCTCTCTCTGTCTCTCTCTCCCCCCCCCCCCCCCATCTCTCTCTCTCTCTCTCCCCATCTTTCTCTCTCTGTGCCTCACTAGTGCTATTACATTGGCTCTTCCGAGGCATTTCATTAAAGTGCTTCTCATAGCCCACTCCTCTCCACCTACCTGACCCTCAAACGTATGTGTGTATGTGTGTGTGTGTGTGTGTGTGTGTGTGTGTGTGTCTGCAGTGTGGGCATGTGTGTGGCCATTGCCCTGGGGAGCTCTGCCAGTAAATGTTCCAATAATGGCCAAAAAGCTGGTAGAAATTGTCTTGACAACTCTCTCTTCTTCTCTTTTCTCTTCTCTTTTCTCTCTTCTCTTCTCTTCCCCTCTATTTCTGTCTGTCTCATCCTCTCTCTCCCAGGTGATTTACTCGCATCACCCATTTGTCAAGGAGAAACAGAGAAGTTTGAGCTATCGCTATGGTAACTCAGTGGTCTGACCGACAGCCTGTCAACAGGGCGTCAACCGCCAGCCAAAGGGAGGACTCTAATCATTTCCATGGTGATAGATGGGGTGGCAGGGTGTAAAAACTCAGGGGGAGAAGAGGGAGCGAGAGAGAGAGAGAGAAAGAGAGAGAGAGAGAGAGAGAGAGCAAGGAGATGATGCAATGCCAAATGCCTAACATTTGAACATTTGAATACCAAGCAGTGTCACAATACAATGCAAACGTTTACAGAAAACTGTGTGCAGATTAAATGGGATCAGTCTTGTGGAAAGAGGCACAAACTGGTAAGCAAACCAGTATTCTCTCAAAATTATATTCATTAAAACTACAAAACAATGGGATTCATCTTTTCATATCACTGATGAAATCTTAGTTACTACATTTTTTCAAAATTGGAATTTGACACAGTTCTGTATGTGTTGAAGAAGTTTAATATGTGTAGGAACCATGAAATCCATTCCAAATCATGTTCTATAATTTCAAAATGGATCTTGGAATTTTTTTCCTGAATTTTTTCTTCATATGACAACAGGAATAAATTAATTTCCATGTACATAAATTGAATTTGCTGTTATGACATAGTGGTAGAAATGATGCAAGACAAAAGCTGGGCATCAAAAAAGCAAGAGTCCTATTTTTTTTTTTTCCAATATTAACTGGTATTACCGTATATTTACTGAAAAATTCTCAACAGACATCACTCTCTCCCGCCCTACCCTCTGCTTTACCTCTCTCTCGCTCTCCTTCCTCTTTCTATCCCTCTATTCCTGTGTGTGTGAGATTGAAGCAGCAGTAAATGAAATGGCTTTCAAAAATGAAAAGCCAAAATCATGATGATAGAGGCCACACACCTGAGTAGGCAGGTTGGCGGAGTTTCATATGTGTGCGTATGTGTGTGTGTGGTTTTTTTTTTCCACCACAGCATGAGCCTGGGTTAGTCTGCCAGTGGGCAAAACAATCACAATCTCTCTACGGGGTGAAAAGGGCATGAGCACATACACACACACACACACACACACACACACACACACACACACACACACACACACACACACACACACACACACACTCACGCATGGCATCATCGGACGAGTTATTCTTTCTCTCCCCTGGACACAGGAACATAGCATGCCCCAACAGAGCTATTACTGGGAAAGGAAGCAACTTTGTGTGTGTGTGTGTGTGTGTGTGTGTGTGTGTGTATGTGTGTCATCCAGATAGACACACACAACCTCATGCACACACACAAATACTGATAGATGCAAAGGGGATGGAATTTATAGTTGAAGACATGTTGATTATTTGTATTTGATTCTTTGGCAATATAGTCAGCTTTCATGCTAATAAAACACTGAATTCAATTGAATTGAATGAAAGCAGCAAGCCCACAAGAGAGCACTTTATATCCAGAAAGCATCAAATCAGGAAGAGGCTTTTTGGCTGCTCCTTGCCTGTGTAGTTTATGACTCTAATAAAACATAAGTATTAGAGTACGGTGCCTTTCTTCCTTCCCCTGCATGGAGTGTGTGTCTATGTCTGTCTGTGTATTGTTATCTGCCATTTATTAATTTATTGAGTTTTGTCCACTGGTCAAATGGCCACCCAGCATACCAAATGCTCTTATGGGGGGATTATTTCCACTTTTTATTCTCCAATAAATGAATAAGGTTGTTCTTTTTTACTTGCCAGTATTTCTTGCCTGTTGGTTTATGTGTGTGTGAGCGTGTGCGCGTGTGTGTGTGTGTGTTTCTTTGTGCATCTTTGTATCTGTGTGTTGTGGCTTGGCAGAGGATCACATTGATACAGCAGCAACTGTAAAAAAAAAAAGAAAAAAGAAAAAAGAAATGAAGTAATGTAGCTGTCAAGCTAAATCAAGCACCACTTCAGATCACATAGCACAAATGCACGCGCACGCGCGCACACACACACACACACACACACACACACACACACACGCACACACACACGCACCTCCAGCTACAGCGTGTATTCAGATGTAATATCTTTTCCTGCACAGTGTACCCAATACACCCTTGTGCTGTCATTTTGTAATGAAGTCGTTGCTATGCTGCATATGCAGTCAAATGGAACCAATTAAAGGGGCATGCTACCAAATTTCAGCATTCAATTATGATTCAAATATGCCATAGAATTGTTAAATCGACTCAGAGTCCTCTTTCCAGACATTATTCATGTAAAGTTGTCATTAATGCAGTTATAGTTAAATGGCACAGTGAGGTAGAATGTGGTACAGATCCGCATGAAGCAGAGCTGGTAAGATCTATTGAGCCGGTTTCTTTGCTGTATCATTCAGTGCTGCTGAGATAAGATGCAGAAATATGAAGAAAAATATCAGTGATTTACATATCTGCAACCATGTACAACTAGCAACACTAATAAGAACGCTATCACAGTTACAAACACAAGATACAAGACTTAATTTTCAGCTTTTTCTGCTTCGTCATTTGAGGCAAATTAGTATTCAGGGTCTGATTTACCATCCCCACTTATTTTCAGTAGACTGGAAAGCAACACTTTAACAACACTTTAGCAGGTAGGGGAAATAATGACATCTGACAGCATTGCCAGGGGTGGTACAATGTGCTGATGGTTGTTCAGCCAGTGCATGTAAAGGTATAAAAGGATGTCAGCCTTCTGTTTTGGTGTCCTTCACATCCGTGTCACAGTGCAACGTGTGTCCAGACATCATCATCTCCGTGCCAATGCTGCACTGTGAGAAGGGATGGAGGGAAAGAATGATGTCACTCCAGGAGGTTGATATGCTTTCTGTACCTGGTCCAAAACACTCTGAATGTGAATTTAAAGAAGTATTTCACACAGAGCCTTGAAAGAAAATAATTCAGTCAATAATAAAAAAAAAAATCTAGTTTTCACTTCAAGGACGGTAGCACTTCAAGAGATAAGCCACAACAAAAATCATTTCACGGTGATCTTTTTCCATCTGCAACGAAGGACTGTCTTTGTGTATTTAGAGAGGGGCAGCTGGCTGTCAAGCAGCCATGCAGACTGACAAAAAGAGAGAGAGAGAAAGAGAGAGAGAAAGAGAGAGAAAGAGAGAGAAAGAGAGAGAGAGTATTGGCCAATGCTCAGTAGGAGCAGGAAGGAAACCAAGTCCTCTCAATAGAGATGCACTTCTCACTTCTATTCAAATGACACTTTCTATCTAGCAACCAATCAACTGACCGGCCGCCAATTGCATGTGAACACACACACACACGCACACACACACACATTCAGAGCCCCACCGGTCTGGTTGGGTCTGGTTTGTCCCCAGCTGTCAGCTGCTGGACTCCATCACAAACAAACACACACACACACACACACACACACAAAATAGCATCATATCGCCTTTTACGAAATGTCTGTGTTGCCACAGGATACGCCTCCCCCACCCTCCACTCCCCCATCGATTAGACGGGTGGTTAATTGGATTGTTGCAATTCATCACTGAATAAAGACAGAGAGAGATAAGGGGAAAATGGATGGAAAAAGATACAGTTGAAGGAAGGAACAGAGAGGGTAAAATCATTGCAATTTTGCCATGGCTACTGCAGCTAGTGGAGAAGAATGAGCAGAAGCATGTCTACGAGTCTAAGTTTATCTAAGGGTATATTCCCAGAGAAGTGGAAGGAATCCAAAGTAATACCATTGCCCAAGGATCAGAGATCCACATTTACAGGAGCAAATAGCCGACCCATTAGTCTTCTTCCAATATTGAGTAAGGTTATGGAGAAAATTGCTTTTGAACAGATCCAGAAATATTTTTTCAGCAATAGGCTAATAACAAAATTTCAGCATGCATATCGGGTGGTCACTCCACATGTACTGCTTTAACACATATGACAGATGAGTGGCTAACAGAAATGGATGCTCAAAGACTAATTGGTGCAGTTATGCTGGATTTCAGCACTGCTTTTGATCTGATAGATCAGCGGCGTCGTTAGGCCTGGGCGTACGAGGCTACAGCCCCGAATGTTTTATGAATAGCCCCGGAAATAAAAAAAAAATAAAAAAATTCGAGTTAGTAGTCAGAGCGGGCCAGTTATTTTACGTGAGCCAGCTTTGAAGCCCGGCTTTGGGTGCATCGAGGTACATGCCGGGACACAAATCGAACTCACCTGTCGCTGCTTGCTACGTGTGTCTGTTTGGTAGGGGGCTCTGCCAATCTGTCATCGTGTAGTTTGAGTCGAACTAAAGGAAAAGGCTACGTTATGGATGATTTTAATCGCTCAGTCCTAGTCTAGGTCAGAGAAGGCAAGGTAGGCTACATACAGCCAGCCATAACACCCAGGAAACACAATGTCAGGAAAAGACAAGACAGGTTATGGATCTTCTTCACGTTTTCAAAAGAGGAAGAAAGGTAAGATATGTTATAGGTTAGTTTAATCAAGTGATTGATTATCCATATCTGGAAAGACAGCAAAAATCAGGCAGCTGTGTGGTGGCGAGTTGACTGACACTTGGTTGATAGCTTCATGGTTAGATGCCTACAAGCTACAGCAGTTTTTTTTTTTGAGCTCAACATCTTCAATATAATATTGGATCACTGTAAACAAAATGTTACTATTTCTCTCCAGTCAGCTGGTTAGTCAGTTAGTTACTGAATCCTCCCATTCAGGTCTACTTATGTGGGCTGCTGAACATTAAATGCAAAAACTAATTATCTTTTATATAAATATATATATATAGGCTATATATATATATATTATATATTTTATATTTTTATATATATATTTTAACTAATTCTCTTCACATGAAACATTATTTTCAACTTAAGATATTGTTTCCCTTAAACGTGAGAAAATGTTTAAAAATGTAATTTTTAATTTGTGCCTCTGTATATTTTACTATGCTGGTAGACTCCTCCAGCCATTCAGAATGGATTAGGCTTTTCATGGTGATCTTTGATGTGGCACTGAAAATATCAGCTTCCTAACAGAAGGACATTACAGGTTAAATAATTTACTTCTTAAAATGAGTTATGCTTAAAGTTAAGTTTCCATACGTAACAAACAAACCAAAGTAGCTCACTATTAGGTTGTAGTAATATAGTGATATAGGTAGTGAAATATATAGAAATATAACTTTTGATTAAATATAACTCACTGGATTACGATTGGATCTTTTTTTTTACAGTAAAGAGACAGATGATGAGCACATAGCCTACTGTATATCATATATATTTAAAGTTTTATATATTAATTGATAACTGTGTCTCTGTTCATTTTTTGCAAAACCTGAAATGAACAAGAGAGAGGAGGAGACAGAGACAAAGAGAGATGAGGGGAGGAGACAAATAAGTGTCAAGAGAAGAATTTAGGAGGCAGGCCTGAGGAGAGAGACAGACAGACTACAATATACTGTCTCACTGTTGGCCTGTACTGCTGCTCAAACTGTTTCCTATGCTGCTTCATTTACACCCATGTATGTTCATGTCAAATTACACCAGATTGATGCATTTTGCTGTTTAAATTTTAAAAAATTTCTCTGCCCCCGGACCCCCCTACTATGGTTCTGTGACTTCCTCTGGGCTGAGCCCCGGATGTTCTGTAATCCTAACAACGCCCCTGTGATAGATCATGAAATACTGTTAAAAAAATTAGAATGTTATGGTTTTTCATCCTCTGCTCTGTCATGGATGGGCAGCTACCTATCCACAAGGAAGCAAAGAGTCTTTTTCAATGGTAGCTACTCTGATAGTGTAGATGTTCACTGTGGCGTTCCTCAGGGCAGCTGCCTTGGCCCATTATTATACTCAATTTTCACCAATGACTTACCAAGTACATTAGACAATACTACTGTGGTTATGTATGCTGATGACTCCACATTATATTGCGCAGCACAAACAGCCAATAATTTATCAGAATTACTAAATAGAGATTTGGCAAAAATTTGTGATTGGGTGCAAGGAAACAAATTGGTGTTAAATATAACAAAAACAACATCCATCATTTTTGGTACCAAATTCAAACGAACTGCAGATGCTTTATTAAATTTGTCTATCGAGGGGCAACCATTGAAACAAGTGAACCAAACAAAACTTCTTGGAATCACTCTGGATTCCCACTTGTCCTGGTCAGCTCACATTGAAGGGACAGTGGCCAAAATGGGCAAAGGTATCGCCATGGCACGGAAATGTGTCACATATATAACACCATCCATTCTTAATCAGGTTGTACAGTCACTTATTTTGTCACATCTGGAATATTGTCCAATTATATGGTCATCAGCGTCTAAGAAAGAATTGAACAAACTTCAGTTGGCACAAAATAGAGCTGCCAGAGTAGAACTTCAATGCTCAAAAAGAACAAACGTTATTTCAATGCATAAACGTCTGTCATGGCTGCCGGTTCAACACAGACTTCTTACTTTCCTTCTCGTATTCTTTAGGAAGGTTTTATCTTCTAGTAATCTTACATTCTTAGTTGATCAATTAGAATATATAGAAAACAGTCACACTCACTTCACCAGAAAGGCGCTAAGTGGCGACCTAGTACTTCCCAGACCTAGGACTAATTACTTAAAATCTACAGTGTGCTATAGAGCCATATTTAACTGGAACAAGCTACCAGTATCCACCAGGCTGGCAAAGAATAATTACACTTTCAAAAAGGCACTCAAAAGTGAACTGATGAAACTGACCATGTAAACTTTGATTTAATTTAATTGTTATAATTGTTATTATTTGTTCTATGTTTATATTTTTTTTTTATTTTTATCACTGGATTTAGTTTAAATTAATTTGTTTCCTTATACTATTATTATTGTTGTCTTAAGTATTCTCTTATCTTATTATTGATTATTTGTATTGTATTGCTTTTTGTGAGGACCCCAGGAAGACTAGCTGTCATTAATTTGCCAGCTAATGGGGATCCTAATAAAACAATAATAAAACAATAATGTCAAGGCATCAAGCAAGAAGGCCATCGTGTGCTCAGTGTGTGTGTGTGTGTGTGTGTGTGTGTGTGTGTGTGTGTGTGTGTGTGTGCACATGAGCGTCTACACAGTTGGTTGTTCGACATTTGGATAGATAAATGGACAAACGAAGTGAGGATGGCAGGAGGCGGAGGGCTTCCAGGCTCTGAGTGATGGAACGGCCTTAGAAAATGAGATGTCTTTGGTCTCTATGGCAGCTAACGAGACTTACTGTGCATTGTGAAGTCACATCAGTGCACACACAAAGATGTGGAGGATGGTCGGAAGGTAGAAGGATGGGCGTAAGACTAAATAACATCGGCTCTGGTTTCCATGGTAGCTCATGTGAGTGTTGCTCGTGTTGCTTTACGTATATCAGATTGAATAATGGGAAAACATAAAGGGAGGATGGGGAGAAGGCCTCTATGAAAGAATGGATAGAGGGAGGAAGATGTGGGTCTGAAGACTAATAAGATGGTTGTGCTGGTTTCTATAGATACAGATAATGAGAACATTTGATGTCAGTGTACAGATGGAGCCAAGTGAAATGGACAGCCACAGCCACATTAAGGCATGATGCAGCAAAAGATTTCATTCGAGACCAGATTGCTGACTGTGACTGGTAGCATAATATGGGTGGGCAAAGGGAAAGCTAATGTCCTATTAAAAAAAATGTGGATTTACAGTAAAGAGAGCTCTACATTATGAGAGATATTTTCGGAGTTTGAATTTAAAATCTAATACTAAAACTGCTACCACTGGAATCTACAGACAAAGATTTAAATCTATGCTGTCAGGACATCGCCAAAGCCTGCTTGTTTGCACAATAAAAAAACCTCTAGAGGTCTCTTTGAATACAGAATATAGATTAAAATAGGAATATATCATCACCTGAAGTGAGTTCATTCCTTCTCAGCAACTCAGAAAGCTGGCAGATTCAACTATTGATAACTGCTTGCTATGCTTTATCAATGTTTGAGCTTAGGTCATGAAACATTTTCTACACAATATGGAGGACAACTGGAGCTCTAAAGGCCTGCACTTTGGAACGTGATCCTGATCATTTTGCCATGTCACCATTACTCCAGTCAACCAAACTGCTTTTTCAAACCCAAGGACACTCCCTTTTGTGTTCTTGTACACACAGGACTTGGGATGGGAGGGTGACATACAGTAAGAGCAGAGTACACACAAAAAACACTTCCAACAAAATTAATGTTGTGTGCACTGTGAGAGATTGAAGACTAGGCTGAGGTCATTTATTCTGAAGTTAGATCATGCTTTGAGAAAGTGAACAACAAATATGCTGACAAGGGAGAAGTGCTTTGCAAAGGTTATTCCATTCACACTTGCTTTTTCTTTCAACTTTGTTTCCTTTGTTCCCCTTCAACACCCATCTGCAAAGTAGCACTCTGTACAAGCAAAGCTCATTTACTGGGAAGATCATCATCTCGCACATACCCAGAAACTGTGAACAGTCTAGCACAATTTCAGTTAACAAGTCTGAATATGTCCTCTGAGTCATGTCATCGGAGGACACTTAATCCTTGTTGTGTTAATTAAAACTAAATGAAATAATGCAGATGAAATATTAATAGCGTGGCCCACAGATTCAGCAGGGGAAGTTGGTGTGAAAATATTGCAGAAAAGAGGTTTTATATACTGGGAAGAATGAACAGCGCTTTTAAGGAATTCCCATCCAAGGCAAGCTGAAATGTATTGAAAGTAAAATGGCCCATTAGCAGCTCTCACTTAAGTCAGTTTATACGTTTATAAGTTTATTTATCTGTATGTTTATAACTAGCATAATAGTATTCAACGGTGCATTAGGGGACAGGATAGCCTATGTAGACAGTCAAACAGAAAAGAAAGAAAGAAAGAAAGAAAGAACACTAGAGGGGAGTAGCGAGACCTCATAAATTATAGGTTCCTTCTTTCAACCCAGGTGTCTGCATGTTGTCTAGACTTGAAAATCATTCACAAACACTTAAGTGATCAATGAATAAGCACACACACAGTCACGCACACCTCACTACACACAGTCATTGGCAGCGCTGCGATTCTCCAACCACATTAAAAACAAACAAAGGTCATCATCACAGCACAGAGAGAGCTAAAAAGTTCAGCTATGCCAAATGTGTGTTATGGGGCAAACAAGACATTTCCTCAATGTATCAACACATTGACTCTGGATGGACAGCTGTGTTTCACTGTAATATGCAAAAAAAAAGGGGGGGGAATAGCATAGTTTAAACAAACATTTGAACAGAAACTCCTAAAACACATTTCAAGCCATGATGTCCTTGTATCAAAATATTGTTAAAAAAAGAATTGGAAACTTCTCCAATCTGATGCTTTGACTTTTCTGGTGTACTGACACTCTTTTGTTTGTGTTTGCATTACAGAATGGGACTTCAACAGGGGAAGGGGGCTACTAAATATTTTAAACGGGACGTTAATGTTTTATAAAACAGGGAAAATCATCTAACGTTGCGATATTCTGGGGAAGAATTAAAAATGTTCTGCTCGCATCAAAAGCCCCGAGTCCTCCATTTCAGAGGATTCTGAATGAAAACCCTGCTGTGAAAAAAGGACTGAGAGAGACAAAGAGGACGAAAAACCTTGTAGGTAGATGAAAATGTCTTTACTGCCAGACCAGCAGTGTTAACAAGCAAAATGTAAGTGTTAAAAAGTGCTGCTCTTTCAGTATGAATGTTTGAATGAATTGAATGAATGAATGATTTTTTTTTCTTAATGAGTTTATATGACAGTGTATTTATCAACACAACAAAGTCTGATTTTGTAGTTCCCATCACACTCATGCAGAAGTCTTTCTCATAGCTAATTGCTTCATGCTGACTTTTGCACTATCCCAATACTTCCTGTGAATCACAACCATTTCCATTGTGTCGGAAATAGTTGTGATCTATTCAATTTCTGCATTCAAATTCAGTCTCACTCCTGAAAGAAAGGAACATTTCCATTTTTTACACACCTCATTATGAATTAGCAGCCCTGATAATTGATAAGTCTCCACCAGCCTTAAGGCATTTTCACCACTTTCTGATTATCAAAACTTGCTAAATTAATTATTGAAAACTTTGACATGGAGGAAAATTGTCTGCATGGAGAAAGATGCTAGGAGCGTGAATTTTATAAAATAGGTGGCATCATTATATGATGAGTAATATCATGGTCGATTTTAGAACACATGCTTCATGCACAAGGTGGAAATGCTGTATTAAAGTGAGATATAGATTTAATGGAATCCTCCAATCTACATCAGAACCCATCCTACTGTATATTAGACATCTCCTCTACTTTAATCTGTGGCGTAAAGGTTTTGTTATAAAGGGAGTTGGAAGGTAGAAATTGTTAAAAGCACACTTGTCTCTCTTTAAACGCACACTACAGTATCCCAGGTGTGTTTCCTCAACTCTGTGTGTGTATAAAGTACCATGAAGGACAATATTCTAGAGAACCTGCAACGCTTACTTGTGTCAGGCCAAGACCTGTAAGATCTGACCAAACCTCTAAGATCACGGCAAGAATTTTCATTGACTTACAATAGAGACACAGGCATTAGACACATGTAGTGTAAGTATAATGTTAGCTTCTAGTGGTATATGTACTGCATTCACGTAGCATTGGTTTACAGTGTAAATGATACCTGCATCACACCTACACCACACTAGATTTTACATCTTCAGTGTTGTATTTAATACACATTCATGCATTTATGTGTGAGAGGATATTGCACATTTGATAGTAATCTCCTTAGGGACGTGTGTGTGTTTGCAAGTAGCCTAACCCAAAATAGCCTAACCTCATGCTAATAGTGAAATTAAACTATTCCTCATTTTGCTGAGGACCCTCTGGAGGACTCTCAAGGACCCCTATGGGTCCCTGGACCCTACTTTGAGAACTAGCAGTCTAGAATAATGGCAGAAACACAACTTTATAGTGTGTGTGTGTGTGTGTGTGTGTGTGCGCACGCACACGTGTCAAGGGTATGTCGTTTGTAGTGTTGCTGACAAAGCCCTAACAAGTACAGTCAAAGAGATGCTAGTAGGTTTTGCACACCTTTTGCACGCTCTCTCTGAGGGGTGTGTGTGTGTGTGTGCATGCGCCTGTGTGTGACTGTCAATGCATGTGTGTGTGTGTATATGCATGTCTGTATGTCAAGACTAAGCTGAGATGAAAAATAAGCAGAGACAACTATTGAGTTCCCTCCCTCCTCTCTTCTCGTCCTCTCCATTTCCTCACCCCCCCACCACTCCATAGACTGTTATCCAATTAGGTGATTCTCATTGCTTTAATCAATGGAGACCACACGCACACACACACACTACACACACAGATCTACCTGTTCACTGGTTACCTTGGAGATGGGGGTGGGGAGTGGGGAGTGGGGAGAGTGTAGGGGTGTAGGGAGTGAACAGTGAATATAAGTGACAGGAGCAGATCCGCAATTAACCACTATACGTGGAGAGAGTGAGAGAGAGAGAGAGAGAGAGAGAGAGAGAGCGAGAGAGAGAGAGAGAGAGAGAGAGAGAGCGCAAGAGAGAGAGAGCTTGTGTAATATCCAAGCTCCTTTACACACCCCTGAGACGATCGTATACACACGCACACAGAGGCGCACACGACCCTCAGGGCAGAGAACACAGTAAATCACTTGGATAATGCATTTAAACAGATAATTCTCTTTGAAATTAAAATCTAGCCAGACGGCTAAATTGTAATATGCTCTGCATTGTTAGAGATATGGTTATTATTGTATAGTCCCATTTTTCGCCACAATATAACAGCTCTGTTGCTCCACAACTAAGAGGAATTGTTCGGATTAGGTGCAGTGTGGGGGCTCCTACAACGGCATCCAGGTGAGTCAGGAATTGAACTATGCTACCTCTAATGTCAATACAAATTTGTAGCATAAATTGTTTAAGAGACAGTGAAAAGACCTACAAAGAACATACGTGTTCCCATTAATCAGACGACGGATCACAGCAAGTTGTGGCTGTTTGTTTGATTTTGCACACAACACGTTTACAAATGATTAGCTATGGCAATCCATTAATAACTGTGCATTAAGGCTGTCAAATGTTTTAATAGGCTCTGCACACATCAATGAATCTCTGCCTAGCATAGAAAATACTGTTTAATAGTGTACTGTGCCATCTGATGAAGTATTGTACATTAAGAAACACTGAAACCTTTTTAATTGTCTCGCTTTAGCTTATAGAGGGGCTGGGCACAGAGACTGAACCGTGATATACTGATAGACAGACAGAGGAGAAGACAATTGATTTTCGAGCCACCTAACCAGCTAGCTAGACAAATACACAGATAGACAGGTAAGATAGGCAGACAGGCAATCAATTCACCAGCCAGCTAACAAGAAAAACAGACAGGCAGACAGAAAGACAGGCAGGCAAACTGCCAGGTGAAGGAGAGTCAGGTGGTCTGTTCAATACCAGACAAACCAGACAGACAGACAGACATCCATCCACAAAGTTGGACAAACCAACAGCCTCACCAACTACTGCTGATGTGCCCTTGAGCAAACCAGTTAAACCCGGCTCCCCCTGTGGAGTCGGGTTTAGCTTGGAGCTGCTTAGTACAACCATAATCTTCTTCTACTACCGGCCACTAAGCAGCTCCAAGCTGGGAATGTGTCCATATGTATGAATATGAAGTAGGGCTTTGCTGAAAAATAGCATGCATGCTCGGCAAAAAGAAACGAAAAAAACTTTCCCTGAATAAAACAAAAGTTTAAAAAACAGCAAGTTACAGAATAAGCTAGACCGATAGAAGGACAACAGAAAATACACATGCCAAAAATGCATGGACTGAAAGAAAGAGAGAAACAGACACATGTATGATTAATTTGTGAGATCACACCAGGAACATGCTGCTGCAGTGTCACATCTCTCTCTACTCACTGTCTTTATTTTCACACACTCATACACTAATAAGACACTTCAGATGCTGGCTGCCCACTGTCCAAAGAAAGAAAGAAAGAAAGAAAGAAAGAAAGAAAGAAAGAAGAGGGATTTCCATGCTCTTCCTGTCATATTGAGTGCTGTGATAAAGGTACAGCTACTAGCAATAATCATCATCATCATCATCATCATCATCATCATCATCATCATACCCCTTTATGCACACACACACACACACACACACACACACACACACAGACAGAACTCAGGTAATAACACCTCTCAGGTTGAGACTTCAAAGCATTACAGCCTGACTACCACACAATGCTACTGATCCCTCATAACAAAGCAACAGCCTTAACAAGGCTCTTAGAGGTAGACAAACACACATACACCCCTAGACATGCACCCACACACGGCCTTCTCAGCAAATAGCGCATCTCTGAAAAAGAGATCTGCTTACAGGATGGCCACCATTGTTTGCTACAGGGATGGTGTCTGTTTGTCAGAAATGCAAATAAGCTCAGGGTTGCATCCCCTCTACTCTTTTCTTCAGTCTGCCAGCCATGTGTTTTCATGGCTAATGTAATGCTGTTTTTTCTGCTTATTACATGTGCATGGGTGGTGGCGAGGGGTGCTTTGCATTTGATTATCAGTTAATTAAATCGTTGCAGCGATGCTAAGATGCAGCTTTTCTGATGTTGCCTCTTTAAATCCATTGGCTTTGGTTTATCTGAAGTCATTAAAACAATTATACCAGGAGCTGAGAACGGTGTATGACTAGCAGTTCAGCTACCATAGCTATGGCATGACAGGATACATACAATTTTGTACAGAACGCTCTTCAGAATGCCCTGATGGGTGGTATAGATGAATCCCCCCCGCCCCCTTTCCCCAACCACAACTTATCTGTACAGCCTAATGATTAAGTTCATTAGGATACTGAATGCTAGAGGGAAGATTGTGCACCCTGTCAGGATACAAATTTCTGCTGCTATGCTGTGGTAAATGCTGATGTTGAAAAGCACAGTTGTATGTCTTGGAAATAGCCTTTAATAGATTTTTGATGATATTTGGTACTCAAATCAAAAGCTACACGCAGAAGGTTGTGTGGTACTGAGCCAAATCCCTTTTGCAGGTCTAAAAAAGCAACTTGGAGATATGTATCTCGTCTGTTTCGCTGATTGAAATTGGTGCCAAATTATGCCTTGCAATCCTGCTTTTTGTGTCAATTAGCTTGTTCCTTGTGAATGTCTGTGTTCTAAAGAATATGTTTCCTTCTACACTGAAGAGGCATTTGGGCCAACATTTCTAAAGACAAACCATCACAGTCAGCATTTTTTAGAAACCATAGAGAACTAGAAAAATAGCTTTATCAACTTCATCTTCACATACTACTGTAGTGACTGTCAAATTGAAAACCAATACTCCAATTAGCCATTTGGAAGTGGAAAGAATATTCTTGATGTGTACCCTATGTTGTCCAATGAAGCAATGTCCATACAGAAACTTATCTTTGGATGGTGTTCCCATTTATTGTAGAGTTATTTAATTACCATAGAGGGGTGAACTTGTCATTCAAACTTGCTTGGCAGTCAAATAAAAACCAGCAGTTATTGTTTTCTCTGTTTGAACACATGGTAAGAAATGTAAGAACCCGCTACATATGACTGATTGACTGACTTCCTATCACCTGTGACCATACAACACCTTACCATCTGACCCATCACTAAGTGCATAATGCCTTCTAGTGGTGAAAAGTGTGACAGCCTAAAATACAAATAAAGACAGAATAATAAATGGCTTCTACATTTATTTCAAACTGGAACATGTGTCTGTTTGAAGTAGCAAAACCTTTGTTCTTCAAACAACTTTTCTTCTTATTTCTTTGAATCACAAATTGTTGTGGATGGGTTACCAATAGGAGGCATGTGTGTTTGTGCATGGGTGTGTCCATGTGTGTGTGTGTGTGCACACATAAATGTGCATGTTTTTGGTGTATGACTGCATGTATGTTTCCATGTTGTATGGTTCCATTGTGTGTGTGTGTGTGTGTGTGTGTGTGTGTGTGTATTTGTGTCTGCGCTGCAACACTGTAATGCTTCAGTACCACTCACTCACTCACTGTCTCTCTTTCTCTCCCTCTCTGACACGCACAAAAACACACACACGCGCACACACACTCCCCTTTCATATCTTCAATCAAAAATCAAATATGACTTATCACCATCTTCCTGACTGATTTTCCAGCATAATGGTTTCCAGCAACACCACACTCAACCTACACACAGATATTGGTGTTGCTAGCAGCTAGATTGGAAAGAGGTAGACAGTTGTGCAAAAAATAAATAAATGAATGTAGTGTAGTTGAAAACTTCTTTGTTTTGTGTTGTGTTGCTATGCAGTGTGTGGCAGCAATCACATAAAATATGTTTTAAATTACTTGGCACTTTTCTTTCAATAGTTCTGAATGTTTAAAATGCTGGAAACTGTAAATGAGGCCACAACAAGAACAAATTTGCATCAAGAGTCAGCGCAGTACAATTTGTAGTTAGGGCTTCTGTATATGTTACAGTAAATGTGAAAAAGTTGTAAATGTGCACATTTAGACTCTAAATTGAATGTTTAATACATACATGCAAATTAAAATGAAGTCTGAGTTTCCATTATGTGTATATTTATTTACTTACTTCCCATCTAATGCACTATTTTAGGGTGTAGAAACCTAGCTTGAAAGTTCCAGCAGGCTGGTCTCCTGTTTTCATTTATTTAACTCTGACCAAAACCTTATCCTAACTTTAACCAAAGTTGTTTTAGTTGCCTAAACTTAGCTATTAGCTAATGTTTCCATGTGACGTACAGGTGAAAATGGTGTGTCAAATTCATGCTCTTATCCCATAATCCAATTTGTTGGTATTGATTGTCACATAATCCAATTCATGGTGGAGAAACGTAATGTTCACAGAATTTTTGTCCACAAAACATAATCTACATTTCACAGTTTGGGCTAAAAAATTTCAGAAATGTACAAAAGACTGTACGGTAAGTTCTGGTGTCAATAATCACCCTCCTCCATCCTGCTCTCAGAACTATATTCATCATCTACACCGCTACAGTGAACTGTGATGTAGGCTTACACATAGATAACATCACGCCAAATACTTTTCAACAGCAATGGGATAATGATGCAGTTCTTCTGGCATGAAACAAGTAAATCTCCCAGTTTTCAGTTTTGATAAAAAGAGATTTGGAACTAACCATGGTAAATAAACTCTTCAGGGATAGTTGGCATTCAAGGTTGACCACCCACAGAGAACTAAAATAAGTTTCAAAAGATGTTAACGTTTCTACATACAAATAAATGAAAGAGTGATATAAAAATAAATGAAAGAGTGGAGAGGTTGACTCAGGCCTGAAAATTTGAGCCTGAACCAAAAAATTTCTGCCCAAACAAAAAAACCATGCGCATGGAGTAATGGCTTTCTGTGAGTCTGAACCTCAGTTAATCCAAACGTTTTCTTATTAATCTCTTTTCAAAGATATTTCTGAACCTGAACACATCCTGAATTTGAGGAATTTTTGAAACAGTTTCAGTTTCAGGTAGAAATGCTAGACTCAAAGACTCATAGCACAGTCATCCTACCTTCCTGCACAGCCTGGAAGGGATTGTTCCCATCCACGAATTCCACAGAGATGGTGATCTTCTCTGTCTCCAGGATGTCATTGTTCAGGTTGAGGTCTGCCACGGCGAGACGAAACACCTCGTCATCCTTCCGCGCTGACTCATCAAAGATGGCGCCTGCCGGAAAGGGAAGGAAGGAGAGAGGGAAAGTGGAAAAGATTGGTTAATATTAGGGTACGTTTGGAATGGAAAGAGAGACAGAGAGACTGAGAGAGAGGGGAAGAGTAGAGAGAGAGATGGACAGACATCAGTGTTGATTCTATGATCAGCCACCGCCCAAGGACACACTAACTCATCCAAAATGGTAGCTGCACGAAATGAAACGAAAGAGGAAGAGAGTGCTGCGTAGCAGTGAGGACCACGGTGGTTGATGAAGTTCCAACTAAACTAGTCATGACTAAATTAGTCATGAAACTGAAAGATACCAAGCTGGAGTGTCAGTCACTGTTACTGAGACAGAGGATGGAGGAAGGATGAACTGTTGGCGCTGGATGGCTGGTAGATGTTTGGTCCCTTCGCACTGGTCTGTTACACACACAATTAACCTCTCTCTCTCTCTCTCTCTCTCTGTCTGTCTGTCTGTCTGTCTGTCTGTCTCTCTCTCTCTTTTTAGCCTCTCATTTATCCCGGTTTATCCCCTGAATCCAATGAGACACTAATTGTCTAAGCCAGTGCAGTGAAGCACTGCTAACTGTATTTCACTGACCAGAAAATAAGCCCCGTAGTTCCTCTCTCTCTCTGTATGTGTGTGTGCGATCAAATAGTCTTCATTAAGGACTGGAAGGTGTGTGAGTGTGTGACACAGGTTGGTGATTCCACTAATAACCAGGCAGGCTACATTTGGCTGAGGGCTGTTTTTGACCACGTTTAGAAGACTGTGATAATTGGTCCGGTGTAGTTCAGTGAGTACAGTGTGGCGCTGATTAGGGCTGTCCCGAATACCATTTTTGGGGCTTCAAAGCTTCAGTGAGAATTACCCACGAATATTCGAAGCTTCGCCGGGGGGGGGGGGGGGGGATGGGGGGGGCGGGCTTTTCTGGCAAATATACATTGATGTGGGCGGAGATAATTGGCCTTTTCCGGACGTGTTTGGACGTGCGTTAAGGTGGAAAATTGACTTTTCCGGACGTATGTGAACCATGTGTGCAGGTGCACGGAGATTCCCGGTGAGTGTACAGTGATATCTGGTAATTTGCGACAGTATACAGGAGTGAGCTGACATTTAACGAGGCATGTACAGTGACAGAAATCTCCGGTACACAAAAGTTGTGCGTTCTCGGGGAATTACGGACGTGTGGCGGCCCGAATATCTCCTGGCATGTCGCCAGACATGTCCGGATACAGTGCGTTTCCGTACGCGTGTACAGAGATGTATAGGATGGAAACGTAACTTTTCATCCAATGAATACATTTTTTTTTTTTTAAAAACAAAACGCAGCATTCGAATACTGATTTGGACGACGATTACCATGGCAACAGTAGAAGCTTCGAAGCTTCGAAGCATTCGGGTCAGCCCTAGCGCTGATACTGCAATGGTTAGGGTTTAAATTCCCACTCAGGCTCCCCTTTCTAAACATGTATGTACTCACAGTAATGTAAGGTAGTTTGAATAAAAGCGTCCTCCAAACAGCATATTATATCACATTATTCCCACCTGATAGCTTTTCTCAAAGGCTTGTTCCCAAAATGTGTCTGAGACAGCAACTTTTTGCCTAATTAGTTGAAGAAAATTGTAGCCTATGCCCTACTAATGTTAATTTAAGTGTAGGTTACTTTAATGTCATTAAACAGTCTCCAAAGCAGAACAATATGAGGTAAAGAAAAGATCAAAGTAAAAAAATATTAAAGTGACACTCAAAGAAACACAGGCAGCATTCATCTTAAAAACTTGAACATTACTTCAACTGTATTTCCTGTTTAAAGAGGTTATTGGGGCGGGACATAACACAGTGAGGGATCATTCAAAAGTCTAAACCAATGGGATATCAGTCAGGGAGAGAAAGGTAGTTTTATTGGAAAGGAGGGATGGAGGGGCGGGATTGTTTAAAAATTCTGTGATGGTTTTAATGGTTGGAATTTATGTTTACGCCTACTGGTGCAGCATGAGGTCATCATTAAAGATACTCTGTTTTCCAGGAAGTAAAGGTAATGGGAGTTCATTTCATGGGGACTTTAAACTCCTGAAGGACAATTAATTTCTATTTAACAACAGCTCTTGCACGACCCCCCCAAAAATTCCACTGAGATTAGAACTGAATGCTGTTTGAAAACAGGCACTGCATGCTAACTGACTCGTCATTAAAAAGCCTCATAAAATATACATCCTCGAATAATTTTATCCATCAACATTTGGCTACTGTAAACACTTTCCCACTGATTGAGTCTTGGTTATTTTTTTAATAATCATGCAGTATAGATGAGGTGAGACAAACAGGTCAGGCCGACAAAAGTGATAAAGAGTGAAATACAAAGATTCATTAACTATTCCATTACAGCTGAATTATGTATGGGCTTCAGTCGGGTTGAAGATGACACTGCTGGGAACGATTTTTACCAAACACAAACATATCCTAAACGAGCCCTGCGACACCCAAGGAGATTGTTAGGTTGTATATGTCTAGAGGACAAATTTTGCATGGAGAGGAGAGGAGAGGAGAGGAGAGGCACTTTCCATTTCTGCAACTGAACTACCTGGACTAGACCAGCATTGCAGTAATCAACACAGTGTGTGCAGTATCTGAAATCACTAAGGGACTGCACACACCTAATGGTCTCATCACAGGATCAGTGCAACTGGAAGTCACTGGGCCACATAAATCAATATTTCTCTGTTTGGGATGTTCAAAGACATTGGCAGGCTAAGCTAAAACTCTTTCAAAACACGACACATGTATGCTGAAAAGATTTAAACCTGCTACTGTAAACGTTTGAAACACTCTGCACTGTGATATGCACTGGTTTTTGATTTCTCATATTGGCAAAGCTTTCTGCACACATTATCACAGATCACATATTGCTTTACAAATAAAGCTAATACTTGGGAGAGGGAGGGGGGCGGGGGGTGAGGGCAGAGAGAGAGAGGGAGGCAGACAGAAGGAGGAGACATTTGTTTATTTTGTGCGTCAGCGCACTTAAAGGGTAACTTCGGTATTTTTCAACCTGGACCCTAGTTTCCCATCTTTTTGTGTCTAAGTGACTAAAGGGGACAACAATTTTTGAAATTGGTCCAGTATTGAGCGAGATCGCTTCAGCAGGCAGCCACGAAACGGGCTGCAATGTAATCCGACGGGGCAAATCACACCGTCAATGTACGTCCACTAAAAGTGCTTGTTTTTGCCACTGACAGGCTCAGATTGTTATTATAAGTGTCTGACAACATTATGGAAAGGACCCTACAGAGAAATGAAACGTTTTTCTTTACCTTTCATTTGATCCGGTCTGTGTGTAACCAAGTCTCGCTCAAGTCTCGCGAGAGTTGAGTTGTTGCAGGAAGTTACACACAGACCGGATCAAGCGAAAGATAAAGAAAAACGTTTCATTTCTCTGTAGGGTCCTGGCTGCCGGCTGAAGCGATCTCGCTCAATACTGGACTCATTTCAAAAATTGTTGTCCCCTTTCCCAAAAAGATGGGAAAATAGGGTCCAGGTTGAAAAATACCGAAGTTACCCTTTAAGATCGCGCACTGTGCGTCAGTGCACTTAAGATCAATGTGCTCTACACTCCACAGAATCCACAACATGAAAAATAAATAAATAAAATAATTAACTAGAAGGGCACTCGGAGAGCGCAGACCTCCGCCAAGGTTCGTGCTATTATTGCTTGTTCGTGAGTTGGATCCGGATCCGCTCCAAAATTGAATGGGTTCTTCCTTGGCCCATGCTACACCCTTCCACGAAGTTTCATGAAAATCGGGCCAGTAGTTTTTTCCGTAATCCTGCTAACAGACAAATAAACAGACAAACGGCACCGAAAACATAACCTCCTTGGCGGAGGTAATAAAACAAACAAAAGAGTAACAGACAATCACCACAATGGCTCCTTTAATCTGGGCTTCCGCAATGGAGTTGCCATAGAAACCTCACTCATGCTTCGAGACGTATTTTAAAAGCTTTAGAGAGAGAAAGTACACCCCTCTCTTTGTATACCTCTCTCTCTCTCTCTTTGAAACATCCCACTAGGGATGAGTTTTCTCGGTCTGGTGACCACAACAGTCAGATATTAAAATGCAATGATATTTGGGATATTACACTGTGAAATCAATTAATCTCTCTCTCTCTCTCTCTCCCTCCATTTTCCTTAGTCTGTTAACCGCCCACACTATATCCTGTGCAGGGTCATGCTGTGATTCATCAGCTATTGTGGAGTGATTAAAAAAATCACTGTCTTTAATCCAGCCACGGCGGGCAGGTAGATGTGAAGATAAAGAGAGAGAAATTAAAAATGAGAGATGAGAACAGACAGAGCGACGGGCAATCCGAGAGAGAGAAATGCATCTATGGGCCTATGAAAATGACATAGGCCTGATACTTGAATAATATTCCAAAATAATAGTGAAAAAAGGGGTTTCAGACATCCTTTATGTGGTAGGAATACAAAAATCATTAATGAAGTAATTTAAAGACTAGTGATCAGCAGCCCTTATAATTAATTTACAAACACTGGCAGGTTTGTGTATGTGTTTGTGTTGTGTGTGCTTTTCTGGTACAACCTTACTTTTATCTATCTACATTATTTGTATTTTTCAATATTTTCAGATGGAGGAAGACAAATAGAGAGAGAAAAGAGAGGAAAGAGAGAGGAAGGGAAAATGAATGAATGTCTGCTGTCCTCTGTCTCTTAGTTTGGAAAAGCACGGACATCCATGTACATGCCTAGTGGCACACGGACGAAGAGGCAAGCACACATACAAGCGTACAGGCAGGCAGGCAGGCAGGCAGGCACACACACACACAGACACACAGACACACACACACACACAATCCCGGCTCTCTCCTTTCCAGTAATGTGATTGTGAGAGCAAAGGCAAACGTCACAACATAAATCAGCCAGGAAATAAAAGCACTGAATCTCGCTTTACACAGACGCCCCAAGGGCAGGCAAACACACACACAATGCGCGCACACACACACAAACACACAGTGTGTGGGCAGCAGCACTAAATCACCAACCTATTTCCAAACCATCCCTCCCTTGACAACAGCAACATCAACAACAGTGGTCATTTTGAATGGATGCAGAATACAAAAGTAGAGGCCCCAAATTGATTGGTCGAGAGGTATTGATTACAAAGCTCCAATGGACAAGTGTTTGGTATTCATTTCCTAGTTTGTTTACGTTGATAAAGAGGCAATAAGTAACTTGTTTGTCTACTTAGTTCCAAATAACCCCTCTAGATGGAAGAGGGATGGGGGTGCTTGGCAGACGTGGAGGGGGGAGCTGGAAGTAAAAGAAAAATGAGGAGGGGGCAGTGTCGTCACCAGGAGGCACAAATATCCAACATATCCGCCATGAGAATTTTCTTCTATCTTCTCATCTTACTCATATTAAGTGTGTAAATAATGCAACTGTGCACAGCTTACACACCGGTTTCTGGATGCCCATAATGTTACCGTTCCCCATTTGTTTTCCTTCTGTTCTCCATCAGCTCCTTTACAACAGACAACAGAGTGTCACCCAAAAATTTTTTTCAAAATTGCTACATCAAGGACAACACCGTCTCTTTTGTGCTCAAACTAGCTTTTGTGTTTCAATAATAGAGCTGTATAATAAACCAAATAATAATAACATGATGCTATTGTGATTTGAAAATTGCAAAATTGACCCCTGCAATTTCCAAATCGCAAGACACATAATTTTTTATTAGTTTTTTATCAGAGGTGTTTCAGACTTACTATTTAATAAGGTGTGCTGCTGTGCAGTACCCTTGGCCTACAAATCAACTTAGAGTCTGAAAAAAAATCGTAATCAGCAAATTCTAAGCAAATCCTCACCCCACGCACCTGCTAGTTTTGAACATTTTGTAAGCATTGATGAAGAAACTATGTAGAAAAAGATGTGTCTACATGAATAATTCTATGCACACTTTCTCTTTGTGATTTTAAAACTGCCAAATAAAGTTAACCAAGATGACCTAGCCCTGTCACTTCATGGCTTCTTTGATATCTAACCTCAATGCTGGAGGTTCAAAGCCTACTCTAAAACATCATTAAGCAGTTTCCACGACAGGGAAAAACAGACAAGGATGAAAAAGGGGATAACAAGAGGCTTTACTCACAAGTCAGATTTCCACTACAAGGCCAAGAAGGGTGAGCCAGGGTTTACACATGAACCTGGTTTCCACTACAAGGCCAAACAAGGCTTGCCAGGGCTTATACGCCTTTTTTCTACTGCAGTACTGAACTGGGTCACGCATGTCTTACTCAACAACTAGACCCAAAGGGACGCTAGATGGCGCTGATTTATACATGCCATTACCAGCTTCCCAAAGACTTCTATATAAAACAACCTACCAAGCCCTTAATTTTTGCTCTATGGTGGCTCTCTTTTGTTTTCCCAAAATGCAGCTTTCAAGAGATGGGAGCTAAAGCTAATGCTAGCTCGCTGATGATGTTGATTCTACACTGCTGCACACACAGTTCACCCACAACTTCAGAATAAAAGTCCTTCAGCAATATACCAAAACCTTTGAGAGGGAAGGAATGTGCACAATACTTTTTAGGAGGAAGGGTGACAGTTTGAGCCACCCCGGAGCAACTGCTTGGAAACCGCATGGTTGTTTTGTATAGTAGTCTTTGGAATGCTAGTAATGACATGTACAAATCAACGCCATCTAGCCTCCTAGTCTAGTCAAGAGCTTAGTTTCTACCATGTAAGTTAAGTGGAAATGTGGCAACATACATTTTAAACTTTAAAAGAAAGTGAGGATGAACTGAAAAGCTTTTGCACACCTGAAGATTCTTGTGAAAAAGAATCCAATACAGGCTACTGAACAAGAAGTCTATTCACTTACAGTCTTTTTATGAGGTAGAACGTGACGAAGGTGTGAGGACTGAAACGTCCGAGGACTGAAACATTGTAACCTTTAAATGAAAAGACTGCAAGTGAGCGGGCAGTGTGCAGGACTCCTTGTAAGGGAAATGAGGAGAAAGCAATGGCCACTGTATTTGCAAAAGTCATGACATTGTGGTACTGTTCTTCCTTTCTTTCATACAGCTCAGCCATCCTAATAACTGTATAGAATCAGATGACGCCACTCAGGCAGACAAAGGCACATTGTTAAACACACAAAACACAGCTTCATTTCCTTATTAAATGAACAAATTAGAATGACACATCATCCAAAGCAGAGTTATTATGTTCCCACACTCTATAAAGGCCCAGTAATTAAGCCAGTGTCTTCTCAAGATAACCATTCAGCATGAGTGAGGGATTGATTGTTAAGAACGAATGATTTCATGTTAAAAGAGAAGGGAGATAGGAAGAGAGAGAGGGAGAGATTAATGTGAATGATAGAGGGTGAGAGGTTGAAAGGGAATTAGTCTCTTCTTGTCAGTTATTCAGTCAGACTGACTGACAGTTTTGAGGTTGCTATCTGTTTGCCTTTTTCAGCTAAAGCAGCTTTAAGTTTCCCAAACTCCATCTCTCTTTGTCACTGTCTCTACATCTGCTTCTCCCCTCTGTCCTCTGTTGTGGAAATTATCTCTCTCTCTCTTTCTCTCTCTCTCTCTCTCTCTCTCTCTGTATCTGTCTCTCTGTCTGTCTCTTTCTCCCTCTCTTTGTCTCTCTCTCTGTCTCTTTCTCATAGATGAGTATGCACTGCTGAGATTTCTGAAGTATAGAAGATCCATTTATCCTCAGGCAATGATGGGATGGGGAAGAGGTTTCACACACACACACACACACACACACACACACCTGTTGTTGAGGGTGCAGCTGAAGCTGATGACAATAATGTGACAGGGACGTTGACGTAAAAAGAGGGGGGCGCCCTCCTTACACATTGACAGTGTGACAAGGATAATGACCATGGTGGAGTACACACACACACACTCTCTCACACACACACACACACACACACACACACAGAGGTGGGTGATGTATAGCTGATTTGTGACAAGGCCCGACAGAAGCGTTGCCGTCTCGGTGTGATGATGAAAGCAAGGTGGCGGCGGCGCTGAGTGATGATGATGATGAACGGGGGAGGTTATCGCCCTGCAGTGTCAAATGTCCACAAACACACGCACACACATACACACACACACACACACACACAGACACGTGCACACACAAATGCACAGTCCCACATACACAAGCTATTATTTACAGCAGTGATGTGAGAGCTAGAAGGACGTGCGTTTTGACACTAGAGACAGTGTAGAATTAATGTGTGTGTGTGTGTGTGTGTGTGTGAGACAGAGAGGTAGGAGGTGGAATTAATGGTCATAGGAGTGCAGAGCAGGCCAGCAGCATATGAGAGGAACAGATACGAAAACAGCCATGCTATTTATCATACAAGCTCTCAAAGACACTCACACACACACACACACACTCTCTCTCTCTCACACACACACAAAAACAGTATGTGCATGCTATTTGGTAAGTATTTGGAATACCAATGTATATTTTATATGTGAATATTGAAAAGGTA
Organism: Centroberyx gerrardi; assembly: GCF_048128805.1. NCBI lineage: Eukaryota > Metazoa > Chordata > Actinopteri > Beryciformes > Berycidae > Centroberyx > Centroberyx gerrardi. Next base: position 22,884,855 of record NC_136004.1, read on the forward strand.
GGCTAGGTCAGCACTACAATCAGCATGAGAATCAAGTGTATTCTCTAAGCACATGTTGTAGTAGGAATGTAGATAGTAGATATACCCAAGGTACTGAATCACCACTGGTATATTGAAATCAATTCTCCAGCCGCAACAAGCCAAAAGCCATGTTACCCAGCACTAAGTGGGAACAATATCTACATATTCTTCTGTGATTGAAAGTGTGTGCGGACGTGTGTGTGTGTGTGTGTGTGTGTGTGTGTAATGTACTACGTCTTGTAAAAGGAAAAAAAAAAGACTGGCAGGAAGATTCCAATTTCCCATTTGATATATGCACGTGTGTCCATACATGTAGCGTGCATCTGTGTATGTGTGTGTGTGTGTGTGTGTGTGTGTGTGCATGGGAGCGTGGCAGAAGGATACTGTAGATTCCAATTATCCCCCCCTGTGTATTAATGGAGACACCCCCCCCCCCCCCCCCCCCGGTAACGTGATTTGTGCACGGAAAATCTCTCTCATTCTCTTACTTTTTTCTCGCCCCCCCCCTCCTCCCTCACCTCGCTTCCTTCATTATAAGCGTGTAAATTAATTTGCTCCATCGTTAAGGAGGCGAGCAGCCAGGAGAATTTGTAGTCATAGTTCAGCAGCACTCCACTCCTTTGTCACACTGTCACACAAAGCTCTGCCAAGGTCGTTGCTATCTCTGCCTCTCCTCTCTCCCTGCCTTACCTTTTTCCCCTCTGTATCTGTCTCTTTACTTTTTCTCTCACTCATATAATTTTCTTGTTACATTTTCTTGTTACATTCTCTCACCTCCCCCCCCCCTCGTTTTATCTCCCCTCGCGGTGCTATCATTTCTCTCACACTTTTCCCTCTCTTGTTTCTTCCTGTGCCATTCCATCTTTCCTCTCTTGTTCTCTCACCGTTTTCTCACCTAACTCTCGCTTTACTCATTTCTTCTCATCCATTCCTTACTTTCCTCCTCTCATCTTTCTTTCTACTGCCTTACTTGTGTCCTAGCTTCCTTCCCTAGCTTCTCATTGCCTCCTTCCTTCCTTCTCAAAAGCTTCTAAAGCTTCCACATTGACTGCTCCATCTTTTATTTGCCTTCCCTCCCCTTTCCTTCTCAAGCCTTATATAGACAGTTTGGCCCTGACTGTTTCCCTCCCTTGTAGAGACCTAGATATCCAGGGGCTCTGCTTTCTCCCACACAATTGACCATACTTTGAGTAGGTGGCGGGTTTGTTATGTGCCTCCATTCATTAGCCAGCAAGCTGAGCAGGATTTGTAAATAGCCAATTAATCTCAGGCACATTTAGATTCAGCACCTGAGGGGGCATCCGGCAAAATAAAGGGCAGACAATTGACGGTACTGTACCATTTTTCATGTTGTATTTCTCTTCACGTCATGTCAGCTCCTGGCCAAAACCCGTTTGCGACTCACAGCTGATTCAGCTACAGTCCAGCCAGGCTTGCCTAGCTTTTTAAAACAGTGAAGACGGTGGCGGCGAGCCAGTTACAGTATATCTAAACCCCGGCCAAGGTATAAGTAAATGATAATTAGGCTGATAGGCAAGTATTCTCTACATGGCCAGGATTGTATATTCAGCATGTCTGTGTATGCCCTTGACAACACTATGGGCTCATTTTGATGCATCCTGCCTGAATTGTACAACAGCTGTACCTTCACCATCGTCCCTCCCCTCTCCAGTGAGGTCCCGATTAGGGATAATGAGGCTTAGATGTACAGTATATTAACATTTTATCTAAAAAAAAAATATGACTTCTTGCTTTGCATCTCAGAACGTACAAGCAATCACCCTGTGCTTATGAACTTCCTTTCTCCCTCATTCCCATCCATTCACCCTCATTAATTCCCTCTACCTTGCCCACATCACCTTGCCTCGCACCTCTAACCCTTTTTTATGATTTATTTTCCCTTCCGTCTCTCCTCTCCTTACCTCTAATTTTACCACTTCACCTTATTCTCTTGGTTTAGCTGTTCTGCTCTTTTGTTCTATTGCACCTATTCATTACTCTCATCCTCTCCATCGCTCCTTCACCATGCTCTCATTGCCTCTCTACCCACCTCCTCTTTCTCTCCTCAATTGTCTCTACCTTCCTGCTCTCCTCGTTTGTACCTTCCTCTCTCACATCCTCCTATCTCCCTAAGCATCACTCCACTCACCCTCCCTCTGTCTTTCCATCCTACTCTTTACCCTCATCCTCTCGCCTTCCCTCCTTTCTCTCTCGTTCTCTCCCTCCATTTCCCTCCTTTTCACTGCGACACCCTGGCTGTGACATTTAATCCAAGTAAACTTGCATAGGCTTGTAAGGCCTAGATATCCTGGAAGACACGCTTCCTGTGTGCGCTTGTGTGCATGTGTGAGTGTGTGTGTGTGTGCGAGAGAGAGAGAGAGAGCGAGAGAAAGAGAGATTTTATATAGAGAGATCTGACAGTGTCTTAACAATGTCAGAGGACTGTGTCTCTAATAGGGAATATGTTCAGTGAGAGAAAGAGGAGAGAGGGAGAGAAAGAGGGAGCTAGGAATAAAGAGAAAGACGGCAAATGAGAGAGGTCGGGTGAGAGAGCGAGAGAGAGAGAGAGAGAGAGAGGAGACAGAGAAAGAGAGCTTGAAAGAGACAAATTGACAGAGGAAAGATGAATGAGAGGACAGAGATAAAGGGAGAAGGCGTGATTGCAATTGACAGGCAGAGACAGAGGGAAAATTAGAGACAGTGCGAGGAAGAGAGCAAAAAAACAAAGAATGAGCGTTTCTCTTTCCTTTCTTAAATTGTGTAAACACACCAAGCCCTGCAGGAATTGAACCCTCAAATCTGGTTTTAAAGCACGAAGCCAGTCTTTTTAAGCACCTTGAATCTTTAAGCTCGCTCTCCTGATTAACGCTGAACATTTGGAAGGATTTCGCCTGAAGCGCTGGTAAGAGGCTCCAGATTTGTACACATCATAAACGTCATATTATATTTCAAGGAGGCATAGATTTTGTAGGATCCTTCCCTCCTCCCCCCTCTCTTCTCCCCTCTCTGACAAACCGCATGTCTTCAGACCTCTATTTTCCTTTTCTGTTCCTCATCAACCTCAGGTTATCAAATCCTGTCCTCCTCTCCATTTCCCACATTTATAATGACTTCAAAACTTCTAAACTCCTCACTCTTTTTTTCCTCTCCTTCTCCAGCTTTCTCCTCCATCATGCCACTGTCCTTCCTACCTTTCTCTAATTCCATCACACCTTCCCTCGCCTCCTCCTCTCTCTCCTCCTCGTCTTTATCCTTCCATCGAAGACTTCCTCCTTTTACTCCCCCTCCCTCCAAATCCCCCCCCCACACACACACACACAATCTCTTTTTCTCCTCACCTCTGCTCCTCATCTGCTGTCCTCTGGCACCTCTCCTCCTCGCTTCGTCTCTCTTCTGATTCCCTATCTTCCTTTTCCTCTTTTCAACACCCCCCCCCCCACACACACACACACACTCACACACACACCACCACCTTCGTCTTTTGCTTCCTCATCTCATCTAATCACTTTCCCTTCCCCTCGCCCGTTGGCTCCTTTCCTCCCTAATTCCCTTTCCCCCTCCTCTCCTCCTTGCCCTCTCCACCCATCACAGATTCTGGAGTGTGTTCTGTTCATCATTACTGAGGCAGTTCAGTAGCTGTTTAGTCCTCGCTCTGTCCTTGGTGACGCTGCTGCAGCAGTTGTCCTCTGTAGGAGCTGGGACTTATAGAGAAAAAGCACTATCTACCTTTAGCTTTACTAGTGGATCACAAACACACACACACACACACACACACACACAAGCATGTTTGGATATACATATACAGTACATACACTTAAATAGGCATGAACATACACAAACATTGTAAATACGCTTATACAGCATCAGCATGCATGGCCAGAGAAACCCACATAAAATGTGTATGCACACACACACGCACGCACACACACACACACACACACACACACACACACACACACACACACACACACACACACACACAGGTGCTATGGTATATTTCCTTTGTAAATAAGCCTCCCTGAAGCTTTATATGCTAGCCAGCAGATATGGTGGCTCTAAACAACCACTAAATGGATGACCTCTGATCAATACAGCAATACTAATGCATCAACTAAAATACACTGTGTGTGTGTGTGTGTGTGTGTGTGTGTGTGTGTGTGTGTGTCCTCTCAGCTCCTCTCTCTTTCATTTGCTCTGTCTCCCTAATTTGCTTTTTTCTTTTTTATCATCAATCCATCCACCCACACACAGTAAAGCAGGGTTAGCACCGTTCCTGTTGTCCTCATTTTCCCTCTCTCTCTATGTGTGTGTCTCTCTCTCTCTCTTTCTACCTCATACTCTAGGTCTCTCTGTCGCTCTCCCTCTCCCTACCAATGTCTCACTATCAGACTCGCTCTCCCTGTCTCTATAGCCCTGTCCTCCTCAAGGCCTCTCCTCAGTACTCTACCCCCCCATTGGAATACCTTCTGTTCCAAACCTGCACCCACCTCACTCATATTCATTACTAACACACACATACACCACATTCATTACCAGCAGTGTGCAGTGAGTCAGTTAAAAAGTCATAAAGAGCATAATAAAGCTCCTCCATCTGCAAACCTATTAGCAATGGGCAATCCTAGGGGTCACACATGCAAGCACAGAAGATCTCACACACACACACACACACACACACACACACACACAAACCAAGACACAGAGTATGTTTTCACGGGGGTCAGGCAATAATAATGGCCTCCTAATGAATGCTAGTATTGCATTAATAGATTTTCATTAGACAGACAAGGCATCAGTCTCAATAAGTATGTGATGGATGGTGAAGAGTGGTTGTATGTGTGGGTGTGTATGCACGCACACACAAGGAAATATTTAATAATTTATCACACTCACTATTTCCTCCCTTATAGAGCCCTGGTAATTCAGCTATGATTGCACATTAAAATTGTAGGGGAAAAACTCAAAAACAGTGGTACCTTTTACCTGCTTTCTGCTCTCATTTGGACAATGTGGACATTTTCTGCAATATTTCAGAAATCTCCTTTCTGGTGGACTGGTGCTGTACCAGTGATGTACTGCATATAAACCACCAGAGACAAGAAATACACTGCTCCCAGTGGTAGGCAAGTCACATGGATCTACTGCTGAAATCATGGTCATATTTTTAGCAGCCTATAAGAATTACAATGTGCCATTTGAAAAGCATATACACAGCATATAGTGGTGCAAACATTTAAGCATGAGCATGTATGTTAGTGTACATGACATGAAGAAGCATTTATATTTATATGTGTATATGTACTGTATGCATATGTGTTGTCATGGTATAGCTTTAAGGTTAGATTTATTGCTGATTATTATTTATATTTTATGGTGACAATTAGTTTTCTGGTTGCTATTTCTGTCTGTAATAGTCAATCTGATTGATGGAGTTTAGGCTTGTTTTGGACATATTTTTGTGAAGTTGGAGGAAATCTTCGGGCATCCAGCACTGTCTATCTGAAAGGTAATCCGCAAAGCTATTGACGATATGAATAGAGAATAATAGAGGGCCTAGGATTGACCCATGTGGAACACCATATTTGAGAAGAGGTGTAGAAGGAATGGAGTTGCCTAAAATAACTATTCAGAAAGTAACATTCAAACCAACTCAAAGCTGTGTCTGTCTGCCCTACCCAATTTTCCAGACATTCAAGCAGCATGTTGTGTTCAACCATGTCAAAAGCTGCACTAAGATCCAGGAGAATCAGGATGGAACAGTCACCTTTATCAGCAGCAAGGAGGAGGTTGTCTGTAACCTTCAGGAGAGCAGTCTCTGTACTATGGAGGACTCTAAGGCTTAAATGAAAATTTTCAATGTTAAGATGTTACTATTCATGAAATACAGTATATTCATGAAAGATAATATATTTTACACTGACTGTAACTCACTCTGGGCAAGGGCATCAGGTCAATAGCTAAATGCTCAAAAAATTGTAAAACAGCTTCCCTTGATCGCATGTTTCTAAAGGAATGCCACAAATGAATAAAGTAGAAATTGAAAAGAAAGGAAAAATTGTATCTTCAGTACCCAGAAATAATGTGATGTGACACTTGTGTTTACCAACCTGACCGGTGTGTGATTGCTTTATAATAAAGAATAATAAAGTCACAAGGCACTTGCTCACTGCTGTTTATCAGACAGGTTGTATTTCACTCTTAAGTTTCGATTTGTCACTTTGTTCATACCCGACACCAGAAATTCATATGGGCAAGTAGGGGTCTCAATTAGGGCCGAATGGGACTCTTCTCTATTGCAGCCCCCACACAGGCTCATAAGATGGTTGTATTTTTACACAAAAAGCTTTAAATAAGTTTGTATTGTCATTTTAAAAATAACTATTTTTTCAGTTGGAATTATCACACATGTGCACAGGCACAAATGCAAGCAGAAACACTCACATCAGCCGGGGCCAGAAGCTGCCATCCTGCCAGCCAACCAGCCAGCCAGAGAAGTTCATTTAAAAGCCAGCACGTCAGCAGAACCACTCCACACACACACACACACTCGCACACACGCAGCTCCACGCGGCTGTTGTTTTATTCATCACTGCAGTAAGGTGGGTGGCCCTCAGGATCCAACACCCACAGAGCTGTGTACAGGAGGTATAGGTGTGTGTGTGTGTGTGTGTGTGTGTGTGTGTGTGTGTGTGTGTGTGTGGATGGGTATGTGTGCGTCTTATGCATGTATTTATGTATGAGTGTGTCACTGAACATAATTCACAATTGCTCCCCTGCTTATAAAAATGTGTGGGTGGGTGGGTTGGTGTATGTACAATCTGTGTGTGTGTGTGTGGGTGTGGGTGTGTGTTTATTTTACTAAGTTCACATGGCACTGCTGTTTAGTGTGACCTATGGGTTTCACCTGAGCATGAATATCAAAGGACGGGTGCTTGATTTTCATTATCCCACACAATGGAAGCGCTCTGTTGTCATTTCTCTATGCAAACCCCTGTCAACCAAGAGACAGGAGGAATCTGATCCACCACTCGCCAGGTATATTATATTCAAATCTCCCATCAGCCGGTGTCTGTCAGGAAATGAGTGCTGGAGGTAGGTGGACAGCTATCACACACGTGTGTGCGCTCACACACATGCGCACCCACACCATACTTCTTCATGGCTTTTAGAGAGGCTTAGGTAGCAATGTCACCAGCAGGGTGGGTTTGACACGGGGTTGACAGACAGAGGACTCTCCTAAGAGCACACAACAACCTTTAAGAGCAAACTCAACGCCCCTGGAACAATTTACAAACCTTATGCAGGGGAAATATGCACAGAAGACACTTTATATTGTTTGACATTTTAGGCCTTTGACATTTTCATAGGAAGAAAACACTTGTAGGCTGCTTAAGGGATGACTAGGCAGTACATTTCCGTCAGAAAAAATAGCGGAATCTGGTTTTCAAGACAGGATGTTATAAATAGAACACTCAATGTAAGTACTACCTATTGAAATGCTGGATAAAATATATATACAAAAAAAATGCATCTGTTTGCATATGTACAGTCTAATGTGCAGTTTTAATGCTTTCAGTTGTGGGCATCAATGAGGAAATTCCTAATTTTACACAATAAAATAAAGAGATTTATTTTATTGTGGGGCAGAGGAATCGTATCCAATAATGTAAATATATTCCAAGTAATTTTCCATTATCCAATTAGGTCGCTTTCCCATGAACTTGACCTTACATGGGTGCAAACAGCAGCTCATCGACATGCACTGTAATTTCTCTTTATCCCGTGCCTGTCTCTAACAGTGCAGGTCAAATTCCAGTGATGGAAAGGGGCATGCCTGTAATCTGTGTGTTGGGACCACCAAGAAGTCTAAAATAAAATAATAGAAACACAAACACAGAATGGAGAGACTGAAAAGAGTGAGGGGGAGAAAGAGAGAAATAAAGAAAGATGAAGGGGAGAGAGAAAGAGGAAGGAGAGAAGAGGGGTGCATGGAGAGACAGGCAATCAAAGAAAGAGACAAGAGGAGTGGTGTTGCTAGAGAGAGTAATGTAGCCTAATCCTAAAATGTTCCATTTCATCATTTAGGAGATAATCATATGATACACGTTGGTCTTTCTGAAGCTCAGCCCCATGAATAAAAATAGCTGTTGAAAGCGGTACTGAGAGAAAAAAAATAAGCACCCTGTTTCTGCAACAATCGACAGACAGAATTATGTTAGAGGCATATTCATTTTGAGATTAGTGTATTTCCAAAGCAATCTGCTATGCACCACATGCAAATTAGTCCAGGGGGTTTGCATTTGAAATTCCAATCTGTTTTACCAATCTGTTTCGAGTCTAAGTCTTCCATCACATTCAGATTTAGTCTTTTTGGGGGGCTTTGATAAATTCCTTCACATATTACTCAGAGGAAATTCAAATTTAGTGCAAATGATACTCCTTGAACTTGTCTGGTAAAGAGATCTGAGCTTGGCAAAGATGGTCAAAGGAGTCAGGCATGCTAATGGCAAGCCTTGGAATCTTTTCCTTGTGTCCATCACACCCATACTGCACTGCACAGAGAGGCAGATTTTGCAGAGGTGTTGTGGTTCTGTAGGTCTGTGCACTTAAAATAAATACAATTTGGTCTGTTTGATCTTTTGATCTTTTTATTACCCTTTATTAATCAGGCTATGGTTTTATGAAGTACATATCCCCTTTTGTTAGCCACACCCTACTTCACATTCAAAGAGTGACACACATTAATACCACCAATTTATTAAAAAAAATATAACCTCAGTCATGTACTGTTGGCCACTTCACAGCTGCCTTCTGACACTGTCAAAGTAGCTAGTTGTTGAGATTTTTCCAATGCTTCAACCTCCAATTTGTCTTTCCAAGTCATGGTTCTCGTTCTCTAGCATGCCCCTTTATTCATCAAATGAAAGATCAGGAGGCACGTTTCCTTAAGCCATTTCTTTTTTTTAATTTTTTTTTATTATCTTTTTGAGAACAACACGAGGAGTATACGTACATAAATCTCATTCCCCATATCTCAAATCCCCCACACAGTCAGAACAGGCAAAACCAGGCAAGGGAAGCACAACATGATGAGATATAACAATCCTGACAACGTGGAGGGAAAAATAAAAGGTTAGTCAGTGGAGTAATGAGGGTCGAGCCTACTCCAAACAATCAGGGATCCTGATTGTTATCCAAACATATCATATCCTCAAGGTTTAAAAGACAAAACAAAAAACAAACAAGATAAATAGACAAACAAAACAACACAAACTATTGCACTCAGATCCTGCTGTTGTCATAGTCACTGACATTGGTGTAAGAAGTTCTTAAAGTCAAATTCTGTATGAGATTGCCATATTTTAAAAAAGTCTGAGGATCTGCCTTTACTCTTGTAGTAAATGTTATCCAACGTAAGGTAGCTTGAGAGTTCATTCCACCAGTTGACTATTACTGGGGGTTTGGGTGCTTTCCAATTTAAAGCTATGCACTTCCTAGCTGCCAACAAGGCAAGATCTATGTACCTGCTTTCATATTTATTCCACTTGTCAGACATACTAGTACCCAAAAGACATAAACGAGGTGAAAAGGGCATAGATACATGTAAACATTGTGATATTATCTTGGTAACGGAGTTCCAAAAAAAAGAAATTACATGACCAAAACATATGAAAGAACGTGCCTTTTTGTTTCTTACAACGCCAGCAAAGAAATGACATCTCACTGTTCATTTTATTTAGTTTCTCTGGAGTATAATAAACCCTATGTACCACCTTAAATAGAGCTAGTTTGTGTCCTTAAGCCATTTCATCCCTAGGAACACCTCCATTCACTAAGAACTGCAGCTCTACTCATGCATGAAATTTGGACCTTATAAAAGATTTCAGAGGAGAGTAGGGACTTGAAAGACCAATGGGCAATTTGTCTGTTACTGTGGCAATCCTTGTTGACCACACAGGTAATTCAGTCATACTTAAATTTGTCAGACATGAACAACTCTCTTCCAAAGCTAAGAACCAGGAAACCAAGACTTGACTATGTGATGTCACCAAGAGACAAATACTGGATTTGCTCCACTGACAAAAAATAGGACATTGAAAAAGCTAAATTGATTAGCACAGGTATAAATAATGCAACAGCCATGACTGAGTGGTAAAAATTTGTGTCATGGTAAAATGTTCGGTTGTTAGAGAACTACTTTGTTCTGTTCTTAGTACTCTTGAGGGTTGAAAAGCAATTTTCCTGGTGTGGTGCGTGAATATCGTTTCTAACCATCCCACCACCCCAGGCACATTTTTGACGAGGACTTACAAAACCAAGGTGCACTACTTTTCACATAATTTCCAACAAATTACCTTGAGATTAGGCAGCTGTCATGCCTAGTCAATGTGAACAATTCAAGCTGTTTAAACCAAAAGTAATCCCATTTCTTGGCATTATTTTACGAGGTATGTTTGTACAGCAGAAAATAGACTCCAACGGCACATCACATTATTGACATGGGAACATACAGAACCCAGGCTCAGAATTGGGCTACTTTTATTTTTGTAGTGCGCAAACACCTCTTAGAAGAAACATCTATACTAGACAATATATACCATGAATAATTGAAACACCCCTTTCCTGTGAAATCCATTTCCTGTGTTCAAATTTTCACCAGATTTCACTGAGTTGCTGAGAGCTCAGATTGTACACAGGGAGTTTCCTTCTTCTTCTTCACCTGCTCCGCTCCCTTTCCATTCTCAATCTATTCTCTCTCTTATTTCTCCCCGTAGCAATCCCTCCACCTATTCTCTCTAGTTGTTCCTTCTCTCCCATGAGTGGAGTACAGTAAATCCTTATTATCCCTGAAGCACAAATTGTCTTACAGTGAACAATCAAAGCTAAAAACAAATCCATGTACAATACCTTAGATTAACAGATATGAGGGTTCACACTGTAGATCTACGGCCCTGCATCTTAAAATACAACATTGTCATCTCCATCAAATGGCAAGACCACAACAATCACCATTAATACCATTAATCATTAATACCATACCAAAAGTAATTGTCAACATAGTAACATCCCCATTACTATAAGCAATATTGAGTATCAGCATTAGACCATGTAGATGTGGAAATGATTGCTTGGCTTAAACAGGCTGATGGCTGCTGCCATACCTCTCCTTGTATTTATTTTCCACCATGAACCACATGAAGCCTGTTGGTTGTTGCCTTCCACCTTGTTGCTAGTGTGTGTATCTCACTTGACACATAGCCATCTTCCCATTCATCCATCCATTAATTCAATTTGGCCACCAAACTACAGATTGCTTGTTCTGCTTTGTTAGGGTTTGGGACTTTATTTTTTCACAAGACTGAACAAATAGATGCAACAACAACAACAATAACAGAAAATCAATTTCAATTGAGCTCTTTTGGTCCCCATCACCCCCACCCCCACCTCACCCCCTTCTCTCCCTCTCTGGTCCCCTAGATGAAGTCTAATTCTAATTAGTGTCTAATTAAGGCGGATTAGAAAACTAAGGCGTTAGAATCGAACATTTAATTAACAAACAGAGGGACAAAGTGTGTAAGACTGTCTTCTATAGGTCTCTCTGGACATAGCGACTGTTGATGACTATTTCTCCTTCAGTATCTTCACTCTCTCACACTCTTGCACCCACCCCCTTCTCACCCTTTTCTAGTTACTCATATCTCCTGCTAGCTAGCTACTGAGCTCCAACCACACAAATCCAGACATGACTAATCCATCTCTTTGTGGTTATTGTTCCACAGTACAGTATGTGCCAGTGGTTGGATGAATTCAGAAGCGCACTGTGGGTACTCTCTTAGCCACTTTTCAACTTTTTCATTGCTCAAAAAAGCCTCATAGTGTAATCCTACAAGAGGAGGAAATCCCAAGAGCTGCTGGCCATGGAGCAAAAAAAGGCTAAGATGATCAAAGGCTGATTTCATTAGATTTTAAATAGGTTGATGAAATATTGCTTGTTATTTTAAGGAAAATCTGAAGGGAATCAAATTTTGATACACTGGTGTCCCGACAAGTAATTTCCTTGGTGTGACTTTTTTTGAGTAACTTGTGAGTGAGCATGGCAAAGTCTCCCCTGTTATCAGATCTGTTCTAGCCAATCAAACGCTAACTTGATTTTGTTTACCTCAGAGCTGTTCATTGGTCGAAATCAAAGTCCCTTCCAGAGGCTTCCTCTAACAAGAAACTGAATCCTTTCTTAGTTCTGTAATGGTAATTTATATTTTTAATGTGTCTGATTACCGTATTGATGTTAGGAGTCTTATGGTCGCGTATTACACACACCTATCTCCATACTTGCTTCGCTTAGTTTTGACGCTGTGCCAGTGCAGGAGAAAGTAGATTTTGTCCTGTTGCATCGCATCCAATCCAACAGAGCCTACTGTTGTGAAAACAAAACTGAAACTTATGATTCTATTTGTTCGTAAAGGTGTGTGCAAAAGAGTTTTTACTTAAATATAAATAAATGTGTAACATTGCCCACCACTTGAAAACAGTGCAATGCCATGGACTTTGCTTCTACGTGCCAGTGATTAATTAATCGATAACCCACAACAGGCTGTGGTATTTTGAAATTCAATTGCAGAAAAGGTGTGTTGTCTGTCCAATGTGCAGATAGTGAGCAACTGCTTGAGTGTTTTATGCTCCAATTCCAATTGCGTGGTAACATTAGCACTAACATTACTTACAATTGTAACTCTCATCTGACTATTGTTAGTAGAAGGATAGTAGTTGTAATGTAATCTGCTCAAAGCTCAAACCCATAACTCATAATAATTAAACTGGAAAGTAACCCATTTTTTGAGGTAAACACATTAAAATTAGTCAATGATTAAAACATATATTTTGAAATGAATCAAAGTGTCAGAATGCATGTAAAGACACCAAAACAGTAGCCTGGTAAGACCATCCTGATCACGTGACCTCACATTCTGTTTCGCTCCACGGATCAGTCTGGACTTCTAGCCGCCCACATCGATTTCAGTGGGCGGGAGTACTTGCCTTGACAGACAAACTCCTTCAGCCAATCAGTGAATCCAAATTCGAATCCAGTCGGAAGAACGGCGAAAACGTCTTTTCCGCCGAGAAACTCCGCTAGTGCATACTCTTGTTCTTGTTTAATTGTTGTTATTGAGTCTATTTCTGCAATAACTGCACTTATGGCTGTGTTTACTCTACTAATGTTAACATTAACGCTCGTTGCTTCGGGAGACGCCATTACTGTTTTGCCAGCAGCGGCCTGTATTTCACGTCATCAACTACGACGCAGTGCCTGATTGGCCCGGTTACGTCATCAACTACGACGCAGTCCCTGATTGGCCCGGTTACATTGTAATTTCAAGAAATCAATGTGGGCGCCTAGAAGTCCAGACTGATCCGTGGAGCGAAACAGAATATGAGGTCACGTGATCAGGATGGTCTTACCAGGCTACCAAAACAGATCTTTCTCATCAAAAACGTTTCCCCAGGGGAACATGCCCACTGACCCCTTTAGCTTGATACTTTTTCTCTGATTGGCTACTCAATCTCAGTTGTCTTGTGAAAAACACTGGTAATGATTTTTAGATAAAATAAGATGAAACTTTAATGAAGGTTTAATTTGAAATTACCCCATGGGGAAATTGAGCAAATTATTATATCATTTTTCAGTATTGGCCATTTTTCAAGTAAAAAAAAACAAAAGGTGTTTCTTAAACTTTTTCATTACTTTTAAATTTTTTAGTTTTCAAGCTTTGTACCACCAGTGTTACCAATTTAAAAAAGTTAATTTAGAGTCCTGGTTGAGCCTTACTGATCTTAGTTACTGCCAGTCATAGCATAGTTTATCTATGGCAAATGGACACTTCAACCTTAAAAAGAGTTCATACAACAATGAAGACAGTGTTATTGCTACAGGTGGCCCCTATGTGATGAATAAACTCCTACTTTTCCTGAGGCCTGCACAGAATTATGGTGCTAATATGTGCTGTTGCTATACTGTATGTTTTTTTGACTTGTTTGCCCTTTTTTTATTTATATGGTTATACTGTTAGTTTAGCTTACATTTAACAACAAAATAATTACCCAAAAATGATAAAAATATATATATATTATTATGACTGCTACTTGTAATACAACTACCACAACTACAATGACTTCTACTCCTACACAAGCAGATGCAACTGTCTATCTACATATTGATCTGGTTTAATCTCAACTACTGATGTCAGACACAATGATTACAGTGCTCTCTTCTTCAGTAGGACGAGTTGGCCTACTCTAGGCTGCTCTGTGCAACTCCTCCTCTGCTTATTTTATTGAAGTGGTTTTCCACTGATTCAATTTCTCTCTGTCTCTCTGTATTTCTTTATTGCTCTGTTTTCTCTCCCTCCATCTTCCCCTCTCTGTTTGCCTGCCTCTCCCCCATCTCCCTTCTCCCTTTCTCTCCAACAACAGATTGGTTTTGTTTCGTGCAGGCTGAAGGTCTAGCACAGCAACTTTGAACCTGCTCCATAATGCATGGTGGATAGAAAGAACTGGCTGCCAGAGAGAGGGAAAGGATAGAGAAAGAGGAAAAGAGACAGGGAGAGGGAAAAGCAAAGAGAGTTGTGGAGAGTGAAAGACCAAATGAGAGGCGGAGAGAGAAAGAGAAAGGAGAGACGAGCAGAGAGAGGAAAAGTGAGAACAACTGCCTGAGAGAGATTTATTTGTCTCTCCGTCTCCTGAAGGACGACAAACTGCAACTCATGACCCAGAAAACACCCGACACAAGCACACAACTCATAGCGCACACTCTTACTGTTGATTTTCTTCCTCACTCTTCCCCCAACCTCTGTCATTTCTCTCTCTCTTTTTTTCTCACTACGCCTCCCTTCCTCCTGTCACCCTCCCCCCATACACACATCCAACCCTCACTAGGCTACACCGCTAAAATATTCAGATAAGAGGAGAGGAAGGAGGGGATTGGGGGTGAGGCAGGGAGGTAGAGAGGGAGGGAGGGACGTATTGAGTAGAGAGGAAGAGTGGAAATGAGGAGATAAAGGGGAGAAACAGATTATGGAAAATTATTGAAAGTCACAGAGCACAGAGAACGATGGAAGGAGAGTAGAGGAAGAAACCAAAGAGAGTAAGAGAGCGAAAGAACGATAGAAAGAGAAGTGAAACCAGAGAGAGAGAGAGAGAGAGGGAGAGTAAACAGGGGAAAATGTCTTGAGCACACACTTGAGGGAACATTTGTCGGAGGGAACATGAGCAGGGAATGGATCCATGTTTTCCCTCTGAAGGGCGGGTTGTAGCCCCTGAATGATTAAACTGTGGAGGAAATGTCATCCATTCTGCAGACATCAGTCGCCAGGCTCACACGTGCTATTGTGAAAGGCTAAGTACCTCAACGCTAAACATCTCTATCCATGACATTTTCATAATACCAGAAGACACACACACGCCTACATAGACAACCAGACTTGCACAAACAAACACAAGAAACCATGCAACGCGCACACACACAAATGCGCTCAACCCCCTGCCACCCTGATGATTTTTATTCTGGAATTTCAGGCAATTGTTTTCTCCAAAAAGAGAGTGGGCAGGTCATTCACCTTTCAAGGAATATACCAAGTTTTGGGGATACCGGCTTGTTGCACAACTTACCTGTTCAGTGATGAGAACATAGACACCAAAATCATCCATGTGCCCCCACTAGATCAGTGCTTTTTAGCGTGCATTAAATTGAGTTATAGTAGGCATCTAGCATCAGCCAAAGTAAGAAGACTGACCTTTTAGTGATAACAAGATGTTCATGTTTTTTTTATTATATTGCCTGTGGATTCATAAATTAATTTAAAAAAAAAAAAAATGATTAACTCAAAATAACTGATGTTGCCAGGTTTATTTTTGGAACTACAGTATGTCAGATGAGAAACCATGTATTCACCTGCTGCTCAGTGATTTCTACCTACACACAGACTCCCAATGAACACTACCTTCACTTCCCATGGAAACAGGGAAAGAAGTCCCTGGTAATTCAAAACAGTACGTTATTTTGTATCATATTTTGTGTAAATTTGATCATTCTCCTACACAAAACTGCCTTGCAGACTTGGATTACTTATTGCTGGGCTTTGGGGCTGCTTTCTCATTTTTCAGATAACGCTTGTCACCTACAGTCACTCAACATAGTATATGCTAAAGTATCAGCATGGAGCACCAGAGGAAGCAATCTACTGGAGGGGGGCACAGGAATGAATTTTGTGTCTATGTTCTAATCCAGGTATTTCCTCTGTTTGCTAACCAGTGAAATCAGAAATCAGCTGGTGTAGTCTTCAGTTGGAATGAAAACCTGCAGACACATAATTGCCCGTCCATGTTCTAATCACTTAGCATCTCTATCCATGACATTTTCATGATACCACAAAACACATACGCATACATAAGTAAGTTGACCAATGGGCCAATCTCCCAAAAACTTGGTGTATTCCTTTACACAGTGGGAAAGTAGAAAGAGAGACACAGTTGTGGAGACACAGTAACGAAAGGTCTGGTGAGATTCGGTCCCGGGACAGTGAGCACACACGTGGCTCCAGAGAGAATTAAACCACTCAGCTATCTCTGGGCTCAGAATTTCACTACATTTCATTTGTGTTCCAAAACTTTTTCTTCCCTAAACGGCCTCCATTCCCATGGGTAACAGATAAATGAGGCTCCACTGAATCTCTGTCTCTCAAACTGGTACAAAAACACACACACACAAAAATACACACACAAAACCAAGAACGCACACCCCATCTGGTCCAAGCTATTACCTGTTTTGAGGAAACACACTTTACACACATACAGGGAGAGCCAATGTTATTTGACTAGCTACAGCCCCCTTAGCTCTTTATATGTTTTATTGATGCGTGTTTGGATTTAGCCAACGGCACAAGCTCTTAATTGACACTTCGGTATGGACAGAAAATCACACTGTACAGCTAGTCACCCATTTAAAATATCTGAAAAAAACGTTTTAGGCTGGGAGGCAGATCAACTGTATTTTCACCACTCACATCTGAGTCTGCAGATTGTTTTATAAAACATGTTTTCTCATCTTAAGCCTTCCTCCACTGACCTCATCCCTAAGCTTCTTTTAAAGCACACCTTGTGTTTGTGTGATGCCCCACTCACTTAGTATTAGTGGTGAATAAGTTTTACTCATGTTTAAAAGCCCTCAATGCCAAGCATGATGGACTTGTCTGTGCTCGTTGTCATAATTTACCTTCTCTGGTGTTCATATCAGGTAAGGACACATGAAGCTGAATATGAGCATCAGTCCAGACTGCGGTTTGCCCTCGGTTCATTTTGTTAGGCTTTCCAAGTATGAGTAAATGCTGGCTATCAGATGTCAACATTTTTCTCCTTATACCCATAAAACCCTGAGTTTTGGGATCATTTCCTATAGTGGGTTCCATTCTCACTCCTTACAAACCGCACTGCAGTTTGCTTGGAAAAGGACAAAGACTTCATTTTCACACATTCTGGGTGCAGTTATTTGGTGACAATGATGGTGCAAGTTTGAATGGCATTGTTCTCACCTCCCCCAAATGAACCAAAGTATAAGTGTAAATGGAGGAGAGTCAAAAAAAACAACACTCCCAACATGCTTGGTGTGAACGTGTCCTTAAAGCAGATTCATGCTTCACGCGAAAACGGACACAACAGAGCACATGCGGTCAAAATGACTTAATTACAGCCAGAACAACTGGGCACATTGCAGTCGCACATGAGGTCTTGCGCCACACTGGCGAGTTAAAAATAAATAAATAAATAAATAAAATAGATTTGTCCTTTAACGCCTCACGCAGTATCAGCTAAGAAATGTGTGTAACCACCTCGGAAACAAGCTCAACTGTGTCATGCTATGCTCAGCCATCCTCTGCATCCCATTTAACTGTGTATTTTAATGGATGAGGGTGTTCATTTTGAATGGAGGTTGTGCTGCCAGTGCTGTAATGATCTGAATACAACCAGCCTGTGAAGCCAGTGTGTGTGTGTGTGTGTGTGTTGTTAAGGGTGTGGGGGCGTGTGTATGCCTGAATGAGTGTAAATCAGTATGTATGTGTTTAGGTGTGTGTAGGTGTGTGTATGTGTGTGTGTGTGTGTGGGGGGGGGGGTGGTATGAGTGTGTACATGAGTTTGTGTGTGTGTGTGTGCGTGTGTGTACTGAGTGTATGAAAAGTGAGCCCTATGATCAGTACTAGCATTGCAGCATGTCTTCAGATTTCACAGTGGTGTCGTTTCTTAGTAGATCCCCTTCGATTCCCCTCAGATGTGTGTGTGTGTGTTTGTGTGTGTGTGTGTGTGTGTGTGTGTCAAAGAGGGCAGTGTTCTCAGTGCACAGGGGTTTCTTTAAAGCTCAGCAGGGGCACAAGCAGTCATGCTTTGACTGTCACGCAAACAGGCACACACACACTCACACATCATAGCCCACTCTTTGAAACAGGGACACTTCTATCACAGCCTCTCCCCAAAGAACAGTCTCACCCTCTGCTCTGTCTCTCTCTCTCTCCTCTTCCCTACCCCCCTCTGAGTCATAGTCTCTGTCTGTCTGTCTGTCTATCTGTCTGCTTCTTCCTCTCAATCTCTTGCTCCCTTCCCCTCTGTCTCAACTTCTCTCTCTCTCTCTCTCTTTCCGTCTCTCTCTCTTAACACGGGGATGAGGCAGAATTGTGCCAAGATGCAGAGAGCCAGAGTGAATGCTACATTCAGATTCGGACGTGTTTCCCCATTTGTATCATCAAGGCGCAGGAGAGGTGAAAATAGACTAGAGCCAGTGTGACACACACAGACAGACTGACATCACTCTCCCATTCATGCGTTTTATTTTTCTCTCATAGCATGCCTATTCTTTGATTCTACTCTTTCTTTAGCTATCCTTCTATCTCCCTTTCCCCGCATTTCTCGCTCTCTTGCTATTTCAATTCCTTTTTTTCCCTTCTAGCTTCATATCCTCAACATTGTTCAATACAGAATGCAATATCTGACTGCATTGTAAGCTATTTGGTAATGTGTTTTCTCTAAATAGGATTGCCAATAAAGCTGCAGAAAACTGATAAAATAAAATCCATATGTAATCTATACATAATCCTCGGTTCTAATAAAAAAGCTATTTTCTTTCTGTTACACTAAGAATCAAGTCATCCATGTCATGCGAGGCAAACAGTGCAGCTCTGCTTTGCTGTAATCTCATATAGAGTTATTGTCATCAAAGGGAATATTGGAATGGTTTGAAATGATATTAACCTTTGTGTAGCAATATTAACCTATTGACTCTATAAGCCTGTGTCTTAACCCTATTACCACAGAGCTGAACATTAGAGTATCTGCTCTGTGAATGCATTAAAAGGAGACCTTGACATTTTCAGTTCAGTCTGTTGTTCTTCTTCACCAGGCACTTTCAGGTTGGCTGGAGGACAAACAATGAAGGGTTTTTTTCCACATAGTGTCAAGTGCCTGGGGAGGAAAAACTGATTCAAATTTAAAATGTCATGGTAATGTAATGTAAAGAGAACTGAATGCGTATATGTTGTTGATAAAAAAAATCTATGTGATTGAATTTTGATATTGTGAAAATGCTCAACAGCCCATGATGCAATCATTGACAGATGAATGTGCTACGATGTTGCAGTTGTATGGAATTGTGGTGTGTGTGTGTGTGTGTGTGTGTGTGTGTGTGTGTGTGTTTGGTTTGGATCAGCAGGAAGGAAGAAGGCTTCAAAGTTGAGTCAGAAAATAAGAGCTTTGGAAGAGTGGGAGGAGAGGAATGGGTCAGAGAGGGAAGAGAGAAAGAAAAGGGGACAGAGAAAGAGGCACACAGAGATAATAATGGGGGACAAAATGCTGGAAAAAGAAAAAAAGAGAGAGAGAGAAAGAAAGAAAGAAAGAAAGAAAGAAAGAAAAAGGGATGGAGAGGGAGAAATTGCACCTGAAGGAGAGATTGAAGGAATGATTAAGGAAAGAGGGATGCTGTGTAGGTGGGATGCTAAAATGAAAGCAGAGTGATACGGAAGGAAGAAGGGATGGACTGAACCAAGGGATCGAGGGCTGAGGGAGGTGGGGGGTGGTAGAGATTTTCAGCAGGGGGCCATTGAGATGCTTGGAGAGTGAGATGCTAAAATCCAAAGGGGGTGAAGAGAGAGAGAACGAGAGAGAGAGAAGGCAAAAAAGAGAGGGGGTGGGGGGGGGGGGGGGGGGGGGCGGCAGGTTTAAGGAGCAGTGTGTTATCCCATCTAGTAAAGTGTCCAGCCCTATGAGTCAGCTTCCAGCTGCACACTGGATCTCCCTGTCGCTATGGCCCGCAGAGCTATTTTTAGCATCACACACCCACCCACAAGCACACACATGCACACGCACACATACAAGCACACACACGCACACACAGAGAGAGAGAGAGAGAGAGAGACAGACAGACAGACAGACAGGGAGGGGGGAATGGAGAGACCGAAAGGTAGAAAAACAGAGATAGAGATGGAGAGATACAGATAGAGAGATATACAACAAGACAGAGAATATGACTCAGGAGGGGATAGCCCAAATTCAGGAAATCCTTTGGGGATTAAACATCAGTTGTTACTTTATAAGGCGACTGTTGGGACGAGCAAGGTAAAGCAGAGTGTCATAATTAGTAAGTGTGCTTAACTATGTGGGAAGGCAAGGAGGGAAGGGAGTCAGGGAGAGGGCACATCCAACTCATTTAGCGACAGACTGAGGTAAAATGGAGTGGTCTAATTAGCTAGTGTGCGACACAAGGACGATGCTGCCGAGGAAGACACTGTCATAGTGACTGGGAGTATTTCACACAGGTGCTCATAAATAGTGGCTATGAACAAATTTGACCAAACTTTGGTCAAACTGATGAAAACTTACATTTAAAACTGTCTCCAAACAGGGTCAAGATTGTCAGAGGTTGTGTAAATCACACTGGACTGATGCCATGAAGAGCAGATGGAAATGATGTTTGACCTTTGGCGTTCATACAAAAAATGTTGGCATGGTGTCATGGTTAGCTAGTCCATGACTGTCCGACTGTGTTTCCAATAGGCTATATTTCTAGTCTTCAATCCAACTGAATGACCTTTGAAAAGAGAGATGAAGTCATCTAAATTGCTTGAGATTTATTTGCATGTGTCTGCATCCACATGCCCTATAAAAAAGCAAAGGAAAAGCTCTCCGATTTGTCCCACAATCTACATCAGTGATATTCATATTACATTTGATCTGTACATCAAATTATTTTATCAGCTGAAAAACACTAAGACGACCAAAGACCCTAAAGAATTTTCTCCTGAAATTAGCCAAGAACATTAATGTTGTGGAACTTGAAACAATTCTTCCAACACATTGTTGTTAAAACAACGCGGAGCAATGCAAAGCATATAGAAATGTTTTCATAGTTACGGGACACACAATAATAACACAATAAGACACGTTATCTCAGTAAAGCTCATACCATCAAATGGTATACTTATGTATGTCAAACCCTCACAACAGATTATGTGCCAAAAAGTGAGGCACATATAGTTTGCAGACCCCTTGCCTTTGATAATGCCATCTAGTGGGCAATACTTGTCATGACGGACTATTGCTCCGCAGTCTAGCAACACGTGTGGCCAATTAGGGAAAGTGCACGGAATTCCATTAATAGGTTGTACATTATAATAGATGCTGCTGCACAACTTTGCCACCAAAAAGGGCGACTCTATACCAAACCCAACACAGAAGGGCGCCACTGTCCAACTAGAGTCAAAGCAACAATTAGCCAACCTCCACATGGCCTAAGCTGTTAAAGTTAAATTAACTGGACTGGACGTTAAGACAAGGGAATAAACTGTGTTCAAACCAGGCCGAAGACCAGGACATCTTGAAAGTATAGGGATTCAGCCTATACTTTCAAGATGTCCTGGTCTTCGGCCTGGTTTCTCTGTTTTCGTTTTTCTGCCACTCGAAGCGGAGAGAGAAGTGCAGTGGGTATATGGGCTCTGATTGGTCGATTGACAGCCAGTCACGCTGCTGAACAAATTTGCCCCCAAAAAGCGAGGCGCTACACCAAACTCAACACATAGAAGCGCGCCAGTGTAAGTGGCTCGCTTACTTGACTTGATCATTAGCCTCTTATCCAATTTAAGTTCTAACAGGCTAGATGTGTAACTAATCAAATCCTAACAGGCCAGCTCTGGAACTGCTTATTCAGAGTCATATTAAGCCCAAATGGTAAACTCTCCCTCCAGTTTCTGATTTAATAGGCTAAATCTCTCTATACAATCAGAGTTCAAAGAAGTTCCCAATTCCTCCTCCTCACTCAAAAGCGGACTACATGAGAAATCAGTCAAAACTTTATTTCAGTATGTGTGTACAGTATGTGTGTGTGTGTGTGTGTATGTGCACGCTTGGGAGACCTCGGGCGAAACATCCCAGATGATGTTTCAGAAACCCTAAAAACCATTTAAAAGTAGAAGGCAGCTCATTTTCTTCCTTACTGCACCACAGAGAGAGAGGGAGAGAGAGAGGGAGAGAAAGAGTGAGAAAGAGAGTGACCCAGTTAGAGAAAATTTAAATAGGGATTCCATTTAGAGGGCCACATTAATTGGAGCAGATGCCTTCTCAATTATTAAGAGGCCTCCAAGGGTGTTAGCACGAGCTAAATTTACCCCGCACGGCTTTGACTGGGCCTGTCCAATCTCATCCAGCATCTGCAGACACAGGGGAAGAAACATTCATGGGGGTTGATACACAGATGTATAAGCACGCAGGTACGCAGCATAGGCACACAAGCACACACACACACACACACACACACAATTAACCCGCCTGGCCATTTATGTATAGTGTCTGCAGAGACGCTAACAAACGCAAACACACACAAAATGACCCTGTGTGGCTCTGCTCACACAGTATGAATCACACACACACACACACACACACAAACTCTGCCGAAAAAGTATTCCCTAGAGAGGAGACACAGTCTAAAATAATCTCCCAGTGAGTCAATGGCCCATCTCCCTGGCTCCATCTCTAGCCATTTGAGCCATAATGGCTTCCTAGTTTCCACTAGCCTGCGCTGTAATGAACCAGAGGCCAGAAACTGGTCCCTTGAGGGCTACACTAGAGCCCTGATAGAGCATCAGAGACAGAGGGAGAGAGTATGTGTGCGAGAGAGAGAGAGAGAGAGAGAGAGAGAGGAAAAAGAGATAGCTCTGCACCATTTGATACATTTATTAATAACCTCTTCCCTCTCCTGTGTCATGGAAAAAGAAAATCTGAAGAGATTCAGAAAATGACAGGCAAGTCTGACATGAAGATGATGAGGGATTTTTTTCTGACTGAAGATGAGAAGAGGAGTCAGTTTGTGATTAATTCATTGCCTCCGTGACGTAGGCTGCAGGCTACATGCTGGTGAAAGCAGCTGTAAATAGCATGCCTCCATGAGAGGCAATCTAGGTAAACTAGAGGCATCACTCCAGAGAAAATACTCTAAGAACACTAATGAAATTGGTTTTGTTTTCCAGTCTGCCCTCAGCCAATTTTTCCCTATCATTGTGCACAAATCGCTGTCTACATTTTTAACCACCAGATCAACTCTCTTGCCAAAGTTTTTTTCACAACAATTGTTAAGCCCAATGGCCCTCAATCTGACCAAAAGTATATGTGAATATGATTTAAAATATCAGAAATAGCTGAGGTGTGCCTTCATCAATTTCACTGAACAGGCTGAAAAGTAGACACACAACTTGCATGATAGGACAAATCAAGCAGTCATCATGTCTGTCAAGTATACACAATTATGTTCTGTACACTAGAGTGACCTTGTGATTTTGGTGTCCACTCTGATATGGAGGAAGTCAGGGCTATCCAGCTGTGTCATGTGCCAAATATAGAACGGGAGCCAGGCCATATTTGGTACTCAGCATCAAAGAGAGGCATTTGGGTTCCAGCAGACTAGTGTCATTTTGGATCATGCTGACTGTGCATGGGGGGCACACGACATGGATTCTTGGAAGAAATTGCCAGGCCAACTGTTTTCTAACAAAGCCTACATTATGGTTCAAAAAACTTTTGAGAACTTTACCCCTAATCTTCAGTTTCCAATTGTATTTCCCTGTTCAAATAAATCTAAATTTAAGTGGAATGGCCTAATTGTGTCTAAAGTGATCTAATCAATATGTTGGATGTGTCTTGAGTTTCCTCAAAGCAAAATGGTGATATAATTTGTCTGACAAATGCACTGGTAATTAACTGAAATCAGGAGGGGAGTAACACACAAGCAGTCACCTTGATGCACTCTCCTATAAAGCAAATGAAACAAAAATAAATAAGAACAAAACAATACGTGGTCAAAGTCCCACTTGTTCACTGCATCAAGGCATTTATGAAAAGGTGTCAAGAGAACCAAGACAGAATGTCTAGAAAAACAGAAGCTAACCTAACTGCTGAAATGTTTGAATAGGACGTCAAGGACTAAATTATATGTTCTTTGCTAATGACATTCTGTAGGGAGTTCAGTCAAGGTTGTTAGAAACCCTTTGTTATTAATAACAGGAGAGAAATTAGAAATATTTGCCTCAACGCGATGAAACATCTGTGCCTCATGCTGTTCTTATTCAGAAAGCGAGAGGTGAGCCGCTGTACACAGAGACCCAGAGCATGATGTGCAATTTAATGCTAATTTTCCGCCTATTCACTCCACACTGCTCATTACATAGACAACTGGTACCCCACCTAGATTTATAAAAGCCAATTAATCTGTGTCAGGGAGGTGAACACAAAGACAGGCAGCCGAGGAGGCAGGAGGGCATACGCACTAGCGCACGAACACACGAAAACACACAGAAAGTTTGTCAGGCAGAGAGATTCAGAGAGCAGTGTGGGTAATGAGGCCAATGTGAGTCAATGTCTGAATGTGGGAATCAAAGTTCTCTGGGTTCTCTCTGGTAGTTTGGCTGTTACAGGTGGAGGGGGAAAGAAATGAAAGTCATTCACATTCACATGCCTGCCTTTAATCTCACTCTCTCTCATTCTACTTTTTTTTCCCCAATTTTTTTTCCCCCCTCGTAGCCATTTTTAGTATCTCATACTTTATCTTTTTTATCCACTCTCTTCACCATCTTCTTCCCCTCTCTCCCTTTCTCCGTCTCCCTCCTTCCCTCTCTTCCTCTGCCATCTATGAGGCATCCAGCAGAGTGAGGAATGAGGACGAGGTCAGCGAAATATCTGGGCCATTCCCTATCTCCACTTTACCATCTACTGTCCATCTCTCGCTCTCTTTTTCTCTCTCTCAACTCCTCTCCCTTTTCTACCTCTCCTCAAGACCTTGACCCCTTCACCCTGACCAACTGTGCCCCCCCTCCTCCATCCTCTTCCTCATCTCCCCCTCACTCCACCTCTCCTTCTTCCCATTTTGGAATGATTGATGACGATGATGCTTTGCTCTTGGGCAGTTTATTAACTTCATGGAGCGGGGGTAGATGGGCTGCAGGGCTCTCTCTCTCTCTCTCTTTTCTCTTCTCACTCACAGTCCCTCTCTTTCTCTCTCTCCTACACTCTCTACCTCTTACTCACTCAATCCCCCTACTCCCTCCCGTCTATCATCCCTTTCCCTGTACCCTTTATCATTCTCCTTCTCTCTCCCTTACTCCTACTTTTTTCCTATTCTATCTGTCCATCTCTTCCTCCTGGACACAATGGGGAACAAGCTAAAGGGGACTAGTGTTTAGCATGGTGCCATATATCTTTGTATATCTATGCGTGTGCTCCCCTCTCCCCTTTGCGTGAGTGGCATGGCTGTAAATTTGCTTTATGTTGTCATTACTTACTGGGGGGCACCAGGCGCGCGTCATGGGAGGCGCCAGTTGCGATCGCGGCGTTTGAGTTACGGCTACGCAGAATATCACACCTCTTGACATATAAATACTGTACACACAAACACGTATACATGTACGCTCCCTCACATTCACACAAAGAGAGATACATGCACACAAACAAGCACACACAAAAAACTGACATACTTGCGCGCGCACGCACCCACATTCACACACCATTGGCCATGTAATGCCATGTTAAGGAAGAAAGGGCAAGTTGACAGGCTGCACTGTAACTAAATGGTATTAGTTATTGTGTCCCATTATCGCTTGTCCTTGAAACTACCAACCCATTTTATGGTGTATGGTTGTGTGTGTGTGTGTGTGTGTGTGTGTGTGTGTGTGTGTGTGTGTGTGTGTGTGTGTGTGTGTGTGTATGAGCATGTGGATGTGTTTGCATAATGTCAGTGAGTGAGCGCATTAACGCATGTTTGCATCTGTGTGGGGACTTTTATGTATGCATGGGTATTCATGTACACATGTGCACCTGCATGCATTTGTGTGTGTGTGATCCTTGCGGTCCCACCACCCACCAGCCCAAAGAGGCTTAGCAGTAGTGGCTGTGATAATGTTCATAGAGGCTATGGTAGGAGTAATGGTTATGGTAATAGAGGCTTTATGGGCTATGACTAACCTGATAAACTACCATGTAACTATAGGTACTGCACCTCAGGTATGGGGGAGAGAGAGAGAGAGAGAGAGAGAGAGAGAGAGAGAGAACAGATAATAGAAAAATGGTTTGAAAGACAGTGTCTGAATAGAATTACAGTTGCTCCCAGAGAGTCAGGCCTAAAAAAGAGAGAGGTGAAGACAAATATAGAGGCTGGAGAATAGTTTAAAAATAAAGGGACACAAAGGACTGAAAAGAGAAAAAATGTACAGAGAAAAAAAAACAGCTAAATGAATAGGCTACAACTGCAAAGTAGGGCCAATTAAGCCAAATGTAGTACTTCCCAAACATTTTGCCACTCTAACCACATGAGTAGCTTCTTGTTTGTTACTATATCCACATGTGACAAGGACTGACTAGTTCTGAGATGCCATTCTGCACTGTAATACTGTACCAATTTTTGCCGGTTTGCAGCCTGTCTGTTGGCTTACACAATTCTTGCCATTCCCTCACCCAAAAGACCGACACACATGAAAACCCTAAGAGAGAAAAGGTTTCTTACATAACTGAAACAGGCATCAACAATCATACCACACTCAAAGTCACTTAGGTATGGTAGTTTAATAGCTACACTACCAACAGCAATATTTTGGGTAATGCTCATGTGCAACAATGCTGAATTGAATGCATCGAGATTTGTGTTTGTCTTTAGAAATCTCAAACCTTCCTTTTGCATGTGAGCCTCGCTATGATTCCCGTTACCGAGAATGTTACCAATGCTGTCTTTCCCTGTCTGGTGTATCACCTTGGGTTCTGTGGATAAAAGCTTTTGTCAAACAGGATATAATTATATAATATTTAATACATTAGAGAGATGGTTGGATTGCAAGACAGGCTGGCGTTTTATGTCCGTTCCCCAGATAGAGCTAAAAGGTTCTATTGAAAAGAAAGAACGTCTCCAAGGCTTCCCTTTTCTTTGCTTAGTCTGCAGGGGAATAGAGAAAATAGAGGGGGAGAGAGCGAAAAAGTCAGCATTTGACAGAGAGGTTGGGGCTGTGATTCAAACCAATACCTCTTTCAGGACTTCGAGTCAATGGCCCCCTGCTGGAAATCTCTTATACACCCTACCTCACTCTTTCCTGCCTCCTCCACTTCTTCAGACCTCCATCCCTTTCATGCAGAACATACTCCGTATAACTCTGCTTTCATTTTGGCATCTCATCTACTGCACACAGCGCCCATCCTTTCCCCCCTCTTTTCTTCGTCATTCCTTCCATATCTTCTTCACTTTCAATTTCTCCCTCCCTATCCCTCGGTCCCTTCCTCCCCGTTCAAGTTCAAGTAAAGTGCAAAGTCGCAGAAGTTGTCTCAATACACTTTACAAAAAAACAACATATCAACAATAAAAAGTCATAAAATGTACATAGAATAAAATAAAACCAGTAAGGTAAACAATCACACACATGATAAAAAAAATCTAATCATCAAATCATCGCTGGAATAAACTTCAATGGACAATTTAGGGCTGGTCATACAAGAGCGAGAAAAGATGGGTCTTAAGTCTGGATTTGAAGATTTCAATGGAGCCTGCCTGCCTAATCGTAGGACGGGAGTTTATTCCAGAGATGTGGAGCGCGGTATGAAAATGCTCTACTGCCTGCTGATTGCTTCTTGACTCTTGGAACAGCCTGATATCCGACACACCGAGATCGTAGGGCGCGCCGGGCGTATATGGAACAATAAGGTCTGCTAAATATGACAGTTAGGAGCAGTACCGTGAAATCAGCTCTGGCTTGAATTGGGAGCCAATCTAAAAAAGACAAAACAGGCTTTGGTTTTGGTCAGAATTGTAGCGGCTATATTTTGTGCAAGTTGAAGATTCTTCACACTGGATTTTGGCAGGCCGGAGAACAGGGCATTACAATATTCCGTCATAAGTATCTTGCTTTCCAATCATGTATTTCTTTCTCCCTCTCTTTCCTTTCTCTGTTTCTGTGTTTCTCTCCATGCTTCCTATACCTCTCTTTTTTTACTCTAGTTTTAGACCTAGACCCAGTTTTCCCCTCCCACTCTTCCAAAGCTGTTGTTGTCTGACTCAACCTTGAACCTTTTCCCTCCCTCCTTCTTACTGATCCAAACCTAATAACACACACACACACACACACACACACACACTATTCCCATTATAATGCTGCTTGATTAAATCAATTAGCATTTTAACTAACCTTTAATCTAATACTAAGAGCATTTCCACTAAAAGTCAATCTCTCTCTCTCTCTCTCTCTCTTTACCTAGGTGCCTAGATCCCACATGGGGAGGAAGGATGAAGGTCAATCAGCTACAGATACAACAGACCCCCCAGTGATATACACGCACACACACACACACACACAGGTCTCTACCTCCTGGCATTGATGCGTTGTTTACCTGTAACTGTGTTCACACATTGAAATAAACTGTTTATGACGGTATATCATTTGCAGTACCCTCTGTACAAATTTGATTGCATCTTGTTTGAGAAATATCACCCAAAATCATTTGATTTAAATCACTTTCACTCCTCCTCATAATCAGCAACATTTAGCGTCTAACTCAATCACATTCAATTTACTCAATGTGAACAATGCTATTTGAATTAAAGGCACCGAAAAAAACAAAAATGG
Source organism: Centroberyx gerrardi (assembly GCF_048128805.1). Taxonomy (NCBI): domain Eukaryota; kingdom Metazoa; phylum Chordata; class Actinopteri; order Beryciformes; family Berycidae; genus Centroberyx; species Centroberyx gerrardi. Next base: position 22,914,047 of record NC_136004.1, read on the forward strand.
CCCTGAAACGCACTCAGTTTTATGGGTATGAAGAAACAGATGTTGACATTTCTTTCTGAACTGAAGGCAAACCGCAGTCTCTACAGACAGTCATATTCAGCTATTTCTTCATGTATTCTTCACTGGTATGAACACCACAGAAGGTAAATTACAGCAAAGAGTACAGTCAAGTCCATCATGCTGCAGGGCCTGGAATCAGATTTGTCTCGACTCCCTCCTGCCAAAATCTGTAATCTCGCAGGATGACAGGCTACCAAAACTCTGTCTAATAAACAAGCTGCTTGTGAGCCAATGTGATTTTTGCTTACAAGCCCTGATTCGCTTGGGCAGTGTGAACCTAAATGAACCAAATATAAAAACGCAACAACTTTTCAACTATGGTTTGGACCAAAGAAAAGAAACTGTAGGTGTGATCACACCCTAAGTGTTGCCAAGAGGGATGCCATACCCTGTTATCCCCCTTTGAATTAGCTTTTGAGTAAATATGAGGAAAGCAACTGTCTAACAATCAAGGGTAAGATCAGGCCGAACAATTACCAAGCTGCTAGTCATTCTCAACAGCTCCCAGTACTACAGTGACTTAAGCAAGTATGAGGCTGTTCAGTGTAGACTACAAATGTGCAGAGAGCAAGTAAACATGTTACCTAAGTAGTTCATAGAATGAAAAATTATTTGGCCTGTTTTAGAGTCCATGCAGGGAGGATCCTAGGGTTGGAAACCAGCTTTAGGGTCTTAAGAGGTTGACACTTTTTGACATAGGGCTTCATTATGTAGAGTGCTCTCCTCTCACTGCCTCTCCAAAGCCTGCTTCTGTTCTTTCACCCTTTGTCACTTTGTATAAATTTGTCTCTTCCATGAACTTCTCTTAACTGTATTTGTTATTTCTTTTGGTTGGGCTAAGCAATAAGACCAGATGATGAAATTTCACTGTATTTACATTTTTCTACTGTAGCTGTGGGGGCAATTTTCCAGCTGCTACATGAATGCTGTCAGCCTGCCCTGTTTCTCCCTTATGAATGAATATAAAGGAAACATTGACTCTCCTCTTTTTTCTCTCCTTTCCACAATTCCCTTCCGCTGCACCTCTGGCCTCAATTTCTGTTCTTTAACCGCTACTTCATGTCCTACTGTCCTCTACTTTCTTTTACCTTCACTGTTCTCTCTCCTTCTTCTGTTTTTTCTTTCTTTCTTCTGCATCTGCACATTTTGTCCTGCCTTCCCTATCCTCGCCTCAGTTTCTTGTCCATTTTTCCTCTCCTGTCACATTTTCTGTTCTATTGTATCTGCAGTTCTCCTCTCCTTCCCTTCATCCTCTCTACTTTCTCTCTAAGGAGAGAGAGAGAACATGCACAAACAATACGCACTCAAATGCACTCTATATGCATCTAAATATATACTACACTACAATCAACACTACAATGTACTCAAACTTGCACACACATACACAAACTACACAACATGTACACACTTACATTACTTTCATCCATTTTCCATGCAGCCAGTAGCTTTGCCTGGCCAAGGCTTAAATCCAGAGCAGAGTATTCTCTACTGAAAAGCACAGCAACAAAACAAGGCTGGCACGACACAATAAAACAAAACACAGTTACGCAATTCTGTTCACAAAGTTAATCCCAAAATAACACCATTCTAATTCTACCGATAAAAGTCAAGATGTCACGGAAGCTTAGACTTTATAGACTAGGTTATTTGTTTCACCTGCATGTACAAAGTACGTAATGATGAGATAGAAAAGCGGAAAGAACAGCGGGCGAGTTCTTTGTCACTGAAACTGACATTTAATGGATGACTGCTAAATTGCTCTCTACAGTTTGTTATGTACACTTGGATGAAAAGGTGAAAAGCAATTTAACCTGCGATACAGAGGCTGAAATAGGTCCGTACGTTATGTACATCAGTCAGGGACAGGCTGGTTAGATGTGTCACAGGGTCATCAGATATTGAAGAATACTCATGGCTTGATCTCAGATGCTCTCCCAGCAGTCGGAGAGAGATTCAGTGTCACAAAAGAATGAGAAAATCTCTCCACAGCTTCACCCCAGATGATTACAGAGGGAATAAATCTGGAGCAGAATGCTGAATCAAATTCGGCTTCAACGAACAATGATCATGCATACTTTTCCCTTTTTTCCGCACCTGACCTAATTTTATGAAATTCCCCCAAAGTATGATTGCCTGGGTATGCTGTGTTCTCTCTCATTCCCCCTTCTCTCTGACTCACTTTCCCTCTCACTCATCTCTCTCTCTCTCTCTCTCTCTATCTCTCTCTCTCTCTCTCTCTCTCTCTTGCAGCAATTCAGGGAACAGACATAAAACAGGCAGAAATGTAGCTGCTGATTATTTGATCAATAAAAAGACATTGCCTACTGTAAGGCTGTGTGCATAGCATATGTGAGGCAGGTTCACCCCAAGCTAGTACGGTATTGCTGTACTTCATCAACTGTTGAGAAAACATAGTGCTTTATGTGTTCAGCGTTTATGTGTACATGCGTGTGTGTGTGTATGCGCACAAATGAATTCTCTCATTCATTTTATTTCAGAGTTCAGAGAGGTTGGGGCAGAGTGAGACCATCACAGTTCTTGATAGTCTCATTTTCACTTGCAACGGCTGTGGAACAGTTTGTATAAAGAAGCAATTAACACTAGAAGTGGCACTGTTACCTTGCATACTAGCTGACCCTCTTCAACAAGCGTACAGCGAAATTAAGTATTTTGCTCAAGCTAACCCTTTATTTATTTATCTCTGGAAGTTTAGCTGTGCATGCTGATCTTTTTCAGCAACGCCCTGCTTCAGCTTCGTACGGTTACACACATTCACACCTGGGAGCTGCCCAGTAAAACCACAGTCTTCTACTGCTGGCCGCTGAGCAGCTCCACTGGAGCAGCTGGGGGTTAAGTGCCTTACTTACTCAAGGGCATCGCTGCGGCAGATGTTGAGTCACAAGAGAGCAGAATTCAATTTCCCCACCCTGATTTTTTTTCCTGGGAGGTCCAGGGATTCAAAACGACAACCTCCAAATTACAAGCTCCTTTTACTGTAAAATTGATTTCACAACAGTTAAGGGTGAGGCAGTGAAGACAGTGTGAATATCATCTGAAGCTCCCATTAAGAATCTGCTTAACAGTACTAACAGAAATTATCCGGAGATTGGGAAGTTGGAAGGAGTGGGACTATTGCCAGAGGGTCTGGGGCGAGAAGTTTCTAAATTTGTCAAAATAAATCCTGTGACCAAGTGAAATCCTCTGAAATAAAATGGATTTAGAGGAAGCCATGATAAGCTTAAAAAAGAATGACTAATGTTAACCTCCTCAAATATCACTAATGGGCTTATCAGCCAAAACTCATCCCTTATCTCACCTAAGCTGACACTAGACCACTGCACTTTTGTATTGTTCCGATTTTGAACGTGGCTCTCTTATTCTCCGGCCCTGACAAAGGACTAGTCATTTTATTTCCATGACTGCTCACCAGCATAATGTCAATCTGCTTTTATTTTGCTCTAAAAAATAGACTCCCACTACAGTGTTTTCTAGTTATGAAGTACCAAATATTTGCACATATGAACAAGCGTGGGTGTACAAAAAATTGTCACTGTCTCTAGCACTGGAGGTTTTCTTTGTTTGATATAAGGCTGCAAACTGATCATTATTTGAGTGGTGGCAGGCTAAATAAATACAAATACATGTGATTATCTTTCTCAGGTGATTCATACACTGCCATTCAGCTAAATCAGCAAAATAGACAACAAAAGATAGATTACAGCTGGACTCTATTATGTTTAAAACCCATTTTCTTTTGACCAGGAAACAAAGTTGGACAGAAGCTTTTTGGGAAATAATGCTGAGCTTTACTTCTCTGCAGCATAGGCCTTGATGAGTAATGAGGTTTGAAATTGTGATTAAAGAAAATCAAGGCTGACGTCTTTCTTTGTCAAAAATTAAAATGTCTTCAATGTGGCAGCAGTATAAAAAGGATACACTGCGATTTCAAAGCTACAGTATGTCTTAAAATCCCTGGTTGGAATGTCAAAATATTAAAGGCATTTTAATTTTTGATAAAGAGAAGAGGAATTTACAGTGACTGACAGTGATCAGGGTCTTTGAATTTTTTAGGGAGAGCTGTCTTTGCTTCATTTGTTTTTTTCTTCAACAGGCTTGGTATGATTTCTGAACATTGCTGGAAGTATGCCAAAACTGTGCAACTGAAGTAAATTTTCATCCAAAATCTCTGGCCAGGTCATTAACACAGAAAGGACTGGGTACTTTAACAGACTGGTTACCAATATAGCACAGTAAAATGTATATGTTATATTAACAGCTTGGCGCTTGTACCATTTCCTGAATGGTGGTGGAAAATCATGAAAAACTCTTTTGAACAGTTACACTGATAATGTCTTAGAGACCAATATTGTGGTCACAGCTACAGTACACTGAATGATTTCCAAGTGATGTATTCATGTTCATGACCAGCAACATGTTCAGACCTGTCATACAGTATGAGATTAGTATCTTCTTCAAGATAACAGGAGTACCATTTGTGAATTCATACATTTGGGGTGATTTTGCCTTGAAGAACACATTTTAGCCTTGGGACACGGTGTGCAAGAACTGTAGGGTTGTGGCCAATTAAAACACAACATATTGGGCAAGAAAATCAGGCATAATGTAGGAAAGTTTGGTATGTTGTAGAATTTTGTTTGACAACTTTTGTAGCATAAGGAATTGCAGCATACAGCTGCAGCTGCAATTAACACAGAAATGAACAAACCTTTATTGGTTTGCTATGGATTGTAGAAGCTGTTGGAAGTTTCCAGATTATTCCTTTGAGTTAGCAGAAACCATTCACACCTCCAAATCAGATGAAAGGGCCAAGTCCTAAAGCTTTACTATGATTAAAGACTAAGAGATAAAGCAAGAGAGAGGGAGAGGGAGGGAGGAACAGAGAAACTGAATACCAAAATATTCTATGAAATGGAATAGATTAAGGAATTTTTTGATCGCTTCAATTTCAGTTCGACCCAGACTTATTGACCGCAGTTATAGATAAATTTCAGGTGGTAAAGTTAAAAGCACACACCCACAGACATATATACTATATACATACACACATACACACACACACACACACACACACACACAGCAGGCCCACATCTATCAACAGCATCAGCCTGTCCTTCAGACAATCTAGAGAGGCGTCTTTATAAAACTTTTAAAAGCTGTAATTCCTTTGAAGTGGAAACTTGTTCTGTGGATGGCTTTCTGTAATCCCCCAATTCACTGGCCTGCTGTACTGTGAGAAGGCCTGTTTTTCTCTGCAGATAGCGAGCGCCTCCATCCACACAGAAAACTAAACCACAACATCTCAGACCTCTCTCTTACAACCACAAACACACATACCCAAACAAATACAGTACGCATACACACACACATTTAATAAAACATGTCTCTTTCCCAGCCTTTTCCCCTCTAAAAGACAGGCCTTCTGCTCTGTCCACTTTGGCCATCTTTTGTTTCTCCCACATGGCATCACTTGGTCAACCTGATCTTATAAAAGATTCACAGACCGTTTACATGCACCAAATCACACCGCATGCATTATGCAGCCGAGCCAGTGGTGTAGCTCTCCAATCCCCTTCTCTTCTGCTCTTTGCTCTCTTTTTTCTCTTTCCCTTCTCTTCTCCACGCCTCATGACACCCCTTCTGTTTCTTCCCCCATCCCCTCTTTTATTATTTCTCATTGGAAAGTTGCCGTTTCCCTCTCCTTCCTTCATGGGTTTCTTCTCCCCCTCCCTCATTTCCCAGTGCTAGAGGTGAAAAGTTTGACTCTAGATACTGCTGCATCATGAAAAGCCGCCAGCACAGAGCTAGACCACCCCCTGAGCTCTATCTGCAATTCTGTTTTTCGCTCTCTCTTTCATTCTGTTGATCTCCCTCTCAGATCCTAAATCTCCCTATCCTTTTATCTCCATCTCTGTTTCCCTCTCTTGGTGTTTCCATCTGTCGATGTCAGTGAGTCCTTTTGCTCAGTTGATATTTCTTTTTGCTATTCTTTTACCATCTTGATTTGATTTGCTCATCCTCATTTCCAAAGACTCAACTGGGCCGCTGCTCAATGCTTTCAGCAAAATGTGAGATTTGTCAATCAAAGCGATCATACCCCCACTGCCCTTTCCATGTTTCCTTTCAGGCAATAACTTTCAGTAACTGGCAGCAAGTTCCTGGATATGTAGCGTTTGAGTTAATGTGCACAGCAGGGTATAATTAATGTTGGAATTGTTTCTTTTCTCTTGCCAAAATATCCCCACACAGCATGCCATGACCAAATGTTGTCATCAGAAAACAACTGTTTATTGGGGCAATAGACATAAATCATGGCAATGGATGATGTTAAAGAGTTAGAGGTAAGAGAATGAGGAAAATAATATTTGTGTTCTCCTGTAATAATCTAGATAATGTCATGCTCCTCTGACTTTTTCATTACATGAAAACCAATGTCTCCAATGTTTTTTCATGGAGTATGTGACTTATGCTGCTGCTGTCAATTGAAAAGAAACATCATCCACAAATGTCACCATTAGACACTAAATCAGAAGGTGTGCATAACATGTAGCTGCAACCACATCGGTTCAAATACTGTCTGAGGCCGTTCTCCAAAATCCCTCTGTACTTTCTTTGCTGTCTATCTTCACTGTATACTGCCACAAAATGAATAGAATTCATGAAGAGAGTTAACTGCCCACTCTCCTTCAAGTAAAAGAAGAAAAAAACACACTGCCACGCAGATTGAGCCTACATAAAGAGCTGTGGCTCACAACACACACAAAAAAACCCAAATGGAAATGTAGACTTTTACAAAGCAGAGACAGCTGTTTCTCTGGGGCATGTAAAATACCAATGAGATTCATTCTAGCAGCACTGGGCCCCTGACTTGAGTCTGAATTTACATGGCAAGCCTTCTGGGCCCGTATGCATGAGGTGTCCAAGAATAGCTGCACTGATCTGAGACCACTTAACCTCTTAAGTCATAGCAAAGGTCATGTGGTCATATAACCTGACAAGTGATCCTGCTGTAGGTCTGTACTCTTATCTGTACAGGATTTACACATACAAATCCATTCTACAATCTGACAAAAAGTAGAAAGGTCTTCACACCTGTTTTTTCACCTCTGCCATTTTTTTTCTATTGTTGCCATTTCAGTCTGGGACACAGTCTCAGTTTAAACAGGTGGATTTGGATCTACCTGTAGAGGCTTTATGAATACGTATGAACGCTGAGTAATTATGTCCTAGCACTCACACTGTGTCATTCAGAACAAAATATAACTGTAATACAAATCATGAACTTGGAGTTATTAGGTTCTACCTGGGTAGACCGCAGTTCTGAAATATTGAGGATCAAAGTTTTGACATCCCACCTGGCACAAAAATGTTGTGTCTTGCACTTTGTTCTGTTTCCTTGTGTTTTATTTTGTTGCATACTGTATTGCGCCATTTTGTTTTGTGATTGATTGTTGATTTAAGTACGCTCGTTCTCTGTAAACTCCTCTGAGTCATGCTTGTGATGAACGGCTATATAAATAAACTTGACTTGACATGTTAGAGGAAAGAGGGTGTGTGGGAGCAGGTATGTAATTCAGGCTATCAAGTAGGTACCTCCTACCACAGATGGTGAGTTGAATTAGAGCCTTTGAGACATGCTGGTGATGAACGACTATAAATAAACTTAATAAACAAGAAATTTTACATTAAAAACTGATTTCACTGGTTTCATACACCTTAAATATACACTTTTTTGAATGTTAATATATTGCATTTTGTATATTAATATAATGAGAATATTTATACAAATTCACTGGTATACTGACCAGCATGTCTTTGTACGTTTGGCTGCTAATAAAGTAAAATAATCTCAAAGTAAAATAATCACATTTTCGGCACATATTTTTGTAAAACTCCTTGTCCACTTGCTGTTCTAATGGATTTGTCCTGTGTCTTACTCCCTCTCTCTGCTGTTTTGCTGTTTCTGCTGCTCTCAATCTAAATCATAAGCTACACATTTTGGTTAAACCCATCTCTGGAGGTACAGAAACTAGGATGGTAGCCAATAGACACGAGTGAGTTGATCCACATCCACATACTACAGTAGATAAAAAGGAATAACCTGTTAGGAACCAATATAATTTGATTCTAGGCCATCTGATCTTAGACTATGTAGCTACTAGCTAGCTAGTGCATCAGAAAGCTAACAATTTATTTGATAAACCAGCGATTAGCCTTTATTAAGCCTAAAATACTCACTTAGCATTCATTATTATCATTAAAAAGTGTTATCATCAACTTAAAAAAAAAAAGAAATGCTTGCATTATTAGCCTGCTACCCTTTCAGCCTAGCGAGCCTCTGACAGGATGTGGCTGAAAGGTAAATTTTGATTGGTCCTTACTGAAACATTGAAGTCTGTGATTGGATGGGAAATATAACTTTTATAGTACAAAGCTGAAATGCAGTTTTTGAGATAAAACTTTCTTAACCCTAAAAGTGTAGTGTTATGATATCTAGATAACTCAATTTTGGTTAAAAAAAAAAAAAAAAAAACTTGAATAGAACCTTATAATTCCAAGCTAAAGCTTCTAAGCTTCATTTTTTCATTTTCTACTATGAATAATTCTAGCAAGATTTGGGATAAAGGATTGTTTGTTGTTGCTGTGTGATTGATGATGATGACAATGGTGGTGGTGATGATAATGATAGCAATGATGGTGTTATTGTGCTCCCCACTGCCTCTGCTTCTGTTCCTTCCTCCACATGTCAATGACAAAAGTTTGCGATGAGAAATCTGACTATGGCAATCATTCTGGCCTCAACTGACCCACATGGAGAGAGAGAGCGAGAGAGAGAGAGAGAGAGAGAGAGACAGAGAGAGACAGAGAGAAAGACATGCAGAGAGAAAGTCAGAGAGAGAGACAGAAAAAGAGGAGAACGAGCTGAGTTGCAGCTGATAACGGCAGCAATAAATAATTTCTACCTCCATCTGACATCTGGCAATCTCGTCAGGCCATACACAGGTGAGATTAGTGATTCACATGCATACACAAATATGCACGTTCATGTGTACACGCACACATATGTACACATTCTAGGTGTAAAACCTATACTACACTATATAAGCTCTCTCTCTCTCTCTCTCTCTCGCTCTCGCTCTCGCTCTCGCTCTCGCTCTCTCTCTCTCTCTCTCTCTCTCTCTCTCTCTCTCTCTCTCTCTCTCTCTCTCTCTCTCTCTCAGCCCTAGAAATCAGATCCAGCCGTGGGAGCCCTAGATAGGTGCAGACTGCTAATCAGGCCAACCAAAATAGAGCTCATCATATTTAAGTTGAAATGAGGTTGAGATTGGGGTTATCTTTGGCCGTCCGCTGGGCAATGATGGAAAAATCCATTCGGATTAGAGCCATGATGATGGTGTCAGTTGGTAATAACCTATATGTGCTGTGGCACGTAATTACATGATCTGTATCAAACTGACAATATTGCTGAAGCTTTCAGGTGGTTATCTTGTACACCTAGGGAAAATGGCTAAATGGCTTGAAATTGACAAACTGAGCCAATAAGCTTGATAATTGTGAATACAACATAAAAATCGATTGCTTAGCATCATACTTTATTTGTTCTCCAGTGCAGAAGAGAAAACAGTTACAAACTGCAGAAATACCCTGACTGTTTCTTGACCAGATGAAAATAACGGTGGTTAGGATAACTTTTCCAAATCCCTGAAAAAACAGAGCCATCTGTTTCTCTGGCCATCAATTGTCCAAAACACAAAACATGTGGTTTGATTAGAATTAAAAGGTAGTCATCTACATGGCTCAAGGTATTTTGTATATTTTTCTACATCATATCTCAACATGCCTCAAAAAATAGCTCAGAAACCAGTAAGACCAGTTTTGCGAACTTATGTCTGCCATGATCAGGGTTTTAAGGCAAATTAATTTAAGGCAATGCAAGGGAATGTCATCCCCCTTGTCATGAAAAATTATTAAATTCATCCCATATTTAAAATTTCAGGGAATGTGATGGAAAATGATTCGCCCACTGACCAAAATATACCCCACTGCTCACTACATTTTACTTGGTAACATAGAGAACTTTCTACATGCTAGCCTTACTGTTTATCTTTCTAATATCTACAAATTTAGATTTCTAAAAGCATTTTATTAGTCTTACATTGCGCAGCCACTGGGGTACATGGTCAGGCACAGTGGGGCTTAGCTCAGTATGCATAACACGTTACATCAGTGGTTTCAACCCATCAAGGCCACCAAGGGGGTTGCAAGATGATTTGGGGAGAAATTATGAATATAAAAAGGGAGAATAAAAAGCATTATTTGGTGTATGTAAGTACATTCTGTGTGTTTATGCCAAAAACAAGGGGTTACGAGTAGGCACTGCTTTGTTTTCGGGGGGTTGAAAACATTGAGAAACACAGGGTTAGACAAGTTTCTTAGCCATGATGCCTCGTTATAGTGCTGCCTGAGATGCAGATAAATGCAGCATAACTTGAGCATTTCCAATGGCTGTATACGAGCCGGAACAGTGTTTAAAAGGGCAGGAACATGATATGTTTAACCATTATTTATCACTATTGTGCAATGTACAAACAGCCAAGAAACCTGTTTTCTTTAAAAGTACATACATCGGCCAGAAAATAGCAAGGAAGGGTAATATGAATTGTCAGGGGCTGATATTCAAAAATACAGTGTATTCATACCCATATTCATGCCAAGTTTATTTAAATGAAATACTCATTCAGCCATGAAATCTGTGACCTTTGATTTGACGGCAAACCCAAACACCTTGAGATAGTGACCTTAAAGTGGTCTATGAAACCGCTTGCTGCTGTCATTTATATTTCCACAGCTGGTAACAACCTTGCCTGATATCAGACAGAATTGTCAACTCGTTACACACCCAGGCAAGGTAACAAACACCAGCTAGAGCTGAAAAAAGTAAATTACCATTTTCCGCTCAACCTTTAGGCTCTTCTAATTCTAATTGTGTGAAGGAGGATACAAACACTGATTAACGATGTACACTATATTAGGTCTTGTTCAGATTTGTATTAGTCTGCAATTGCTTAATATAGGCTAATCAAAATATTGATATCAAACTATAGAGATTAAAAAAAGGCTTTACATAGTGCCATAAGGGGAACCATGTTTTACAGCATCGCTCTGAATATTTACAGATAACCATGAAGATTATTTCCACATACTATAAAAACAAGCCTGATGAATTCATTCAGTGAATAGATTTACATCAAGTCTAAAATTCTTTTAATGAGACTCATTTAGACTTCTGCCAAATTGAACCGACTTTCCAAGTAAGCACCGCAGCCAACCTCGGAAACCTAACTAGCTCCAATCCGATCAAAACTTCAAAGTGATTGTGATCCTCTTTTGCGTATGAACACTTAATCTAATGCGGTAGTCGGCTGCTTTTTATTTGAGTTGAGTAGATTATCCGTTTGAAGATAGGATATAAAAACACTCAGGGGCGAATTCACAAAAGGATTGCGCGGCTTTTGCTGACGCTAAACCTGTGCAAATAAGACAAAAAGAAACCGTCTAATTCACAAAGCACTCGCAAAGGGTGAAATGCCCCGCTAACTGCGCTGCCACGCAAATAGCGTCTCGGTGCTCCTGTGCTATTTGCACGTATTTAAATTAGGTAATATGCATACATGTGGCGCAAAATTGGCCCCTTTCTATGCAAATGAGCCTCACTGCAAAAACAGTCCAATTCACAAAGGTCGGCGCTAATTGCCACACGCAGTTAGAGTGAAATTATTAGCGTCTTCAGAGAGTTGGTGGTAACTGAAGCGCATTTATAAGGGGTGTCACGCCCAGACTTTATCACTTGTTGATTTAACTGAGAATTGAATTGAATTGACCTTGCAAATGTCTCTGCAACAATTCCACCTTTGTGTGACCTAAAAAATAAGATTGTCTGTAAATACAGTCTGTAAATAATATTTTGACATTATTATTATTATTACTATAGAACTTTAACACAGATTGCTTCACAAACAAAAGCAAATAAATCAGTACAACCAAACAATCAATACAACTCAATTTCTCACTCAATATCTCAATATTTTCACTTATCTCACTAGTCAGCACAGTGGGCTTTATTTTGGCCTAAAGATCCAGCACCATGGACAGCTCCGCTCAAACTCATTTACAGTATTACCTCCGCCAAGGAGGTTATGTTTTCAGTGCCGTTCGTTTGTGCGTGTGTTTGTCTGTCTGTCAGCAGGATTACGGAAAAACTACTGGCCCGATTTTCATGAAACTTCGTGGAAGGGTGTAGCATGGGCCAAGGAAAAACCCATTAAATTTTGGAGCGGATCCGTATATTGGTTGCGCTTGCACATTTGCATATCATAGAAGACTGGATTGGCCTTGGCGGAGGTCTGCGCTCGCGAGTGCCCTTCTAGTTTATTTTGGGATGCAGTGAGATGCAATGACAAACAAAGGATGCAGTGACAGGATGCAATTGTGTCATGAAAAATAAATGAATAAAGCTCCCCTACATTCTCCTTTGTTCTCCGCTTCAAATCATGCCATCTTCTTTTGCAGTCTGAAGGTGCGTTTGGAAACACCAACAGCACTGACAGACTGGGATATTAAATCCCAAATATGGTTTCTCGCAGTCCCGGTTAAATTTCTTGCCTGGAGTTTTGAGGAATGCCTCTGCACCTCGTCCGTCAGGACTTGCAGCTCGCAGTCTGAAAATTTAAGTTTTCTCTTTCTCTCTGCCATTGTCCTGCCTATTGTGTTCTTGGCGCAAAGCCAACATTTATACTTTGCCATATTGATAATTGCAGTCAGACGCAAAACAGGGGCAAATTGCGATCAGACGCAAAACAGGGGCAAATTGCAATCAGACGCAAAACAGGGGCAAATTGCGCTCAGTTGCAACAGGTTATGGGCGTGTTTGCGCTGGCATATCATTAGCGCAATATCTTTTGTGAATCGGTCCTTGAGACGGAGCAAATAGCGGGTGCAAATGATGCGCAATTCATGGAGCTATTAGCGGCCGCAATCCATTCTTTGTGAATTCGCCCCTCAGTGTACTGGCATATGTTCTTGCTGTGTATAGCTTTAAGCAGCCAAGTTCGTTCTCAAAACAATGTGGCGATACTATCTCTGAATCTTAAAGTTGCCCTATTATCATGTCCTCTAATAAAATGAATTGACTGACAATCACTACAGCTAAAGCAACTGTGACTGTATCACAATGTACAGAGCAAACGCGAGGCCTTGCCAATTTCAGGGCATGCTACAAGGTCCTTACATAACTGTCCAACCAAGTGCACAACACAAGGTCTCTAATAACTATACGCCTCTATACTCAAAAGGTCTTGGGCACTCGCTTGAAGCAGTCAAGTCCATTTGCGCGGGAGTGAATCAGGCGTGGATCCAGCCCGTCCTCTCCACTCCGTCTCATCTCGTTGCGGAGAAGATTGGGTTGGTGTGATTTACTACAGGGCTGTACATCTTCTTTATGTGTTTTCTATAAGCGTAGCGCGTCTGGGAATGGCGTATGTAAATGAAGGATAGGAGGATGATGGTGAGGGATGGAGATAGGGAGGGAGGGAACAAAAGGGGGGAGGAGAAAGTGAGAGGCAGAGAGAGAAAGAGGCAGAGAAGGATGTGTGGTTGATGATGGGGGGGCAACAATCTCATCAGCACTCGTGTTCTTCAGACTCTCTCCACAACCTCCTGCATCGAGTAACACGTGTTCAAGTCAGTCAAGTGTTAAACTCTTTCTCTCTGACACACTCTGACTTTCTCTTCCTCTTTCAATCTCCTTCACTCCCTCATACAACTTCTTTCTCTCTCTCTGTCTCTCTCCCTCTCTCTCTCTCTCAACCAGAGCTTTTTCCTCTCAGATCTCCCTACAGAGTGATTCATCCATTAAGATTATTGATCAAAACAATCAGAGAGCATCAGGGAGAGCAAGAGACAGACACAGAGAAAGAAGTGAAGGAAATTCCAGAGACGTTGCCTCCCCAGCCTGCTAATCTCCCAGGGTGATGCACAGACAACTTCCATCCCTAAAGTGCCTGTCAATGTTGAACTTGTCCTGAACTTCTGGGCAGGGCATTTTGCTAACATGTCTGAGTGATGCAGACCCATTTAGAGTGGAGTATATTTAATATGCTTTTAAAGGAAATAAAGATAAATTGATTTGTTGTTGTTGTTGTTGTTGCTGTTGCACTTTTGTTTTTATTATTATTGATTTGTTTCTTTTCTTTCTTTGTTTTGACATTGGACATTGCCATTTTGGCTCAAGGGGAATGCATGATTGTTTTTTTTCTCCTATCAGGAGATTTTACACAATGTTTCTGAAGTGCAGTACAATCTAGCTGATGCAAACCCTGGGTAATGGAATTTGATGGAAAGTCCAGGAAATATTGACAATGCCAATCCCCTCGACCAAAAATGTCCACAATCATACATTTGTGTATGTGTGTGTGTGTGTGTGTGTGTGTGTGTGTATGTATCAAAAGTGGGACGGGGTATGCAAATGTGCAATCATGCATGCTTGAGTGTATCTGTTTCTATGAGTATGTGGGTGTGTGTTTGCATTGTGCAATACAGAGAGTGTAGACCAGCTTGGGATATGTACAGACGATATATATCCCAGTTTGAGTGAGTGATAAACCTTTCAACGGGGCTGCCGTGAATAATCCATTCCATTAATGTTCTCTCTCACAGGCGAACAATGGGCCTCCTCAACTATGACCAATAGAACTTCATTACTTCCTATTGTGAGAGAGCCAGCCTTCCCATAATATTACAGCAGCATGACCTTGACATCTTGTTAGAGCTAACATTAAACTTTACGAGCACTGCCTATAGTGTTTAACTACAGTACGTCTGAGATATATATGGAGTCCGCTCATATGGATATGGACACAGGATGGGAGGGGAACAAAGGAGGAGGAGGCAGAGATAGGCTCTATTTGGTTTAGTTGGCAGAAAACGCCAGAAGAGCTGGATCGCGATGACGCATGCACAGTGGTGTGCGGTTGTGTGAACAGCCATCCCGTTTGTTTTCGGGGCTTATGAACCGCTGAGGTTGAGAACCCATGTGTTTAATGCTGGCATAATATTCTGTCTGCTTGTCCGAGATGATTGCTCTAATCCACAGGCCAATATCTTGACAGCTAAAGTGCCATAGAGTGTAAAGTTATACCTATGCATAAGCTGTGAGCTCTTCAGTTGTATGCCAGAGTTCATACTGTACAATGTCTCTTACTGTAATGTAGAGTTATAGTTCTGGCTTATCTTCATGTTTAACTGTGGCTGGCCAAAGCTCTAAGCTCATCAGGCTTATGCCACACTGCGTATCGTACAACGAACACAACCCTTAAATATTCTCTGTGCCTCAGTCCCACTTGTTCACAGCAATTACAATGAAATGTTGGCCTGTGATTAGGGACTTACGCCTGGCAAATTAAAATGCCAGCCCTGCGAACCAGTAAGAAGACTTTGCTATCGTTAAGTTGACAGGCAGCGCTATATTAAATTTATACCACAATGGGCATGGGTTTATGAATATTAGATTTATGCACTCACAGAGAGAGAGAAACCTGATTGCGCTTTTACAACTTCTGTGGATTAAAAATGAAAAACTACCTGTGGAAATGAAAGGGGGTAGAGTCGGGGTGGAGCGTACTAAAGAATGCCATTGGCTACAATATGCTAACTGAACCAATAAAAACTCTAATCGAGACACAATCAGAATGGGAACAATGCTGAGACGACCGACAGAACACCAGATAAAGCGTTATCAGAGATGCAGTAAATGTCCAATCATACCGGTATACTTGGTTAAGTCCATATTTCATCTGGTGAATCCAAGAGTAAAAATCTTTCATTTTGAGTGTATTTGAATAAACAAGACATTTCACTCTCACAACTCTTATCAAGTCGGGTCGTGATCAAAGCACAGCGAGTGCTATGTTAACAGAATAGGAGAGCAAATGTCAGGAAATGTCACCGTTAGATTAAACATATAGAGCAGTGCTATTTGTCTTTAAGGATATTCTGTGCAGTTCGGTCACTGTGTTGCAACTTCTAATGAAAATAACTGTAAACAATATATTCTCTGTTTCGTGTTTGTGTGAAATAATGTGTCCTGTGATATACTGTACTATAATCATCGGTATTCATTGTCAGTTCATCTCTCTCCCTCCCTCTCTCTGTCTCTCTCTGTCCTTCTCTGTGCAGCATCACACACACGAAATGTGATCAAAGGAGTGTGTTTGCAGTCGAAATGTTTTTGACATTTAAAGCGCCGCATGATATTCATTGCTATTAGAATGATGGTATGCAACTGTTTGTCCTCTCGCTCTTTCTCTGATGCTCTTCAGACCAAGGTTGTGTTTTGCTTTTCCATCTGTGTCTCTCGCTCCCCCTCTTTCTCTTTCATAAAGCGCGTCTCGTGGCTGATAGAAAGCCCCTGAAGGACACTAAAAACTGCATACATTTCAGTGTCTAAAAAAGGGAAAAAAAAATTGAAAAGCATTAGCATCACAAAAGGAGGAATGGTTGTATTGTCCTCTGCTGAGAGAGCAAGACAAAAGAGAAATAGTGTTTATCTGTGAGTGAGTGAGTGAGCGAGTGGGTGAGTGAGTGTGTGAGTGAATGAGTTAGAGTATGAGTGAGTGAGCATTGCAAGCACAGGAGAAGCCGATGAGTGAGTGAGAGAGAGAGGGAGAAAGAGAGAGAGAGAGTGGGTAAATGCTGCATCACCTTGCCTGTGGGATGCGTGTGTGAATTTGAGTCCTTTTTCAGCATGGCCTCACTCAAGTCATCGTCCCCTAAATATGGAAACTTGTCCTCCTGGACCTGCTTGCTGATTTAACAATACATGGCTAACACTACACACACACAGACACACGCATGCATGCACACACGCATTCACAGCCCATCCCAGCTCAGGAAGGCAGGCAGCTCTAAAAGAGCCCTGAGTCTCACTGAATTAGATTAGAGGGAATACAATATTTGACATATTTGGATTTAGCTGGTTAAGATGCGACAACAGAAGTGCACATTTTGCTAAGGCATTTTGAGGTTGTTTCCTCGCTGAATTCTTTGTATTTAAATGGAGTGTAGAAACCAAGAGAAAACTGGGTACTGCATCTTCAAAATAACATTCAAAGGCCAGAGAAATGAGGAATAGGCCTGCTGTCTTCTCAGTTTTTGAATTCCAAATGTATCCGATGCTCATGCGTCGACCCCCCCACTGTGTAATCTGAGGCTGGCACACAGCGATGTGAGATTCGCCACTGTTCAAGCATTTATCACATCTCTTTGAAGAGGAGATTTGGTGAATTGTCTCATAATTCTTTTAAATGACTTGTTTACGTAGAAATGAACTCCACTTGACTTGATGGCTCTGAATACTTTTGGCTATGTTAGTTTGTGGGTAGGTGTTCCTAATACTTTGCAAGCCCAAATAGTTTCCTTCATGAGGAAAGACGCTCCCTTTGAGTGAGCAGTGGCATATACTTGGTATCCCATGTGGGAGGCTTTGTGGTGAATCCCAGTCTTTTCCATGAGTAAATTCCAATTGAAAAGACCTAACAAATTGAATGTGTACCTGCTTTTGTTGTAATAAAAGGTTAGTTGAATCAAAACACTTAAACTCTCCCAGATGAAATGAAGCCAATAAACTTTGCTCCATTGGCTAATGTGCCATAGTTCTTGTTGACATGGTGTCTTTTTACCTCTTACTGCCATTGTGCCAAAGAAAAATGCGGAAATTGTTTTTTTTTTGGGGGGGGGGTTTGTACAAAATTGAATAAGCAATATCATATTCTTGCCTAATTTCATGCTGGGGGTAATTTTGAACAGATTTGTGTTTACCATATGGCCTGAGATTGGATTTACAACATGGCTCGATACAAACCCCTGAGACTCTTGATTCTGATTGATTTCTTGTTTGCTACATTTTCTATAAAATGTCTACCGTTCACAATACTTTGCTAAGGTGTTCAAGGTAAAATTCAGTTCATGGTCCATTAAAAGAAAAGACATCTGAATACATAGATCAATGCAATTTTCATAATGTCATAAACCTTGCAGCGATACGCATACGCAAAAGTTTTCTTTTTTAATCAGTTTATCAAGTAATAATGTAGTTGGCCTAAAACATGCTTTTTTTTGCGTTGTCTTTTTCCCCTTTTTTTTCAATTTTGTAATTTGCAATTCCCAATGTGCTCCACAGTCCGATCGTTGTGCGACCCCCATCAGCTGGGGAGCGAAGACTACCACGTGTCTCCTCTGATTCCTCCTCTGACGAGGAGTCGCTTTTCAAACAAAAGATAGTCAAAGACAATGTCCTTACTCTAAACAGGATGGAGTTGAAATGACTGATGTGACAATCCCGACTGATTTAGAGGTAAAAATACATCCCAGAGCTTTATAAAATGAGGGTGGTATTGGAGGCTAGAATTTATATATATAATTTATATATTTATGTAATTTATTTATTAGTTAGCAAGTCTGCTCCAAAAGGGAATAAGCCATAGATGTTCCAAGGAAATAAGTACTATCACCAAACCTCCTATTGTGATACTAATTCAGAGAGGGCATATGCTTTACACGAAAGCCTACTTGATACACTCAGTTTATTGGGTTACGCACTGACTATGGAAAACAATCTTAAGCGTACAAGGCTTTCTCCTTGTTTATTGACCCTGTCAGTTGTTTTTGCCTCAAGGTTCATTTCTGCAGTACACTGTGTGTGTGTGTGTGTGTGTGTGTGTGTGTGTGTGTGTGTGTGTGTGTGTGTGTGTCTGTGCACTGCGCTCACAATCATATGTTGTCATAAGTGCAAACCAATTTACTCACAATCAATAAATATTTGCTGTTCTTTGGTATCACACTAACTGAATCTCCAAAGAGTCATAGGGACAGAGAGAGAGAGAGAGAGAGAGAGAGAGAGAGAGAGAGAGAGAGAGAGAGAGAGGAGAACGAGCTGAGTTGCAGCTGATAACGGCAGCAATATATAATTTCTACCTCCATCTGACATCTGGCAATCTTTTCAGGCCATACACAGGTGAGATTAGTGATTCACATGCATACACATACACATGCACAAATATGCACGTTCATGTGTACACGCACACATATGTACACATTCTAGGTGTAAAACATATACTACACTATATAAGCTCTCACTAAGGAGGTCTCTCTCTCTCTCTCTCTCTTTTTTCTCTTTGAATGTTATTGTGTACTGCATATAAAATGTGTGTAACCCTTGTTACCAGCAAACATTAATTCCTTCACACAGTTTACTGATCCTCACTCTGCGATGGAGGCTCTGGGTACAGGAGCTGAACACACAGCAACCCAGTTCCTCTGTCCAGGCACTGACTCTCTCTCTCTCTCACACACACACACACACACACACACACACACACACCTAGACTGATATTCATCTTGATGCTTTGGCAATATTGTCTGTGAACTTTCATGCCAATAAAGCACATTGAATTGAATTGAATTGAGAGAGAAGCTACTGCTGCTGAAGCTGTTATGTCAATCCACTACACTGAGTGGTGCACAATACTCACATTTACCCTGATATCTATCAGCATTTCTGCATTAGAACACACTGGAATGCTACAATACAAAATGATGTATTGTTTCGTTGAACTTATCTTGCTTATTCAAAAGTAGCTCTCATTTTCTGTATTTTACAATGTATTTACATAACAACAAAATTGCAATACATTTTGACAGATGGTTCTGTTGCTACCAATATGTCTGCCATTCACCTGACCTTGACTGGATATTAACTGATGATATTGGTGGATTTGGATTTTACAACATGAGATTTACAACATAAATAACCCATTGTAAACAGAAGGAAGCAAGTGCCTGGTCTTTTTCTTGCAGCAGGCCTATTAGTTGTTTGTCTTTAATGACTCGGTCTATTAAATGCTACTTTTGTGTCTCTGTGATTACACCATCATTTAAAAAGAAGAAGTTCTAATAAAGACTAAATGTTTCTAATAGTAAATGGTTACCACTCAGTCTAATGACAGCATTTGTCCTTTACCAGTGATGCAGCTCTTTTTTGTTGTTTTGTTCTTTGTCTCTCTTTCTTTGTGGCTCATTTTTTGACTCAGATAAAGAAGAAAAGTGATAAAAATGTATCAAACCAGATTTCATCCAGAGCCACCCATGCAGTAAACTAAATACCAACCAGTCAGCCAAAATAATATTATCCAGACTATACAGTCATATTTCAGCTTGCAAGTCAATGGCTTTTCTTTTTTATGTAAGACACTGTTGTTGTTTTCTGCTAAAGCTGTAAGGCAGACTTCCAGATAACAAGGGGCTGCCCAGATGTGGTTTTCAAAATCTGTACTGGCTCAAAATCGCTGTGAAGCTCTTTAGAACTTTATGGCAAATAATGACTGGAAAGTAATTTCCCCACTCTATTGGTTTTCAATTTGGAGTCCATATCTTACCGAGTAGACTCAGTAGCAATTCTCTCTGGGAAGGTTTGTTGGCCACACAACGCTGTTTCCCAAATATATGTGGTTTCATTGTAGTTTAGCCAGAGATGTTGCTTAAAATATGACCCAGGAATCAAAATGGGTCACAGGCCTGTTTCTGGTTGGTCCTCATGGTATGAGTGCTAATATATTTTGAGCGTAGATCCTACGGGGAGACTGAATATACAGTCCCGAGATGAAGAAGTTTAAGAACTCTTCATACAGGGTGGAAAGAGACTGATATAGATGCTTGCATAATAGATAATAATAGATTGAGAAACTCCAGGTTGCTAGAGTAAAGAGTGACAAAGACACTAGGCTACTTTATCAGCTAACTGTATACAGTACCTGCTGGTGTAACAGACACTAAAATTTCCCAAACTACTCCAAACGACAGTACTCTCCGATGTGCTGGAGAATTAACTGGCAAGTATTCTCCATCTATCTCTATCGTTTTTAATGTGCTCTATCTGTAACGGGTTGGATGGAATGACAGAGAAACTATTGTTGCAGATTTGCTGGGACAAAACAGTCCCAGCAAATCTGTCTTGGTTTCAGTTTGCTGTTCTGAACAGTATAGGAAGTAATGGCCGGATAAAGGACTTTTCCCCCTGCACTCCATCTCTCTTCTGGCTTTCAATTTGGAGCGGATATGTTGCCGGGTAGCAATGCTCGCCTTTCTCTCTGTGGACGTGTATGATAAAGCTGCTGTTGTTGCTACCTCTACTGACAACACTGGCCGGCAGGATTACCCCAGTTGCTGTATTGCTTTCACTTAACTCTACAGAAGGAGATCAGTAAAAACCGTTAGCTAAAGATACTGTGTTGCTGCTTCGTAACTGAAAGGCAAGCTAACAACAGCAGTTTCTCTGTTTTATTTGAAGAGAAGTATTGCTCCCGTGCAGGGTTGTCAGCACAAAAGTAGCACTTTTAAAGTACACTTTAATCCTGTTTGTAATCCGTTTGTATCGGTTCAATTTGGACCGCCGAGACACTGCCCACACTTTGTCTATTTTGGCTGTCTGCAGGCTAAAATAGCTTGGTTTATAGAAGCTGTGCATCATTTTCACCTATCTGTTTTATTTGTACAGTAGGTATACTGATTGGGGACGCCTTCTCTAGGGAGCCAGAGGAAAAGGTGTAATGTTCCCCCTGATCTGCATTTTTGGAATAGCAAGTTAATGTTGAATCGATGTTAAAATATTAGCATTGTTTCAATTACACACCCTGAAATAAGGCTGATCCCACAGCAATGTTATTTCATTCAGTTAATTTGATGTTAAATCATGTCATTCAATCATTCACATATATTTGACACAATATAAAATTAACACGGATTTATGTACATCAGGATTCTATGGAAACTTAACAGTAAAACACAGTGTCAATCTCTGCTCCTTTCAATTTGACACTAAATGGGCCTGCAATTTGTATGGTTTTTTAGCTAACAAGTCAACAATGTTAGTTGCATTGATGTATTAACATTGAATCAACATTCTATGTTGATTCAATGTTAGTCTGCTATCTTTGCCTGCAGAATACACTGTATATCTTCTTCTCTTTTTTAAGCTTACCATCAGTTCTTGATATAGCATGTTTACACGTTTGAGAGTATTATCTCTTGCATTTTATATGACAGTATGTGTTGCCACAGTCATTCATGCAAGCAAGGACTATAGTTTCCTCTAGCCAAAGAATGGTATCTCTACCAGAGGAGCAACTTTAATCACCTTTTACTTTGTGAGATACGAACAGAATCACAAATGACAAACTGTACTCTCTTACACAAGAGATACATAATCCAAACCTGAAGGCTATGTCCTGACCCAGTTTAAGTGTAAAGTTTCCCCAAATCTGTGGTCAGGGGTCAGATGTAAAGCATTTATCTCTATGGGTTTAGGTAAGCGTTTAGGGAGGACACACTGTCTCTAGATCTGTGCCGATAGGCAGCTTTATCTGTGACCCCAAACATGACACTGGGACTTCCTGTACACAGGGAAAGTCCTGTGGGCCACAGCTGTGTGCTGCGTCAACAGTGAAGGTTCCTCCAGGCATGCAGAGCTCCAAACACACTCACAGGAGTCATTCATAATACTATATCTGACTTTAATCAGATTTGCCAAATAAAAGGCCATGTAACCCTGTGCACAAGTATACGTAATGCATGGTCACTGGTATAGTGAGGCCCAATGTTTACATTTTGACTTATCCTAATTTGTTTTTATTGCCCTCTTAAGTCACTTCAAAGGTTTAGAAAAGCAGCTTAATTTGTACCCAGTGTCAATGTCATGCATATATTCATCTTAATTTTGAAAAGAAGCATGTCCATATTTCAAACCTGATAGGCCAGTTTTATAGCTGTGCAGATACATAGGTTACTAAATCACTATTATTGGGACTAAGGTTGATTGATTGATTTTATCCCAGCTCAGCTATTGTGAGTCTTGTGCTTTGTTTGGCTTCTTTGTGTTTGTCTTACATCATTTTGTTCTACGATTGATTGTTGATCAGTTAGATCTAGTTAGGCTCATTTTCTGTAAAGTCCTTTGAGAGATGTTTGTGATAAACGGCTATATAAATAAATTAACTTGAACTTGAACATGGGTCCAAATTTCATGTTGCAATGTGTGTATAGCAGACATATTCCTAAACAAACTCAGGTGTTCTACATGCAAACTACAAGCAAACAAGCACAAATACATTATTCTCTCATCACATAAGGGACAGTAGAACATAAAATGAATTTCATTTGCATGGTGATGAGATCAGCTTCATGGACATTATGGGAAATCGTGTTAAAAAATTTGCCTCTCTGGATTGCTTTGTTTCATTCAGTCTAATCCAGGTTTACTTCTCTATCCCTCGTTCCTGTTTTGTCAACTCTGCATTGTTTAAGTTGCTTTACTCAGAGTGGTACACCAAACAAAAATCTCATCTCATCCTGAATTTACACCCTGACTTCAATTTTGCATCATTAGTGAGGCTGAAACTGCAATCCCTTAAGTGGGAAGTAACATGGGAGTATTTTGTCAGATGATCCCTGTTGCACATCTGAGCTCCATCATTAGATAGTTGCAACAGAACTGTCAGGCAACTTATGTTCAAAAGAGGATTTTTTTTTTTTTCCCCCTAGAACGCTCACAGCAGGTGAGTGAATGGCCAGTCAATACCAGGAGACCACACACACACACACACACACACAGAATCTAAGTATAGCACTGTCTGCGTCCAACTAAAGTAAGCATTTCAACCATTATAGCCAATCTCTTTCCTGATACAGCAGCTTTCCTTTAGTTCTCTTTTATCCCTCTAGATCACTGTTGCTACCCTGCCTCATTTCATTTAAACTACCTCTCTGTATCCCTCGGTTTCACCCTATCCTCAGTCGTTTACTTCTTCTACCCCTCTCCCTATCTCATTACATTCTGTCCATTTTCTTCCCTTCCCTGCAGCTTTTCTGTACCTCTTCCCTGTTGAACTGTATCCATCTTCCTTTGTTTACTTAGGTCTTTATCTCTCTATCCCTGCTTCCTCTGGTATAGCCTCCCTTATTCTCTTCAAATTTCCCTCCATCCATCCGATATTGTTTGTATCCATCTGTTTCTTTCGGTCTATCACCCGTCCCTCATTCTCTGAGCCCTGGTTTTATCTGTCTATCTTGAGCTCATCTTCGCTCTGTCTGGTGCTATCTGCATCAGAACACAGAGGCCCACACTAGCAAGTATCACTCTCTTTCTTTACTACATCTCCTCTCATTTTTCCTCTCATTTTTCATTTTTTCTCCTCTCCCTTTCTTTCTCTCTCTCTTTCTGTCTTTCTTTCTCTCTACATCTGCCGATCATTCTCAAGTTAAGCATCATTTTCCCTTGGTAAGTTCCATGGGAAGAGTATGTGTGTGTGTGTGTGTGTGTGTGTGTGTGTGTGTGTGTGTGTGTGTGCGTGTGTGTGTGGCCATGGTCAGTCTGTGTGTGCACAATACAAACTGACTGAGCAAAGATGCTGAGACCTTACTGTTTAGAGGGGACAGGAGTTCAAAACACACACACACACACACACACACACACACAACCATGCAGGAAGCCATGCAGGTAGGCTTAAGCACGCTTCACCGACAGAGAGACAGACAGGAATAACAACAAGAATGTGTGAAGAATGTGTGCAAGATGTGACCATACATACAAAAACAAGTTCTTAAAAAACATCAACAAAACTTTGGAGAGAGCCAAACTAGCCTTCCATTTACCCCCCACCGCCTCTCTCCAAAAAAAGAAAAAAAGAAAAAGAAATGCTGGTGAAGACATGTTGTTGAATCAAGGCTACATTTGTGTTTCTTTGTACAGAAAATGAGAATCACTTCCTATTCCCCAACAGCTGATAAGCCTGCCAATTTCAATAACAAAAGGCCCGTCTTTGTTTCTGGAGAGTGGAATCTGCCACCTAGCATGAATAGAGCGAGTGTGTGAGGTGGAAAGGGCGGGGTCATCTGTATCTGTGTTGTAGAAGTGAGATGCACAGGAGGGCCTTCAATTCCCTCCACCTATCAAGCCACACATACACACACGCACACGCACACACACACAAGCGAAACAGCTAGACTTAGGCAGAGAGACAGAAACAGATTGAAGTGGTTAGTCATAATGTTTTGTCATTTAGCCGACAGCCACATTACATGCACTCTCCCTTTCATCCCCTTGCACGTTTCCTTGCATCTCCTGTCCCATTTGGCTTCTGTAGTGAAATCAAAAGCCCTGTAATAAGATGGAGATGCTGCCAACTCTAGTCATCCCTCTGGCTCTGACAAGCAGAGAGACAGGCAGGCATACACCCAGGGAAGCACACACAGACACACAGACACAAATACACAAAAAACACACACTGTAGAAGAGTGCAGGCAGTCAGATATCAGGACTGGGTGAAAAATATTGTGATACATCACAATACAGTGCGGTTGTGAATCTTCAATGTGTATGTCAAAATGTTATTACAAGTTATTGCAGTGCACTACAGAACCTAGAAGTGTTTATATTTAATTTGCCAAATAAGAGGAACAGAGATATTACATGTTTTTGCAACAATTTGTCCCCTAATCCATATCAATAATGCACATAATCACGAATCACAATATTAAAACTTAGACATTAAAACATAGTAAAATATGTATCAATTAATTGCAAAATTCACTAATATATACTGTATATAATATCAATAAAGTGGGACCCATAGTATCATAAACTAATCGTGAGATAATACTCAGCCCTTTCAGATATAAAAAGGAACTCACACACATGCATGCACACACACACACACACAATGGTAGTTCAATAGCCCAACTGATGCTCTTCTGATCTCAAGTTGGAGCCATCTTAATGTGACAGTTTCAGTAAACAGCTGGTCCTGTGGGGAAATCTGGGGCTGGTACACAACACAGGCCCATAGAGGTTTGATTTATCAGCACTGTAACTTTAGGCTACTTCAAATAAAGTAAACAAAGTTCAAACACATACACGCACACACATACACACACTTTAAATACAAATGCATAAACACCTGCTTTACATACACACACATTCTCTCTCTCTCTTTCTCTCTCTTTCTCACACACACACTTCAGACATATTCAGCCCATCCACAGATCATTGTCAAGGTCATTGTTGTAACAACATCTTACTCTGACTTGACATCTTTTATCAAAACTCATCAAAACTCTTATAATACAATACAATACACACAATATGTGTGTGCGTGTGTGTACATGGGAGTGTATATGTGTGTTTGTGTTTGAGTGTGTGTGTGTGTGTGAGCATGCACATTTGTGTATGCACATGTGTATGTCTGCATGTGCATGTTTGTGTGTGTGGGTGCATACAGTTATGTGTCTGAGTGTATGTGTGTGTATTACTGTCAAAATTCATCAAAGCTGTGGTCGGAAGCTTCTGGAACATTAACTCCGATGGGACTCTGAAGACAGATGCAGCGACAGCCAGGATTGGCAACCCAACCATCAGAGCAGCACAGCCCACCCATCACAACTGATGGACAAGCTGTCATTGAAAGACAGCAGTAAAAAAAAATGAGGTGTATAAAACACAACAAAGCAAAAAACAAAAAAACAGCTGCATAAAGAAACACGAAAAATAAAGGAGCTGGGTTGAAAGGGAAGAACATTGACAACAGTGTCCGTTGCTTCTTCTGCATCTTTGTTTCCCACCTGATGTTCCCTGGTGAACACAGATGAATGGCACAGTTTGATAGACCAAAACATGTCAGAAGACGTGCTGTTCAGGGACAGAGCTTGAACGGAGAGCTTTAACTAGCTAGAGACAAAAACTTCACAAAAACAGTGCTGTCACTGATTGACTAAATCAAAACCTATCCCAGTGGGTGCCACTGTCCTTTTTTCATACATGAGAACAAATACAAAATCATATTTCCCTTTAGACAAGAATCCCATTCCCACTGAAGTTACTTGGATAGCACTTAGATACCTTATTCACTACTAACAACTATGACCTGAATATGTCACTACCTATTCTTAGATTACTAGAATATTGGCCACCGAATGATGAGTTACACTCTAAGGCACAAACTCAACTCAAACTATGCAACAACTGCTGCTCTAAGCGATATTTCACTGTGGTAGAATAGTTTTCTTTTCCAGTGCACATATCCTCATGAAGTTCATGAAGATGTGAATAGCCAACTATGAGCAGTGGCCATTCTGGGTAGGGATGGGACGATATGCTTATCTCACGATACGATTCAATACACCATATGCAGTTCACGATTTGTTAAATGACGTATAACTGAAGTATAACTGTTCAGAATTGTGTTTGGCAATGACACTGGCTTGCTAGAATATAAACAACAATTAAAAAATGTAATTACAAAGTGCAAATAATCTAATTTTGATGGAGAGCTTGTGAAATTGTGACGGGTAAGCATCTCATTTGTGATTACTACAGCAGAATAAAATGTAACTAATACCTTGATTCATTTATTCTGCCCCATTTTTGTATTGTGATATATTGAATTTCGATACATTGTCCCATCCCTAATTCTGGGGCCCCATAGTTACCACCTCTCACTCACGTAAAAGTCAAAAATTTGATCCTCTAACACTTATACAAACAAGTAGACCAATGTAAAATGATTCCACTCTGTGTCAAGCGTCCTATTTTACACAGAACTACAGTAGTTTTGGTTGTTTATAGCTATCAGTACAGTTCATATTGAAATTGGACAAAATGCCCAGGGCCACTATTTGTTGTTTTGTTTGTTTTGTTTGTATTGTTGTGCAAGCTAAAAATACTTGATGGTATATAGAGACGTTAAAGACAAAAGACAGGCAAAAGATAAAGATAATTATTTATGAAATATGTGTGAAAACATCATTAAACAATGCCAACAAAGTCCATCAAATGCCACACACAAGCACAACTTCAAGACTGATAAATTGAGAGATGTGCAGAAGTGACAGAGTGTGAATATTGATGGGATACGATATACGTTCAGGCCAGACCACCTAGTGTTTGGTGTGTGTGTGTGTGTGTGTGTGTGTGATTGGGTGTCAATTGGATGGCTATATTTAGTCCCCCCAGCTGTGACGAGGTTTGATTCCTTTGTGTTTCTTTTTAAACGAACTCTTCTAAAAAAAATTATCTGCTGTCACTACAATTCTCTATGGACACTGAAGACCGTATAAAATGTTTCACCCCCACAGAGGCACACACACACACACACAGAGAAAACACATGCATGCAAAAGATGGTTACACACAGAGACAGTTGCACACACACATACTGTAAAATGACAGTGACCTCAACTATACACAGTAGTACAATAGTATACTCCCTCCTAGGCAGTAATTATTTATTTATTTATTTTAATCTTGACATGAACATATGTATTATTTTGATTACCAAAGTATGTCAAAGTATACTTTACATTATGTTACTAGTGTTTTCATGTCTCTTAATTTGATATAAGCCAATAAGGCCTAGATCTATATTTTGAATTGTTCAGACAATCCACCGACTAGTCGAAAAAATTGCCGTTTGCACATCCCTACTTTCTTTAGCACTCAGTAGTATTCCACTACCTCAGGAGTAAATCCATCTCCTGAGCAGTATACCCTGCACTCAGTGATATACCCACCTAATAAGCAGAAGAAGTAGTTGTATTATCTTATTGTTCCCACTGCAGAATATTCCTGAAACACTGTCACAGAAAAGATATGATACACCCAACAAAGAACAATGACACTGCTCACATATAAACAACAGAACTTCTGTTCATATACAGAACAGAATGCATCTGTAACACATAGTAACATAAAGTAAAAGAAATAGATCAGTGCTTGTGTTAATGCTTAGCCTCATTGCAATGGAAAATAAACAACCACTTGAAACTCTGTGTAGCCGTTCTGGGAAGTATAAAGTGTTTGCATAAACAACTCTTGTGTTTACAAGAGCATACTCAGCGTATTGTGAAGTGGGCATGGGCAATATTGCCCATGAGGGTATAAACTTACACGACTCTCTTATTGTACAGTATATCCAGCTCTCCGGTACTATGCCCATTTTGTCAACAACCACTGCACTGTTGCGATAAAGTTAAATCAATCTTTTCGGTTTTGTGTTGTTTGTTATGACACCTTCTCTCAGCGCAGACCCTGCTTGGCCAGACCTCTGACACTTCACAAATAGAATTTTGCTGAGAGAGCTGAGAAGGAGAGAAAAAAGAGGAAGAAAGAGAGAGAGTGGGAGAGAGAGAGAGAGAGAAATAGAGAGAGAAGTGGTGGAGAAAGGGAAAAAGAGAGAAATAGAGAGAGAAATGGTAGAGAAGAGGACATGTAGGGGAGAGAGAGAGAGAGAGAGAGAGAGAGAGAGAGAGAGAGAGAGAGAGAGAGAGAGAGAGAGAGAGAGAGAGAGCAATGAGGACAAAATGAGAAAAAACACAATTAGCTCATGTGCTTACATTTCTGTCTCTCCATTTATCAACCCCTGGCATTCTCCCACACTGATTAACTTTGTTCTCTAATGCTACTTTAGTTCTTTCTGTCAAAGCATTTCCCTTTTAACATTTAGGCAAAAAAAAAAAAAACACAAGGTGATTTTTGTGTTGTTTTTCATTGCTGTTCGCCCCAAGCCGGTGACCTTGGCTTTGAAAATTATGCAGTTGAATTCTTGGGAAAGTAAACAAGACAGACTAATAGATGGAGGGAAAGGAAACTGATGCTGGGACATGACAGAGGTGCTGAATTTGGCTTTTAGAGACAAAACACATTGACATGTTGAATATGCAGCAAGCGAATGGTTGATATTTTATAATTTGGCAGCTCAAAACAGGGGTGTTCCACATGGGTACACATACACACACACCTTCTCAAACCCACCAAACACATACACAGGGCAAGATCTAAAAAGGTTCCTCTTATTTAAAAATTATTATTATCATTCTCTGCCATCAATATTAATCCCGCTGCTCTGAACCGAGACACGCGTTTGCACACACACATGCATAAACAGAGCAGAAATAACTGAATCTTGAGGAGGAATGGGATCCTGTATAAAGACTGAGTGGAGAATTACCCAGTTGGAAGACTGCCAGGGAGAGACACTGAGAGGGAGAGAGAGAGAGAGAGAGAGAGAGGGAAGGGGGAATAGAGAGGAGAAATTGGAAATGAGGGAGAAAGAGAGGGGGGAAAGACAGAGCTGAAAATAGGGGGAGATATGGTTACAGAAAGAATTAATATCCCAAAGAACCATATGGTTCCTTGGGATATTAAAAGGTTCTTAATTCTTAGTTATTGGATGGTGGGTGATGGCATAAATGTGGAAAATAATCAAAGCCCTCCATAGTATATATTGTGCAATTGCAAATGAGGCTATACAAGGGCAGATAAACAAAAACACAATTCGGCACCCTTTATTTTTCTGTGTGTAGGAGATTCAGAGAGAAGGAAATGAAGAGAAGAGAAGAGAAGAGAAGAGAAGAGAAGAGAAGAGAAGAGAAGAGAAGAGAAGAGAAGAGAAGAGAAGAGAAGAAGGAATAAAGAGAGGTATTGAAGTGGACGTGAATCACTATGTAGAACAGGTGGATGAGGAGTGTTGGGTAATTCCTGTCACATGGGTGATTTCGTAACGTGAGTCCTGGCCCCATTCCCAGCTCTATAATCTAAATCTAAATCATACATGAACATGTTACGTTAAGTAAATCCAAGATCCACGCAGTTTCCCCTTTGCCATCAATGATGTCAAATCGCTATTTTAACCAATTTATCCTCACAATCCCCACTGACCTAAACTCTCCAAATCATTCATTATTTCCTTCTCTACGAGCTGGTTAGCAGAAGACTTATGTCTTGATCCTGTGTAACTCAGTTAGTAGAGCCTGGCACTAACACTGCTTAGGGGTAGGGGTTCAATTCTCATGAACTCAAGGTACTGTAATGTGTTTTGGACAAAAGTGTGTATCTTGTGTCATATGTCAGGGTTTCGTTCCAAAATGTTCACTCCAAAAAGATCTACTGAACTGACAATAACTGAAGATCTAACATAGATAGCGAAGAGCTTTGAGTGTTCAAATAAACGTCTTGGCTTCCACACACAAGACAAGTTGGATATTTACTCAGGTATATCGAAAGCCTTCCACTAATCTCTCTGCTTCATCTATTCTCTCATCACTTCCAATCTCCTGAGGTATATAAATTGTTGCAGTCATATTTGCGGATATCTGCATTTTTTTTTACCGTCACATCCCACCACCACCACCACCCCACTCTGCTCTGTAGTTGATGATTTATTAAACGGCACAGGAGGTGTCACGCAAGCTCATGACAAACCCAACCTGACATGGCATGCAAGCCACTACCCATCATACTTCAAACTAGTTCACTGCTTCATTCAATTGAGCAGGTAATCCTCAAATCAATAACTGATAATGAGAAGCTGTTTCTCCCAGTTTTGACACTTTCCAATGTCTTTGCAAAGGAGGGACGGGCAGTCTACTGTGCAACTTCATGTTTTAAAATAGGTTAACAATACATTAATATACTATTGATACATAAAACAGTTTTGAATCCCAACTTCCATCCCCGTCTTTCCCTGGTTGGTGTATTACCTGAATTCATTTGACATTTGAATGCTACACAGTGCAGAAGCAAGCTAGGAGCCAGTCCCAAAGAAAAACTTCAATCTCTGTGCAGTTCGGCGTTAAAATGTAAAATAGATTTATTCTTATCTATTCCATTCTGATCTCTTCTCTTCCCAACAAACCCCAATATGTATGCAGTCCAACATTCCTCCCAGAAAAAATAAACTTATTCTACTCTGCTGCCCACAGACATCATTCCCTCTAAGGGCCAATTGAACAGTTTGTTGGAAGACATTGACAATTCAACACATGAACCATCTCTGACTCTCTGGTACAGCGTTTTACTGACTGCACTGCAGCAGTGGTCTCACTGCACACACACACACACACACAAAACGCGATATGTACACAAATACACACACACACAGAAAGAGAAAGGGAGTGAAAACACAACACCAAAAAAATAGCAGGACATTCAGGCTGAACTAACTACACTAAGCTGTCCAAAAATAATAAGAATAAAAAAAAAAATGTGTGTGTGTGTGTGTAAGGAGGAGGGGTGGGGTGGGGTGGGTAGGGGCTAAAGGGCAACCATTATCATGGGGACTGTAACCAGGATGGCAGGATGGAGAGGGAGACTGTCGATGTTTCTAAATATCTATAAATGCCAGCTAACAACAGCAACAAAGGCTATTCTAGTAGCTACGACTGCTAATGGGCATATCACAAAGTTAGCATTGAGAGTACAGTCACTCCTGACTGCCCATTAGGCTGGTTCCCCCTCAAAGGGCCCCGCCAGAAATTTCGATGATGAGTTTGTGCTCACCAACATCCTACAATTCAAATATTCCTTTTTTGAGTTGGCACAAGTAAACAACATCGGCATCATCATTTGTTTAAAATAACCCGATCAGGAGAAACCCAAATAAGATTTCCGGCATATGCTGATATTAGCCAAGATAATAATGCATATACCTTATCCCATTTGCTGTTTGTTTTCTGCCTGCATTCAGTGCCCATGGCAATATTCAGAAAATTATGTTTATTTATGTATGCAGGGATATTAGTGAAATTAGGGATAGAGGTGCAGCTTATCCCGGATAAGACCTTAACAGGGAGCTTTTATCCAGAATACTGTATGCATGTGAACACATTCAAGTTTATCCTGGAAGTAACTATACACACAGTATCTGAGACATGCAAAGCAGCTGGATCAGGAATTATTTGACTAAAAATTCCAGCAGAATATTCCAATTTTCAAGCGCTCATTTCCTCAATGAAGTTATCAAAATTCCATGGCAGCTTTCTTAAATGTGCTGAAGGAGAAAACAGTGGCACTCTACTCAAAACAGTGGACTCGCTCTCCATCTTCCATTACGGCTGAAAACTCATTTCATGTCCTCCTCTTCCCACTGAATCACATGCCCGCTCCTATATATTCCTCATCTGCTTGCTCTAATATATCTTTTTCTACCGCTTCTCATTCCTGGGTCACAGGAATGTTATCAGAGCACTATGACCTTGTGTTTTTAGTCTTATACCAACAACACTAAACTGAACCATGAGATACAGTTAAGACATTTTTACTGTTCAGGTTGAAGTTTAATCACACATGTATCAGTGCAAGCGCATCCCTCATTACTGTGAAGTACTCTTGCACCAGGTAACAAAAAGTACTGCCTATTGTCCTCAAATAACGTTTTGCTTTCCCCAATGTAACATTACTATTGGTTGCTTCTAATATAAGAATTGAAGCATATTCTATTGTTGCATGCATTGTAAGTAATTCTGGATGAGAGCCATGGCAACATGCCTAGTTTTGGCCCAACCCCTAGTATGGGTTATGTCCTTTCTATCCCTTCTAACTGTAAGGTGAACACCATGTCCTCGTGATTGCATTTGGTTGAATCCTAGCTATGCAAACACATCTTTCTCGACCCACTTTCCAGCTTATTTTAACAGTCTGTCTTCATAAAATCTAAAAGTGAAAAATGAGAAGGGACTACTCAATCTCCCTGACAAAAAGAAAAAAGAAGTAGTAGTTTGTATCGGCCTCCCACTATCTTCCTCTCTTTTTCCCCAGTATAGCTTTTCTTCCTTCCTACTCTGGAGAATTGGTTGGTGATTAGTATAATCTGCTGGTAAAATTACTGTATTCTGAAGCAACCGACTTCATCGGCTGAACCTAACCAGCTCCATTCTGAATGCAACGCAAAAGTAACCAGGATTTTCTCGCTGATATAAACAGCTAATCTGCTGCTACATTCTGTCTAGTTTTCTGTCCATTTTGAGAGATGATAGTTCCAGACTGATACAATATAACTTTTAAATGAATTTCTGCATTTTAATATTAATCTATTAATGACTTATTAATTTCTAATTGCCCTCAGTTCTCCTCAGATCTTATTCTTAATTTTCCTGTTTCATTTTCTCATTTCTCCCACTCCGTACCTCCTCTCTCATCTCCCCCCCCCTCCATCTCTCTTTTTCTCTGTCCTCTTCCACCCCTCCTGCCATATCCCACTTCTCTTTCCCATTCCCCCACTCCCTCGCCGCTCCACCTCCTCCTCTCCAACCCCTGGGGTTTCTGTGACACTTATCAAGATGAAAAAGCTTAAAAACGTTTTAATTTGCAAATCCCTGGGGTATCATGCAGCCTGTCGTCTCACAGGATGTTACATATACATGAATACATCAGCGGCCTTTGAAACGCCTCTACGTTGCATCTTATCACTGAGCTAGCTAACTTTCCTTTGACGTGGTTACCGTCCTACTACTCTCTCTTTCACTTTACTGTTCCACTTTACATACACGTATGCACACACACACACACACACAAATAGATACACACACTTCCATCTAATTATCCATTTCTCTTTGTCTCCAATTCTGTCTCTCCCTCCTTTTCTCCCACTATTGTTAATTTAGCCAGTATTCATATCAATAGTGAAATACATCCGCCAAATCAGGCTCTTAGACCATCATCATCATCGTCATCGTCATCGTCATCATCATCGTCATCATCGTCATCATCTTCATCATCATCATCATTATCAACATCATTGTCATCATCTCCATCATCATCATCATCACAACGAAATAGTAAATAGGCTTTATTTTGTTTCAGTAATACATTTCATTGATGAATTTGAGAAATCTTCACTTTGCCTCCCTTCCATTTGAATCAAGGTCACTTAAAAGCATTCCTCTACGACAACTTTAAGCAGGGTCAAAGGGCAAAGACTAACCTTTTGAACCAATGATGACATTTTTTTTAAGCTAAAAGAAATTTAAAAAAAAAGAAGACAAATCTCTGTGGAGGTTGTGTTGTTAAACGGATTGCACAAAAAGTAACATCATTTGAAAGAATAAATAAATCATTTGGCAGATATCTAAACCGAAATCCTGAGTTTGATTTCCCAATTTAGCGCCCTCTGAGGCCTCAACCTGTTTACCCACCGGTCAGTAAACAGAGGAAGGAGAGAGAAAGGACAGAGCTCCGTTTATTATAATTAAATACAAATAGGTTTAATAAACCCTGGATAATCACCAGAGCCAGATATGATAAACACATTGGAACAAAACGAAAGGGACTTTTGGTGGTTACACTACATTTTCCCCTGCATCAGGCTCTCTCCCTTTCACACTCCCTCAAACCTCTCCTAAATTTCAATTCACATTCAAAGATAATATATTAACAATCATCAATCAAACAATCAGACGCATATACACAATGGAGCCTACACTGGCTGTGTGCGAAGGGACCAATTTTCAGTAACAGAAAGCCAATTTGGCTGTTGAATTGTATGAGTGTGAGAGGCCTTAGAGCCAGGGCTTAGCCAGGAAAGAGAAGAAAAACCCTGGCAGGAGGCTGAGTGAAGGGTTGGGCCAACTGGGGCTGAGGCTGGGGGATC
Source organism: Centroberyx gerrardi (assembly GCF_048128805.1). Classification (NCBI taxonomy): domain Eukaryota; kingdom Metazoa; phylum Chordata; class Actinopteri; order Beryciformes; family Berycidae; genus Centroberyx; species Centroberyx gerrardi. The sequence continues at coordinate 22,949,649 of NC_136004.1, forward strand.
AGGAATACAACTGGGAGCTTGAGGTGCAGCAGGCAGGCACTTTCAACATCACAAGTTTGAATCCAGCTGTCTAACTTTGTCACATGTCATCCAATCTCTCCCTCCAGCCTTTCCCATGTGTCTCCCACAAAATCTAACTAATGAAGCAGAAATGCTTCACAGATATATTCATAATAATCGCAAACCTGGGAGTTAAGAGGCGTGAATGTGCACTGAAGTTGACTGAAAGGTTATAACCAAAGCATAAGTATGTTGTTCGTATGGATGGCCTCAATGAGGAAAAAAAACCCTAGAGCTTAATTTACACCAAGTCATTTGCACAAAATGCTCACAATGGGTTTGCATTGTGCCTCATGTGGGGGATTGTGGGTATCCATGGATCGCAGAAGTGGTCTGCAGATACAACATGCCCTTTTCACATTCCATTGGTTACATATAATTGCAGAAATTCCTGCACATTCCACAATAATAATGATGCGGGCCATGCAAAGAACATAAAGCCAAATCCTGGCAATGGTCAACTCCCTCTCCCTTTCGTTGTCTCACCCATTGATTCTGTTTGGCCCTTCTCCTGTATCTGCTCTTTTCCTCTCTACAGTTTCTGTGTCCCTTTGCCCCATCCACATACAACCACTCCACACATTTGTTTCTCCCTGATTAATTTAAAATTTTGATTTCAATTTGCTTTAATGGCATGAAATCTAAGTACATTTGTGTTGCCAATGTATATAGGGGAAATAATAAATAAAGAAGAAGGAAAGAGAATGGTAATAAAAATACATAATGGTAATAACAATCTCTTCTTAGCTATCTCCTAATCTGCTGATCTCCCGATCCCCAAGTTGGGACAGAAAGAAGGCTGTTGGGACAGAATGAAGCAGTTAAAGGTGCTATGTGTAACATAGCACATCAATAACTTATTACCAAATTAATTTTGTGACATAGACAAATGAGACGACTGCTGACAAAATTGGCACCCTCTACTGGCCTGTACACTGCATTTTTCATAATGTGCCAGAATTATGAAATTGCTTTACTAAACAAAGGGAGATTGTTTTACGGCACAAAATAGAAGTATGGGCGCTGTTCTACCTGCACAAACGGGCCTAAAGCTTTCAGAGTTTCTCGTAATGGCAGATGGTGGAACAAGTGAAAGGTCGGCGGAAAAGTCACTTCCAACATGTTTGTCTTCTTCATTAAAGAGAAAGAGAAAACAAACGCATGAGGAACAACACAAGGGGAGACAGAGCAGCAAGTAGCAACATCCTGTTTGTGAGAGGAGGTAATAGGTGTTATGTGACATGTGGGCTTAATTTTGAGAAACACAAGCATTAACAATACTACTGGGATGAGATATGGGCTACCAATTGTATCAACCATGGTCTCATTTGTTCACTGCAATTATACCCAGGTGTCACAATTTGACAATGATATATGATGTCAGTGTTTCCCACAGAATTCGAATGTACTTGTGGTGGTAGGTGGGTTGGCAATGGGGGGGGTGCCTTTTTATTCTTGTATTCTCTTATATTGTCAATATATAGGCTAATATCAATAAAGGATCCCACTACCTGGATGGCTGAAAAATTATCTAATGTACTCCATTTTAAATAGTTCCATTTGTCAAACAAATAACTAACCTGTATATATCTAAAGTACTTTGTGTCAAAGATAACATAACTTAAAAATATAAACAGTGCTACACTGTTCTGTTTGTTGCTTGCTTTTGTCTACAAGGTGAAGAATAGAAATGAGACTCCTTTTACAGAGAAATCAGCTGTTCTGCCCCTCTGCCCTGCTGCATCTCTCTGTGCTGTCAGTCTCACCTGTATCTTTACATCGTTACATTACAGCCTTTGACATTATTATCTGCTCTGTTTTACTGCTCAGCAGCTCCTCTGGTCCAGACTGTCCTGCTCCTCCTCAGGACCAGTCCTTTTCCTTCTTTGAAAATATTTGTCAATATTAATCTGGATTGAGGGAGCAAACATTCAGAGTCAGAGTTAAAAAGTTAATATTAACGTTATCAGTCCACTCGGTGGATACTGACTAGCAGCTAGGCTATACAGCGTGCTAATCTCGGAAACTCAGCTGTATTCCGAGTAACGTTAACTGTTAGTTCTTCTTTTCGGGAATTCAGTTGGCCGTCTTCTTGGCATGGAAAAAAAATATCCATCACGCGTGTGCAGTGGGAGGCAAACAGACAGGTCCGGTGAGAGAGAGAGAGAGAGAGAGAGAGAGAGAGAGAGAGAGAGAGAGAGAGAGAGAGAGAGAGAGAGAGAGAGAGAGAGAGCGAGAGAGAGCGAGAGAGAGAGGTCGCGTGGAGCAATTAGGGGCTGAGCGAATCAATGCGCTACACGCAGTTTTACGATTATATAGTTTCATATAAAGTTTTCTGTGTGTGGGAAACCCTGGAGGGGTAACTTAGAGTGAGGGGAGATTGTCCACTAGTTAATCGATCGCGGATGGCGTCGTTCTCTCGGACGGATAAAAAAATAAAAATAAAAAATGCTAAAATGGGTCGCCAAATATACTTTGGCGGCCGTTAATATACCTGGGCGGCCCGCCCAAGTAAAGTCTATGTGTGGGAAACACTGGATGTTTAAAATGCTACATGCACCGCCTTTAAGGAAGGACAATACAGGGCAGTACAAGGACAAAGGGGAAAAAGATTCAATTGTAAACTTGTAGAAGGAGTATTCACTTCAGCTAGTTTGTATCCATTGTTGAATTTAATTAAATGCTTATTTGGTAGGGCAAAAGAACATGATCACAGTAAAATGGCTGTAAGAGGGTGCTTTAGCAATATGTTCCATTGGGTGAAAGTTTGAATTCTCAAGTTGTTCACTTGACAAGTTTTTCCACAGAGGCAATATTATCAGATATTATACCTATGAATGTTGTGGGATGTAGCTGTTTGCCACACTGACTGGAAAACAGCCCATACCTCGGTTCCTTTCCAGTTTGGCATTCAAAACATTTCTCTCTGGTAACATCTGCTAACAAGTAATGAAGATATCCCACTGATCCATCCCTCCCTTACTTTCTGCCCTGTAGCTGTTTTCACTCCATGAGCTATGCCAGAGGAGCATGTTTTCAATCTGTACCACTGCCTGTGTGAAATTATGCATCGTGATGGATTCATATGTTAAGGAATATGACAGCTCAGCTTATCTGCACACTATGTCCGATATCAGCAAAGTCCCCATCTCTCTCTCTCCATCTCTCTCTCTCCCCCCCCCCCTCTTTTTTCTAGCTGTGGTTTCATTTTTTCCCTTTTAACTGCTGGCTGAGTTTCATTGCTTTATTTATTAATGTAACCATGACATTTTTCTGAGCGACTATCCATGTGGGTATTACAAAGTACGAAAAGTTTTCAATTTAGAAAGAAATTGAAATGAGAGAAGTTTTCAAAGATAATGAAAACTAAAACTCTCATTGTTTCTCTTTATTTGAAGAACAGAGCTCATAAATGTCTTATGAGCATCTGTCTTATCTCACCAAGACCTGAATAAGAATTGGGATGAGTTGGTAAATTATATCTGATGCCTTTATATGAAAAAAAAGACCTTCTTGTAGCTATATATAACATATTATCAAGGACCTCACGATACTGTTCGATTTCAACACTATGGGGTCACACCATGATATAATTTGATTCAATGCTGCTGTAGTATCTATATTATATACAGTATACTGTGTATGACTGAAATTAGCTGTAAATTGATACAAATTATAGTGTGTGATGCAAACTATAGACACTATGCCAAGGGTGTCTCAGTCCCCAGATCTCAACCCAAAGACAGTGTTTCATGCCACCATCTACAAACATAAACATGACATACATGGGGTATAGCATTCCTCCAATAGTGTTCCAGACAGCAAAATCTATGCAAAGGCACACATAAGCTTTTCTGATAGCTTATGGTGGCCCAATGTCCTATTAAGACATTCTAGATAGTTATCTTTTATTAGAGCTTTAAATCTGGATATTAATATGCACATAAATGGACAGAATTCCAACTGGGAACCTACTGTACTATTCTAAAACATTTTGGATAAGGTTGGGAGGAATGTTTGCACATTCCTCCTCTCAGCCTCAAAACTCTTCATACAGCACATTCTCGCTGGAAGGCAAGCTAACAGTCTGGCTGTCAACTTGCCTGCTTGTCAGTATTAGCCGAGTTGTCAAAAATATGTCAATTCGCAGTTTTGCTCCATCATGAAACAGTGGGCGATTATATGCTAAGATACCTCTCACTAAAGTTGACGAATACTCAGTGTTCATTTGCCAATGGCTATGATGACGAAGCAGGTAGTTCCACATTCATTTTTATTACTGTTGACATTCTGGATGTATCATTTTAGTACTACATTGCTGCACTGTGGTTCAAACAATGTCAATGTGACACTTCATTGATCCCGTTACGAAATTCTCTTGTTGCTTGCCTCCCTCCACAAAGAGGTCAAAACGCTGAGGTCGGTTATAGAGCAGCGTCCTGGAGCTGGTTAGGATTAAGAGTCTTGTTCAAGGACTCTTCTGCAGGAGATTTGCTTGCCAACACAGCGGCTTGAACCCAGGTCACCCATTTGAAGGACAGTCTCCCTACTCAGTACGTCATCCTGCTGCCCACCCATGTCAGTATACCTTTAAAGGAGCTAATGCGTACACCCTGCATGTCGGAATTCTCTATTTTTCAGCCTAAACTTCACAGTGCACTGTCTTTTGCTGGTTCTGTCATTCATTCATTTCTATCTGTGTGAGAATTTACAACAAAGACCCGTTTCATCACAAAGTCTGGTGGGAAAAGAGAGAAAGAGAGAGACAGACAGACAGAGTACAACAGAGAGATGTGAGAAACACAGAGAGCAAGAGGGAACCTGGCTGACAGGTGATTACATTCCCAGCCGTGGCCTTTGATGACCTCAGACTGAGCCTATCAAAGAGGATATCAGACATAAAGACATGGAAAAGTAGACAAGTGGAGGTCTGAAAGACTGGCCTCTTTTTTGTTCTCTTTTCCCTTTTTCTCTTCCCTCTTCTGTCTACTTCCATTTCCTTCTCATTCTATCTCCATCTCTCCCCCTCCTCTTTTTCTTTCTCATTTATGTTTGCGTTTCAAATTGCAGTCTAAATGATGGAAAATACTGCTACAACTTGACATAACCCCTTTTGTCTGAAATAATGGGATGTTAAAACTCAAAACTCTCCGTTTAAATTTCTATTTGGTTAGTGTCATGATATGTCAGTGAGAGATACAGAGAAAGAGCAGACCCAAGAGAAAGAGTTTGAAGGTGGTAATGGTAATGTAATGAGAAACCATTCAGGGAGCTGTGAGTGTGTGTGTGTGTGTGTGTGTGTGTGTGTGTGTGTGTGTGTGGGGGGGGGGGGGGGGGGGGGGGGTATGTGCAAGGAATATATATGCATGTGTGCGCAGAAGAGAGAAGCAAAGAAAGTCTAACCCTAACCCAACAGTGAGAGACAAAGGGAGCGAGAAAGAGTAACACTGGGAGAATGCGATATTCAAATCCGAGAGGTTAGAGAGGTTAACATCTGGAAACATGGGAGTTGCCTGGGCTTTGATAGAGCAGTGACGGGATAAACAATGTGAGCAGGGAGAATCTATTTAAGACTACATGACGAGAATATCAGAATAACAGTAAGTCATCGGGTGTATTAGGGCCTGTATGGTTAATGCAGGAATTCAACTGTATATAGTATGAAGAATGAGTGAAGGTTAATGCGTCATTCTCAGGACAACACAGTTCCTTTTTCACAGCATAGCGACAAACACTGGATGTACTAGGGTTGGGCAGTAATACGGTAATACGGTATCCCGGGGTATTTGAAAATAGCAACGGTGTCCGTTTCATTACCGTCATAAAAAAATGTCTGGCAGAAGAAGAGGAGAGAGATGCCCAACCTGCACCCCCGAAAAAAAAGATAACTTTGGGCAGTCTCTTGCAAAAAAAAGCTGATGCGGCGGGCACGGCAGGTCCCGTCGGACTCGGCACCATAGAGGAGCGAGCAGAATCAGAGATGAATGCCTATTGTCGCGAGCCTGTGATTCACGGAGACGAAGATCCCCTTCTCTGGTGGAAGTCAAATGGAGCCAGCCGCTTTCCGCTGATGTCGAGGGTGGCCCGAAAGTACATGTGCGCGTGTGCCACAAGCTCACCATCAGGGCGGGTGTTCAGCACCGCAGGCAAAGTTGTAAGTCCGTTACGTGCCCTGCTCAAGCTGGAAAAAGTAAATACCGTATTTCCTCTAATAGTGGCCTGTAGTCAATTAAAAGCCGGGTCTCCGATAATGGCCGGGGCCGTGGTCGACACGAACAAATAAAGGCCGGCCTCAAATACAGGCCGGGGGAAAAAACTAGGTCAAAACCTAGTACATGGCTGGACCGTGTCCGTCTCCTCTCTCCGCCGCTGCCTCTCCACCGCGCCCACGGCCCGCATTGATCCTCCCGATCCAAGCCCCGGACCCCCGCCGAAATCTCGGCCGGATCACCGGGAACACATCGGTGCCCAGGTTCAGTTAGCTTCAGTTAGCTTCAGCTTACATGCAAACAACGGTGGATACTGGTAAACTCCTGGTGCCTGTTTGTAACTGTAGTTTGTAGTAACGTACAAGTGCCACAAGACGGCTCGGCCGGCGGAAGTCTCTGGAGCATGCCGTCGTCGATTACCGTAATTATCATAATGCATTGCAGTAACAAAAAAACGTCTACCTAACATACCGTAACAGAAGCAGATCAGAAAACAAGGAGGCTTCGTACTAAAATAGGAGCAAATATACTTATCAAACAGAGGGAATTAGAAATAAAAATAGATGACATGTTGTTAATTTTGTACATGTTTTGTTGTTATTGTTTCAATATTCTGTTAAAACTGGAACATGTATCACATTTTTGTCGTGTGAAAATCACAGTTGAAGTGCACTGCAGCCACCTTGTGGCGGGAAACGGTATAGCAGCGACTACATAAATTCATCATTTGGAATTGGCGGCTCCCTCCAAGCCATACAATGTGATTTTTAATCAGATGGTAATACCGTATACCGCGGGAAAATTTGGGGAAGGTTTAACGGTGTCAAAAATTGGATACCGCCCAACCCTAGGATGTACACACTACTGCACTACTGTGGGTGGCTAGCCTTGTCACGACACACTTATTGATTGCTTGTAATGTCCATGGTCTAGGGATTGAAGCGTGTTCCACAGTTTCTGATCAATCAGTTTGGTCCTGTTCCGATCAATAGGGATCGACTTCAACCACCTCCAAGGAACTTGTAAACTGGGCGTTCCCGAACTGTACGTGCCATTTTAAATTCGGAGGGAGTGAGGGCAAAACGTTCCCCAAAATTCTTTGCACCTGAGATCTACAGAAGCTTATGAGGGCTAAAAAACCTCAGGCATTTTCCGCTTTGCAAAAAACTCCTTGCCGCCATGACAGCCAGCAGTCTGTCCCATGTTTTCACTCTGCAATAGCTATTAATGGTTCTATACGCTTTTGTGTTTTAATAAGTTGACGTGTTTAAAGTTAAGTGTGTGTAAATTTGTTTTGACATACTCTTAAATGCATTTAACGGCTAATTTGATTTGATTTTTTTTGTTTATTGCATTTGATGTGACAGGTGCTTTTGAATTACAGAGCTGATATATCAAAATATGAAGAGAAAAAAAGGCTGTGGAAGCAACATTTTCATTGGGCTGAAAATGATGAATCAATCCCATAGTGTGTACCATTTTCCGTCAATTGTCGAGTGTAAGGCAGATTGAGCTGGCTCTTGTCATGGGCATCACACTCGATGCCAACGACAAGAGCCAGCAGCAGCTAGCTTGTATGTTGGCAAAGCAGGTAGCTGACAACACCTCATCAGGTCCCATTAATGTATTGCCAAGACAGATGAAGGGAGAGACTTACCAGCCACATGAATTTCCCCTCTGGTTTATGTTTATTATTTTGGGGTTTTTTTCATGTGACTGCTGGTTACACTTACAGGGAAGCTTCTCCAAGTTGGCTATGATGGCTCATCCATGAATGCATTAAGTGCAACAAGTGGCAATTTTGGAATTTTACAGTTGTGAAATTTTTTTACATTTTGCTGCTGCCTATTAAGAACTGTCAATATCATATATTTTATAGTAATAAATTACTTAGACGTACGAAAAAGTGGTTATTTTCATTTTTACCTGCTGGGCAAATTTTCTAGGGGCAATTAGAAGTCGGCCCGACCAGGAAAAAAAAATCTTAAAGTTGAACTCTGAAATGATATTCACCGAAGTATCTACAGCATCTGCCAAAACATTCACAGCATAGCAGGGTGTAGTGCAGGATCTCGCAACAGCAAAGTTGTCATTATATGAAATAAATGAGAGGCACACAAACAGAGAGACATCGCTTATCGCTGTTGCACTAAGGATTTCCACCCAAGGCAGCTGGCAAAGGCAGGAACCCAGCTACACCGATATGAGATAATGGTGCTAAAAGAGTTTTGTACTCTACCGTTCCTGTCGCACTCTGCCAAGGGCATTCCCCTCAGACTACAGTCACTATCCATTGCATAACAACCCAAAAAAGGTAGGCACACGGACCAAAAATACCCAACCATATGTCTTAAGGGCACAGCAGACACACGCTGTGGCTCAGTGGTATAAAGCACAAACCATGTCCTCACGATTTGTTAGTCCAAGATCTCTCCCAAAGTCATTCTCCCACTACATTCTGACTAATAAAGCAAAAAAACATTCTGTAACACAGCTAGTAAAACAGACCTTAAAAAAACACCCAGAGCCCCAGCAGTTAATGACAGGATCACTATAAATAATATCATTTGGCCCAGGGGGTTGATGGGTCCTGTTCTATAATTTCACAGATGTTTCACCCCAGGAAGCCTTACTGGAGGTTCTGTCGCTACACAATGGCTAACTTCTCACCTCTACTGCAGTCACACTCACACATACCACACATGCATTTATGTGCTCTAGGGCTGCAACTAATGACTATATTGTTATTGAGTCATCTGTTACTTTCTCAGTTGATTCATTATTCTAAAATATACAATATTTAATATTTACAATTTAAAAAAAGCAATTGGACATATCAGTTTATTGGCATTTTTCATGCAATAGACTAAGCCCAGAGCTTGTTAAATTTGGATTACAGACTTGCCTAATTATTGTAGTACACCTGTGGCCTGAGAGACAATTTTTAAGGTGAACTGAGAAACTCAAGGCAGCCGCCTCAGAATTTACACTGTGAAGGAACCGGTATCATCGAATACAGCTTTTTCGACAATGTGTCTAAGAACAGCAATTTGGCCATTAATCAAACTGCAATAGCTGGTGTTACCTTAACAATATTATATAATACCTATTACATAATATAATTACCTTGCTATATGATTATAATAACACAAAAACCCAATAACAAGCTAGCGAGCTAACCTAGCTTGAATAATTCCTGCCATTCTGATTTACTATCATGTGCCCAAGGATTTGTTTTTCTTTCCAGGGGTTCGTGCATGGCAGTTTCTGCTGTCATTTCAGCTTTGCACAGAGAATAAAACACCATATTATTTGTTTTTTGTTATTGCCATACTTTGGATGCTCTGGGTTTGAGATTTTTGGAATTTGTATTCCAAAATTGTTTGTCACAGCCAAATTGAAAACGATGAAAAATAAATCAACAAATACATAGTTGACATCATCAATAACATTGACTGCGTACATCTTTGGGCAAGAGGGCCCAGACTATAGGGAGGTATCTGTCTTTAACCTTGTTCCTTTTATATTTCTACCTACTGTATGTCCTGATATACTTAAGTGCTCAGAAAAAATAAAAAATCTGGCACATTGGCAAAGTGAAGTCATTCTGCCCATAGCACAAAGTGTGATGTGAGAAGCCATTACCGCTATTAACTGTTAATTCCTGTCAAAACAACGTGTAAAGTTCAAATCACTGCATCAACTCCTACCAGACAACTTGGAAGTAATAGGGATATGGGCAAATAAAGCTCATGAGATTAGCTGAACTTTTAAACATTATTTCAAACACAATTATTGCCTCACAGACAAGAGCAGCCTACATAATTAGCTGCTGGTTAGCCACTTCCCATTGGAATGCATAATGTTGGCTTGCACTCCACATTTAGTGTAACCTCTTGCTCCTACTCTTCCTCTCTGGTAAGGCTACATTTCGGCAGCACAGTAATTTTTCCCCTTGGGAAACTAAGGCCCATTATTTCCCCCTCCAACATATATACACAAACATGCATACATCCTTGCATACACACATAGACATACACTCACACACACTGTACACATGCACATCGACACCCATAAATATGCAGGCAGAATTTTATAATATGTTAACACACGCACACACACTCACATATTCTGTACACAGCACAGTGCACTGATATAACCTTATAGTACTCACATATACAGTATGAGAGCACGCACGCACGCCTGATTTGGTTTGACTGCACAGTAATGCACTGGGGTTAGATGGCTGTCCAGTGTGCATAACCCTTGGCAACTACATGGAGATGGAAAAATAAGACTGTCTGTTCTAATTTTCTGCTTTTCTGTTGAGCAGCATGGCCAGACAGGATGGCCTGCGATAGGCGTGTGTGTGTCTTTGTGTGTGCCTGCATGAGTGTGTACGTGTGTTTGCATGTGTTTCCAGGCATAAAGATTTGACTGCCCAGATCTCGCACTTCTAGTGTATACTGTAACTCTATTTATACATATAGACACACGCACACAAATACTGACTAACATTTGCAGTACTGCTATTATTCTCCCATATAACGATTCCTATATACCAATTCAACCCATTCAAACTAATTCATACTCAGTTTTATCAACATCATCATCATCATCATCCCTGAATCACAAAAGTTCACTGACAGTAACAGAGCGTCCTACAAGATTTTTCAAGTTTTCCCATAATACTGTAGTCTTGCTGTAATGTTCAATTCTTTTCGTTCAATGCTTTATTGACATTACATAGTACTCCATCTGAAGCCTTCTTACACACATACAGAACTGCAGTTACACACAACACAAATACAAAACACACACAAAGCAAACACGTTCATACTTGACCCTCAGCACACAGGAACATGCACATGTTTGCATTGTGTGTGTTTTGTATTTGTGTTGTGTGTAACTGTAGTTCAAAACAAAACAAAACACGCACAAATACAAAACACACACAATGCAAACATGTTCATACTTGACCCTCAGCACACAGGAATATGCACATGTGTTCGCACATGCACAAATCTCACAGTTCTACTTTGTAGTCCTTCCCTACAAAGTCAGTTACACTATGTTGACTTTGGACTCATGGTGCCATGTAACCATAATACAGATTAATCCACTCTCTCTCTCTCTCTCTCTCTCGCTCTCTCTCTCCTCTAAACCTTTCCTGAATTACAGCAGTGTCCTATTGTGCATGTCCTGTGCTAAGCTGTGCTAACTCCCCTGAGTGTGTGTGCGTGCCTGTGTGTGTGTGTGTGTGTGCATGCATGCGTGCAAGTGTGAGAGAGTGTGCATGTTTGTGTGTACTATAGTTTGTGAATAATGACACAAAGAGGAGATAGGAGAGGAACACAAATCAGAGTGACCTTTCCTTACAAGCATTTGCTGTGCGTACACAAAAAACACGTACCCACACACACTCACACACACAGACGAACACACACACACACGTGCACATGCGCACACATACAGACCCACACATATGCACAGGTCACCGGAAATGAGTGGAATTAATAGGACCAAAAACAACAATATCCAGGCGATTAGAGCTGGGACCTTCAGACTAAAGAGGATTTGCAGCTTAACTTTTTAAGATTTAGCTACAAGACTTATGCTCAGGACCACAGTGTAATTGAATAAGACATTTGCATAAGGATTACCAGTACCCAGTCCTAATTCTTTTTATTTAATACCACAAAGAGATATTTTCAGTCAAGTGAATAATGGATATAAATAACAAAGGTGCTTTAAAGTACTGTAAGCACACTCTCCCTCTCACTGTGCTTTGAAGGTTGGAGAGAGTACACAAGAGAGGAAGAGAGAGATTCAAATTCCACTCATTGAAAAATTGCCTTTTGACTAGACTGATAATGCTCAACGCAACTAGATAAGAGGTGATTTTAATTGAAGCATATTGTGCAAAAGGGTATTCTTTGTATTGTGTAAAAGTTTTTTAGTGTCCCATCTCTACCTACACAAACGGAAACAAATTCCCTGAAGTACAAAGCTTTCCCTGAAGCTATAAACACAGGGGCAAAGCTGCACTGCACACAAAAATATCCCATAACTTCTTCTTTTATTGAAGCACAATCGGCACGAACAGTGATGATTTAAGGGGGCGGTAAAAAAGGATTAGTACAAATAATTAAACGCATCCTCAACTTGTTAAATATAGATTTTAGGGAAAATGTGAGGGAAAAGAACAATTGACCTTCCGCTTGTTAAATATGAAACAATGTCTAGTTACTATTGAACAAATGGAAGTAATACATAATGCAGTACTTTCAAACAGTACTTCAAAAGACCTCTTCTCTTTCCCATACCCATTAAGCAACTCTTTTTTTTTGTTTGTTCGACTCCATCCTCTCTGCTGTGTCTGGATGCTGCACTAAATGTAGAAACTGAGTCAAGTGGCACGCTGGCACAGTGACAAAGCAAATGATCAGTCTAGACAAATATTTCAACTGAGAGACATATAAACTAGTGTAAAAGACTAAATGAGCGAGAGAATGACTTGCATTAATGAAGACACCAATGACGGAATAATCAGGAGCAGGACAGAGTGTTTTCATGGGTGACATTCAAGTGGCTAAGAGCGAGTGATCTCACATTCACACATTAAAAAAAAGCTGCAGTGATGGACATGCCTTGATAAGCTTGTAGCCACATGTGAAACCCCAGGAAGAGTAAATATTATCCTAGTAAACAATAAAGAAATAAACTGCAGAGTACATCTGATGTTGGCGATGATGATTGACAGTGGCTTTGACAGTTTTATTGAGATCTCTCATCAAAGGCTCTAAAAAAAATGATGGTGATGATGACAGCAAAAAATCTGTTTATATTACTCACTATTACTCTTTCAGAGCTTTTACTGCAGCTACATTTCTCCATGGAGGTTAATTTAGTTCACTGATCAATCAGCCAATCAATCAGTCAGTCAACCAAACAAACACACTCAACAGACTTCCCTGCATTGCTACATTATACATCTGTATGTGAAAGACTGAAACACATAGGCTAGGTGGACTGCCTATTCTCCTTTTCAAAAAGCTGCATCTCTATAAACAGGTCAATACCTGTCTTTTCTATCCAATAACTCAGTAACAGTAAGTGAATAAGTAGGTGAAAAGTGAAGCGGAGAGTGATGAAAGCGGTTAAAAAGTTAGAAAGTTAGTCTGCCGGTAGAGAGAGAGAAATAAAACTCAGAGAAAGTAAATGAAAGTCAGAAAAAAGAGGAGGGGGGATCCATAGTGAATCCATACTGACACTCCAGCTGAAAGACAGCCATGCCAAATGAAGATAGACAGAGGGGAGAGTGGACTGAGGCAGCAATTTAAAGTAGCTTAATGGGCAGATTGAACCAGGGGAGAGAGGGATCCAATGGATGTATTACCCTGAAGTGACCCTAAGCCCACTCATAGTGTATATATCTTTTCCAAACTGTTGTCTAAAGCCGTGAGCAGAGAACAAAAATACTCTCTGTATTTTCCTCTGAGTTTAAGAGTACATGTCCAGAGCTGTGCCTTTTTTGTAGCTGATAATGCTAGAAGCTAGGGGCATACACACACCTACACACTCCCCAAGTATTGCTCGTGACAGTAGTTTTGAGTTACAAGGGCTTAGGCATTAGTATTGGCTTTAGTGGTCACTCATGATGTTGCAGTCCGCCTTTTGTGTAGCACCTAGTACAAGAGGCTTGAGGGGAGGCAATAACTCTGGCTCTACTCACAGTGTACACTTTCTGTTGTCTGTAACAGTAGGCACAGCTAAGAAACTTTCAGTCTGAGGGCAAGCGTCCACTACTATGCATTTCTGAAGCCAATAACACAAGTAGCTGGAGAGATTACCCCACTGCTCGGCATATTCGCTAAAAACAACAACAACAAAAGAACCCTGAAACGAGTCAACAAAGAGGGGCAGAAAATAAACCTGAAGAAGAGGAACAGAGAGAGATATCTGAGTTTCCCTTTGATTGTAGGTCAGCAGACGGTTAGAGAGCCTGGAGAGAAGTGTGAGTGTGCATGTGTGTGGCGAGGGTTGCCAGAGGAGAGAGGTAGAGTCAGTGGAAAAGGAAAACAAGTGAAAAGCAGACACACGGGTGAGAGAAAGGAAGAAACAGAGAGCCCAGAGGGCTGTCCACAGCCAGACAGGTTCTAATGATGCTGTCTCAATAACAGATTCTATTGTGCAAGCAGCACTTGGGCTTGAGTGTACTCTCAAATAAGACGTTTCTTTAGGGGTTCTTGGTTTGTGATCATGAGGGAAATACTTGTGTGCGATGCAGAGCAGTTTTTTGATTTGGTTTTCAGTGGCATACAGAAAGATGGTTATATGTAGCAATGTAAAATGCTTAAAGGTGAGAATAAAATCATGTTTCTTCATAATTATAGTATAACTGTTTCTCCTTCCATAAAATAGAGGTGCTGCCAGACTGTCTCAATTTCATTAGTGTTATTTTCAGTATTGAGTTTTAATGTCACATGGTTTAAATATGGATTCAGAGGCCTTTGCACTCTGCCAAACCAAAACTAGTGGGGAACATTTGAGCATATTTCAAATGATTTTTAATCAATATTCTTGTTAATACTAGAAATGTAAAGGACAAGACATAGGCTCAGGAGGACAGCTGATGGAGTGTCAGTAGAACAACAGCAACAACACACAGTAATCATGATGACTCCCACTGTTCCAGCACTGACTAACACACTGTCTAGTATACAGGCTACTTCATAAGGGTCAAGGTGTACCACACGCACAGCAACAGTCAAACAACACTGTGTTTTACAAGGAGCTGCCTACAGGAGCTTCCATCAATACCTGTAATCTCGATTCTATAATAGTCCAGCAATCCTGCAATCAGCACATAAAAATGCTGCCACAGTCAATACGTTAGCCTCCCTGACTCTCCCTATGGAGATCATTGCTGTAAACAACAATGAAGTTCTTATTCAACTTGCACTGTTAAATAAGGGCTAAAAATGTTGTGAGCAATTACAAAAGTTGTGAATTATGCCACACCACACTGGGGGTGGCTGAGATACAAGCAGGTGTAAATTCATCAAGAGCTACACACACACACACACACACACACACACACACACACACACACACACACACGTGTGCTCCAATCAGAAGATGATAAATACATGTAAGTGGGAAAATATATCCTATAAATTCTATGCCAAGGTCCAAGTTGCTTGTGTGTGCGTTAAAGTATTTCAACTGTAAATTAGACCATAGGAGTTAACATTTGAGACATTCTACTGTACACACACATATAGGGATCTGCACGCAAATAAGCTTATAACTATGTGAACTGTCTACAACCCCACAACCGTTACTGTTTACTCCATCGCATTCTTATCACACAGCGCTGTCTGCCTGACCAATGGAACTGCCTCTAACCCCTCACTGTTACTGTCTGTCCGACCTATTTATTATTACCTAATGCTGTTTGCTCAGTCTTGCCCTGCATACAATGTCTGTACAAATCTTTTCACACTACATTACTGTGTGTAGTGTAAGGATCTAAGTCCATGTTGTACCACTGTACTGCTGGACTCACTCCGACCGCTGCAACCTAAGCTACTGCATGCCACACTGCATGGCTGCACACAGAGATAGTATGACTTCTGTAAATATGTAGAGTGATAAGTATAGTCCACTGTCCAGTGTTTATACTTCAGTTTTGGTTCTGAGTTCTCATTGCAGGATCAGTTCCAGTAGATGTTGCAGTTTAAGAATGGCTCTAATTTGGATATTTGAAACATGACATATGGATAATAATGCTGTAATTGCAATGGGAATTGTTATTTTGGGGGTGGAGGCTAGGCAATAGGTCCAGATGATGGATTTTCATTGTAATTAAATTTTTCTATCTGTGGGGGCAGTTTTACAGCTGCACCACAGCTAAATTAATGTAAAAGGAACCACTGATTGTCTTTTGTATGGTGTCCCCTTGCACTTAATGTTTGGTCCTATTGTCCCTGAGCAAGGTGTGCCAGTATGTACTTATATCACAATGTGAGCTGTCAATGTCTCTGCACCAAGACAAATTCATGTGCATTTATTGTACTTGACAAATAAAGCGAAATGCATGTGAGCACCGATGTACATTCACACTCACACACATAGTTGCACCCACGCTCTGAAACCTTTAGATGCAATTTCAATAGTGTAAGTAACCCCAACAGAAACTCATGTGAAAGTGAAAACACTGACACATTCATACTTCAGTTACACTGTGGCTACAGTGGTTCATCTAATGAGAAGTACAGCTGAGTAGAGAAAATGATTCAGACCATCCTGGCTATGACTAACACACTATTGGCTTAGCTGGGTCTGTTATGGTACTACAACACACCATTAACAAGGAGGATGAGGCGTTTCATAATCCACTATCTATTAAACTCTCCCCTTTTCTGTCATTTCTAATTCAAGAGGTTGAATCATAGCCACAATACATTCAGGTTAATATAAATGACGAGCCACAGTAATCTAAAATTGTAGGCCTGATACGTGGTGAACACATTTCATACAAAGGGGGAAAGACAGATGCTTTTTCCATCCATACATATTTTCCCTGAACACAAACAGATATTACTTGGTAAAATATGTAATAAGTTGGACACACCAGTCCCTCTCATACTCCCTCAAATCAGCAGAAAAGCGTGTAATGCAACAATTTTCAACACCCATCATTGGAGTACCATATACACATGGGGATTAAGTGTCCTTCTGCCTTATGGGGTCCTGTTTACCCCTGGGGAACTGTGCTGGCAAACCTTTAATTAGTGATGGGTGAAAGAGCAAAAATGGTCAATCCCTCTACATCCATAGAAATGTCACACCAAGGAGTCGAAATTTGAACCACATTCAAATTTCAGCTCTTTCTGATCTCTCCCACTCAATTTGTTGATTTTCTTTTTCAGACCCTAAAGGAAAACTAGACCGAATGCTGTGATCCAGATGGGCACATACAGGCAGCTTGTGACACGATGCCAAGTGTGTCAGACAAACAAACAAACAAGACATTACGATTCCACGACAGTGATTAGCAAAATGTTGAACACCCCTCAGTTCCAATGCCTGTTTTTGTAATCACTGACAGCATATTAAACATCAAGGGGGAGGCGGAGAGAGAGAGAGAGAGAGAGAGAGAGAGAGAGAGAGAGAGAGAGAGAGAGAGAGAGAGAGAGAGGAAGGGGAAACAGTGAGAGTAAAAGACATGGAGAGAGGAGAGCACAATACAGGGGAGAAAGAGAAGTAGAGGGGAAGGAGAAGAGATATCAGAGAGTGAATGAGAATGAAAGTGAGAGACAGAGAGAGAGAGGGAGGAAGGGAAGGGAAGCATAGAAGCAAAAGTTCAAAAAAATTGAGAAAATGGAATAGAGAGAGCGAAGGTGGAGAGAAAATAAATGAGACAGTGAGTGTGAGACCGAGACAGAGAGAGAGAGAGAAAGAGAATAAATCTGAGAATGAAGGAGGGAATGCTAGAGAGGGCTACAGTGAAAGCAGAGGAGAAAAGTAGGCTTGACTGACAGCAAGTACAGACCAGTATAGTGGAAATTCACTTGGGACTGGGTCCAGATTGAAATGAAACAACCAATATTCAACACACAAACACACACACACACACACACACACACACAAACATACACACACACACACACCAAGGGCTCACAGATAAAGATAATACCAACTGTGACCACAGAACAAGCAAATCTCAACAAGGTTCTCCACAGTCCCTCGGTGCATTTTAATGTCCTATTTGAATTCCAATTGGGCACTGTATATTGTTTAAATTTTAAATTTTGTTATTTTAGTGTAATAGTGTTTAAGTTAGTGATTGTGTTTACATTCCACGCGCCAGGTGGCAAGAGCTGGCTGTTGGCGTCAGCTGTGTTTCCCATGCACGTGTTGCAGTGGCTACATACAGTATTTGTTCAGGGAAGCTATTGGCATTTTTATTACATTAATAATTTGGTTTCTCCATGTTATGTCAACAGAAAAATCATCACGAGAATTGTAGAATAGTTGGGTCACATTCAAAAAGAATTAAAGTTACAAATGTTTAGCAAACTGCAGCCAGCTAGCTAAGAATAATTTCAAAACACACTGTAAAAGGGCAAATGTGAGACATAATTTGTCAGACAGGGTTGCAAATCTTGACAAAAAGCCCTACCTCTTTGGAGATAATGTATGTACTTCCAGTAGTATAAATCCAAAAAAACATGAGATTTTCCCTAGATATTGACATGAGTTGTCAATGGATTAGTGGATTAAATGGATTAGTTATTTCTGAATTTGAGAAGACGATTGTAGGAGTTTTGTGAAAATCCGGATCTAAGTTGTGATGTAATTAGCGCTTCTACATCCTTTATTATTATTTAGATACTGCTCAGTAAACCACAAGCATGATTTGTGATGAAGTTTGACAGTGTACTGGTATAGAGGAGTGAAGTGTCTCGCCCCTGACTGACTGACCTGAATCTGTCTCTTGATGCTGGAAGGCAATGAGGCTTTGAGATGTTCAGGCACGCATGAGTCTCGGAGTGTAAGAGAAAATATTAATAAGCATGACACAAAACACAATAAATCCTATTCATTTAAACTTGTAATTAGCTAGTTGCACACATTCTCAGCAGCAGTCTGGGGGTCAGGTAGTAATGGTGATTGCCTAAACAGCATTAACTCTGACTTCACACCTACTTCATCCTTAAGCTATCAGCACATCAGTTCTCACCTACTCATTTACAGAGTGGAATGGCAGTGTGTGGCGTTTTTTTTTTTTCAAGATTGCTTTCATGGCATTTTTTTATTTGATATCCAAAAAAAGCACATTGTGGAGAGTAACAAGAAAGCTAATAGTTGAGTGCATCCTTGCATGCAATTGTGTGTGTGTGGGTGGAGTCAAGCTGGATTCAAAACCATGACATCGCGTGGCACGCATGCACCCACATTTGAAAGGTTGTAGTACAACAGAGTTCACCACTAACAATCTCCATCCATCTTTACTGTTCAATGAATCATTTAAGAATGAGTGAGGCAAGAGGAATGCGGTTGGTTTTAAAAGACTGACACGTGTGTATGCGTTTGCGTGTGTGTCGCTGTGTGCTTAATTTTATGTGCATGTGCGTGCACATTATAGAACAAACTTGCCAATGCCATGCTTTCCCTGTTTTATGGTGCTATGAAAAGCAGCCTGCCCATGGTTGGCTTTAGGGCAATGATGCAGAGGAGAAAGAGGCACTGCCAACAAATTAACTGTGGAAGCTGGCACAAACACACACACACCCACACCCATAAACAAAGGCATTCAACCATACACACAAACACAAACTCTGGACACATGTGCTCACAAACAACCACTTTGAGATGCATGTCAGTACAGGGAGCAAGCACTTTACTGATTGTATGAACACACACACACACACATGCCTTAGATGCCCACACAAATATACACAAACATATAGTTTACACAGGCACGCACACACACCAAAACCACTCCCAACACACGCACGCGTGTGTTGGGCAGTGTGCTTTCTGCCCTAGTGAAACATGGAGCAGATTGCTGGACAGCCAAGATATCGTTTGTGTCAGGAGAGAGAAAGAGACAAAAAAACTGAAGATAAAGAAGCCAATGACAGAGAGAGAGAGAGCAAGTAGGAGCAGAGGTCCATGAGAGATATGGAGAGAGAGAGAGAGAGAGGGAGAGAGGGAGAGAGGGAGAGTGAGTGAGAGAGAAAGAGGAGGGCAGCTGTGGATATGCACTCAACTGTAAGGAGACTTACACTCACATACGTACATATATGCATGTATGCAGCAGAAACGCGTACACGGACACACTCACACATGCACACACATACACACAACTGACAGTCATGCTAGTCTTCAGTCCTTGGCAAGAAAATTCTGCTTTCCTTTGAAGTCTCTCCCATCATTAGCATGACGGTATAGACCTACTGCACACCGACCCCTTTTAGGCTCATTGCATACAAATACAGAGAATATCACTCCACTGAGTTTGTTCAGCATGTTTGTGTTATGCTCCTTTCTGAATAATAATTGTCAAATAGCATAATGAATTCTTTATATACTAGTGTGAGGAACTGATAATGGAGCGCTGTAAATATTGTCAAATGTCACCGCTCTGGTTTTAAAATAAATTGAAATGCAGAACATCATGTATGTGTGCCTCAGACTTAGAATCTAAGCACAACCAGTTGTACAACCACAATCACATACTGACAGCAAATGCAAACTGTGTATATCACAGCACAGAGTTCATGTTAACAAGATTTCAATACCCATCCTTGGAGTATGTTGGTGCCTATACATTGGGGTTGCTGAAGGATGCACTGTTGGTCTGTATGGAGGACCAAACCAGCAACCCTTCAGCTACTGCATGGCCTCCATAACCAACCAGCTTTTCTGCCCCCTTACAGGGAATTATGAGCAAAAACAAAAGTGGAAAACACTCTATTTTTAGGGTGTTGGGAGTTTTCTTCTTGATAAATGAAACTAAATTAATTTAAAATGCAATTTAAATTATACAGAGCCATGCAGAATGTGTGCCCTTTCTTGTTTCATATTTTGAATAAGCATGCGTGTGTGTGTATGGTGCTTATGTGCTCACAGAAGGGGTTTAAGTCAAATCTCTACAAAAAGCAAGCTCACACACTTGTTTTGGGGAACAACACAGGCTCTTGTCCTCAGATGACATTTTGTTTGTGTGTGTGTGTGTGGGGGGGGGGGTCTGTGTGTGTGTGTGTGTGTACAGCATACATGCAAACAAACATTACAATCATTCAGGGACAAGGGACTGTGTTGAACAAGTCCTTCCCAGGCCATCTGGTCCATTCTACCTGCACCACTCGCCTACATCTGCAGTCAGTCTCAGGCAAGCAATCATGCCTCTTCTCACAGCTACCTGTCAGTCCATCTCAACCTCACATACACATACTGTCTCTCTCTCTCTCTTTTCTCTCTCTCTCTCTCTCTGGCCTGGTTAGGGGTTCTGCATCAGTGGCCAGGTACAGGCGTCAGAGCTGCTGTCTGTCTCTCTCCTTCACAAGAGGCTGAACACAGTCTCACATACACACACAACACATACATACAGATGCTTGTTGTATGTTTGCATCACAATGAATCACACGCACATGTACATGCGCATAACGCACAAACACTCAGGGAAATGTGAGGTGCTAGATCTCCACGGTGGAAGATAACATGGACCAGCACATCTGTCAACACTCATAGATACATAACTCAAAATGATATGAAGTGTTTAATATACGCTGCCTAGAAAAACCCCCCCCCCCCACCCACCGCAACACACACACACACACACACACAATCAACCCACACACACAGTGCATAACCACAGCTTCATGTACACATACACTTGCATAAACACAAACACAGGACACATTACACTTACACAAGCACACACACACACACACACACACACACACACACACACACACAGAAGTTGATAGTTCTAAAGAGGAAGCGGTGTTGACAGCTGTGAAAGTGGTAGACAAAACCAGGCAGGAACAGCCATTCACACACACTGAGATGTTTAGAATTCCTTCTCCATGGAAAAGACCAGAATAGCACCAAAGCCAAAGAAAAACCAGGCCATGCCAGGACAAATCTCTCCCTCTCTCTCCCCATCTCTCTCTCTCTCTCACTCACACTCTCTCTCTTCATCTCCCTCCCTCCCTTCTTCCCTCACCCTCCACATAACAGAAACCTCTAATTCTGCCTTTCAGCTTTCTCCCTCTAAATGACAGAAATCCTTCTCTCTCTCTCCCTCCCTGATCCTCTGAAGGACAGAAATCCCCTTCCCTCCCCCCCCCCCACACACACACCTTTTAAAGAACTAATAATCTCCCTGTCCATCCCTCGCTCCTACCCTCATTACCTTGACTGAACTGGGAGTCCAAACGATAACACAACTTTTCCATCTCTCTCCCTCTAAATGACAGGACTCTTCCTTCTTTCCCTCTTTCCTCCCTCTCTTAACCCGCTGAGTAACGACTTCTTTCCCTCACACACACAAACAAGCACATGTGTGCACTGTGTTGCCATCTGACTTCAAGCTGTTTATAATTATGCTATCAGTAGTGAATCACAGGGATTACAGCCATCAGCTTCATTATTATTGGCCTCAGTCAGGCCATACTGTTTTACCAAGTCAGTAACAGCAGGAGACTAAGAATTAGACTACAAAGACTAAAAAGCTATTGAAGCCAGATGAATGGAAATGTGACATTATTAGATATTTTAATATTTGTCATTTAATATGTTTCAAAATTTACAGTTTTTGTGTTGAAAGACACTGAAATCTAAGGGAAATTCTGACTGAAATGTTTCCAAGACTCATTACTGTAATAATTCAGCAGATATTTTGCATATCATTAGTGATGCTGCTCATGCAAATGTTTGGACTATCTTGTTTGATGTGCATCCCAGGTGCAAGAGTGAATAGATTTTTGCAACATATTGTAATATTAAACAAATGGTCTATCTGACTATGTAATATCTAACATCTATGTCATCTAACATCGATTGTCATTTGTGATTACAAGAATGTTGTCAGCCAAAGTTTGCATGCTAAACAGTATCAGAACTGGAGTGGAAATACGAAGGATCCATAATCTCCGTATTTAGTCTCATGATGTCACATTCAACAGCCAAATTCTGGAAACACACATGGCCTTGCTGATCAAATTTCAACAAGATTAATAATGACACACACACACACACACACACACACACACACACGCCACTCCACCTCCTTTTTGGTGCAGAAAATCGAGCCCCAAATGTTTTGTGAAGTCCTTGACAGCATTATCTGCGATTTAAAAAATGACTGCAGAGGTTGCACGGTGTGTTGGATCAAATCCCTCCAGAACCTGCTCTCCTGTGTTTCCTCTACTTCTCCCTCTCATTATTCCTACATTGTCACTGTGAGGAAGTACTTGAGGAGTGTTGCACAGTCGCTTTTAAAAATGAGTCTAGAATAATGGATCTAATTTATCAATATTTCGATGAAATGCTGGGCCAGAACTTGTTTTGGAAAAGAACCACGCCTGCCAAATGGTTTAAAAACTCAGCAATGTCTAATTTCCATATGAAATGTTCTCCATTGCATTTATTCAAAATGTGTTCCGTACAAATTCACTGGTGTACTGCAAGATAAATGAGGGCTATTGACTGTTTCACTATGACTTAGGGTAAAATAGATAAGGCCTAAAGGCTGAATGTAGCTAGTCACAATACAAGGTATTATATTATATTATATTATATTATATTATATTATATTATATTATATTATATTATATCAGAAATGCATATCCCACAGAGACTGGTCATATACAAATGATCACCTGTTTTGGACTGATGAAAAACTGATTGATGATTACAATGCACTACTGATGGTTCATTTTTGAAACATTTTCAAGTCAGGTTTCTACAGGTTGATGACATGATCACATTCTGACTGACAAAGGCCAGGCCAAAAATACTTGTGAATATGATTTTAATCTTCTGAATTAGCTGAGCTGCACTTCCGTTATTCAATGTGCAATCTATATAGCCTCAAAAGTGTTCATTGCTTGCAAGATAAGCTGTCAGGTGATCATAATGTTGTTTTTTCCCCAGTGTTTAAGATTTTTTCAGTATCTATTTTGCCCTGATCTAGCCAGGAGCAAACAAGCGAGACAGAGACCGTAATAGCAGAGGCGTCTGTAATGTATGTTTGTAATGGGCAAAGACATCATGCTACATGAATTATCTATCTCATATTCGTTTCAATCTCTCTGTGTTTTCCATGCCCTTGGCATTTGAATTGTGTGAACAGCTATGAATGATGTTAATCTCAAGGCACGGACCAAGCATTAATACTCGCAAAGTACAGCCAGGAGAAATTCAATATGATCCCTCAGTGATTAGTATCAGAATGGCCCTGCGTGTGTGTAAGAGCGAGAGAGAGAGAGAGAGATAGAAAGAGAGAGATAGAGAGAGACAGACAAAAGAGAGAGAGCATGTGTGCCAACGTACATGCGTTGAACCAGGGTGAACCAGGCTGACTTTCTGGCTACTTTCCCCTGGCTTTGCTGCATGGTGAGCCAGTAGATGCACTCAGAGACGCAGCATGGCTAAAAACCGGGGTGACTCTGAAGGGAGGACTAAATCTGGCAACATAAATCACAGTGACTTTCTGAATAGACCTCATCAAGAGCACACACACACACACACACACACACACACACACATACATATTGGCACATTCTCTCCATCTCACCAACTCTCTCTGTCTGCCACTCACACACACTCACATTCTCTCTCTTTCTCTCTAACACGCACGTGCAAAATCCATACGAATAGCCCTCATAAAGCAGAGGGCCATTGCCATGCAGCGCACGATGCAGCGAGGGCCAAGAGGCACGCGGGCTCCCCCCTTCCATCTGCATGCTGATCATTAGAGAGAGAGAGAGAGAGAGAGAGAGAGAGAGAGAAAGAGGGAGGGAGAGTTTGAGAGAGAAAGAAAGAGAGGGGAGAGAGAGAGAAGAGAGAGAGACGGGGGCGAGGCAGTGGTGCCAGCTCCCCAGCAGCTCAATCACATTTAATGCCTGCATGGCGCAAGATGAAAACGTCTGCCGGTCGCTGCCGTTAACATCACTGGCATAACGGCAACACCAGGAAAAAGAATGGCGACAGGTTTGTAGTATAGACAGCTAGAAACGGTAGATGATAACGACACATAGTCTTATTTCTCCCGCTTTCGCTCGCCCCGCTTTCTCTCCGTCTTTAACTTCCTGTCTCCCATCCTTTCTCCCTTTGATATGCATCTCTCCTCCCCTGTTTGTCTCTCTCTCTCTCGTTCCAACTTTAGCAGCAACAAAGAGATTAAAGAGGGATTACTTCTGACATGTCAATGTGATGCGGGTGCTGGATATAGTACTTTTTTCTTTTTTCTTTCCTGTGCAGTCCTGAGTCAATATGACACACACACATAGGTCAGACTCAGCAGTGTATGAGATGCAGGAAAAAGGGTGTAAAAAGAACACAAGGTCTGTAATATAATTTATTTCCACTTACAAAATTCTGAAATGTGGAAACCATAAAACTACTGCAGCTCCAACCTCGTATTTTTTGTTACAGTATGTTTTCTACTGCCCTAGAAACAATACCATCATCTGCGAAAAAACAATAATAATAACAAAACTTAATGCTCTTTCCTGCACTTGTTTCCATTGTAACCATACACTAGTTTGTCTGCCATTTCCAAGGTTTGCTGAGGAGGTGAGGAAGACGAGGGATAGGTGAGGGAGGGAGGAAGGGAGGGGAGAGAGAATGAGAAGAGAGTAGTGTTGTTTTTGGGGCGATAACCTTTTGTTGTGATTCAAAGTACTTGCGGCTAGCAGGGAAATGAACTATTGATTAGAAAGGAGGTGGAGGAGAGAGAAAAAAAGCACACGACTGAAATCACACCAACCAACCGCCCACTGCTTCTTTATCCTGGAACACACACACACACACACACACACACACATACACTCACACAGTTGTTTATCTAGGAAAAAATAAATGGCTAATAATACTCTAGTCATACAGAGTAACTAACCAGGAATAAATTCAGACAACCTATGAACTACATGCTGCTTTCACTGTCTACTCTACTAATTGGGCACCACTCACTGGCCTGGTTTCCACTACAGGGTCAAGGAGGGATGGCTGGGCTTCCTCATTATCCATGTCACTGAATTTACCCCTCAAACATATCTGGGATTTGTATGGATTATGTTGCAAACTGGAGGTGTCTGGGCTACTTCTGTAAATCCCATGCTTGTGGAGGCTCATTTTACCCACTGACTGGTCTAATATGGTCTAACATCTCTATCCGTCTTCATATCTATCTACCTGATCTATCTCTCATATAGATACAGACAGAGAGACAGACAGACATACTGTATATATACATACATTCATACATATAGGCCATAACCTTGTAAATCCCATTCATTGAGCCACTCATAAATCTACTTAACTAAATAATATGCTAATGAGGCAAACACGGTTAGGTATAGCATAATTTAATATGTGTTTGTTCAGTCTGATTTTAGACATATTACACATGTTCTTCATGCTAGCTAAGTCTAGCCAGCCAGGATCATACAGCCATGCAACAGATTGAACTAAGTCAAAATTACACGCTTTAATTACACAAAGCTTATCTAATTATCAAGAATGTAGCCCCAATAAGCAAATATATCAAAACCATCGACCCAGTTAGCTTACATATTAAGAGCCAAGGCTCAGTTAGTCTATGAAGAACCCGGATCCTATTAGTCTGTATGAAGAAGTTAGAGCCAGTGAGTCAACACATCAATAAACTACAGACCCAGTTAGCCTTATATATAAAGAACCGAGACCCAGTTAGCGTACCGATAAAGAACCTTGACCCAGTTAACAGAAGCTTACAAGAACCTCAGTGCAGTTAGCCTAAATAGCGGAGGATCCCTGCCTGAGACTCGGTAATCCTAAAAATGTCTCTTAGCTGAAGGATTTTAGTCATTTAGCTGCGGCTCTCTTATCCAAAGCGACTTACAGTGAGTGAGCAGTATCTTGCTCTGAGACACACGGCTGTTGCTGGGATCGAATCTTCCAGTTAAAGAGCGGTCTGTCTAACTGCTGGGCTACACTGCTGCCCCAGTAAGGCCAGTACTGTAGACCCAGTGGTTCTCAAACAAAGCGATGCCTACTCGTGACCCCCATCACAGGTTGCATATGCAGAGTGGTGAACAGTTCGCCCAAAAATATATTTTCTTTTCAGGTCATTTAATTTGATTATCAGAGGAGGCCAAGAGGCTGAAAACGATTAAGTATTTCATAAGAAAAAAGCAAAAATTTGAGAAAAATCTGAAAAATGATTCATCATAATGAATCTGTATGCATTCTGTGTCAACCTGATGTGACATTATAGGACTAGGCTACTGTGCATTTATGACAGATTCTACTCGAGCCTACCTACTAGACTGCACTGCAATTTCTTTAACTGCATTTGAATATCTTGTAACCTAAATTCAGGGATCTTTGGGAGCCAATAAAATCACTAGCATCATCTGTAATGTTTGGTTTCCACATTAAGAAGTTTAAATTTGCTTTGTTTGGCAAATTGCCTGGATTATCCATTGTCTGCAAATTGGATAACACACATTCACTGTCAACTTAACCCGCATAAATCCCATTCATTTGGCCAAACTGCTGTCATATGTCAGGCCCGCCAGATATGAAACATCACCTTGGTCTGCAGCCCAGAAAAGACCTAGAACCGATCCAGCTCTAGGCAGACTGCAGGCTCTTCAGGTAGCTGCCAAACTGGCCTGGGGTCTGTTCTGTAAATCAGCTGGCGAGGGTCTAACTGGATCAAACAGCAAGGCATTTAGCGGGCCAGTTCTCCCGTATTGGCCGCAGCATAATGCGGCGGGTTAGATTGGTGTTCTAATAATGCGCTGCATGTGTGCCTGCGTGTGCGTGCGAGCGCGTGTTTATGTGTTTAAATATGGGCGCAATAATCTGGGCCATACACATGCAGTCAAAAACAGTTTTCTGCGTTCAACACGGACAGGTGCTTATCTCGTTGGTGGCAAGTGTAGTCAGTGCATGTGTGTGTGTGTGTGTGTGTGTGTGTGTGTGTGTGTGTGTGTGTGTGTGTGCGCGTGTGCCGGTGTGTGCGTGTTTGCCACTCTCATCCGCCTACACA
The DNA here is from genome assembly GCF_048128805.1 of Centroberyx gerrardi. Lineage (NCBI taxonomy): Eukaryota > Metazoa > Chordata > Actinopteri > Beryciformes > Berycidae > Centroberyx > Centroberyx gerrardi. The sequence goes on from NC_136004.1 coordinate 22,977,699, forward strand.
CTCTCTCTGGTCTATCGCCCATTCGAGGCCACCGAGTTGTCCAACGATTATGTGTGCCCACCACCACCTCGCGTCCTCATCCTGCAAGACACGCTCTCCAGCGTCATTCCTCTCTCACTCTCTCTCTCTCTCCTTTGACTTCACCATGCACAACCTATCGCCGGAGCCGGAGGAGCTGCCACACATCGCCTGCAAGAATACGTTCCCTGATGTCGAAATCACACTCAACACAACAGTGGCACACTTTGCCGCTGGTGGTGGAAGGCAGGGAGGAGGTATTAGGACATAAAATGTATTTTCTGGCAGCGTAATACGGTGGAAGGTGGTAATGCAATTGTGCTTCAGGAAGAGCTATAAGTAGAACATTTTCTACCGTCCAGAGTAATCCCTGTGCCATGCTGGGCAACATCACGCCATCCTAAACCACCTGTTTAATCGCGCATCCTGTGCGCCCACAGCCATTATATGACAGATTCTATGGATGCGTTGTTCTCCATAAATGCAGCCAATCTGGTGGTGCGTTCCCTTGGCATTTTCAACCTTTATTGGCCAACTCATCGGTATTAGACTATGATACAGAGAATCCCTCTTTACATGAATAGAGGTCTGGAATAACACAGTATGAATCATGTATTGGAGAGAATAGAGTTTACATAAGCAGCGTATGCCCAGAAATACTCCCAACTCAACTGCCAACTTCATCTGAAAGGGTGCGCACAATGGCGCATAATGAAACAGATGCCTAGTTCGTTATTTTGCCAGTGATGTGAACGTGAATGTGCCAAAAAAAAAAAAAAAAAATTCAAAACCATTTTCAAAAAAGGCATCTCCATCATAAATGCAATACATAAATGGAAAAACACACAAAATGCCAAAGGGCGTCAAGGAAATTGTCAGCATCGGTGTGTAGCGTAATGATTTTAACAGCGCAACGAATATCAAGGCTGAAATCTCAGATTTGTTTCCTGAGAGACGCACAGAGCCTTATTGTGGCCGTGAATTAGGAGAGAAAAGGCGCAGTAACTCACCAATGTGGATGATTGAATCCGAGAGCGCCGGTTCCCACTCCAGACTCCAAAAAACGGCAAAGAGCAACATAGCCGAAATAACTTTCATGTTGTCCAAGACTATTTCCCCCCAAAACCGAAGAAAACCACAGCTCTCTCTGGATGAGAGCGAATAGAGTTGTTAAAATCCCGAGAGCCGAAGCTGCTTTTTTTAGTCCATCGATGGGGCGATCAAGGAAATTCTCTGTAATCTCTGCCTTGATATTTTCTTCTCTTGACGTGGATGTAGGCTGCTTCTCGGTTGAGGAAAATAAGTAGAGATTCCCGGGTGGTCATAGACTGGTACCCTGTTGAAATCCCTCGCAACATTAAACCATATTCTGGGCGAGCGGAGAGACAGTGGCTTATCTGAGCCGCAGAGCAAACAAACCGCATCCAAACGCCGACGCGTCAAGCCGAACTGAGGGGCTGGAAGAGGTGGCCACTCATCTGAGGGAATACATCGGTAACCATTCGGTAGCGTGGGGGAAAACCTATTGTATCTTGTAACGCAGGTCCCGTTATAATGACTCGGTCGTGATTCCCAGCCTTTCAGACCTGGCGACGCATTCTCCCCCCCACCAACCACCAAACCACCAGCAGCAGCAGCCTCAACGGACCAAGCCAACGGCCAAAACTTCCATTTTCCCAAGGGCTTTGTTTTCTTCAGTTAACCCCCTCTTCAAATATCACCGACGTCAAAACACACACAGGATGCCAAAGACTTTTTGGAGGAAAAAAAATACCGAACGATGAAAAGCCGTGTCACATGTCATTACCACGGAGGAGCACCATATTCCGAAATAGTCTCTAGTTTCCTGTAGAGAGAAAGACCGGGATGGAGAGGGCTCTCACACACACGCAAAAGGAGAGCTCAAAAACCACTCTTTTTTTGCGTCAGAAAAGAAAAATCTAGGCTATCGGGGGTAAATTTCACCGAGGATGCGCGCAACGATGCTCCGTGGTCCGCTCCGTATGCGGGTACTCCCGTCAACCCCGGCACGCACGGTGGCGGGTGTAGAGGAGGTATGCCGTGTCCGTGTCCGTTTGGGGGAGAGAGAGAGAGAGAGAGAGAGAGAGAGAGAGAGAGAGAGAGACGGGAGGGAGGGAGAGAGAGAGAGGCGGAGGGATGGAGGGAGGGAGAGAAAGAAGAGGGAGAGAGGGAGGAGACCCAGGAGAAAGAAAAAAGAGAGAGAGAGAGAGGCAGCAACTATAGGAGAGCAGCAGCGGTTGCCAGCCGGGGCGCGCATCTAGTGTCTGGAATGGAATTACCTTGGAGGGAGAGAGAGAGAGAGAGAGAGAGAGAGAGAGAGAGAGAGAGATGCGCGTATCAGGGCGGGCGGGGGATGCTGATGGGGAAGAAGCAGGAGGGGAGGCTGACGGAGAGACAGAGTCAGAGAAAGAGAGGGATGAAGAGAGGAGTAATCTGCCAACCATAGCTCTGCCATGGGCACTTTATGCAACCATTGATCCCTCTATCCATCTCCATCTATTCTTCCCCCGACAATTGGAACAAGGCGCTGCTGCTGGGGTGCCATTGGTGATCACTCATGAGGGTTACTGGTTGTTTGGATATTTTACATCTAGGCTAGTGGTGTGCAGCAACTTTACAGCACAGTTTGAGGAGAATCCCCGCAGCAGCAGCATCCTTCCTTCAATCAGTCCCATTGTTTAATTCGCTCATGCTTCAAAATGGAGATGGGATAATAAAGCATTGTTTCCTGTGCAATTTCCCCTGAAATAAGGGGGTGCGCATGTTTCGTCCGCTCTGTCAAATCATCCTCTGCTTTCATCCTTCTCTCCCATTCCTGTATCCATCTATCCATGCCTCAATTCCTCTCTCTCCTCCCTGCATCACTTTCTCTCCTTTCCCAGCATCCATCCATCCCCCACATCTATCCATCCATCCATTTATCCTTCCCTGCCTCCCTGAAGGGCTGGACTCTCCAGGGTTCCTCTTAATCTGCCCCAGACCTTGGATTAGGGATTAGGAGGGCTGGGCGCTTCAGGCTACCATTGGACCGACTGTTTGTATACGCATTCAAGGAATGGGGGATTAAATTGACAGTGATACTGAGGAGCTGATACTGTGAAAGCCGATCGCACTTCTCTCTTCTTGTATTGATTTATTATTAAATGTTTATATAACCACTCACATTGAAGGGATCATCTCTTGTTCAAGGAAGCCCTGCTTGAGAGTGCAGCGAAAGAAGTGATAAGACAAAAACTTTTTGAGGCAGGCAACAAAAAGTTTGGACGATAAAAGTATAATGCTTCTATCCTAATGCACAATGCTTGTGCTTGTACTTGCATCCTAATGTAAAATACTAAAAATGCACTCTGTGGATATCAGCCACTCGTCATCAGTTTGAGATTAGAGAAATGTATTCTTACAATTTTCCAACAATAAATATCATGCCACTTAAAAAGCAGAAAAAGCACTGATATGGACATTCACACAATAGAAGGCATGTCCTATTTTTTTATTTTTAAGTTTTTAAATGTCAACTTTTTTTTTTTGTTCTGAGTTTCTTGGTTCTTGTTCTACTTAAATTAAACACTGTGTTTTAGAAGAAATTCACTGGTACGCTACAAGTGTTGTCGCTTTGATTGATTTGATTCCAGATTATAACTCATCCAGGGCATTTTAAGACCTTTGATTGATTATTATCTGCTATGTCCATTTATTGACAAGTGTTACACCTTTGACCCTACTGGTGGACACACACAAACGCACACACATTAACAAGAGCATGCACACACACGCACACGCACGCACATACACACACACACACACGCAGGCACGTACACACAAACACACACACACACTCATGGATTTATAGAGGCAATCATCTTCCAACTCTTGCATATAAAGTGTAGTGTAATCCCAAACTTTAATTCATTTTCTAGCAGAAATACAACCCTGTACAAAACGATTTAGAGGTTAGCATAGCTTGATATTACTAATTCATGAAAACCATCAATAAAACAATAAATATTTCACACCCCGTGATCAGCCAGTGACCTTCTATTAACTTTATCTGAGTTTCGTCCTCAGCTTCATGAAATCATCTGTAACAAACTGGATTTTTCTGCCCCTTGTGAAGTTTTTCAGTAAAGTAAGACCTTGGATTTAATGGTTCGATGTCTGACATGTTGGAAAATATCTGAGCTGCCGCCGAGCAAAGAGATTGAGAAAGTTGAACCTTGAACAGTACTCAGAGGATTGCATCCCCGCACAGCACAGTTCAAGCACTTCTGGAAATCTCTTATTTGAAAAGAGGAAAATCTTGCACAGGATGGGCAACGGACGCTCAAACCTCCATATCTATCCCGCGTGTGTGGGCTGGGGTTTGATCCTTTACTGTAATCCCTCTATCAGCGGTGTATTGGGAGTTGAGGACGGTGGAGATACTGCTGAGGAGGACGGGACGCTGTGACCCCACCATGAATATACGTGTATCTGGCAGCGGTAAATAGGCTTATAAGCGGGTATTGATGCTGTCAGATTACAACCTCATATCTCCAAAAAGTCTTTTTTTTTAAATTCTAGAGTGGGTTATGAATAGGTTTCATATACCCGAGGAATAGGCGACTTGATCGACTTATTAAGGATCATGTAAGCCTTCAGTTCCAGTGAAAATGCGAAAATCACCAAAACTGGAGTTAGTAGCTTTTCGCGTTACAGCAGCGCTATCGTCTTTATGCTCGTACCCATGACTGTTACCCTCTCTGCTTCCCTGCTTTTGGACCACCCATTATCATTACAAAAAAATAAAAAAGATAATTTGAAAATATCTTTGTGTTTAAATGAAAACACATTATAGGAATAATCCTTAGTGATGGAGCGTAAGACCATTTGGGTGATAGAACTACTACACTCTGTTTCATGCCTTAAAGCAATATTTCACTTGGATAGAGTTTTTTTTTCCGTCTGGTATGCACACTTCCCTGGGGATCCATTGTCACCACCAGCATTGAGAGTTTTTCCTCAGCTCCACTCTGATAATTGTAAACAAAATTAAAAAGGCAAAATTACTTCTTAAAATTAGGACCATGGACACAGGATGAAATTAGATTACTTGGGTCTCGCTCTCTCGCTCGCACACACAGATACACACGTACAAAGAGAGAGAGAGATAAAGAGGCTCACAGGTCCAGCTGAGTCTGTCATGCCACGTTAACTAGACTTCCTGTGTCATTAATGTGACGTCCTTGCTCATTAAAATCGCTAATTGGAGGAGATGTGTAATAAAGTAAAGGGGAAGGTTCTGCTTGATAATGAAGAGAGTGAAAAATAAGGGAGAGAAAGAGAGACATTCAGAGACAGAGAGGTGACGATTGGTGCATTTGCGATAAGGAAACAGAGGCTGTGACAATTAAAGAGAGGGTTAATAACAGAGGATGGGTCACCTGAAAAAAACAGGACAGACAGACACACACACACACACACACACCTCTCATACACCTCTCGGAGAGTGAGATAAAGAGAGTAATTCAGGTGTGAGCTGGGTGGCTACTTAGTATGCATGCTTGCTGCTGTCACTCTCAAGGACACTGTCTGTCTGCGGGGTAAAGGTAGATGGAGGTCTGGGTCTGTACAGTATGTTCATGAGGACATGGATGTGTGTGTTAGCCAGTTAGTGTCAGACCCTTTGTATGTTGTCAGGCAACCTGTGCCTCTCTTTCAGTGTTGCAACTGAAGCCACTGAGTGGCAAGGTGAGTGTGAATGAGTGTGTGTGTTTGTATGTTGTGTGTGTGTGTGTGTGCGTGTGTCTGTGTGTGTGTGTGTGTGTGTGTGTGTGTGTGTGTGTGTGTGACAGAGTAAAGGGGAAGGTGCTGCTTGATAACAAAGAGTGCGAAAAGAATAATGGAGAGAAAGAGAGATAATCAGACAGAGAGGTGAAGATGGGTGCATGTGCAATAAGGAAATAAAGGCTGGGACAATTAAAGAGAGGATTAATAACAGAGCATGCATCACCTGAAAAAACAGGATAGACTGACGGACAGACAGACACGCACACATGCAAAAACATGTTGGTTTTTGACTAAGACGTAAATTTAGGAACACCTTTTGCCCACTGCACATGCAAAGTAACCCAGGATCAGTAGTGGAAAAAATCAAATCCTTTACTTAAAAAAGTAGTAAAAAAGTAGCAATACCATAATGGAAAAACACTCCAGTAAAACTACAAGTCCTGCATTCAACATTTTTTCCTGCATTCAAAAAGTAAAAGTATAGAAGTATTAGCAGTAAAATGTACATAAGTATCAAAAGTAAAAGTACCTAGTAACTATAGCCGTCAGATAAATGTAGTGAAGTAAAAAGTACAATACTTCCCTCTGAAATGTAGTGGATTAAAACTATAAAGTCTCAGAAAATGCAAAATGTCCACCTCTGCCCAGGATGCAGGCTGCTCATTCAGAGGTACAGTTGGTAGCTCGGGTCATCGAGGAATGGTGCATCCTTATTGAAAAACAAAAATATTTGGATGTTTTAAACTTACTCGGCACTGCAGCGGCACCCTACAATACATGTCTGATCATGCATGCAATTCAATTCAATTGAATTCAGTAGACTTTATTTATCCCCGAGGGGCAATTAGATTCTGAGCACTCGTCAGACAAACACAAAAATTACTAGGAACAACACACGATACTACCACAATAAAGGGTGATAAATCCAATGATAAACAGACAAACAAACAAACATAGACGGTGCCCATCCAGATTGCTATAGGAGCAGCACAAGAAAGGAGCAGCGCCCCGGAAACCACCTTGATAATATTGTAAAACTTACGATTGTATGGATAATCTGCATTACTGTACAATAAAGTAAATCCTGACCTCAAAAAGTGAAACACATTCTGTCCCCCAAGTGCACTGGAGATCAGGATTGTCCAGCAGAATGGCACCTTGCCTAAAGGAGTTCACTTTGCATCTGTTTGAATGTAGAGTTTTATCCACTGAAAGGCATCTCCATCTTGCCAAGAAAAAAGTTCTGGGTCAAGCACAGTTGTAGATCAAGCTCACTTCGCATCCTGTTAATTCAAAGACCTTAAATGGAGTGATAGGTCGCCACAGACCGACTGTTGAAGTAAAAATTCACATGGTATTGGAATGATAAGTGTCGATTTGTGAATATGATCCTCTAAAACCCAATCCCCGAATCAAAATATCCTAGACACTCCGGATGATGCCATTAACAAGCAAATTCTGATGCTGACCCACTGAAAATGCAGGAGCAACTGACTTTGTGGACACAGTGAGATTACCCAAAGTAATTTAATGGGGGCATGAAACCAATTTCTGGTTTGTGGCTGTTACTATTAACATGAAATAAAGGTCTTGTCCAAAATATTCCAGGAAGTCAGTCTCCAATTTATGCACAGGTTTCCTCTCTCAGTAAAATCACAGGAAAGAGCCTGGGCACTTTACATTGGGAGAGAAACGTTCATAGTCACAAATACTGAATGAACTGTTACAGGTCATGGGACTATAACAAGCAAATTCTAATTTCAGGGTGTGAGGATTATGGGAGCTGTGTGGAAAAACCGCAGCTAAGGTTTGAAGATCCATAGTTAAAATTTCAACTTTTACTTCCTTTTATTGATTAAATTTGTCTCAATAAAGAACAGACATGATTTGTAGAAAATGATTTGCTGAAGTGCTGTAAACTGTGAGGTATCCAAAAGCAATCAAAAGTGTAGCACTGCCACAGGCAACAGCCTGAACAAGAAGACTGGAGACGTTTTTATCTTTCTTAAAATTCACAGAGCTTTGCTGAATCAGTTATAGATGTACAGCATCTTATTTATTTATTTATTTCAAATTATTGATTGACTGTTACCTTTTAAAAAGAAGATTGTTATGCTACATGCAACTGTAATGTGAAGCCTCACATCATATATGTGATTTAATTCCAAAAACTATCAATCACTTTCTGCATGTTATACTATTCCTTTTCCCCCTCCTACCTATACTGTCACTTTCTACTGTACCAATGAGTTAGGCAAGGATGTCATAATATATCTATAAAAGTATAATACAAGTATTTTAATACACTGTAAGCTCCTCCTTTGAAAATGCTCCTCAAATCACTGCTGCCCTTTAATTGTGTGAGCTGGTTGAGGAGTCACCTTGGATGGGTGAGGGGCTGCATGAGTGTGAGTTTAGATTTTATCTGGGTGCTATACAGGGTATAAATGTTTTTTTGATGAGCTTACAAAGACCTGAAACACACATACACACACACTCATAAGGACACACAAACACTCGAGCACATACACTTCTCAGAGAGTGAGATAAAGAGGGTAATTCAGGTGTGAGCTGGGTGGCTTCTTAGTATGCATGCTGTCACTAGCTCTCAAGGACACTGTCTGTCTTGGGGGTAAAGGTAGATGGAGGTCTGGGTCTGTACAGCATATTCATGCAGACATGGATGTGTGTGTGAGAGTTAGTGTCAGATACTTGGTATGTTGTCAGGCAACTATTCCTGTCTTTCAGTGCTGCAACTGAGGGATACAAAAGGAAAAAACCTCCGCACACACATAGAGTCAGAAAAGGTGCTGGAAGAAAGGCAGTACGAAGAAAGGAAAACAGCTTCTGCACACTATATCAAAGCATTTTTTGTTATTACATTTTCAAGCTTTCAGTCCTACATGACCTTCATCCGGACATACAATCAGTGCAAATGTATATGCCGGTACATAAGAACAGCCTACTCGATTATGCAATGACTCCAAGTCAGTTACTTTAACAACTGTTCCCATAATGTTTCCTCTCCACGTTTTCAGGGCATCGAAAAAATTGAGCTACCAAGCGGAGGAGATATCGATAAAAGGTTATGTCAGAGGGAGCTGTTCTGGATACACACACTAGGGTCTTTACATCCTTTGGGCTTAAATGAGGATTTCGATGTGAGAGCTTTGTTGTAACAGAGATTTTTATGTACTGGGTACCTATACTTGATGATGGATTTTGCCCAATGCAACTGTCTCTATGTAGAAATATGTACTTATGTAAGTATGCTTGCTGTATATCTTTTGTGCTGTATATGCTTTTGTCTCTATGTACATATAAATATATCCTTAAAAAACAAAAATAGATAATTTCCTGAACTAGAAAAAAAATGTGTTGCCACAAGTGTGACACCAAACAACCAATTAGGCTGTTTTAGCCGGTTCTTATATAACAGGCCATACATTTGCACTGATTGATGATGAAGGTCATGTATGACAGAAAGCTTGACAATTTAATTTTTTTTTTTAATTGCTTTGATAAAGTGTGCAGAAGCTGTTTTTCTTTCTTAGTGTTGCATTGAAGCCATTAAGTGGCAGGGCACTAAAAGCCAACATTACTGTGTCGCAAACAAAACCTGCCATCAGGAGTGTGTGTGTTTGTATGCTGTGTGTGTGTATGTGCGTGTGTACATGTATGTTTATGTGCATGTACGTGCTTTCACACAAAAGACCAGACAGCAATTATTAAGCCTGAGTTCCATCAGACAGTTTTAAATGGCCACTAACAACCCACAGAGATTATTTATTCTCACACACAGAAAACAAAAAGGGAAAATCAGCACAGGCTGATGTTTGTGTGTCCAAACTAAACCAAACCAGTATTTGTTTTTACTGTTAACAAAGACCAAGGTTGAAACGTGTCAAACCCTGTAATTTTAAACAAAAGCACATCCTGGTTTGTTTTGGTCCACAAATGTTGATTGCTGGCCCTTTTCCTTTTGTGGAGTGAAACAAACAAACAGTACTTACACTGAGTAGTTGTTTGGCACTTGCATACCCATTACACTGGGCAGTTGTGCTTGCGACATAAGTGGTATTAGGTGTATCTTAAGAGTGAATAATTATTTGGCACTTGCATAGTTTAGAGTCGGGCAGCACTTCTTGCAGAGGCAAAGACACATGAAAGAACAATATCACCAAAGCCAACACTAGACGATATATCACCACCTTTGCCTGGAATGCAATTCATTACCACTGTTCTGCTAATAATTGGCTGCACTTTTTTATTTATACTTTTTTTGTTTATCTAGCAATATTTTAGAAGTGTTCCACCTGTCCACCTACCCTTGGCTTTCGACTGCTAATGGCAGCCTAATGCGACAGAGAGGGATGTGTTTCAGGCGTCACAGGACCCAATCTAGTCCCAAGCACCTCCAAGCAACATAACACTATCTCCCTAAGAGAGCTTTATTCCCAGCCACCGTAAATCAAACCATGGCATTAAGATCAAACACACACACACAAACATCCACAGACACACCCGCCCAGCCACACAGACACACATACACATGCACACACATACAATCTTGATCTAAACTCAGCTGAAGTGAATAATTGATACACTCAAAGAGTTTCCCTTATCTGGGAACGAAAAGGAAGGGGAGGAAGAGGAGAGGAGAGGAGAAAAGAGGAGAGGAGAGGAGAGGAGAGGAGAGGAGAGGAGAGGAGAGGAGAGGAGAGGAGAGGAGAGGAGAATGGTGAAGTGGGAACAGGAGAGGGAAGCAAAGGGGCAAGATGCAACAAGGAGAGAGAAGCAAAGAAAGGAAAGGAGAAGGAAGGGTGAGGAAAGGAGACAGTTTGAGGAGTGAAGTTTTTGGTCTTTAGCTCTCTTTAAATTTGAGGGTAATTTGTTGTTTCTCAAGGGGCGAAAAAAGGCGTGTGCTGTGCAAAGATAAGGAATTTGATCGCTGCTTTGACCTGCATGTTTTGTGTGTGGATGTGTGTGCGGGTGCACTTGCATATTGGATACAGCTGGCTAGAATCTCGATCCTTTCCCCCCCATTTTCCCTGTCTTTAATTAGTAATGTATTCACATCTCTATCAAATGTGTGGACTTAACTGAAGCCTTCTGAAGTGAGCCATGAAATGAAATCCCTTTATTCCCTTTATTCCCCCTATCCCAGGAGTGAAAGAAAAAGGGTGGGGGGTGGGGGGGTGGAATGAAAGGGGAGGAAAACTGGCAGGCAGAGATTGAGAGATTGAGTAAACGTGAGAAAGATTGAGAGAAAGAGGTAGATCCTAGCCTGCGGCCTAGGTATTGAACTAACTGAGGGTGCGGAGAGAAGGTTCTCAAGGGTAATTACAGAAGAACACACCTTCTTTCTCCCCGTCCCCCTTCCTGTATATCTCCTGTTTGGACTGTTAACCCTAATTGAAACATTTTCCCATGACAAAAATGTAACGGTGGTGATTTTATTCTTGAATACATAACATGTGCAGTACAAGTATGTGACATCTTGTCAGACTCGGAGACACTGCACACATGCACTTCCATGTGGCGCACCCCTAATTCCTACTGGACAAGATGATAGGGTCCCTGTATTATCCCCTCCTTGTTCTTCCCTCTATTTGTTATCGAGTTGAGAAGGGCGTTCTTACTCGCCAGACATACCACAAAGTCAGAAAAAAACAAAGACAAAAAACAATTATCACAGAGGTTAAGGCTATGCCTCAGGTGAGGTCATGGGTTTGACGGTAACTCTCATAATCAGGTTTTTTTAGGTGAAAATAATGAGCTTAGGTTTTGCAGCTGGGTCAGAAAATAACAGTGAGGCATTTTCGGGAGCTGTTCTCATGGGGTTGGTGCTGAAACCTGCTGTGTAAAAGTGAAGCCAGACTCCTGCTGCATAAAGCATTGGAGCTGTCCGGATGGATGGTGCTGAAACTGAAAACAAGCAGATCAAGTCCCATTTTCATAAAACTTCAAAATATAGTCATAACATTGCTAGTATAGTATAGTATAGTATAGTATAGCACAGCATAGTTTCGTATAGTATGATAAGCTATGGTATAGTATAGTATGGTATGGTATAGTATGGTATAGTATAGTATAGTATACCATGGTATAGTATAGTATAGCATAGCATGGTATGGTATACTATAGTATAGAATCAAGTAGTATAGTATGGTATTAGTATATTGATCCATGGGACTGATCTAGGATTACTGGTCATGTCCCATGATGTTGAGGCAAACTCTTGAATCTTGAGGATAGACTTCTCAGAAACCTGAAATATACCTTTAAAAATTAACACTTGCCCCAGGTCAGGTCCAAATTCCACCGTGCTTTAAAGTAACAGGCGCTGAAATCCTTTCTACACTCAGGGCTAACTGCATTTTAGAACCTTTAAACTCTGCAAGGTTAGCTAAATAATTGTAGTCCCTGGGCTAAATGGTGCATGAAAAAGGGTTAAATTGGGCCAAGCTCTCAGCTGAGGAATATAGGACAAGCATATGCAGTGTAGATATTCTGTCTCTCTGTATGCCATCATCTGCGCCATAAGCCTATTATTAGACTCCAGCAGTTAACAGCATGGGACGTATCCAATATAGTGTTAAAACTGAAAACTGAGAAGTGTTCACTCTGTGGTGTTGAAAAGCTGTAGTCTCTCTCTGTCGTTTTATCAGACTCTGACAGCCCACGGCATTGGAACAATCCACTGTGGATGGTGTTGAAGTCAGGAGAGCTACATTTCATCCATTTAAAGTGACTTACAACACCATGGGTGCATACATTTTATAACTGGTCGTCAGTGGGAATCAAAACCTTGCCGAACAGTGCCAGTGTCAGTGCCTTGGTGTATCCACTGAGTTACAAAAGACCACGTGAAGTTCCTCAGAAACATGGAACACGGCACTGCAGGTGACTGAAACATGGAACACGGCACTGCAGGTGACTGAAACATGGAACATGGCACTGCAGGTGACTCTGCATGCTGCCTCTCAAGCCAAATGCCTATGAAAAGTTTGACTACTAACATTCAAATTCAGTACTCAGTCAACTAATAATCAGCATGCATTATACCATGTAATGGGGAATTTAGCATGAGGATGCTCTTGGAGAAAACATCCCAGTAGCTGTCCACTATGGGTGGAAACTCAGATCCTACATTTCATTCAGAGAATGAGCATTGGGAGCTGTGCTCTCTCAGTGGAGCTAAAATATGGTAATATAGGCCATTAACGTGATATGTGGTGGATGCTTTTATGCTAAGCGGCTTACAGTTTCATGAGTGCATACATTTTTAGCATGAGTGACCCCAGTAGGAATCGAACCCCTAACACTTGCAGTGTCAGTGCTATCCTGTATCCTTGGAGACACTACACAGGAGCACAGTTCTCTGTGTATGTTGCTGTCCAACAGTACATCACCAAGTCAAGGGCTACCATACATAACTTTTGTGTCTTTTTTTTTCTCTTGTATTCTATATTTTACTCTATTCTATTTTGTATAATATTTATTCTTCTATATTTCCTGTGAATATTATTTTTCAAAACAGTTTAAGTGCTATATAAAGCTTCATCTCAGAGAAAACACAATTATTAGGCTGTATCAGGCATGGTGCTCAAACACTGAAGGACCTTGATCCATGCAACCCATGCATAAGATGTGCTTTGCTAGCATTGGTTTAATTGAATATCATTCAGCTAACTTTCATCTTCGGCCATTTTGCATCCCTACTAGTAAGCGTATATTTTAAAAGGGATGGTTTATTTGAAATGTAAATTGGCAGAACTTATTGGAAGATGTTCCCTCTTCCGTAAGGCTGACATGGTGAACCGGCACTATGTATGTTGCTGCCTTTCTCAGCTGAAACCCATTTGACCAGTACATGGCATGGGAGCTTCAAACAAGAGTTCTGAAATGAGACTGTGAGATTGAGACACAAATGAGATTTGTGTCTTCAGTAAATAGACATGCTATCTGATAAATGACCCTATATCAGTGCTTTAAAAACTTTCCCCTGCTGCTCCATATCATAGCTATAGTGCGGCCTTTGGGTCTGTTGTGTAACGCTATCTGATCCCATTATTACATTACAGCAGCTGACAGCACAGGAGCAGACCTAAATAGATTAAACACACCTTGAATGCAAAAATCATATCATATGACATTATGTGATTTTTTCCGGTTAGTATTTTTCCATTGCCCACTCTATCAAATATAGCAGTGCAGCATCCTAGCATTTTAGCACACTATAATTACTCAAGCATTATCAAATTCAATACACTGAAGAAGCCAAGTGATCAGCAAGTACTGCATGAACTGCTGTAATTCAGTGCAATTCAGACATGGTGACAGATGCAGGCCTGCATTCATACAGGTGCATGATATCAACAGTTGTTCACTCATTGTGTGATGTGAACATATGGTGCTAAAAGTCTCTATATATGTTGCTGCCCAATCCGGCCAAAAGCCCATCACACTCTGCCAGTATAAAGCATTAGAGCCGCCCACTGTGGCTTGTACTGAAGAACAGATTGCTCTGTTCTGTTCTGTTTACTATACGGGCTGAAATGCAGTGCCGTCTGTCCATATGCTGTTTTCTCCCCCTAATCTATTTTATTTAGTGGCCTACGGCAACTTATGAGCCACCTGAGCTAAACAAAGCTTATTTGCCTTGCATTTATATTCACTCACAGCATTATGCATTGCTACTGAGATAAAACTACATTTAAAAATGGCTCCAGAAAAAAGTGTCACAGATGGGTTCTATGGCATCAAATGAAAGTCTAGTCTATTCTATTAATTTGCCCAATAGGCTTGAGATTGAACTGAAATAGTTGAGAAACGGACAGCAGAAGTGTACGATTTTAACTGTTATCACTGACCAAAAGTAACTTGGCTTAACCCTGCAGAAATCCAACCAAAGTCTCTTTAGGCCCCAGAACATTTCACAGGATGGGATCTTACTCTCACCTTTCTGTCTCAGCTCAGCTTTAACACCTTCTTCCAAAAAATGTGTCTATAAAAGAGTTGTTCAGTCTCTCTGTGGTGCTGAAATGTCATCAAAGCTCGAAGCTGTCCAATGTGTCTGTATATAAAAGTACTATCTTGGAAGTGGTAGTAGTGCAGTTTTCCTACCACGGGCTAGCTAGCTCTGTCTGTCTGTCTCTCTGTCTCTTTGTTTTTCTCTCTCTCTCTCTCCCCCCTCTCAATGGTAATGGAATGTCCTTTCTTTCTCTGTGTAAAACTCATTTAACAGCAGGGGGCTGCTTGCTAGTAATGGTGCTGAAACACAACAGAGGTCTTACATGCTGTGTTCAAAAACCAAATTCACAGAATTAGCATGCTGAATTAAACAGTGTCTACATCGTGCCAACCATGCCACATATATTCAGTGCCCTACGCACATCAGGACATGATCATTTTATCATGCTGAATTTGAACAACACTGAAGTCCAAACAGCAATGCGTGCTGAGCGTCAAATTGTTGTTACCATCAATTATATTGCACAGCATTATGGGTAGCTTTTCACCCCACCACTTA
This sequence comes from Centroberyx gerrardi, assembly GCF_048128805.1. NCBI lineage: Eukaryota > Metazoa > Chordata > Actinopteri > Beryciformes > Berycidae > Centroberyx > Centroberyx gerrardi. The sequence goes on from NC_136004.1 coordinate 22,993,039, forward strand.
CAGGCCAGTGTTTTCCGAATGTCTGTTATCTCAAATACATAAATAAGAATTACTTCCTGGTGTTCCAAGTAAACCAATTTTGAAACAAAATTGTTGTCTAAACTTCAGTGTACTAAGAAGGCATACTGATCAGTAGGTATTGATGAATTTTGGATAGCCCGCTATTTCACCTTTCTGCCTGTTCCCTCCCTCTGCGGTGCCAAAATGCCACACTTTCTCTGTGTAATGTCATCACAGCTGGAAACTGTCCTCTGTGAGTGTTGATGAAAATGAGATTATCCAGTTTTAGAAACTAGTCGTTCACATTTTCAACCTTCTCCCAGAGCAATAGTAGAATGTGCTGTTCAGTCTCTCTGTGGTGCTGAAATGCATTTTTTTTTGTCTGTATAATACTGTCACAGCAGGGAGCTGCTCTGCTATGAATGGTGCAGAAATTTGAAAGTTCACTTCAGTTAAGCAATCACAAAGATACTTTATGAGAAAGAGTGGGACCTGATTCTTAAAGTAACCTTGAATACAAGGACTGTACTGATCTAGGAGGATGGGTGAGGTCACGTGTCATCAAAAGCACAATGTGACTTAAATATAAAACTGGTTTAGAGCAGCACGGCTGTTTAAAGATTCTTTGTTTATTTTGTTTTTCAGGGGTTCCAAAAAGCATCTCAGTGCTAAGACAATCTTTATTGTTTTACAAGTTAAAAAGTAGCCAATCAGATTTTATTTAGATATACTGTATATAATTTTCCAACAAATGCTGTTCTATAGCCCCTCTGAGCTTCCTTCTATGAGCTTATTTCATTATTTCCCCTCCCTGCTACTTTCAATGTGTAATTTACCAGTCTAGTGGAAGGGATTTCATGAAGAATCCAGCTTCTACAGTAAACCGGACCCAATCATGAAAATATGAGGAGTGGAATGACCTCTTGTAACAGAAAACATAAGTGCTTTTTAATTACAATGTGTCATCAAAAATAATTTGAAACAATATGATAATGACAAACTCCTATATGGACAAGGATAATCTTCACAGAAATGTAAATTTGAGATGATTAAAGAACTCTTATGAACACTGGGTCCCTGGTGAATGTAGTAAAAGGACAATCAACCTGTGATATATTGCGTGTGTGTGTGTGTGTGTGTGTGTGTGTGTGTGTGTGCGCGTGCGTGTGTGTGTGGGTGGTGGAAGGTTTTGCACTTTCAAGCTCTTTCCACCTCTAGCCTAACAGAGTGGAAGTGAACTTTTGCTATTTGCTATTTCAAGTAAAATCTATGAAAAGACATAATCTGTGAAAAACACTCCCTGGATGTTCAGTTGGCTTTGTGCAGGAAAAATGCTTGTTGGCTTTTTGGCAGAAGCATTTGAAGTGAAATAGTAGCAAAAGCATAGGGACCAGTTAACTCTCAATTTGATTCATTTAGGAAGTGTGTTTTCTTTAAAACACAAACAACCAATAAAACTTTGCTATGAAAAGGCATATGCAGTCCAGATTGAATTCTCCAGTATTGCTCACCAGTGTGCAGCTTACATTATAAATTCAATGTATTCAAAATTATTTGTTTGACACTAGCCCTGGTCAGCTGAATTGTTATAGCACAAAGAAAACATGTATGAGATATGTGGAAAATGATGTAGGCCTATACAAGTTGACAGAGATTGGAACACGGAAATGGAAGCACACTTTACAGTCACTGCTTGACACCGTTATGCTCTGCTAATAGCAGGCTGCCCCAGCTTTAGCCCAGCTGCGGCCCACTTTCACTTTCATGTCGCTCACCCCCTCCCAAACCACCTTCATCTCCCTCTGTCTCTCTGCCTCTCTTTCTCTTCATCCCCCTTTCACTCTTCCCTCACATCTCTCATCTCTCTCTCCCCTTCCTCTCTCCCTCTTGCTCTGCCCCCGTCTCTCCCCTCTCTACATCCTTCTCTCTCTCCTTCTGCATCATTACCAATGACCAGAGGGCCGTTAGCTGATCTGGTTATGAGAAGAGTTTGTGAAAAGAGACAGCTACTAGAAATAGCTACTATGACTGATATAATGATGATGTTTAGGAGACACGAGCACATGCTGATTTTGAACATTCTGTTCTGTACACACCCATACTCAGACAGATAGATGTCTTTGCTTTATTACAAATGGCCAGGACTGAGGTTGCTGATGGTGATGCACACAAGAGGAAATATTGAATATCACAACAATGCGCAGCAACAAAGAGCTCAACATGAAAGGACCGATGAAATATGAGAAGCAAAAATATTCTACCTGTATTATTACAAATGGTCAGGCCAGGGCAGAGCAAGTTGACATTAAGCTGATATCAATAAGAAATGTGGAGTATTTTGGAAAAAAGTCAACATTAAATGATTCAAAAGCTTCTCATGTTGCTTTCAAAGGCAGCTGTCGTTGCAAATCAGAATCATAATCAAGTTAATTTGTACAGCAAATTTGCATGTAACATTAGTTTGACTCTGATGTGCTCTTTAAACTTGACATATCTGTTGTACACTTTACAAACTTCCTGTGTATATTTTGTTTACTTGTGTAAAATTCAATAAAAATATTCTTGAGAAAAAAAACATTAGTTTGACCGGGGCTGATAATACTGATATAGTGACAGAAATAATCAATAGTTTATCATAATGATGATACATCATGTAACTGTACATGTTGAAATGGAAAACAGAACAAAGAGGAAAGATGGAAAGAAAAGCTGACTGACTCATGCTGTTGTATCAGAGTTGCCAAGAAAGGAGGTAGGAGGGAAGGAATAAATGATCAAAGACCATGGGTATTCACCTGCATTTAGTGCACAATTTGTTCATATTTAACTACATGTGGTAGTGGGATGGTATTGAGATGGTGTTTTCCATTTGTTTTCTTCTAAAAAACAAAGGAAATGGATACATAGTTTGTCTTAACATGGAGGATGTTCATCACAATAAAAAAATGTTAAAATGTTAAAAAATGTTAAATGTTGGTCAGACAACTAACATTATTTACCATTTAACATTTATTTATTTTATTTAAGAGAGTTGGTGTCTCAAGCATTCATGCTCTTGAACTGTATAGCTTGTTTCACATTTATACAGTTACATTAATTCACACCTGGGAGCTGCACTGTACGACAATCTGCTGCTGTTCCTTAACTTGGCTTGTGGATTTCAAAATTCACCATTAAGTCACAAAACTTACTGGCCAAAAGTATTTTTTGAGTAGTATGCTTGAAATAATGTCTGGGGAAAAATGTCTGGTTTTGTCTAAGGCAAAAACGTACAGTACCCAGCAGGTAGTTGGTGGCTGCTATTCATTTCAAACCTTGGTGCCATTGATATATGTGATATGATTTATGAGTGAACCAACCTTCACCAGGGAAGACTGAAGAATATTTCTTGCAACTCATGTAAGAGCAAGGCTGATGACTCACTCAATGTCATGAGAAATAGATGTATTCATACTTTCCTTCAACAGCATCTGTGTCTTCATGCCATGTATTAAATATTTCTAGCCTAGCCTAGCAAATTGACCAAGAGCCTATTCTTTTTTACAGCATCAACCTGTGGGAGTAGTTGTCGAGGGAGGAAGAGTCTCCCTCTCTCTGAAATGTTGAGCTTTCCCTCACTCCTCCGACACAGATAAGACAGATTTCTACATGTTGAATGTAGGGTGAATGACACCAGATTGAATAGGGACCCTAGTATGATAAGCAACTGCACAGTCCTGATCTGCCCATACCTTATCCCACCATGTGGCCATTATCTATCTTCTGAATGACCTCCACAGCATGAGAAATCAATAATTAAAGCTGAAGGAACACACACGTCGATACCTGATCGAAGAGATCACTAAACTCTGTCCACCACTGTCATCAGTTGTGATCTGCCCATACATTTTCTGAACCTGAATGAGGTTTCTATGGCATGACAAATCAATCCAATTGTGGCTTCAACCATTGTTGCTGTCTGCCTTGTACAATCATAATACTGACTTCAACATGTATAGGCTTGCTAAAAGCACCTTAAGATTATCATTTATTTCTTAACCTACCATTTTCTCTGGCCATTATACAATATAAACATATGCTAGATTTCTCAGGGAATCAAAGGGCATCGCTCTCTCTCTCTCTGTCTAGCGTATCAGCAGTCGCTCGTGAGGCAGGGAATACACTGCAGCGTCAATTCTGTGGATGCCTGTTGCATTGTCACATATGCTGCATGGCAGATATGGGCTGCAGCAACCTGTAGTACTTCCAGTCAACAGCAGAGGACTCTGTTCCTGCTATGTACCCGAGTTGTATACTCAGTTCCGGTCACAAACATTATTTTAGGGTGGATGGATGGGGATGAAGGGGGAGGTGAACCCCTTTGCCAGGACTGTAGAGAATAATCCTCGGGGCAGTCACCCCAACAAAACCAATTAATTATAAAATGTATCTCGTTCTTTACTATATAACCTGGAAGACATCTGGAGGAACAAATTACCTACTTCAAACATTTATTTAAACAGCGTCTATGGTTTACAGTGGCACATGCAGATCCCCTTCCTAAAACATAGTCTATAGGTTATTATGAAGTGCATGTCCCCTTCCTAAAATAAGAATCTACAAGTCTGTGGGCTAGTGTAGAGTGTGGCACACATACAGACCCACTGGCTATTGACTGATACATTTAATATTAATGCTTTTGTTCAGATCACAAAGGGTGAAAGATAACAGAAATACTAAATTTTCACTTGACAAGACTTGTACATAGAAGCCCCCTGATTTAATATAACCCCTTGGCCAGTCTGTAAGCACTACAGCTGAATATAGCTGACAAAAGAGTCTGCCAAATGGCATATGCTAACGAGAGCAGGAAGTGTTAAGCTTCACCAAAGCCTCCATAAAGCCTAGGTGACAGTATCGTGCTCTCTATCCTTTCTTTGTTTCTTTGTTTGGGTTAGTGAAGATTAGAGACATCTAAAGAGATTCTTTCTAAAGGCCAGCAATGCTTGACTTTCAGTTGACAAGACCTGCATACAGAGAATATTAATATGAGAATAGTAAAGAACAGGACTTGCAGTTTGGTATCAAACCCTATATGGCAAAAACAGAATGCTTATATCATTGCAAGCTGCTTTAGAAAACAGATTCTACTTAAAAATCATCACCTGTGTAGTGGTAAGACCTTATAACTCACCTTGTGATAATTTCCTTATTTGTATTTTAACTGAAGATTTAAATACTTTTTTAAATGCAAAATGAGTTTCTTGACCTGAAGGCCACTGAAACATAATCATAAAAACTAGTGCATAATTTAAAGACAATTTTTCTTAATTCCTCAAAGCCTGCCTTAAGAAAGAGAAGGTTTTCACCCAACAGCACAAATATGCTGATCATAAGAAATGTTAAGCCTGAATGTGCAAAAAGTTGTGATATCGCATCCATTGTTCCTTTGTTTGGGCCACAGTGAGCTAAAAGATGGCTAAAAAGACTCTTTACAGTGTGCGACAATACCTGACTTTCATTTGACAGCAAGGCTGTAATATATGGGGCAGCTTGGCCAAAAAAGAAGTGGGAAGAAACAGACTGCACTGTCCCAGTGTAATGTCATGGTCATATTGAGGAAATTATAAGTAAGTATATATATTTAAGTCCATAACATAACCTTATTGTTGGAAACTGCAACTGCAAAAGTACCTGGTTCAGGTCCCACTGTTTTAGAAAGTAATAATATCCTTTAATAATTGTACAATTTAGCACAGCAGGGATCCAAGTTTTGATCTCAATTAAATCATTTTATCATCATTTTGGCTGATTATCATTACATTTTCATCATAATGGCAGTTGTAATTCTTAGAAGACATTTAGGCTGAATCCCTCATTTCTTAATATTTGAGTGCTTGAATTGTCTGCCTACTGCAGACCATTGTAATCGAAAGTGCATCCAGTATTCTTGCAATGCATAGACTAACTATATATATATACAGTATATACCGTATATATACTGTGTTCTACAACTGTGTGCATTGGAGCAGCAAGACATGATGTGTGGTTGCTGCAGTAGAGGGAGTATAATGAGTGACCATTAGGGCTGAACAATTAATCGAAATTTTATCGAAATCGCAATATGGCCTACTGCAATTTTCAAATCGCAGGAGGCGCAATATTTGTTAAAGGTGAAATGTGTGTCAAAATACCATTTTAAATTAAATATTGTCGTGCTGCAGAGATGACCTGGCCTACACATCATATTCTACAGACTTAAGAAAACATCTTTGTTTGGTACAGATCCCCGCAAAAATCACACCATAATCATTTTAATACGTTTTTCAATGAAAATGAGAATAATGATGTAAAAATTATCATTCCCTCTAATATCGCAAATCATATCACAATTGCAATATCAGTCAAAATAATCGCAATTAGATGTTTTTTCAAAATCGTTCAGCCCTAGTGACCATTAGTGGATTGGTCCAGTGTACCATGAGGATATTATACTGAATGGAAGGAGATGCATGAAACAGACTATGAGCAATGGTGGACCTACATTTGTGTAGCTGATGTGTCATGCACGATAACTTAAGTACGCAGGATTGTGCAGACATTGTAGCAGTGCAAGACTAGGCATATAAAAAAAAAAAACTCTTGGGAAATAAATACCATGGCAATAAATAGTGACAGTAGTAAGGTTTCTAAACAGTTTTATTAGATGGTGAGGAGGAGTCCAGAGATTCTAAGGGTTTGCGGGGAGGGCTGGAAAAGTAAGGTAACAGCTTTTGGGAAGAAGCTTTAGAGGTGATGGGTGGGCTTGGTCTTAATGAACCGCTACCGTATCCCAGCTGAAAGTTTTGGGAACAGATGGTCATCTGGCTAGGGCTAACAGACACTGATGCACAAAAGGTACGTTTAGGTTTATGTGAATGATTGGGGTCAACCATGCCAAGCGAAAGTGAAAGTAAAAACTTAGAATACCAAATGCTTAAAAGGTCGACTGGCTCTTCCTCTTATGGCCCACAAAAGAGTTGTGGATATCCTTTTTTATTCATAAATGGCACAATATAACACAGGGGTGGAGAAGTTTTCATTGGTGTGCAGCAGGGAGCTGTTTGGTTTGTATTAAGATCCGTCAAAATGTATATGCACTAGGGCTGCAGCTATCGATTATTTTAGTAATCGAGTATTCTACCGATTATTCCATCGATTAATCGAGTAATCGGATAAGAAATACTTTTGCTTTATTAAAGAGCAATAGTAAATATACAAAAGAGAAAAGCTGTCCGCACGAAGCTGTCCATACGACACTGTGGTTTACTGAAAACGAGGTGAAATAATAATTATTATTGATATTTATTACTAGGCCTAAATATCATACAAGTTCATAAGACTGGCTAATGTACATTTATTTGCTATGTTGAAGGGTTGCCCTACACCTGCTGACCCTACTCACTGCAATCAAACTAAACTGAATATACCTGCTGTATTGGACTAGTGCATTTTAGGTTCCAATTGCTACTTACACCACCTGATATTTTGCTTTCTGGGGTATTTTATGCATCACTGTGAGGGGAGTAGGTGTGTGTGTGTGTGTGTGTGTGTGTGTGTGTGTGTGTGTGTGTGACTATCATAATAATAACATGAATGAAGCTCAGGCTTTCACAAATTGACTGCAGCATTTTATTTTCTGTGGTTATTTTCTTGAGCAAAACTTAGCTAACTTAGGGACATCATAATTAGCCACCATATTGATTTACGTTCTTAACTAGCCATTACATATAGCCATAATTAACGTGCATTCTTTACTAGCCTTCATCTCATCCCGTTTTAATATTAAGTGCTGACTCCGCCCACCCGGGCCAGTTTCGGCGTACGCCGGTAGCAATTACAAGTGGACCCTATCCTACAGTCCCTGCTCTCAGCGGAGGGAGGGAGCTACGCTGTGTGTGGGAAGCGCTGTGACCGTCAGACCTCTCTGGATTAGACAAGCAAGTAGAGAAAACCGGCATCAGCCGAACCAATTTATTGCCAAATGCTTTGGGATTCAACACATTAACATTGCTTCCCATGGTCAGAAAAAGTCGGCAGATTTGTCGCTAGTCGCTTTTGAGAAATAAAGTCGCCAGGGGGGTCTGAAAAGTCGCTAAGTCTAGCGACAAAGTCGCCAAGTTGGCAACACTGGATCCGAAACTTTGGACACTTTCTGTCGTTTTCTCTGGCCTGTCTCTTCTCTTCGCCCCTCGCTATTTTCTCTCTCTTTCTCCAGCGCGTTGTGCAACAGTAATAATCATCCGTGCGAAACACTGAGTGTGTATATAGTTATATGGATTAAACGAAGCTTCGATGCAAAGAATTTGCATCGATGATTTTTAGTAATCGAGTTACTCGAGTTTCTCGAGGAATCGTTTCAGCCCTAATATGCACTGTAGTTTAAACAAAATAATGCTTCTGTTGGAAAAACAGGTAGGCTAACAGATGACAGCATTACTTGACTTTCAGTTGAAACTTTCATATAGACCAAGTTTTAGAGAATATTGCTTGTGTTATGACTGGGTTTTTTTGGGGTATTTTTTGCCTTAATTTGATAGATAGGGTAGAGAGAGACAGGAAAGCTTGTGGGATGACATGCAACAAATTTTCTTATCCAGGACGTTGTGGCCACATGGTACGTGCCTCAGCTCAGCGAGTCACCAGGACACCCCATCAGGATTATTGTTTTAATCAAATCATAAAGAGTGAAGTTTTGTTTTTGTTTTTTTTGACAACCACAGGTCTTACCATGACCCAGATCTTTTCTCTGACATTAACAAATTTGTCTTGCCTGTCAATGGTTATTGTTGCCTTACATCATGGCAAGCGTAGCAACCATTTCCCCCAATTTCCTCCCCTTTGCCATATAGTTTATTAGAAATTGGAAGTGAAAAACAAATCTGCATGTATGGTAATCGTCATGACAGGGAGATGCTTATACACTGCATTTAAAAAATATTTTACAAAACTTTGTGGACACATTCTATTCACGTTTTATTTGCTTTTTATAAGCATTTTATGAACAGGATAATGAGAATATGCTACCTGCATGGAGGGTCCCTTTTGATAAATGAGACCGCTGAAATATTATGCTAAAGAGATATATTATGCTTAAGAGGTTATTTGCCTTTCACGTGACAACAAAGCTTTCTTATATAGGCCTTAAAAATCAGTGTCTAAGCCCTTGATATGAAAACAAAGTACTTAACACTACATGTAATTTTATTAAAAGTAATATTATGCTGCCAGGATAGGTAACTGTTAAACCATTGCAGAAGCACTGCTGACATCTCACATAATATCCTTTAATAATAGTGCTTCAAACCATTAGAAGACACTGTGTCAAAAAGTAATATGTTTAATATTAAGAGTAGTGATGAGTGTGGACAAAACGCTTTCTTTGTAGTTTAAAAATTGCACAATTTAGCACAGCAGGGATCCAAGTTTTGATCTCAATTAAATCATTTTATCATCATTTTTGGCTGATTATCATTACATTTTCATCATAATGGCAGTTGTAATTCTTAGATGACATTTAGGCTGAATCCCTCATTTCTTAATATTTGAGTGCTTGAATTGTCTGCCTACTGCATACCATTATAATCGAAAGTGCGTCCAGTATCCTTGCAATGCATAGACTAACTATATATATATACAGTATATACCGTATATATACTGTGTTCTACAACTGTGTGCATTAGAGCAGCAAGACATGATGTGTGGTTGTTGCAGTAGAGGAAGTATAATGAGTGACCATTAGTGGATTGGTCCAGTGTACCATGAGGATATTATACTGAATGGAAGGAGATGCATGAAACAGACTATGAGCAATGGTGGACCTACATTTGTGTAGCTGATGTGTCATGCACGATAACTTAAGTACGCAGGATTGTGCAGACATTGTAGCAGTGCAAGACTAGGCAGATAAAAAAAAAACTCTTGGGAAATAAATACCATGGCAATAAATAGTGACAGTAGTAAGGTTTCTAAACAGTTTTATTAGATGGTGAGGAGGAGTCCAGAGATTCTAAGGGTTTGCGGGGAGGGCTGGAAAAGTAAGGTAACAGCTTTTGGGAAGAAGCTTTAGAGGTGATGGGTGGGCTTGGTCTTAATGAACCGCTACCGTATCCCAGCTGAAAGTTTTGGGAACAGATGGTCGTCTGGCTAGGGCTAACAGACACTGATGCACAAAAGGTACGTTTAAGTTTATGTGAATGATTGGGGTCAATCATGCCAAGCGAAAGTGAAAGTAAAAACTTAGAATACCAAATGCTTAAAAGGTCGACTGGCTCTTCCTCTTATGAAAAAAAAAGAGTTGTGGATATCCTTGTTTATTCATAAATGGCACAATATAACACAGGAGTGGAGAAGTTTTCATTGGTGTGCAGCAGGGAGCTGTTTGGTTTGTATTAAGTTTCCGTCAAAATGTATATGCACTGTAGTTTAAACAAAATAATGCTTCTGTTGGAAAAACAGGTAACAGATGACAGCATTACTTAACTTTCAGTTGAAACTTTCATATAGACCAAGTTTTAGAGACTAATAGCGGCTACATAATTAGGTCTTGAATCGTGCCATTTCCAGAACAGGAAATGTTGAGCCTCTTTTGGTAACTTTAAATAATGGCAACTGAAACAGAACACTATAAATAAGGTCACACAGAACAGAAAGAGGAAAAACAGACAGATTTTTCTTTTTAGAAGTTTTTAGAAGTACATATATAGGTTAAAAAAAAAAAAAAAAAAGTTATATGGTATTGACATCCCCCTCAGCTGTGTGTGTGTGTGTGTGTGTGTGTGTGTGTGTGTGTGTGTGTGTGTGTATACTGTAGGTTAAACAATATTGAATTGTCCCCTTAACCTGCTGTGTTTTCACCTTCCATTCACTTCAAGGGTGTCCCCACGTAAACTTGATGATTTATTGCTCCTGTGATTATGCTCTAAGTATGCACACAAACACACAGATGGACAAACACGCACACAGGCAAACACACACCACATTACTCAACAATAAAATATATCCTTAACCATTATAACTGTGTAACCCTGCTAGCAATAACATTATTCTAGTAAACTGCCTGTGTGTGTGTGTGTGTGTGTGTGTGTGTGTGTGTGTGTGTGTGTGTGCGGCGTGCGTGCGTGCGTGCGTGCGTGCGTGCGTGCGTGCGTGTGTGTGTGTTTTGGGGTGACTTCCATATGTCTCTCGCTCCATGATACAATATACCCTTAAATTTCCAAGGGCAAGCCCTGTATGAATGACTACCAATTTTACTTTGCAAGTACTGAGGCTGTGTGTGTGTGTGTGTGTGTGTGTGTGTTTGTATATGTGTGTATATATATATCCTGGAAGTGCTGAGGCAGAAGGGGACTGAAGAGTACAGGCCCTGGGGGACTTTACAACTGGTCTCTTTCTTTCCTTTTTCTCTACTTCTTTCTCAAACTCAAAGTAACTCACATTTTAATTTTACTGACAAAAAATCATGACCAACAACAGTCATCAGCAAACAAACTGAAAAACTAAAGACTGTACATCACCAAAAAAAATAAAGACTACATTTACAATATAAGACTAATAGCCATTCCTGTTATCTAAGCTGTTATTTGGGTGTGTTTGCCTTCATAGAGATGTCAGTGCACACAGCATATTATGCGACTCTTCCCTCGCTGCGACCCATTCAGCGCACACTGTAATTTAAAGCCAACAGGGCCAGCCGTCCCGTCAGCCTATTGTTCTTGAGACAGATGGTGAGTTTGGAAATTACTGGTTGTGATGTGACCTGGGTGTAAGCCCAAGTGTCGGTTCAGAGTAGTGTAGGTACAGTGTAGATGACAGCAGTTCAGCATGGAGAGTGGGTGTGGATGGTGGGGGCTCTGGGATCACAGATCTTACTGTTGAACCTTCTGGAGGCGTCAGACTTAATTCAACAGCTACATTTACATGCACAGATATTTCTGTTCTTCACCCAGCTACTCAAGAAATCTGGATTTGGGTCGACAATGTAAATGTCATAACTCGGTTAGAATAAAAAGCTGGCACACTCACATTTAAAAACAGGGTACAATGACGTGTAAATATCTTACTTCTTTCACTTTTGGATTTTGCTGTCAAACTCACACTTGCACAGCATTATGAGTATATTTTGATGTTAACAAAAACATGGCGGTGAGCACTATTACTATTAGGATCGCCATTTCTTTCACCCGTATTAGAAGAAAATACTGCTTAGTCAGTGAAGGAGGGGGTCGTCGGCAGCTACATCTTTTTCATACTTTTTATCTTTTCATCTTCTGTGTGTGCAGGAATATTCTGTTAGTTGGTTTATTCATAGCAATAAGGAGACTCAACCACTGGGTATCAAAGGCACATGTAAGCAGCTTAATAAGAGCTTAACCGGAGTATGGCCAATAGCTGGGTTACTCTGTGCATGTAAACGCAGCCAATGAAACGTCTACTCATCTACTCTCACTCTCTATCCTCGAACATCCACGCTAGGTTTCTACAGAGGTGCTCTCCCAAATAGCACAAGGGGTAGTTACATCAGATCCTGTGTATTGTTAAATTACACAACCTTCTGTATCCTATGCATGTGCCTGAGTTTATAAAAAGCTGCTGAAAATATTGTTGCAATAGAGGAGAAGTTCTCTTGCGGTGATGATTATCCAAATAGCCATCCAGAAGTTTAAAAAAAAACAGAAAAGGTTTTTGCTAATTAAATGGCTTCTGCACAAAATGGATGTGTCACATTTGGCAGACCAGGAGTGATATCAACAAGTCTGGAAGTACAAGTCTGAAAAAGCAAAGAATAACAAAAAAAGTGACTGAAATTAAACTTCTTTATAAAAAAAATCCACAAGTTTTAAATTGCTCTTAAGTTGCTGATAAAATTAACAGATGCTTGTATGTATTGCACACATATGTATATGGTATATACACACACACACAAGCATATCCCTCCTATACAGACAACGCCCTCACACATACTGCGAAAGTGGTCAACATTTGCAAAGCGTCGTCCTGTGATATATTATGCTGCTGCTCATTCCATCCCCTTTAGTGTGCTATTACTTCAAGGGCATATGCATTTAGGATGGCTACCGACTTCTTACATGCTGAAACATCAGAGGCCGTCTCCCAAAGGAGTTCCCTTTCCGCCCACATGCACGCAGGCAAACACACTCAATCATACTTGCAAACGCAGTTGTCTGACGAAGCCAGGGGAAGGAACCTACTTCCTATTTAATGTTTTTCTATGCTTTCTGTCTCCTCATTGGCTCAGCGTGATTAATGAGTCATCCCTGCCTAACAATCACACAGGTGACCACGGAGAGAGCGAGAGAAAGAGAGAGAAAGAGAGAGAGAGTGTGTGTGTGTGTGTGTGTGTGTGTTCTGCCAAGCCTTGCTGTTCTTGAGCATAGCGTGGTACAGTAAGAGAGAATGAGATCGAGAGAGAGGAGAGGAAAAGAGAGGCGACAGAAAAAGAGGATTAACTGTATTACCATTTAACACGAAGCAATTGAAATTTGTCTTTTCATTTCGCTTGCCTAAGCTCCCTGTCTCTCTCTCAATCTTCTCCTTGCCCCAGTTAAATTCTTTAGTGCTGCTTGTTTTCGTGACAGAGTATTTACGTTTGAAGACCATTACGAGTTCAGGAATCGTAACTTTGAGACCAGTGATGTTGATGCAGCCTAATGGTCCAGCATAACTGCAATCCGCTTTGTTTTCCCCTCACATCAACTATCATGTCCATGAAATAATGTCACAAGAATTCATAGCTTTTGATGACTTATGACTGTTCACAGAGGATGTTTCTTGTCAACCACCCTCTTTCATCTTTTCTTCTTCCTCCCTCCATAATGTTTTCCGGATGCCTTCTCATTCAGTCTCTCTCTTCCCCTCCCTTCTTCTTTTTGCTTGAGGTCAAAGAGTATTTGACCCACCTTTTGGTTGACAAAGAGGAAATGCAAGCCAGCCAAAACAAACTGCATCACCAGCTACTGGTATGAAGGGAAAAATTGGGCATACCCATAATTTGCTTATGGTTTGCAAATTAAGGGTTGAATTTGCTTCTAGCTCTATTCTGCATGTTTCTCTTCCTTTCTTTTCCCTATCTCCTCTCTTCCCTCCCCCTCTCAGTCTTTCTTCCTCTCAGTTCCGAGAAGAGTTGCGGGGAAAGTAGGCTATTAAATCCATGGATATATGAGGCAGAGAGGGTATCAAGCGCTCATGTAAATTATCCCAATATTTGCATCTGGGCTCCATTGCAAAAAGGTCCCCACCACTTCTACAACCCAATTCCAATTTCATCTTGCGGATAATTGTCAATTCAACCAAGAGTGTAAATTCTATCAATACTCCCCATCAATCCTCCCTCTCACATATACAGTCATTCTATCTCATACACACTCTTATTCTCTCTCCCTCGTTTGTTTGCCTGAATGACTTGTTTTAGGAGGAGGGAGGTGATCTGTTTTCTAAATTTATTATTCTCATTGCCGCTCCCGCTATTGTTATTTCTCCTTACTTACAGATGAGATTAGCTCTGCTGTTCTGAGGTGAATGGAGATGGAGATGGCTATGGAGAGGACAGGAGAGGAGAGGAGAGGAGAGGAGAGGGAAAGGAAAGGGAAGGAAAGGAGAGGAGAGGAGAGGAGAGGGAAAGGAAAGGGAAGGAAAGGAAAAGAGAGGAGAGGAGAGGAGAGGAGAGGAGAGGAGAGGGAAAGGAAAGGGAAGGAAAGGAGAGGAGAGGAGAGGGAAAGGAAAGGGAAGGAAAGGAAAAGAGAGGAGAGGAGAGGAGAGGAGAGGAGAGGAAAGGAAAGGAAAGGAAAGGAGAGGAGAGGAGAGGAGAGGGAAAGGAAAGGGAAGGAAAGGAAAAGAGAGGAGAGGAGAGGAGAGGAGAGGAAAGGAAAGGAAAGGAGAGGAGAGGAGAGGGAAAGGAAAGGAATGGAAAAGAGAGGAGAGGAGAGGAAAGGAGGAGAGGAGAGGAGAGGAGGAGAGGAGAGGAAAAGAGAGGAGAAGATAGGAGGGGAGAGGAGAGGAGAGGAGAGATAGGCTACATGAAAAGGAAAGGAATTAAAGACAGGAATAATAGGTGAGGGGAAATATTTGTTTTGCTGTTAAAATGAGGTCACTCCTCCCATTATGTCAAATCTGGTATGCGCGATGATAGAGCATGTATGTGTGTGTGTGTTTGCACCAACACCATAGAACAGCATCACCATAAGGCCCACCCTGTGTTTGAAAATCTCCTCAATTTTTCAAAACGGTATGTAGCATATTAATCTCTTTGCCACTAGGCTTTGCAGCTCTCCCCTCCCTTTCCCTCCCCTCTCCCCTCCCTCTCCTTCTCCTCTCCTCTGGTCCCCATAGTAAAAAAAAAAAAAAAGGCTATATGCTCAAAGACAGCTGTAGTTCAGATGTGCTCTATTAAAGGACTATGGAAGCCTGAAAGAAATATCTCTCTGGTGTCCTTGTATTGTCTCGAATGGTCACACAGACGATGACATGCACACACACACACACACACACACACACACACACACACACACACACACAGGGCCAGTTCTCGTCAGGTGATAGAGAGGCGGCCTAATTGTCTTTCTAGCTGGCTGACCCTGAAAGCTACGGAGAAAAGTGAGGGAGGAGGAGTGGCATGAGGAGGGAGGAGGGGAAGAGAGATAAAATGAAGTCAACTGTCTGGTCGACTGGGTTTCTGTCACTGGGATCCACTGAATACACTGAGGACTGAATGAGAAACGTCAAGGTAGACTAGATGAGCACTATTGATAAGCGCTGCGTCTGTGCTGTCATGGTAGTTACAGATGAAGCGGTCGAAGATAAGGGGAGGAGGTGGTACAGTACGTGATACTCTATTGAGTAAAAAAGGTAAATCCTTTTTTCAACTTTCAACCTCTACAGGGAAATCAGAGTGCAGGGTCAGCTACATAACAGCGGTCAATGCAGGAGCTGCTACAGATTCGGTGTTTTGCTCATGGACACTTCACAGTGGGGCTGAAAGATATTGACAAAAAATCTAATTGCGATTATTTGACAGAATATTGCAATTGCGGTTTACGTAAACCAAATTTTTCAAGAACTTTAAATTGTTTAAAGAAAAGTGCTTTTGTAAAAAAAAATATATAGTTGTCAGAGTGCAGGATTTACTGAGTTTGAGTATGATGAAAGGTTTTCACCAATATTGTACTTGATTCATGGACCAAAGGTTACCTGAAGCACTAAAATACCTTGTTTAGAAGTCCATTTTGGACGACCCTCTTGCTCTTGCTCTAAAGCAATTCATTGCAGCCTCTGCATTTTGGAAATTGCAGAGGTTCATATTGTGATTTCGTTTTTTGTTTTTTTTGATTAATTGTTCAGCTCTACTTCACAAAGCAGCTTCATGGGGGTTTGAACCCGGTGGTCTCCCTACTCACTAGACCGCCCAGCTACCCCCACGCTGGTATATAGAGGTGGTACACAGAGGAGGAATGCAGAGGAGGTGGTTTAGAAATACGGAGATGGCGTACTAAGGAGGTGGCGTACTGCTGAGGAGGATACTGCCACCCAGCTGTCCCTGGGTGTCAACGGTAAAAAGGCTTATTACTGGGTCTATCAGAGTCAGAATGAGCCTCTTTTCTGTAAGCCCAGAGAAACGAGGTGCTTATATTCCATATCAAGTTTGGAAAGATTACCTTCAAGAGTGCACCTGTTACAGATTAATGATCACCTGCTAAAAATGGTAATAGGTAATGTAATCCATCGCTCCAGGGCAAAATATTATACTTTTGGATTATACTCTGCTTCAAAATCTATAGGATATGATGTTAAACTGTAGTTTATTCCAATTCATAGACTCTTTTTTTTTTTTAAATGGCATGGCGATTATATACAACCAGGTTGAGTGAAATCCTTCGTCTACAATCCAGTAATCCAACAAGTATCCACTCCACAAGTATCAGTAACCTCATTAATATTTATTTGTTACACCACCGCAGTCCTGTTTCATGCTGTCTGTTCCCCATGGCCATATACGGTATATTACATTTTGCACAGAGACAAAAGGTGAGTATACTCTATTATGCCTACCCTTATTATACCTGGAAAAAAAGAGTGCTGTATAATCTACCATATTATAGTATATCAAACCATTTTTGACCAGATCAACGGCTGAGCAGTTAAAATCCGCCCCCAATGATGATGAGAGGTTCAGGGTTTGATCCCTGGCTGTGTCTTTGCAAACACTCAACAAAATGGGACTAATGCCTCTTTGCTTGGTACTCAGCATTAAAAGAAATGGATTGGGGGTAAGCCCCCTGTGATGGATTACTGTCCTGTCCAGAGCGGTGTAGTTGAACACCAGAGAAAATAGTAGGTAATGCTCTACATGCCCAAGAGAAGGAGGTGGGTAAAGAAAACGAAAGATAAGAACAAATATTATCTTAGCCCTGAGGCCCTTTTGGCAAAGCCAGGCGTGTTGAGAGAAGATTATGATTTTATAAGGTAGATAGCAATCGTCGGTGACAACGCTGGATTGATTTGTCATGCCATAGAGGCCTCACTGAGGTATGAGACGAGAGCCAAGACAATGTATGGGCAGATCACAAATGAGTATGACAGCGTTTGACTGAGACCCATTCAGGTGTCAATCAGTGTGGTGATTCAGCTTCTCAAGTATTGATTTCTCATGCTGTGGAGGTCACATTCAGAGGATTTAATGGAGGGATAAGGTATGGGCAGATCAGGATTGTACGCTGACTTATCATGCTAAGGTCTCCATTCAATCTGGTGTCATTCAACGAACCTTGAACTTGAAGAACTCTGCCTCATCCATGTCAGAGGAATCAGAGAAAGCGCAACATCTCAGACAGAGAGAGAGGTGAACATAAACAAAGAATTTAAATGAAAAAGACTCAAACAATACTGAGAACTTTTGAACAGATAAGTTAACAAGACAAGGAAGGGGAACTAAATCTTTTCAAATGCTTCCATATTTCCAAACTTTTGAAGGAGTACTTAATTTATCTTCCTTTCTTCGCAACATTATCAGTTTAAATCCCCTTCAAATGTCAGCATATATACACTTTGACAAATATCAGTATCAATACAATGTCAAAGTCTTTTCTGACTGTAATAGTCCAAAGTTATGGAGCAAGATGAACAGGAAGTTTGTTTTGGAGGTGAACAGAGGAGAATAACTTTGAGAAACAGGCTAACAAAGCTGCATGCCCCAAATACAGAAGCAGCAGGGCCTTGCGCACACACACACACACACACACACAGGCAGACACACACACACACACACAGGCAGACACACACACACACACATACATAGGCAGGCAGGTGCACACACGCACACACACAGGCAGGCACATGCAGACTCACATACACAAATGCACATGGACACAGACACACACTCGGACACAGACACACACTCACACACACTCACACAAAGACACACATCAGATTAGTGAAGCCACAGGCTCTAAAACCACAAGCAGCAGGAACTTAATTGAAGCAGGTAGGAACCAAAGGATGTCCTGAGCGTGTCAAATGTTTCCCCTCGCCGCTGAGATTGCGACATACATTTAGTGTCGCCTCTGAACCGATGGGTCATCATTATCAAATAGATGCATGACTCAGTCTCTCATGCTGTCTCTTTCTCTATGCCTCTCTTCCTCTTTCCATCTCTCTCCCCCTCTCCCGCCCCCCTCTCTTTCATTATCAATGAGACACATGACTGCGCACAGCTGCAATGCATCGGGGGAGCCATAAAGCAGGTCAAAATAAATATTCTCCAGACACACGCCTTAGACTGAGAATAGGATAGGCTCTGATGGACTAAGGAGAGGAAAAGGTGAAGAGGGAGAGAGAAAGAGAGTGTGTGTGTGTGTGTGTGTGTGCGTGTGTGTGCGTGTGTCCATATGAAGAGGCAGCACTCCAGTTTGAACCTCTGAAGGTTTTTCTACATTTTCATCATTACTGTTGAACCTGTGATTTCGCAGGTGAATATGTGGACAAAGATGAATCATTCAAATCATTGACAGCAGCAGAAAGTTTGCTCCCAGACCTTTCTGGGATGGCATTATGGCAGCTCAGTCTGCCAAGGTGTATACAAAGCACACATGGCTGCAGGGGTTCAAATCTTGGCTGATGCTACGCTGTCACATCTCTCTGCTTACTTTCTGATCACTCTTTTACTGTATAGTTACAGCCAATGCCAGAGGGGTGGATGAAGCAAATGGAGGGCAGTGGGGGGTGGTGAAGCAAAGTGTGGCACAGTTCACCAGTATTGCAGACTGATGAGAAGGGCTTCACAAAAATGGCATTTTTCACAAAGCTGTCTTAAATAAGCAAAATCAGTGTGAAATTTGTGAGTCAGCCTCTCTTCTCTGAAGTGAAAACTGAAGAATTGTGGGAAAGATTCATCTGAAGCAGCTCTGAGGCATGTTGTCTCTGAAAAGAATGTGTTCATAGCTTTTCGGACCAGACGCTGCTGACATATCCAGGTTTTTACCACCAAATATTCCACAAGCCAGA
Source organism: Centroberyx gerrardi (assembly GCF_048128805.1). NCBI lineage: Eukaryota > Metazoa > Chordata > Actinopteri > Beryciformes > Berycidae > Centroberyx > Centroberyx gerrardi. The sequence continues at coordinate 23,012,572 of NC_136004.1, forward strand.
AGCCACTGACTGCTTCCAGTTTATCCACAAACAAATTCAACATATCATGTGCAGAACTTACGGAAATCCCTGATGTGTCAACATGTCCATCTCCCCCCTTTTCTGCTGAGCTGTGTTCGTAATCACATACTAACCTACTACACACTCATCAGTATGTACTGCACACTCAAGTGATGATTCAGTATCCCGATACCAGCAGACCATTCAGACTGCAGTGTCCTCAAATGATACTTCACATGAGCAGGCCAAGCTATAAAATTACACATATGAAAACCAACATTAGCCTACTTTTTTCCAATAATATAATGTATAATTTAGAATTTTATCAATTATTTATAATTCTATGAGACTTGGTTATTTTGGCTACATATCATTAGCCTGATATATATTTAGGCTATCAACACCCAATACATGTGGCATGCCATTGCTCTCAATTCCTGATTACATATGTTTTCCACTTTTGCATAATACTGTTACAAATTTACCCCTCCTTTATTCATTTACCATCAAAACAAGTCATCTGGTTAACCCATTTATGAGCTACTAACTGTCCACCACTAGAGATACTGTAAATCCCCTCTTAACCATGCCACTTATCACTTACCATGTTGTGGTCACAGCAAAAACAGCACAGACTGTGATTAATTATTTGAGAACTGGTTTTGGGACATGAACCTTGTCGAGGGTGGGTGGTCACTGGTAAAAAAAATCTGAAATACAGAAAACCAGATTCCATTGCAACTGAGCCTTCACAGCATCATGGAGATGTCAAAGCCAATAGTTGAACAGTTTAGAAAAAAGAAAAGAGCAAGAGGAGAAGTGAGCTAAAGACAGAGATATGTGTCATCCTGAGCGTTTTTATTCTGTTATGTAATTTTTTTTGGCTTGTAAACTCAAGATGAGTGGGAAGCCACACAAGAGATTGCTAGCTAGCTAGCTAGCAGTTCATCGTTACAAGCCTTCCTACCACTTGGCTGAAATTTCTCTCAAAAAACCTCAGCGGTGCATAGAATAAGCCATTAAGTGTTTTATTTCACATTTTTACTTGTAGCAATTTCATGATGGATTCAGCATCCCCAGTTTTCACATTCATAAGTTATAATAGCTCAGTGTGTGGTGTGTGCCCGAGGTTTTGTGCTGTATGGCGGGGTGGTGTGTGTGTGTGTGTAGGGGGGGATTGCATGAACTTGCCTAGGGCACCAACAATGCCAGGACCACCACTGGGAAGGAGGTAGCGGTAGTCCTGTTTTTGTGGCTTTGTTTTTTTGTGGCCTTGTTTTTGGTAGTTTAGGGGGAAGCTCTGGGTCTGAAAACACACTGTGTGGTTGGCCCAGGCACCATATGTAGTGTGCTTCCCTCTTTATCCTGTTTGGCTGGATCTCTTCGCCCCATCAGGTACTGTTGTGTGGGATTGTGTTATTGTGAAATAAATCATTACTTTTGGCTCCAAACTTGGGTTGGTGCCTTTAATATGTTGCTGACCTAATGTGTTTTAGCCTTTAGATTCACTAAGGTTGTAACATCATAGCTTGCTGTGTAGTCTATTAGAGTCAACTCAAAGTCTATTCCAAAATGTGTCAGAGGCTTTATCTCATGTGAGTTATAGCTCTGTAGTTACAACACTCTGAATTATCCATCCTCCCACTGAAGTAATCATCCTCATCAGACTATGTGGGTAATCATGTACAGCGTGGGGACACCCACCACCTGCCAGATGGTGGTGATTTTGATCAGTGTGCATACGCCTTTTTTTATTTTTTTTACTTCCCATGACCACTACGTAGTTTCAAAACAAATTGTTTGATATGAAATCTCATTACCAAGGAAAACATTAAATAGAGCTCCCCATGACCCGAGCAACAAAATAAATTGTTTTGATAAGAAATCTTGTTACCAAGGAAATAGTGCAGCCTTACCGCCCACTCTGTCAGTTTAGTTTGTCTACCTTGAATCTAGATAAGACTGTCAAACTGGAAGCAGAAAGTGCCGACATATTGTTAGAGGCCAGCAGACACAGATAATAAGGGAGGTGCTGCGCTGCAGCAAGCGAGTGAGGAGATATTGGGGCCACAGGAAAAAAAAGCAATATTTCAATGAGAAGTGACGAGCAAGGCAAGATTTTAACATTTAAAGCTGTTCAGTCCTGCTCTCTGTGCTCTCTTGAACATGTTAATTTTAGAGTTAATATCGTATCAATTTTATCTGCTTTAAACATTCCATTACTATCAGCATACTTGAATAAATGGTGGTAGAATTTAGGAGTCTATCAGACACAGTGGCTAGTGGATCAAAAAGTTAATTTCCCATTCTGATCCCATGTGTGAAAATAGATTTAACTGAGTTTGGAACAAATGGATGGAGGGAGAGAAAGCGAGAGAGAGAGAGAGAGAGAGAGAGAGAGAGAGAGAGAGAGAGAGAGAGAGAACTGTCTGTTACTTTCCAAGCTGACTTTTTAGCGTTTAGAAAATGTAGGCCTTTAAATCTCTAATATTTAGAAAACAATAGAATGGAATAATGGAAAGATGAAACTACTGCATTTACAGTGTTGGAGAACATTTTCTTAGCATTCCTAGTGTTAACATTTTCTATGAGAGGAGTCGAGGCATGATCAATCATCAAGCTGCCGCACTGCTGTGTACACAACTCCAAAATACCTTGAGCATTTTCAATGGCTGCAGCTGTGGCTGTCACCAAAATCTATTTAATAAATAAAGCTAATCTTGGTCTTGCACGGCCCACGATAACACCACCATATCAACCATAACACACAAGAATATGCCCCTGTATGTGTGCCACATACACACATGCATGCACACAAGCACTACACTGTTTCAAACACATCAAAGAAGCAGTGCAAGAGCCTGCGGTCCCACTCTAAAGTTTGGGGCATATCTATGTGCATGCGTATGTGATGTGAGTGTATATATGTGTGTGTGTGTGTGTGTGTGTGTGTGTGTGTGTGTGTGTGTGTAATAGGGTTGAGCAGGTGTGGAGGATTTTCTCATCTCTCAGTGGTCCTCTCAAGCCCGAGGCTGGTTCCTCTTTTCAACACTTCTCCTTTTGTGGGTAGTCCATCGTCTTTCAGAATTTTATGGATTTTCCTCACAGTTATCATAGTAGGACATGGTGAGGCCAAACGCTTCATATGACTGCGCTGCAAAATAACAAATTCGGCATCCTCACATAATTTGAATAAACGCATAAAAGAGCTGAGGAGACGGTAAAATGACCAAAGATGGCTGTGTAATACAAACTTTTGACAGCTGTTTGATGATTTCAGTTTGATGAAGCAATGAGACGAAATTTCACATTTGTGAAACTTGTTTAATCATCTACATGTAAAAATGCCAAACATTTGTTGGTTACAGCTTCACAAATGCAAAGACTTAGTTGCTTTTCTCTATTTCAGATCATCATAAAATGAATGCTTTGTGGTTTTTTGGCTGCTGGTCAGACTATGTAAGCAATTTTAAGACATCACTTTGGGTTCTGGTAACTTGTGCGTGGTAAATCTGGTAAAATAAAATCTGGCAAATTTTATAGAATAAATAATAAATCAATTTTTTATAGAAAAAAGATGATCGAGAGATTGATCGATAATGAAAATGATCGTTCGTTGCAGCCCTAAATTCAAACAAAATATTTTGACTCCTATTAGTCTATGTAATATACTGTATTATTGTAAAGTTCTCACACAAATTTTTTTGTATTTTGTACAAATTGAAGCTGTATTCATTTTTCACAGCTAGCACTGATAATGGAACTCTGGTTTCATGTTGCATCCACAATGCTCAACAAATCTGTCCAACTCCTGAATAATCTCTCGCCTAAACAGGGCAATAGTGTCTCCCTGTGACATTGCAGCACCGCTGTCTGAACTTTCCAACCCATTAATCCATGATGGATTACTGTTGTGGTTGCAGTGATATCATTACTCGGATTGGAGGTAGGCTATTCCACTCCGCTCTGCTGCTTATCTGTCTGCTGTCTGTCTGTCTCTCTGTCTGTCTCTCTGTCTGTCTCTCTGTCTGTCTCTCTGTCTGTCTGTCTGTCTGTCTGTCTGTCTGTATAAGTGCCTGCCTGTCAATCATTCTGTCTGCTGATGTGACCATCTGCCCCTTTGTCCATCCATCTTTCCGTTCCTCAAAGAGAAAAACTACAAACTTCTTGCTTCACTCATCAAACCTAATTGAAAAAGAAAAAACAAAACACACACACACACACAACAAAAGAACACAGTCCCTTCCTTTGATTCATTGCAATCATGTTGCCCAAATTAAGTGGTCCTGTAGCCTTCAGTGCTGGCATGGCTTCTCTCGCTTTGTCATCTGCTGTGTGGCCTCAAGCCTTATCTGCCTTTGTGTTCTAATGACACCACACACATACGCAAACACACACAAAGTTGTAGACACACAAACACGCACACACACACACATGCTACACAAATACAGATTCCCAACTAGCAGAAGCCATATGGCAGGTTCCTGGCCTGCGTAATTGGTTTAAACAAGAAACAGTGTGTGTGGTGTGTGTATGTGTGTGTGTGTGTGTGTGTAGGCGGCCTTTCTGCCTCTCAGTTGCAACAACCCCGTCGATAATCACCCAGCAAATGAGCCTGCTGTCACTGCTGTGGTCCCTTGACAGAGCTGCTGCAGCCGCAGAGCCCCCCGCACACACACTCAAACACACTAAATATAATATCACACCCACAGACACACAAGCACACACAAACTACATACCACACACACACACACACACACACAGTTCCACAAAGAGAAATCACCAAAATAGCTGAAATGTGACATACGCTTACCCACACACACACAGACACAATACCGACAGAAATCTACCTCTCCTCTCTGCCATTAATGGATTTCCTATCCAATAGCAGCAACCCGCTAAGAAAGCTGTTGTAACCTAACACACACACACACACACAGCCATCCACAGCTGACAATATTATATATGTGTCTCTCATCACCTCTCCTCTGTCTTTTAAGGCGAATAAACTTAACAGAATTCATTTACCAGCGCAATATAGGCAAAATATGATAAATAAATCACAATATTTTCATACATTTTCATGATATTATTCATGTTTCTTTTCTAAGGCTATGGTGTAAGGAGAGGGTGAAGAGTGTAACCCAACAGTCCTCAATTTTCAGCCTTTAAAGAACCGCATATGTCAATCAGAGGGAAATGTTACAAAATTTTAGTTCAACTGTTTTGGCAACTTTAGCAAACTTTCATCTTCAGCTGTTTTGATAGATTTGATTTGATGTTATATGAAGTGCTGCCCTCAAGAGACTTGACTAGCGGTATCCTTCATGTGCTCCTCTCAGTTTCCACTTCAGATTTTGGAGGTCATAAATATCTCTCAGCACAAGTTCAAGTGCTTTTGGTTGGAAATAATAACAAAATGGACACTGCAACAAAAGTTGTTTTTTGGTGGCTGTATTTTAGAAATCCAGCAACACAGAGCTACTTTGTGCTGCAGAAAAAAAGTGTATAAGGCATGTAATTGGTGTTTTAATCAATTTAGCAGCCAAAAGAGGTTGTATATACCCTCTACTAGGGTTGGGCGATAGGACGAATATATCGGCTATCGGCGATTGGCTGAGTCCATCGCCGGTTGATTTTTTTGGGCGATTTTTGTCATTTTATTTTGCTAATTTAATGGTCTAATTTAATAGTAAATAATTAACCTGTAAAGCGCAATTCAAAGCGTGCGCGAATAGGAACTGGCAGTTGGAGTTGGGCGCCGTTATCCCGTATTTAAACATCACGTCTCCACCCTCTCTATGACAGTTGCCTTTTCACTCCGCCTTCCGTTTAGGACAACATTTAGCGTTTAGTACAACCATAAACATAAACACACTTGATTTCCGACGTGATCCGGAGCAGAGAGTATGAAGTTAGCAGTATAGCTGTGAATGTAGCAGTGCAGCTGTGAATGTAGCAGTGCAATGTGTGTGTCGCTGCCCGATCTCACAGCGACAGAGTCAACTTGTAGCCCATGATGCTAATTTTCGGTATGTTCAACTCAGATCGGGCAGCGACAAACCCATTTCAGATCCAGTTTTTAAGTCGCTAACACTTTAGCATAATCAAATGGGATTTGGCACTAATTAGCGTTGCAGCTAGCGGACTTTTAGATCGCTAACGTTTTTAGCATAAGTCAATGGAGTTGAACATAGCGAAAATTAGCATCACGGCTAGCGGACATTTTCTCTAGTTAGCTAACGTTACATACTAGAAGTTGACTCTGTCGCTGTGAGATGTGCGCGACTGTCATCTACGGTTGACTCAGATCGGGCAGAGACAGTGTGTACAGTTTAGTTTTTGATTAAAGTGAAGGGGGTTAGCCCCGAAGTTAGCGACAATGGCTAACCTGACCAAGCTCACTTAAGGTGGACTGACCTTTAAGGTGGACCAGCTATTCTCTTTGTAAAGTTAGTCACAATCTCAGCCGCTCTTACACCTGGCGAATATATCGGCAATCGCCGGTTGTTGGGCTGACGGTGGCCGGTAGGAAAATTTTGACATATCGCCCAACCCTACCCTCTACATAAATGTGACAACTAAAACTTAACAAATAGTGAAAATAAAAAAAAATAAATAAATAAAAATAAATGACCATCAATTTTTGATATGTCTTCCACACTTTCCACCCCCTAAACATGACACCTCGGCAACTTGGGAATGACATAAAATTTCCACTTTATTAGTCATATATACTACTCTGCTGGATTGTTCATGTGCACACAGTTTATTTATTTATTTAAGATTTATTTGGCAATGACAGTACACATCAATCAACATTTTAGTTCACACTTCAATGTAAATGTGTCAGAGTTAGCCAAGAGGCTAATTTACATCTGTAGTCCCCGGGCAGGTCAACAACATAACAATAACAATAAAGTAAAAAAAAAAGAAAAAAACAGTACATTATGTTAGGAAACATTAACAGTACAGCAGCATTAAAAAGAATCAGTAAATGCAATGTCCACACTTGAATAAATGGAGATGGTACACACAGGAGCTGGAGATTTAGTTATGGGTACAGCTCTGGTGTTCTTTGAGCCAGTTTTTCAGAGTTTTATTGAACAGTCCAAGGGTAGTGCAGGTCCTTACATGTGTGGGTAAAGTGTTCCAGTGCTGCGTGGCTCGGACAGAGAAGGCTGAACGTCCAGAAGTACTCTTTCTAAACGGAACGTAGTCCCCTCTGGATGTGGACCTTGTGGGTCTGTCATTGTCCTTTCTGGCCACAAACTGATTCATTGGTGGGGGGGCAAGACCATGAAGGATTTTAAAAACAAGGCAGGCGATAATAAAGATATTTCTATCAGCACTTGAAGGCAGCATAAGTCCGTCCCTTTGGCTATTCTCAAGGATGCACTCGAGTGAGATGTTGAATCACGTACTGTAATTTTAACCTTACAGCATGTTCTTTCATTTGCTTCCTTCCCAGCATACTAAACAGTTTGCTGAATTACCCCCAGCTGAACTAATCTTAGCTTTGCAAATTTTGCAAATTACAAAGCTCCAAGATATTACTGCTCCACCATAACATAAGATTGAATTCTCTTGTCTGAGAAGCCAGTATTAGTGTTAGAAAGAGTTAAGACATCTTTCTGCTCTGGCAGAAGTTAGCTAACATTAACAAATTCAATAGCTAACGCACACCCTCTCTGACACATCAAGCTAACGTTAACCAACATTACCTTGATAACATTAAGAAAGTCTGTTTACTAACCTAACCCTTCTTCTTGGTACAAAACATGCCCTAAGTTTGTATCATGAAAATTTTCTCTTATCAAGCAAATAAAACAATATCTGTGCTCATGTATACCTAACTCAATTAAAAGAAGAACACAAACCAAGTAAACGTGCATCAAATATTTTTGCGGGAAGAACCGAAGAACCAGTCATGAACCTCCAGAGAACCATGTGGGGACATTAATGGTTGTCAGTGTAACGATGGTACTGTATAGCACCACTATTCACTTCAAAGAACCACTGAAGAACCAGAACTTTTGTGTGAGGGGGATGACTTGTGACAAAGGTCCTGGGCCGGACCTGAACCCATGACGCCACGGTCACGTGGCACGCGCCTCAGACCACTGATCCACCAGGACGCCCTGCTCTTTTTTAAATGACTACCTAGCATGACACCATTGGTTGAATGTACTTGTGAGGGATGGGTTAGTAAGGAAGTTCTGCAGAGAAAATTGGGTGAAAGTTATGAATCGAAATCATGTGCAGATTGGAGGTTACCATAATATGCGATCTCCCAGTGAAGACAAATTGTGACTAAATATTAACTTACGATGATGTAAGATTGTCATATTGTCCACCCCTTACGAGTGTGAGCATGTGAGTGTATGTGCACACAAGAAGCTGTGTGCATTTCAGAGAGACAGGACAGAAAGAGTGAGAGAGGAAAGAAGGAAAGACAAAGAGAGGATGAGCACCAACAGGCCGATCTCCTCCTCAGTCTAAAAATGTCTTGGGTTGTGTAAGTCCCTGCAGATGGAAAATACACAAAAGTAAGTGGGTCTGTTGGACTATTCATTTATGGTTCAAGGTAATGCCATGCCAACTGGAAGAGAGAGAGAGAGAGACGGAGGAAGGGCTGAGAGAGGAGAGGGCAAGAGGAAGAAATTAAGAGAAAAGGGTAGAGAAATGACGCTCTTCAATATGCCAATTTCCTCTCACAAGCCAAAAATGGCCCATTATGTTTAATATTTTGAGTCTCAGTGGAGGAAGAAAAGAGCAGAGATGCTGAGTGGGCCGACTGGAAGAGTCATCAGTGGCTAACAGTATCCTCAACATAATACCCTACCATCTGCCTTCCTGTAAAAGCCCAGTCTAAATTTGTCTTGTGTTGTACAAGTGGTAGTGCGGCAGCAAAAAGAGCAGAGAGACACTGAGTGGGCTACATGATCACGGTAGAGTACATTCAACATAAAACTAAGCCAAGTGTTAACGCCAAATGCCTGGCTCAAACCCCAAAAAGCCCTTCTAAAAATGCCTGCCGTAGTATGTTATGTGCGCTGCTGTAATTGAGAAGACAGCAGTGGAGAGCTAAATGAGGCCTCTGCTTTGAGTAGCCGACCCGTATCAGGAAGACCTCCGGTTCAATACCCAGGACCAGCGGCTTGAGAGTGGGAGAAAATGCGAGCTTTCCTGAGGGCTGACAGAGTCGACAACTGTAAGTCACCATGAAGAAGATGAGGCAGACCAGCATTTAGGCTGGGCCGATTCATGGGAAATCCAACTGTGAAATGACTGCGGATGCCACCGATGTTGGTGAGGATGCTACAGTACACTGCTGCTCAGCTGTGCGCCCTTGAGCAAGGCACCGAGCCTCCAGCAGCACCATCTCTCTGGCTGACATGGTGCCTCTACAAAGCTATTATGTGTAGGCCTATTATTTGTGTAGTTGTAGTTCTGCGAGTGCGGACAATAATATTCCGTAAAACTACACTATAAACCACACATATACACCACATTGTATTTTCATGGATAGAGCAGGCTCAATATTATGCCCCGATTCCAACGTTTATGCAGTAAATTAAACCTGACACTTTCGCTATTAGATTTTTTTTAGATTAAAACACAATTAACAATGTACCTCTGTTCTGCCTCCAAACATTCATTAACTGCTTTTTAGAGCAAAGCCAAGTGTTACCAGAGTTAGAGTCAGCTTATGGTCAAAAGCAAACGTTTTATTTTATAAGTACAGTGGAGCTGGAAAGTCCTCTCTGTTGGCAACAAAATGCAGAGATTCACAGAGATAAGAAGGAAGCTAGCACTGTTCACCATGTAGTGGAAACCAGGAAACTTTTAAGGGCATTCTCAACATAATATCACATGTTCCAGACCTGATGAGATTATTTATCTTATTTATGTGCACCCTATGGTGCACAATTATTGCTTTCATTTCATGGCTCAACTGCATCAATCAATCAGAGCAGTAACTGAAAACAAAGGGCAGGAGATAGCAGCTATTCTTATAGAATAGGAAAAGCTTTTAATCCATGTGCATGTTCATTGACCAAGATAAACTTTATCTAGCTCAGAGAAGAAGCCTGCAGATTAAAGGCTTTTTCAGCTTATTTGAGAAGACTTTTTACTGGAGGTTAGCAACTGTTAAGGCTGGGATTAGGAAAATGCTCCAGATAGTGGCTTCCAACAGTTTCAAAGTGCTGTGCCTTTGATGAGATGAATCAGAAAGTTACCACAGGTAATAAACCATTTTAAATTGCAAATAGTTTCATGATGATTACAGTAGAAAAAAAATATTTTATGGCCCTAGTGGGAACAAAGCTTCATAGTGCCTTGGTTCGCATTCATTCTTTACATTTTAAACCCAACTACTGCACTCTCCATCACTGTCATGTAAGGCTCTCCATCTCAAGGTATTTTACATTATAAAATGTCCTACATTATAAAATGCAAGGACACAGGAAGCGCTGATGTGGAGCTAGAATTTGGGCCAGAATGGTGGTGAAATTACTTTTAAAATTCCAGTGCATTGCAAAACCCAATCCCATGAGAATCTAATTTCCCAATCTCATGGTATTGTTTAACAAAGGGCTTGTTAATGTTAACTTACTCAAATTATTATAACTCTCAGTGTTGTGAAAATCTGGTGGTCAAGAGAATCGAACTGTTTCTGATATCCCATCTACTTGAAAATTGCATTGAAGAAACACAGATTTTAATGAATGCTCTTATTGGTCAACAGTATGGACAGTTGATGAGGTCGCCCGTAGTCTGTCAGATTGAAGCCAAATGTAAAAGAGAGAGGAATAAGGCAACTAAGACATCGCCTTGGTGGCTGATTTTTTGCAATTTTTCACTTTTCTCCTTATATTGACCATGTTATGTTGTTGACCATATTATTTTTCATCAGACTAATAAGGTGAACAAGATAGACAAATAGTAGGGGACCTGGTCTGTGTACACCCATGTGAAGGCAGAAAGTGGGAGGGAGGGAGACTGTGTTGATAACTCTTGACTTGTACTTTCTAATTGGCATGGAATTGGACATGGGGCTTTTAAAATAGCGGGATAATAACTGGGAAGGAACTGGGAGAAAGGAGCACCAAAGCAGTTGTAACAAATGTCATGAACCATCAACAACTGAAAAAAAAATACATTAGTCAAGCTTTTCTGAACTGAATGTAAATAATTGCACTGGCTCTATAAAAATACAAATAAAGTAAACCATGGCATTTCTGGACTCCCTTAGCAAATGCCCTCAACTGATTTTTTTCTTCTGGTTTGTTCACAGCATGTGCAGGCATGACTTGAGAGTAAAAAGTTTTTAGAAAGTGCTTGGAATATCTGATGTACTTCAGGTGCACTTGATTTCACACAAGTGATGTGAACAGTGTCAAAGTAGGCACATCAAGTGCATGAAAAAAATCAGGTGCTCCTAACTTTTTGTCAGGTAATTAAGACCATTAGAGAACGTATTTGCTTCTTCATTAAGCTGTCACATGGAGTCAGCGGACACCTGACAAATCCTCGGTGCTGCGATACACGGTGGTTGAGATCCTTGTGGGGGACAAAAAGTGCACTTCAACAGCTCCATTCATTCCACAAGGAGAGCTAAGTCGAAATATCTCAAAATCTGTTTTTCAATTGAGTTTTTCAATGTTATGGGAGCGCTAAAATGAATTTGACAAAGTGCCTTCTCATCTTTGGTCAACCCCTACTTTTACAATACATGGTAACGACAGTAAATTATCAAGTAATTCGGTAAATACTTAGAAACAGCTTAATTACTTGAAAACGGCTCTGGTGTTGCTCATCAGTTCAAGTAATTACATGGTAGTTGTCATAGGTTTAGGATAGTAACAAACAGGGTTTGACTGCATAAGACCAAGGGAATTAGGCTACACTTTACTCAAAAAACCTTCTCTATTAGCCATCAGTTCCTGGAACAATTTTAGCAACAGCTAAAGTGTATTTGTGTCGTTTTTTAAAGCATTACTTTACTGCAGGGGCAGACTGGGAGTAGAGCTGGGAGATATATCGATATAATATATTGTGATTTCAGACTACAGATCCTCTGGGATTTTGGTAAATATCTTCTGAAAGCACTGATAGTGATACCCTATCGTCACATTATCGATATCGAGGTGTTGGGTCAAAAATATTGTGATATTTGATTTTGTCAATATCGCCCAGCCCTAACTGAGCCAAATGGTTCTGGCATTCTGTGCCTTGACCGGCCCATGCAGTCCAGTCCTACACAGGAATTCATTTCGACAACCAAGTGGATGCACACACTTACAGTGTTGGCCTATGTTACAGTATTTCAACACTGCAAAGTTGGGGCTTTTGGCACTGAACAGCACATTTGCCCACTATACTGAAACGGGATCCAAATAATTAGACTATAGCCAGGACCACTCCACACAGCATAATGGATCCACATAATTTCACAGAATAACTACTCAATAAATAGGTAATAGCCACAACAATTTAACAGCACATGAGGGAGCCAGATAATTTCACAGAACAACTGCTCTATAAAGGAAACAGCCACGAAAACTCTAGCACACTGCTGGACTATTAGCCTATAGGCTTATATAGGCTTATTATCTCAGAATGTATACATCTTTACATTATCATTCAGCACCAGCAAGAATGGTACAAATCGAATCTATCATTTGCTATGCTGCTAAATAACACTCAGGGTTCATCAAAAGCAAAATGCACAATGCTAGCAACAATCACACACCTTCAGATGACAGGTGCAGCGGCCTGACCAGCGTAGCACGGCGGCCTCCACCAAGCAGTAAATAGAATAGAATAGAATAGAATAGAATAGAATAGAATAGATGTCCTACCTTACTAGCTGGTCAAAAGACGCCTCATGAGTGTTTTCTGCTCCGCCACCTTATCAACGACTCCCTCCGTGTCTCCAAGTCGTCCTGGCCGTTTGAAGTAATCAACACTAGCAGCAGCAGGCAGGTAACTTAACTTCACCTGCATCACCCTTCCGTGTCTGCTCCATTTTTATTTTTTTTTCTCGCATATTTTTTCCGCTCAAGTTTTACGTTTTTCGCTGTCAGTTGGTCCATTTTAATGACTGTGCCAAAATTATCCTTCACGCTGTTAGCTAGCTAGCTAACTGAAGTTCGTCAGTTATTTTTGAATTTCCATGTTGACTTCTACCATGGGCCGGTCCAATTTTGAGAGGGGCCGCCACGCTATCAACCTGTCTTAATATCACACTGTTGTCAATCAAATCTATCCCACTCCCCCCTATGAAGTTGGACTAGCCCACAGGACCTGCTCATCTTAAGGGGTTGGGAGGGGTAAAATGAGCAAACAGAGCGCGGGAAAATTCGAAAATCAGAATCAACTTTTTCTCTCTCCGTGCCCACCGGCCCAAAAGTGGACCGGCCCATCTGGCATTTGCCAGAATTAGCTACCAGACAGCCAGTTGGGCCTTGCTTTCCTGCAGCTGAGCTTGTTTGTTCATTCATGGCTCTACCTCCCTTGGAAAAGGCATATTAAACTCAACTCATTTAATTGTTTTTGGGTAACGCTTTATTTTCCAGGTCTGCAATTTCCTAATGATTTCCTAGAAAGGAACTGTTAATTTCTTAGTAAGTTTCCTGGAAAGAACCATTACATTTTGTACTAATTATAGGAAATTGGGTAACGCTTTATTTTCCGGGTCTGCAATTTCCTAATAATTTCCTAGAAAGGATTATTTATATATTATATTTTATTAATTAAAAGGAAAATAGAGAAAGAGTTCAATGGTAGTTGGTAAATTCCTCCAATTTCTTATGTTGTTTCCAAGACAGAACCATGAAATTATGTAGTAGTTTTATAGAAAATTAGAAATTAAAATTCATTAAGAATTCAATTATATAATTATATATACAACAGTTTGTTCCAGTTGAGTAATTTGATTGGACAAGAGGCATTCCAGGAGTGCTGATATACAGTATAACAGCACTGGGACTTTTTACTATACGTATCACTCCGCTTCACAGGTGTTCTAATATAACCTTGATTAGGCTGCGTTCACACATAGCATATGTTTGTGTGGAAAAAGCTCTGCCTGGAGGAGAAATAAAAAGCGAATCATGACAAGTCATCTGACATTAGCCGAGTAGCTGCTAGCTCACTAACCAGCCGGTTAGCACTTCTAGCAGACAATACAGTGTTGTACAACAAACAAATGCTTACCAGATATTCCCAATACACAGCTACACAAAACTCTAACTTCATTCGCACCTAGTAGCGACAGCGATATGGATACACTGACCTTAATTATGAACGGTCAGAGGAGGAGGATGATTGGGAAGAAAGAATTTGTCTGTGCAAACCTCAAAGTAGCTAGCTAGCCTGCAGTCGGGAAACAGTTTACCTGTTGCTTGGCAACACTTGGTAGTGGAATTCTGAGGGAACTGTTTTTGTTGGCGGAGACAAATAACAGACAAAAATCATCTGTTGTCTCAAATTACATTACTTGATAAATAGCTTTGCTTATACAGCTGTTGTATAAAAGCAATATCACACTCGAGGTCGTGCTGTTGTACTGTATATCTTACTGTACTGTATATCTTCGTGCTGCTTCCAGCCGTGCTGATATATAGTACAACAGCACTCCCTCTCCTGTGATATTCATAGTATTCCCGTGATGTCACATGCATTTCCTACCAATATGGTGCCTTACAATATAGACAGTTCATTGGCTGTAGCTGATTATAATCACCTGTTAATTTATTGCAATCACCTGTTATTTCCTACCAAGATGGCCGTGTGATGATGTAACAGAATACTATGAATTGCGTAAATGAATAATGACTTGTGATAATTGACCTCTGCCTATTATTTTTCTAATAAATAGTTTATAGTTTTGCAGTTCTTTCCAGGAAATTCCTTTAGAAATTTACAGTATCGTATCAACTTCACCAGACTGCTTACATTTTCTAGGCTATATAGCCTAACTACTACACAATTTCATGGTTCTTTCCAGCAAACTTCCTAAGAAATTAACAGTTCCTTTCAAGGAAATTATAAGGAAATTGTGGACCCGGAAAATTAAGTGTTACTCATAAATTTGGTATTCTGAGATTAATTTCTGCTGAATGGCTACCATGTATCCATCAATGTATTACTAAGAAATACCTTCTCATTTTCTTTAAACCAATGTGGAACTGGACTGTAATAGAAAATGTTGTTTGTTCCAATGGAATCAAGGCCCTCATTGATAAACACTGCTTATGTACAAATATATGCGTAAACCATACACTATGACCATTTCTAAGCAAAGAGTGGGATTTATTAATACTTTAAATTAATACTTCTGCTTGAGAATGCGCATAAATATGAGTAGGCTACAGTTCTGACATACATATGCACAGCGCCAAGTGGTTAAAAAGAAGCATTTATGCCATCTACCTCATGAAAGACCACCAAGAAAGACCATCAAATGAATAGGCTTTTTCACAATTAATAAAAAAAATGTATAGGCTACAGCAGTTAACATGTTACACTATTCATAAACAATTTAGACAGTGCATAGTCCAACTGTATTATGCACCATTTACGCATACTGATTTAAATGGCTACTTGACAGTCATTTTCAATACTAGTATGGGTGTGGAAATTCACAGTGTAAACAATTTAGGACTCCAGCTCAAGGCAACAATAAGACATTGATTGGGCATACAGTGACTCATCTGGCTTTGATGGAGGATTTGGCGCATGCTGTGCAGGGAGTGAGTTTACAGAGAGTGCACCAACTTCTTACTGTAACTGACAACAACGAGTGGCGGCTGAGATTTGTTTTCCAAGGCCTATTTTGTTGGACCTCTGCCACCAACTTTCTCCAACGCTGGAAAGAGAGACCAAATGCACTAATGCCATACCGGTGCATATTCAAGTGCCCTCCACCCTGGGGATCATGGCTACTGGCATTTTTCAACGGGAGATTTGGGACAGGTGTGAGCTGCATAATGACTGCAGTCCTTCGAGCCATAATTTCATTGACTCCACAATAGTTTCCCTACATCCCTGCGCAACAGACTGTGGTGAAAAGGGAGTTTCACACCATACCAACATCAATAAAGCTATCGACTGCACACATAAAGCACCATCATTCAACAAATTCAACTGTCAACAGTCATATGTGATACATATTTGGCTTTGCTGAATATTGTAGCTAAATGGCCGGGTGTGACGCATGACTCATTCATTAACAGTTCAGTGGGTTTTTGCCTCCAGGGTGGAGCTGTCGCCGATAGATGGCTTATTGATAAATGTAGCCATGGCAATATTTTGATGTGCTAGGTTTACAGAAATTGATTTAAATGATTATCACTACAGGAGATTAGCCATGGCTGATGACTCCTGTCTAAGGCTGTCAGAACGAATTTCAATATTCAAATTTCTTGTCGAATGTCAAAAAATCATAATGAATTCAAACCCAACCTGACTATTTATTTATTTATTTATTTTACAGCAGATTGAACACATAACTGTCTCCTCCACCTTGGCTCCATAGACTCTCATTCTCCGTCGCTCTTGTGATATCTTGTGATTTCGCACACGTGCTGGCTAGCGGCATCATGGCAGAGAACAACCAGCCTGACGAGATTACTACTTTTTTACTACTATTATTACTACTTTGGAAGATATTTGGATTCCCCTCAGTAAAAGGCAAGATTCAGCAGAACACCAACTCAAATCTTTCAAGAAACTGAATAACGCGAAGACCGCCCGCTGTGAATCAACTCCAGTCCTGTCTGTTCATTGCGACCTGCTTTGTGTCCATAGTATGTAAATTTGACCATGAATAAGCATTCGAATTTCAGTCGAATTTGACTAATTTCAGTCATTTCATAGTCAGATTTTATTTTTAGATGAAACTGACAGCCCTTCTCCTCTGAAGAGTAAGACAGGCTGCTCTCACTCTGCCCTCCATGTGTTGCAGCAACGTCCCTCTTGTAGACTAAAATTATTTTTTTTGCAAAAGGCTTCAGGTAAAACCATTTTTATATTTCTGCCACTCTTCTGCATTCAGATGATGCAGAGATTACTGCAGCTCTCATGCACCCACTCTAATATTTCTAACCTCAGTATAAAAGTTTGAAGGGGCGCTGTGCGCAGCAGTGTTGGTCGTCTCCTGGGTGTCAGCCAGTGCAGGAAAGATTTTGATCCAGAACTTGGTCGATCCAGCGCATACCAGAAGAAATTAGATTGACACTTTAAATTATATTAAAGAGTAACTAAACCTCAAACCCAAATCTGTGTAAAGCCTGATATCTAATGGTAAAGGCATGCTACTGATTTTGCCAGTACAACAGGTGGTGACATCACCTGGCACCAAAGATCAGCCAAAGGGTCAAACAGAAATCCCAAATTGTGAAGTTTAAAATTTCACAAAATATATACACTACCAGTCAAAACTTTGGGCACATTATTTATTTGTACTATTTTTCACATTTTAGAATAATAGTAAAGACATCAAAACTATGAAATAACACAAATGGAATTATGCAGTGACCAAAAAAGTGTTAAACAAATCAAAATCAATCTTATATTTTAGATTCTTTAAAGTAGCCACGCTTTGCCTTGATGGAAAGGCAAAGGCTTTGGAAAGAAATTCATACATAGGCATCAACCTCACTATTTATATTTGTCTAAAAAAAAAAAGTCAAGCATTTAAGCAGAAGCCTTTGGATCAAAATGGTTTTAAGAGAATGAAAAACATAGTACATTCAATCAGGTGTGTCCAAACTTTTGACTGGTAGTGTAATAGTAGCATGCCTGCTTTCAAAATGCTCATTGATTTGCCAAGCATTTACCTTCTTAGTTACAGCTGTAATTACTTGGTAATTTGCTATTTGTACCATGTATTTAGCTGGTAATTATCTAGTACTTATAAGTGTGAATGTAAAAAGAAAGGTGACCAATCTGGGATGTTCAATGTGCTGCATTTATTTTTGACCTGTAGGTCTGCTGATCACAAACAGTTTTTTTTGTGGTGTATTTATGCCGGTGTATACAGAGCCGATGTGTCTCTTTGTCTGGGCATAGAGATATATGTTTCTTTCCAGCAAATTAGCTCTGACTCATGGCATGCTACCGTTGACTTGAGGTTGGTGAGTTCACAGTTTGCTTCATCGCCGCAGCAGTATACCTCTCCTCAACGATTTATCCTCCTCTTTGTCAGTAATCCACCTCCTCAGCTGTGTACCCACCTCCTTAACTACCACACCACCGCTGCTTATCAGCGCCCCGACACGCCAATGATTCCGTTCCCAATTCTGTCACACACTGCGGTGTTAATGAGTCAGCCAGAGAGTCAAAACCCTTTTCAGCTCTCAGGTCTCTCCTAATGGCTTCCTTTTAGAGCAGGAAAAATAGCTGCACGTATTGTGTATATACAGTGTATTTGTGTGTGTGTGTGTGTGTGTGTGTGTGTGTGTGTGTTTGTCTTCCAGTTGTTTTTTTTACAGTCTTTACAGTCTGTTCAGCACCTGCCTGAGCTTGAGTTGTGCCTGATTTTAGTTCGCGCATTCTAGGCCAGCAAACTAGACAGAGAGGAAATCAGCCTGGCTTTAAGTGGGCTGGCTGAGACGTGTGTGTATGTGTGTGTGTGTGTGTGTGTGTGTGTGTGTGTATGCATAATCTGTGTAACTCTCCAGGCGAGAGAGAGGGTTGCGAGTGTGTATCAAAAGTGACTGTGTGCATGCTATGCCGTGTGTTTGCGTGTGTCTGCCTTTGCTGTGAACTGAGCAATGTAATAGCCCTTTGGCAATGCAATAAGAGGTTTGCTTTGGACAGGGGATGACAGGAGTGATAGGCTCAGAAAGAGAGAGAGAGAGAGAGAGAGAGAGAGAGAGTGAGAGTGAGAGAGAGAGAAACAGGCATGGTGGGAGGGAGAGAGAGAGACGGGGAGGATCAAGCTAAATGGATCCAACACATCCAGACTGATTGTGACAAATGGCACACTGACAGAGAGATGAGTGTGACAGACACACACACACACACACACACACACGTATGCATGCACACACACACACACACACACACACACACACACACACACACACACACACACACACACCGCACATGTGCACAAACTATGAGACCAGAGGCATCAATGACTGGGTGTTAACTGTGACAAAAATGGTTTGAATCCAGACATAAGTTCAGCCAGTGCAGTAAAGTAGATTCAAGTGACAAGTGATTGAGCGAGGTGTGAGTAGGTGGGCTTTCTCCCCCCTCCTCCTCCTCCTCCTCCTCCTCCTCCTCCTCCTCCTCCTCCTCCTCCTCCTCCTCCTCCCTCCCTCCCTCCCTCCCAGGCTTGCAGACGTACAGGAAGCTTGACTGTCATAGCCCACTAAGCTGAAGCCTACAGCTAGAAGCGACAAGCTGACTGAGTGGTCTGGCAGGGCTTCAGAAAATGTTATTGATCTGTCTAGAAGTCAAGTTACGAAAACTGAGAAAAATACAAGGTTTGACTAGGTCCCGCCGCTCGCCGCCGCTAAGCCACTGCTATGCTGGTGCAAGAAGCCGCCCTCTTTAAAACTCTTGACACATTACATGTGAAGCAAGTGGGGTTTTTTTACCTGTTTTTTTCAGGAACAGTGACAAACTTTAGAGTTAATACAGTCGTTGCTGCAAAGTTCTTCAGACCAGCGACTGACACACTGCCATACTAATTTGATGCACTGGTCTTGCCTAACCATGATGCTTTGCTGACACCAATACTCCTTACTTTACTCCTCCAACACTTTCCATCTCTTGTCAACTCTTCCCTTCATTGCTACCAGCAAGGTTGCAAGATTTTCATTTAATAACCTGCACAGCTGCATTCAGTACAAGTGACTGCAGGCGTTCAAAATTAAGGATTGATACTTTGGAGATAACTTATTTGATAACATCTTTAATGATAGATAGATAACGGATCGTCTTTCATTCAGAGCCATTTTCATATTGAACTTATACTATTCAATTTACTCCTCTGTTATGGATCTCATTGGCAGCTCGCCTCCATTTTTCTGTTTGAAAAGCAAGAGTAAAATATAATTGTAACAAATAAAAAAGAACACAACTAGGATTTATCACCCAAGGCCTTGTTTCCCTGATTTCATGTCAGTTTGTTCTTCTTCCCTTGAGCTTACGTGTTGCATGTGGGATTTTTAGTTTATTACATGGAACCAGCAACAGGAAAATACCTTCTGTCCATGACTTGATCCCTCTGGACCTCACAGTGCAAGTGTGTGGTGTTTATCTATAGTGTTTATGGTTTTTACTGACCCTCTGTCATATCAGTTATGGCGTCTAGTAGCAAAACTGCTCTCGTTCTAATTGTGTGTGTGTGTGTGTGTGTTAGGCAGCCCGTCATAACATCTTCAATACTAATTGAGTGAGTCCAGGAATGAGAAGCTTGCACAGGTCTTCCCTAAGGGGTAAACAGTCAAACTCCACATCCCACACACACATGCACGCATACAGCAACTCATTCTAACATAATTGATTTTGTAAATACTGCCATACTTTATGGTCACTGCCAAATGAAAACTCACTCAAATAGGTTGGAGGCTAATGTCAAATGAGGTAAAATGAGTTCTCTCTGCATCCACTGCAGTGTACAACCTGTTTAAGTCCACTCAAATGTCGCTGCTGGAAAAAGTTTCTCTCAATCTTTTAGACTGACGGCACCTAGGGTTCTTTATTCATTGCATTGATCTGTGCTTTGTTGTACGTTCTACTTTCTCTCTTTGATTTTATTCGTTCTTTTCTTTAGAGATTTATACAGTGAGATTTCTCCAGCATGAGTGAGGGAGCCCAGGTCCCAAAGATTCACGGCTCATTACTTATTGCACTGCTCTTTTTTTGGTTATGGCAGAAATTCTTGTCATTTTCATTCCTTCACTGTTACATCCCAGTCATTCTACCAAACAATATCTTACAATATCTATCTGTGAAGGGTGAAGTAGGATTACATATAAAATCAACAACCCCCAAAAATGTTTTTTATCCATTTTATTAGTATTAAATAGTAACAATAATAACAATAATGATACAGTGGACGGAAATCTTTTGTTAAAACATTTCTCTTGTGAACAAACAACTACTGCGAGAGTGAGAAAAGTTACCATGGACAGCAAAGAAATACTTTGGGTAAACACACACTACAAGGTTTCTTGACCATAAGTGAGCCCATTAGTTGTTGTCCGACAGACAAATTTCCAATAATTGTTTTGAGGGAGCATGCCAAGTGAAAAACTACAGTATGAAGAGAGATTTCCCCTCTTATCCTAAGAATGGGTAGAGTAGCTTCATAAAGATAAGGGCTAAATCTGGTCAAAAGCTCGTAGTAAGCGTCAACCCTTTGGAAATGGTTTCACAGACTCAGACCCAGACCTCATCCTGAACTGAAAAAGCAGCTTCAATGGATGTTCATCATCTCCACTGAAAAAATGATTTAGTTCTAAGACGCAGGTTGGGCCCCAGTTTTGTTTTTCAAAGTCATCCCAGGCCATACAGTAGCATCATTTCATCATTTCAAGAATCATCTTAGTGCAAAAGCTGGATTCAATTGAACAGAAAAATCTGATTATTAACCCTCCACCTGTGAGGGAGTCAACTGGCTTTTTCATTGATGATTTAACATGAACTTTATTAAATCTGAGTTATTCAGGGTTAAAAATCAGATTTGTTTGCTCCTGCATAAATCTAGCCTGAAATGCTTTTGGTAGCAGCTCCCACTACATTTGACATTAGTTTATGAAACCAAACCTTTGCTTTTTTCTTTTTAATCTCATATGCTCCTACAATGTGAACCCTGTTGTCGTTTTGGATACTTCAAAAATTACCTTAAAATAAATTTACATGAACAACAACAGGGCTTAATAATTTATGTACAATTATACAGTTCAACTTCATTATTTCACCAGTTCAAAGGAAAAATAATTATTAATTACTGACAGCATGTTGTCATTTAAAGACTAAGACACAGTATACTCTCTGGGATTGAATCATAATAATAATAATAACCACCATCATCATCATTATCATCACCATCATGATTAGGATCATCATCATCATCTACATTTTTAAGTGCCAAGATGTTTTTGGGAAACTTGTTCTGTGACAATAAACAGAAATAAGGCAGGGGGGGGAAAAATATCTTTCCTTCAAAGGGCCTGTAGTGTCTTAAATACACAACATGTGGCTAAGGACCATGGGAAATTGAGTTCTATGAGTCATATCCACTTCAAGATGGCGGAGCCTTGTTTGCCAGCAGTAAGATTCAATATCAATTCATCCCTCCAACCTGACAATCACTCCGAGGGAAAAAAAAATGTCTTTGTAAAACCTCAAGGCCACATTTCCACTGCCATCTTAGATTTTACTTTTCATGATATCTGACACCAACCAGAAGAAAACAAATGGCATCTGTCTTTCCTGTGGGTTTTGCTGTTTGGACAGTACCGAAACGATCACATCTGTTTCAAATATGGTGGAAAACTTGAGCTGGCAGCGCAAACGAAGCCAAATAGTCCCTCTTGATATTTCGGATGGTGCCCATATATTTTGACCAGGAACGTAAACATCCCTCATGAGGTCGGCCAGGGGGGGAGAACGCATCGTTTTTCTCTGCTTTACCCTCCACTTGTAAACAAACCAAGCAGGGAATGTTCAGTCTGTGATAGATGCACTGTATGACAATACAAGGTCTGGGTAAGTAGGTTAAGTGGAAAAGAGAGGGAGAGAGAGATAGAGGCAAAGGAGAGACATGGGACGCGAGAGAGGGCATGGGAGGATAAGGGAGGGGAAAAGAAGGTGAGAACAAAAGAGAGCGAGAGAGCTTGCATGCGATGGAGAAGGTAAGGATAAAGGGGACAGAGGGAGAAGGAGAGATGGAGGGGAAATAAGGAGACTGTATGGAACGAGGGGGGAAAAAAAGGAATAGGGGTAGAGAGAGAAATAACGAGTCGGGAGAAAGAGAGGACAGAGGGAAAAAACGGGGAGAAAGAGGAGATAGTGTTTAAGTGGAACAGACCGGAGGGAGACTGGTAGCTTTCACCAGTGGGAGTAAAGCTGTGTTCCTAAAGGCTTTCCTTCACCTCTAACAAGTCCTTGCCTTGGAGGTGTACACACGCACGCACGCACACACACACACACACACACACACACACACACACACACACACACACACGCACGCACATGCAGACACAATTTACACCACCTCCCTCCAGCCTGCTGTAGTTTAGAGCCAGACAAGGTCAACAACTTTCTCCTAAATCTAACATTTTTCCGCAGACATGGAACTCTGTGAACTTTTGCTCTGTACTTGGCAGCGGGGCAAACTCCCATCTCCCATCTAACATTACAACACTTGTTTATCCCACAGGAGCCCACAGGAATGAAGTTTGTTAGGCAGTTAGGCAGTTCCACACAGATAATGTATTAAACAGTGGCAGACTCTCTCCAAAACCCTTTCACGATTCGTTTTTTTTTTTTGTGGCTATGCATTTTGTGTTATGCAGTCCGGTTGTTCACAAATGTAAAAGTTGGTTTTGTCACATATTAAACGGTGACAGATTTTGTCCCACAACTCTGAACGATATTGCAGGACTCAGCAGGTCATGGCAGTTACATGGAAATCAATCTCATTACAAAAGTTATCATCACATGTCTTACTGTCCAAAACAGCGTATTGCTAGCCTTATGATACCATACACCATCTCATTAGCTCATTTTTATTCTTTAATTTAACCAGAACATTTGAGATGTGTAAGATAAAATAAGGCTAGCACATAAGGACTGGGTATCACTGGAAAATCCAGTTATGATGCTTTTACAAATTTGATACCTTTTTTTCCCCAATGTCTTTCTTTATGGAGTGAAAGCACATTTCATTTCATTATGTGATCAAGTAAACTATTTTCTGTGCAACATTTGTTCGTGTCATTTGCTTCTCTAAACAGAGTTAGTCTATGATTAGTCTATTGATTCCCTCGGTAAAAATGCTCACAGTGCCATAGAAAACCTGATATCCAATTGTAAGACACCAGCATTTTAAACATTTTACCTTTGAAGCCTCAAAATGGATATTGATACCAAAAATCAGCAAAGCACCAGCAGGTATCGCTGTTCAATACCCAGCCCTAAAGACGATTTGAAGGGTTTCATTCCAAAACACTATACTGTATATCCATTTTAGAAAAATTATCACCTGATGTTTGTCGCTCCATATTTAAAAAATCATGTTCCACATGATTACATCCTCTAAAATGTTTTTATTTTGTGAGTAAAAGTTTCAAGATTGCTAGTAACTTCAATAATATCTGATAGCTTTACTTTCATGCCAGCAATCATTTTGTCAGTGTAGGTGTCACATTTTTCAAATGATGGATGTCTCATTTTGGAATGAATCTCTTAATTTCTACTGATGTACTAATCTAACATCGGAGATACACATTGGTTCTTGTATACAACATGGGTAATATTCATGGGTAATATTGCAATATTCTGTTTCTACAAAACAATGTTCCAGTATTACGCCTACAGTACATCTATTGCCTTATTTTAAGTGAGCAGAAGGATAAACATTCGATTCTCAAACACTCTACAGTCAGGCTCATGTAACTCTTATCCAGCCATTACAGAAGTGAGGTCATGGCATGTTTCGATTCCCTTCTCCAAACACTGAGGTGAGAGTTGATACTGTTAACATTATTAAAAGACTGTAAAAGTTATCGTTCACCCCAAACCCACCTCTGTTGCGGTACAAAATGCTCACCTGTATTTTCCTTAATTTTTTTTTTTTTTTAAAAGCATGCAGTAAAAGGGTCATGGGTGTTAACATGAGCCTCTTAACTTGGAGGGAATGAAGAGTTGATCTGACATAGGATTTGGCAAAGTGAGAATATATCCTCAGGAGGGCAAATTATAGCATGTCACATAGTTCCATAAGCAGCACGTGTTTTTTACTGGTAAAAACCATACAATAAATTGATAAAAATAGGAGTCTTTTTTTAATACGCTTCAACACACACACACACATCTATATAACTCATCTCTTAGTTCCGCTGTAAATGCCCAGTTTGTGTAGATTCTGAAGTAGAGATATTGCAGGTGACAAAGCTGTGTGTGTGTTTGTCAGCACCTGTGTGTGTGTGTGCAAGTGGCTGTGTCAGTGTGTATGTAACAGTGTATGTGCGCATGCATGTGAGAGATTGTGTGTTCACTGTATGTGTGTGTGTGTGTGTGTGTGGGCGTAAGCAGATCTAAACTGTCAGCATCACATAACGTGGGAGTTCTGACAGACGGATGAGTGCCTTGTTAATGCTCACAGCCTGATGTGTGTGTGTGTGTGCGCTTGTGTGTGTGTGTGTGTGTGTGTGTGTTCAAGAGAGCAGATCTATCAGTGCTCTGACTACAAAATGTCAACAAAGGGATCGGTCTGAATTGTGCAGACTGACAAGTGTGACTGTGTGTGTGGAGGAGGGGAGTGAGACAGTCTAACACAGCAACACGTACTGAAGGAGTCTTTACATAAAGTCACACATTTCATCGTTCAAGTCAATGATATGGCTGCTTATGGTCGGGATGGAGTGCATGTTTTCGTGCGCCCTCAGCTGTCTCTTTGTGCCAGGGCTTGCAGTTCGGCAGTATGTAGCGAATGTTGGAGGAAGACATTTTTACGACTGTAACTATGCAGAGACAGCGGGCCTCGCGGCGGCTGTCCTAAGCGACCCGTAAACGTGGAGGAGGAGGAAGAGGAGGAGGAGGAGGCCGAGGAGGTGGAGGAAGGAGTGGGAGGCGGAGGGGAGGCTCGGTCGGACGATGAGATGCTGGGACAGGGGCTCCCTCTGCTCGTCAGACTGTGGAGGCTCGAGGAGGCGCTGGCCCCGACTCCCCCACCCACCGCTCGGGGGATCTGGCTGGGAGGAAGGTGCTCTCCTCCGCCTCCTCTCCTCGCCCCGCCTGAAAGACCCGCCCCTCCTCCTCCTCCTCCTCCTCCTCCTCCTCCTCCTGCTACCGGAGTTAAGGATTCGGAGGAGGAGGACGCCCCCTCCGGCTGCCTCGGGGAAAGCGATGGAACCGCGGGGGGATTAGTGGGTGCCGAACTGGAGGCCGGGGCTTGATTTGGACACGGGCCCGGGTGCGAAACGTGAAGTCGGGCCGGACCGGGAGGCGAGGCTTGGGCTGACGCTGCAGAAACGGCGGAGGGGAGGCTGGAGGAGCCCGGGGCTGGATTTGGAGCGACGCCCGAGGTTGAAGCTGGGGCCCGGGCCGAGGATTGAGCCAAGATCCCCAGAACCCCCTGGCAGTGGCGCTCCTCTCTGGCAGCGTGGCGCTCGGAGGCGGGGGGGCGGCCGTGCAGAGGAGGGTGGTGGTGCGGGAGGTGCTGGCTACAGAGGTCCCCTCCGAGTGCTGCCCCCGCACCCCGCACCACCCTTCTGTCCCTTAGAGCCAGGCTGCTGCTGCTGCTGCCTAGCCCTGCCCACCGGCCTGGATGGCTGGTCTGAGAGAGAGAGAGAGAGAGAGAGAGAGAGAGAGAGACAGAATGGCGGAGAGAGAGAGGGAAAAGGAGAGAAGGTGGGAGAGTGGATGGATGTTAGAAAGACTTTACAATTAACTTTGCTTTCTGTCTGTCAGTGAGAGTGTGTGTGTGTGTGTGTGTGTGTGTGTGTCTCTGTGTGTGTGTGTGTGATGTGTATCTGCGTTTTTTTCAAGAATAATTGACTGAATATGTCCCAAGGGAACGAGACAGCGGCAGACAGAGACAGGCAGAGACAAATAGAGAGAGAGACAGAGAGAGAGATAGAGAGAGAGATAGAAACACACAGAGAGAGATAGAGAGAGATAGAGAGAGAGAGAGAGAGAGAGAGACAGGAAGAGCTGTTGTGTGTTCAGTATAGATTGTTAATTGGGTGACATTTGGAGAACGATCTCTCTGGGCTCCTGCAGCTTGTTCTAATTGTTTCTAAACCAACCGGAACCCTGCTCACTAAAGAACAGACACACAAACGCATAGACACACACACACACACACGCACATACACACAAACAAACAAACACATACACACGCACGCAAACAGACAGAAATAATACAAGCCAACATGTGCATGAATGGAGATATGCACACAAAGGCACATACTATGCACAAATCCCCACACACACAGCAATGGGAACACACACACACACACACGCACTCACACACACACACACATACATACACACACAGCAGGGAAGATGGCACATAAAGCTAGATGGCAGAAAAGGGAGCCACCTGTTCTCTTTCACACTCCACTGCGCCCCTTATGCAACATATCCCCATCTCCCTCTCTCTCTCTCTCTCTTTCTCTCTCTCTCACTCACTCACTCACTCACACACACACACATACACAAAAAGAAAACCAAATTCACACTGGGACCCATTGTGCAGTGTTCACTAATATAACACAATCTCATCCGACACAGAACCTCATAGGAGAGTAAGCTGAGTTGACAGATGCAGAAGTAATGACTGTGTGTGTGTCTGTATCTGCGTGTGCATGTTTGAGTATGTGTGTTTGGGTGAATGTTTGAGTGTGTGTGTGTGAGCGTGTGCCTGTGTGTACATGTGTGTGAATGGATGTATGGTGAATGGATGTATGTTTATGCATACATCCACGCATTTGTTTTCAGGTCTGCTGGCTTTTGCATGTGTGAAAACGAGCATGCTCCTGTGTGTTTGTGCGTGTGCGCCGATGGCTGTTAAAAGTAATGTGATTATGGCTTCAAGGCTGTCTGACAAAAATGTGGTGTGAGTGGTAGAAATGTAATTAGCCAGAGCGGCGCTAACTGAATAAGTCTAGTTTAAAGGTGGCAACGCTAATTCAATTCAACAGTTTCTTTTCACAATCTAACACTGTCAACCTGAGATTCTATTAAAGGAGGGAAGGGAGCGAGAGGGGGGGGGGAGACAACAGAGAAACAGGAAGGGAGAGGGTGGGGGAGAATGTGTCTGTGTGTGTGTGTGTGTGTGTGTGTGTGTGTGTGAAAAATTATGCTTATTGGACAGAGAAATGTTAATTGCTAAAGCTGAGATATATAATTGCTCAAAGTGTCACAAGCACTTAAAATATGGCAGTAACAGTGTAAACACTACAAGATGATACAAAGCCACTGAAAGAAAGAGTTTGGTTGGGTTGTACTATGGGCGCCATGTTTCTGTCTGTCTATCTATCTATCTATCTATCTATCTATCTATCTATCTATCTATCTATCTATCTATCTATCTATCTATTGTATCTTGCTCCTGGTGGAAGCTGACCAGACAAACTCCCACAGAGAGAGGGAGATTAAGGAGAGAGCCAAAAGGCCACCACAACATTGCTCCAGATGGCAGCTGCGACATCAAGTGAAAGCAAACGATACATATTAAAAAACTGGGATTACCATAGTGCCGACTATAGTTCCTAAATAATGACAGCCTCTCTGCCATTTTGGTAAGAGGTTTTTATATATTGAAATTCAATATATCGCAATACAAAAATGGGACAATACGTATCGTGGGGCAAAAAAGCGAATCTTGATATCAGCTACATTTTACTTTGCTGTAGTAATCACAAATGAGAGGGCTTGCCCATCACAATTTCACAAACTCTCCATCCAAATTTTTTTGCAGTTTCTAATGACATTTTTTAATTGTTACATTCTAGCAACCCAATGCCATTGGTAGAAAGATTTGTGTCTCAAAAATAAACATAATTCTGCAGTCATACTTTGTTGTAATTGAACTTTTATTTATTACATCGTATAGTGGTTGTATTGAATTGTGAACCCCATATCGTGTATCGAATCATATCGTGAGATAAACATATTGTCCCATCCCTAGTCTTTTGTGATGTACAGTGAGCTTCATTCATATCCGGCCAGCAACACACAGGTCATTTGGCTCTGTACTTTTATTATGCTGGATGTTAAATGGCATGAGGGTAAAGTGTCAGCTTTATTTTTAGGGCATATTGGGTTGAAAGTTAAATAATTCCAATCCTTTTTGTACATGGTCCTCCCTTTCATGAATGTCTGGACAGATTGAGATTATATTCAATGAAGTAGTCCTTTTTCATACAGTTATAAGAATGTAGTAGTAGTCACACACTGTAGTCGAAAAATTATTTCGGTGCAATGACTTCTGAAAGTTTCCAACCCCTGAACATCACCAGACTCTTAATATCTAACTGTGAGGTGCTATTTCTAGCTTTTTTGCATTTCAAAGTATGAAAGGATTCTATGAGGATTAAACTGTGACTGTGCTTGGCTCCAATTTAGTCTGAGGCAGTGTGGGGTACATGGTTGGGATAAATATGAGAACAAGTAAACAAGGGTCTGAGAAGAAGTAAATAAGAACCAGTGAACAGGGTCAATCTTGCTTAGAACCTTTCTGCTCCTGTTACTGACTTCAAGACTAGGAAGTACAACTTCAGCAGTTATTTTTCTACTTATTTTGAACAGGAAAATGTCTTGAAAATCGTTTATCCTATTGCTTACCACAACCATGTACTCCATATTACCTCTGATGATGTTGATGGGACTCAGACACCTAGAAGTCACTGCATATTAAGAATTGTTGACAAAAAACTAAAAGATGACTACTTGTGTTAATGCAATCTTAATCTGCCCATACTGCATCTCTCTGATACTTTTAATCCCCCAACTGTAGAGAAAAATGACAACAGTTCTTCATGTTCATTCGATATGGGTTTAAAAAATTTAAGCCAGTCTACAATTAAAAGCTAACAGTCATTGTGTCCTTTCATGTCCAAAGTTAAAAAAAACAAAACAGTGCTCTGCCAAAAACATCAAACAGTATGTCGCTGTCTAAATAGCCTACTTAAAGAGCTCAGGGAGCGCGTCTCTGCTTTCTAATGGGCTCTAATGGGTGGATAAACACTACTAGACTTCTTGCTGATTCCTTGATCTAATTAAGAGCAGAGAGAGTTTCTATTCCAGACAGATTTTCTACATAGGGGCGCTGCGAAAAAACATGAGGGAATAGTAATGGTGTTGGATTTCCATCATGGTTGTGTAGGTTTGTGTGGGACGGCGTAATTAGGGCTAAATTGCTAATCTAACCAAAATCTTGTAGTATTTTTCCACCCTCAGATATATGAGAAAACAACAGAAGGTAAGGCGAGAACAGCAAGATACAAATTGGCGGCCCCAGACAACTTCGAAAGAAATAATTACCAGACACCATATAACAAGTTGGTTGTAGAGACATATGCTCAATATCAAAGGGACGTGTCTGTTGCAAGTTGGGGAAAAAAAACCCATCAAAACTGGGGTAAAAGCTGGGGCGGAGTGTTTATGTGTTTGTGTGTGTGTGTGTGCGTGTGTGTGAGTGAGAGAGATATAGAGACACAGAGAGAGAGAGAGAGAGAGAGAGAGAGCAAGCAAAATGAAGGGAGGGAGCAAACAAGAGATGAAGAGAAAAAGAAGACAGAAGAAAATGAGCAAGACAGGTTAGAAAGTGATTAACAGAGAGATGAAGATAGAGAGAGAGAGAGTGAGAGAGTGAGAGAGTGCGAGAGAGAGTGAGGGAACGAGAGAGAGAGTGAGAGAGAGTGAGAGATAGAGAGAGAGAGAGGAAGTAGGACTGATTTACAAACTCAGGTGTCCTTTCTCAAGTACACACTCTGCGGCAAGCAGGCTGCCTCTCAGCCAGCGACAGAACGGCCTGTGTGTGTGTGTGTGTGTGTGCAAACACTCTGGAGAGTCTCTTTCCCACATGCACACACACACACACACACACGGTCCTATAAATACACATCCACACTCTGAATCTTCCTCCTTCTCAAACATACACACACACGCACACAAAAACAAACACACTCCTCCACATTCTGGATCCTCCTCCTCCTTGAACGTATACACACACACGCTTGCACACATGCACGCACGCACGCACGCACGCACGCACGCACGCACGCACGCAGGCACACACACACACACACACACACACACACACACACACACACACACACACACACACACAGAGGTACCCCCATGTAAATCAGAGTGATTTAAGGGGGCCCTCTCCTGCAGTCTTGGTTTTTATTGGGCAGTGAAGAACACAGCAATGTGGTAATGGCAGAGTTTGCATAAAAGCGCTCTCTAAAACCCTAAAACACTCGCATACAAAGTTTTGCTGTAATCTGTCCAGGTGATTTTTATATAGGAAGAGGAGAGGAGAGGAGAGGAGAGGAGAGGAGAGGAGAGGAGATGGAAGATTTATTTAATCGCTTTTCTTCCCAAACATAGTATCATAGAAAACAAAACAGATTACAGCACAGCTGAGTGTAACACAGGCACAGTGTACACTAACTACTCATTTTGTAATTGTCATCAATTACACAACATACTGTAGCTTGGTTCAGCAGCACAGTATTCCTGCAGCGGTGCACCCACGCATTTCATTCTAATGAAAGCCATGGGGCTGAAATGCATTGGACACCAAAACTTTCAAACTCTTCACGATAAGATAAGAGAGTTAAAAGTTTTTAAATGCGAGTTCTTTGGATTCTATGACACCCACACACTCTTTGGACAAAGTAATGGTGTAGTTCTTTGGAAGAGTGTTGGGTGCAGATACAATAACTGTGGTACACCCACACAGATGGTACTCCTATTGAAACTATAATGAAAAACATTTTCCAACTGTGATGCGTGAGTCCAAGCCATCCCACCTCTTCTAGTCTACCTTCAAATTAAGCAAAGACCCAAATTGTGTTCATTTTATCTTGCCTTGGGGAGCCGAGCTCATTAAACCATATTGATACTCTTGTTATGTGGGGACCCACTAGACACAGGCCCCGCGAGCCTTTTTGGGTCCCGACCCACAGTTTATGAACATCACTATCCGCCCAAATAACCTTATAACAAAGCAGTGTTCATGCTGTACCAGCGCTGTACTTTGGTCTGCTTCAGTTTTCACAGAAGAAAGGAGAATAGAGAAGAAAAGTACGATAGACAGAAAGAACCAAAACAAGCAGAGAATCCGGACGTCAATACTATGCAATCTCACAGCACTCCAACCATCTCTTCCTCTGCCTTTACCCAGAAAGACTCATTTAATATACGTACTGTGGGTGTGGTGCGTAGGGCTGAGTCTCCCACATCAACTAAAGGCAGTTTGCTGGATAAATCTGTGATGAGCTAGTCAAAACAAGGGGTTAAACTTGTATGAGTCTGGCGTCTCAAGGCCATAGCATACCTTTACTCTGAATTTGCTGTTTTTCGTCAATACACAAACCCCTTAGGTATTGAGTCTACTGTACAGCCTGTACAGCGTCCTTTCCTCTCTGAAACTCTCTAGACTTTGTTGCTCCGTCTTCCATCTCTGTCTCCCTTCTTCATTCCTCTATATAACTCTCCCAATCCCCTACCTCTTTCTCACTCTCCACCTCAGTTCTCTCTCTGTTCTCTCTCTCTCAGTTCTCTCTTCTCTCTCTACTTTCCTTTCCTAAACTCCAATCCTTGTCTCATCTCGCACCTTCTTCCCTCCCCTTTTGACTTCCCTTCTCCTCTCATCACTCACCTTCTCCTCCCCTCTCTCATTTCTCTTGTCCCCCCCCCCTCCTCCCCTCCCTCCTTCTTTCTCTCCTGGTTACGTAACGCAAAGGATTGATGGTACGCTACTGCAGTCTGGAGACCACAGAGAGAGAGAGGGAGAGAGAGAGATAGCGAGACTGAAGAAGTGGAGAGTGGGGGGTGGGGCAGAGATGCAGAGAAAGATGGAGAAGGAGAGAGGACCAAAGTTGTAGCTTGTGTCTCTCCAGCTGTCATTCCAGCCCACACTGCAGCAAACTGCCAACCAGCCAGCTAAGCTGTCACATCCAGGACCTTTCTGCTATAGGCACACACTGACACACTGAGAGGCAGGACACTAATGTGGGGTACAGCTAACCGGCTCATGGTGCCCCCAATCTTCAACACAGTCACTGTACCATTGCATTGCATCTACTCTTTAGATTAGGCTGATGTTACATTGCAGCCAAACACAGAGACCTGCTGTAACCCACAAATACCATGCTGGGTGGTGTGTCTGTAACTTGATAAATATTTAGACTTACAATATCTCAGACAGGGCTACTCTACTGCATTTTCAATGTGGCTAAAGGCCTGAATATATTACAATATTTGAGACTGAGTCATCTCTCCGTTATTTCACTACAAGGAAATCAGCTAAGAAAACAAACTTATTTACAGCAACAGCCTGGGGGAGTAGTTGCAAAGTTACACATAAACCCACACATGCACGATTGCACACACACATGCACAAACACACACTTGGGAGCTGCAACTGCAGTCTACTGTTGTTGGTCACTGAACAGGCCCACTTGAACAGGTGGGGGTTAAGTACCTTACTGAAGGGCTCATCAACCACTGATGCCAACTTGGCAACTCTGTCCCTAGATTTAGCGACTTCCAGACCCCCCGGCAACTTTATTTCTCAAAAGCAACTTGCAACAAATTTAGCTGCTTTGCTACTTTTTCCATTGGAAAAAATGTTAATGTGTTGATTCCCAGAGCATTTGGCAAAACATTTTTTATGGTGCATGTACTATTTGCACTAGGCTAATTGTTTGTCTTTCCAAAAGAGGTCTGATTCACAGCTCTTCCCATACACAGCATAAGCCCTTCTCCCCACTAAGAGCCTGGGGAGAGCAGGATTGGTATAGCAACTATATTCATAATGCAAATTAGCATATTATGTCATCTAGCGACTTCTAGCGACCTTATGAGCATCCAATAGCCACTTTTCCTGAAAGAGTTGGCAACACTGACATCAATGGTATTGAGAGGCAGACTGACACTAAATATATTTAGATATGGTAAATAAGTGTCATAAGGGAAAGAGATGAAGGTCAGAAAAAATTAAGATTCCATTAAAACAAAAAAATCGAAACTATCCTGCACCACCATTTCCAATGCCATGGTTTCAGCCGTGTGTGTGTGTGTGTGTGTGTGTGCGCGTGCGTGCGCATTGTGTGAGTATCAGTGGGATAAGCTAGCCTGTCTCTCTTCTCAGGCTTGATTCACATAGGAACAATGAGGCTCACTTGTATTCTAGCTGACTAGTCAGCATTCCTTCTTTTTGTCAGATTCATATAGCTATGGTCCAGTGCAGATAGCTACTAGCTATCTGGGTGTATTTCAGGCTAGTTAGCTCACTGGGTCCAGTAATACTACTGGTGGGACATTGTCTCTCTGAGTCAGGCAATTTGGAGCACAGCACACCACACAGACAAGCTGGCTAACTGGCTAATTCAACAGCTTGTTGTCACATCGTGTCAATTCCAATTTTAGGTTTTACTAAACAACCCAGCCAGACCAGTCTGCTGGCTAGCCTTGCTGTCACTCTACATACCGCACTGCCATTCTCTCAAGGCAAACTTGAGGCATCAAAATAAGGCCCTAAGTTATATGATACAATTAGCCTTGATATATTACCACATTTGCCTTGAGTGGCTTGGTTCACCAACTCTTTTTGATCTGCCCATTCTGTGATTGCTGGTGAAAAGTCCTATCAGCCAAAACCAACACTGATGTTGCTACTTGATGTAGCCAGCAACTAATAATACAGCAATGAGAAAGTGCAGCAGATTTTGTTCTTGAGTGGAGTACACTTCCTCTTTCAATCAAACAATCATGGGTCAGTTTCTAGATGTTGCCCGTCTTTAACTGGCTGTGCACAAACTGTCAATGTTTGCATTCAGAAATTTACCAACCACTTAGTCCTACATTCACCTCAATCTCTGACTGGAAACGATATCCCAAATCTCTCCTTGCTAGACTAAGACTGAGAATACTGAACTGGGGTCTGACCAGTGATCTTAAATCACTACAATACTTCTACTGACTGTAGAAGTTGAGAAGCCCATAGCCCCAGGACTTCAAAATCCTCCCAGAGTGAAAAAGGCAGGCAGGCAAGTATCGAAGCCAGTGCCACGCTGTGGCCAGGAGGCCTAATGAGGTTTTTTGAGCAGCTCTGATGGGCATGGATGCTGAGTGCCTGGCATTGCTCATCAACCACCAGCCCGAGCAGGTCTGCGTGTGTATGTGCATGCACATGTACGTATGTGTGTGTGTGTGTCTGTGTGCGTGTGTGTAATCATGGCGAAACTCATCGACCACCAGCCTGTGCCAATATGCTTCGTGAACGTTGCCCAGAACTGCAAGAGCAGAGGGATGGAAAAAGGAAAGTGAGTGAATGAGTGAAGAAGAGGGAAGGGACTGAGAGACCATGAAGAGACGACAGAGGGAGAGGGGAGGAGGAGAGTACAGCAAAGTAAAAAAAAAAAGAGAGGAGGGGGAGCAGCAGAGGGACGAGAGGATGAAAGAGTGAGTGGGTGAAAAAGATGAGAAACAGAGGGAGAAGGATAAAAGAACCAGGGAGGAGATAAACAATATAACAAGGAGAACAGAAGGGGTCAAAGAAATAAGGGGAGGGGAGGACACACAGGTAATGCTGAGGTAAAAGAACAGAGGAGTAGAGGAGAGGACGGGAAGAGGGTAGACAGGTGGATGAGGGGAACAACAGGAGACAAAGTGAGAGAGTGAAAGGTGACAGAGCAGAAGAAAGTTACAGAAGATGAAAGAGAGAGATAATTAGAAAGCTAGAGGCAGGGATAAAGGGAAAATCAGAGAGACGGAGAGTGTGAGATGTAGCATCATTGAAAGGCAAGAATGGCTTGAGACTTTTGGTTATGGCGGACGGGTGCCTCTGACTTGCCAACCAACTTCATTTCTAAAAACTAAAATTCTGCCCGATATACAAATTTAAATACTAAATATTGAATGCTGTAAGTCGCTCTTCGATCATGACCCCACTCCCAGAGAGTCCAAAAAAACAACCTAATAACACGAAGAGGGCACAAACAACTTACAGTTACAGTCCTATGCCTGATGATAATGATAACAATAACTGATAATAATAACTTGAAACTGTAAATTCATTGAAAACAGACTTCTCTGCACAAATTAATGAAGTTCCTTGAATAGTATCAAGGAACATGTCAACAGGAGGCTAATGGAAGTTGAGACTCCCATTTCCCAGGATACAGTGAAGCAAATGGAAGGCAGAATCATAACTGTGGAGCAGAACATATCCACACTCATCTTGGATATCGTGGATAGGAATGGCTGCCAGAGGCCCTCAGCAAAGGGGACTTTCCAACAAAAATCATCCTGGGCCGAGCCTACAGACTTCCAGGTGGGCACCCAACAAACTCCTCTAACGCCAAACCAAGAATCATCACTGTAAAATTTAAGTTATATGGACAAAGCTTTTTTTGTCTTTTTGAATGCAATGTATAATAGAAAATGGTAGCAATCAGGTTACTTTAAGTTAAGCAGCATGGTAATTTCTGACCACTCATTACTAACAGTCAATTATGAAGCAACTTTGTATGCTTTGTAAGCTTTAAAGAATCTCATATTGACACTTATTTTGAAACAAACACTGCTCAAACATCTCCATACATAAGATGGGAAGGCTTTAAGGCTTATATGAGAGGACAAATAATTAGCTTTACTAGCAGCAAGTCAAACAAGTTATGTTTACAGTTAAAAAAAATTGGAGAGGGATAAAAAAAACTAGAGCAAATTAATATTGAATGACAACAAATAAGTGAAACGATAAGTGAATTAGCAATTCAGAGAGCACAATTTAATGAAATATTACGCAATTTCAATCAGGTAGACTACTTATCATTCATGCTTTCTCTTTACCCAATCAGAGTTGGTGAACACTTTCCCTCTTTTCCAGAGAACCAATCAGAGTTAGCCGTCACTTCCCTCTCTTTTTCAAAGAACCAATCGTCTAAGTGACGGGAGTATATACACGTCACCTACTATGCTATCTTTTTTTTATTTTAGGCATTTTATGCTTTATTGACAGAAATAGTGTGAGAGAGACAGGAAGGTATGGGAGAGAAAGAGGGGAGGACATGCAGCAAATGACTGCGGGCTGGATTCGAACCCGGGTCGTCATATAAGGACTGAGCCTTATATGGTACACGCTCTACTCGGTGAGCCACTGGGGCGCCCCACCTACTATGCTATTGCCCTTCTCTCAGATCTATGCCGTATGCTGCTGTCATTTCAGCCGCTGTGCTTACCTTCGTCCCTCCACCACCCCATCACCACCAATGTCCAGGCTCCAGAGGAACTCCGCAGGGGGACATCCTAATTCCTACGTCTATCCCGGACGTACTCCTAACTTCACGAATGGGAGGAGTTCCTCCAGGGATCTTACGCCAAAGTTTACATCTTGTTTCATGTCATGAATAAAGTTTTCATTCGAGCATTCATCCTAGTCTCTCCTGACTGAAATAAGACACTAGCAAGCTGAAATAGACTGTAACAGTACTACAATGATCAAGGAGTGAAGGCAGAGAATCTTTTAGCATGGCGGATTAAATCTGAGCAATATGAGAGGGAAATCAATGAGAATTAACTTTAGATTTATTCATCAGTTGAGATCCTAACTAAAAACATTATATCTGATCCCGTTCCTTTTCGTCGTAGTTGCCAAAAAAGTTGCACTCTTTCGTCACTGTTGTTTGTTTTAGCAATATAACCATTTGCAGTGGCTGTCAGAACAAATCCTCATGTCAGAGGAATCAAAACGGAGGACTTTGAGAATGGGATCGCCCTCTATGCGGATGATGTGGAGCTTTCTATGTTTAATCTGGCACAATCGATCCCAGCACTATCATGTCTTATCAAGACCTACAGTATGTATTCTTGTATTCTTGGGGTATAAAGTAAACAGCACTAAGACATCCACTCTGTATTTAAAGTCTTGAGAGGCTTAAACCCCTATCCACACCACATTCTGTAATTCTCCGTTGGGTTTCAAATACTAAGATTATGGATTTATACAACGATAAGAGGCTTTTAGCATTTGAGGAATTGAAGCAGAAATACAATATTTCCAACACGCTTTTCTTCAAATACATGCAGATAAGGAGTTTTGTTCAGAACAACTCTCTCACCAAACTGCCTCTTTCTTCTCTCGAAAGGGCAATAAAAAACTATTTTTATGGAATAGACCAAGTGTTCATTCTGTACTCTTTCTTTTTCTTGTTTTGAAATTCCAAAGATGTGTCTGACAACAAAAGACTCGCTTGGAGTCACGATATTGATGAGGAAATATGTAAAACAGATTGGAAGGTTGACCTGGCAGCTGCATGAGAGAGATGTTTGTTTGATTTAGAGATGTGAGTTGGCACAGTGTCCTCTCAGTGTGTCATTTTCACAATTGTTTGCTCTGTGATAGCTATACTTGCTATTTTTTACGTGATGAAGTACATG
This sequence comes from Centroberyx gerrardi, assembly GCF_048128805.1. NCBI lineage: Eukaryota > Metazoa > Chordata > Actinopteri > Beryciformes > Berycidae > Centroberyx > Centroberyx gerrardi. The sequence continues at coordinate 23,050,954 of NC_136004.1, forward strand.
GTAGTGTGCAAGTGCTTGTGTAGGGGAGGGGCCATTCAAAAATCTGAGTCTGAAAGATAGCAATAAAGTAGGGGACTTGAGAGAATAAGAAAGAAAGATAGGTAGATAGATAGGTAGATAGATAGATAGATAGATAGATAGATAGATAGGAAGAGGGTGAGAAATAGTAAGACACAGACTATGCAGATGGTAGTTATGACAGTGCAGTAGGGGATTGTCAGTGAGCTAGAGTATGTGGGAGAGCTTAGGAATTGTAGCAGTAGTGGTATGTGTGTGTGTGTGTGTGTGTGTGTGTGTGTCTGTGTCTGTGTGTGTGTGTGTGTGTGTGTGTGTCTGTGTCTGTGTGTGAGAGAGCAGAGGGGCTTGTAACACAATGATGAGCACTGATGGAGCATAAAGCTGATGGGAGCCAGAACTCTTTCTCTGTGTCTGTGTACATCAAAGCCTCCCCCAGACGCAGCAGCACACACGCGTGCACAAACTGATTACACATGCTCATACACACACACGCAAATACATGTGCTCATAGCAAGTACACACCTACTGTCTCAAAGTACACCACAAACACACACACAGACACACACACAAGTATACACAAGTCTTATAACCAACAGTTATACATACATAGTCTCACTGTACAGCACGCACGCACGCACGCACGCACACGCACACACGCACACACACACACACACGCGCACACACACACACACACACACACACACACACCACACACACACAGTGCTACCATACTGTCAGTGGCGCAGCAGATAAGCTGCTTTGCTGGTTTCTCATCTTGTTCTGTGTGACAGCCTAAGAGACCTGAAACAATACAGGAAATCTGAGAGGTGGGGGTGAGAAAGGGAGGAAAATATAGATTGAGAGAGAAGAGAAGAGAAGAGAAGAGAAGAGGAGAGGAGAGGAGAGGAGAGGAGAGGAGAGGAGAGAGGAGAGAGGAGAGGAGAGGAGAGGAGAGGAGAGGAGAGAAGTAATAACAAAAGAGAAAAAAAAAGAAAATAGAAATAGAGCTTCCATCAGATAGCATTGCAGATGTCTGGGAGGCCTGATGATAATGTTGCAGCTGCCACAGGTGTCATCACAATGAAAACAACTGACTGCCCTGCTGCACCCACACTCCACTCAACAAGACAGAGAGAGGAGAGAAGAGAGGAGGGGAGAGGAGGGGAGAGGAGAGGAGAGGAGAGGAGGGGAGAGGAGAGGAAAGGAGAGGAGAGGAGAGGAGGGGAGAGGAGAGGAGAGGAAAGGAGAGGAGAGGAGAGGAGAGAAGAGGAGAGGAGAGGAGAGGTTAAGTGGGTTGAACTGCAGCTGCATAAGTGAGACAGAAAAGAGTGACAGAGGCAAGGAGAGTACTGTGAACCTAAGTGCACTAACGTCACCCACCTACTGGTGCCAAAAGTCAGCCATCACTGCCTACAGTTTTCACAAACAGTTAAAACAGAGAAGACAGGAGGAGAATGGAGAATGGAGAATGGCAGTGTGATGGGGTAAGCTATGGCAGGCTCTGCAGGGCAAGGGAATGAGAAATACTCTCCGCTCCCTCAACAACTACAGCCAAGACACATTTAAGCAAGATACTTAACCCCCAGCTGCTCCAGTGGAGCTGCTCAGTGGCCAACAGTAGAAGACTGTGTTTGTACTGGGCAGCTCCCAGGTGTAACTGTTTGAAGCAACACATTGCTGAAAAAGAGAAAATGTGCTCAGTCTACATTCTCTGTGTAATATCTGGAAAAAAATCCAAATCAGTATGTTGGGTGTGACAACATATCACTACTATATCATTACTGTATCTGGCCACAATAGCTATAGTTCCTGCTCCACTTGAAATTAGTTTAATGCATTGATGTGAAATTAGTGGGTAATTACTTTTCCTTCATCTCCCTAATTATGCGCTAATGTATTTCTCCACAAGAAATTATCAAGATTGTAGTCTCAGAGAATTCACCTTAATCTTGTTAGAGTGAACAAAAAAGGATTTTAATAATTTAATAAACCGCAGTACAGCTGTCCCACACCAATTTAGAAGACTGCAGTGAAAATCCCACATCGCATCATCAGGTTTTGTCACACCACCTCAGTCACAAGAGAAATTATGTTAGGGCAACTATCTGGAAAAAAAAAAAACACACACAAAACAAACAATCAAAAAAGGGACAACAAAACACTATTCTATTATCCTAATCTGCCAATAATCAGCATAGCACTGATGTAGATTAAGTAACAATGAATGTACGCTGACTTAGTGGACTCTTAATTTTTTGTTCGCTTGATCTTTTGTGTGTTTCAGCTTTTCCGTGCAGCTGCAATGATTCAGAACCAGAAAAGCTATACACAAATCACCATAAAATCACCATGGATCCACACTGTCTGAAAAGATGGTCTCTTATTCGTCACCATGGAACAGCACGACAAAGGGTTACTTGAGGACATCAAACATTAGTGTCTTGGCTTTCTCCTTTCTAGTTTTGAGAGAGATTTGTTCATGTTCCCAAATCTGGATTGAAAATTTCAAGATTAAAGGAATATTTGAGTTCTGTTTGAAGGTGGATTTTCTTTTTCACCAGAGGAGGAAAAAGACATTAAAGTGAAGCCAAAAACTGATTCCGGAGTCTCGCAGCCTACAGTCGGGACAGTGAGGAGACAGAAGGAGACAGGTAGGCTAAGAGACAGTGCTGCAACACCACAGGGGCTTTCTACTGCTGTTGCTGTGAGCTCAACACACACACACACACACACACACACACACACACACAAATGCACGCGTACACACACTTGTCTATACCTCTTAGAGTGTTGAAGTAAACTGCTACAGAGAAAGTGACGTGTACAGTAGCAGAGGACCTGCTCTGGGTTCAGTTCAGTGATCTGCTCAACCAGAAGCTCTAACTACTGTTTGATTACTGTTAAACTGTACCAAGAAGGGGTGTAGCATCACTGTCATAAGCATAAATGATTAAATGCAGCCATTTTTCTTGAGCAAAGGTTTTAGGTAGAGCATAAATGTGTCTATAAACATAAACTCTGCTACGAGAAGCTCAGTGGGATTGCCACTGTACAGCTCCTGGAAAGAATCCAGAAACACATCATTTTTCCAAATGAGACACATTTTCCAAATGAGGTTGGACAGGGAAAATGAGTTTGCACAAGTTATTTTGTTCTAATTATGTTTTAATGAACTATTTTTGCTCTGAATAATTGAATCTTTTGTCATATAAAAGCCGCAGAGATCATTAGCCTACATTCTACATTGGTATTGTCATTGTTTCTGCTCTGTGTCCCATTTTTAGCCTTGTTGGGACTTGTTATATGCAGATACATTAAAAGATAGCATTTAAATCACTGCTCTGGTGTAGCACGTAGGGTGGCCACGGACCAACAAATCTCACTGGGATGATTATCTAGACAGCTACTGAGAGCTAGAGTACAGCAGCTACTATATCAACAAATCTGAGCAAAAAAGAGTTGAATGATTTTTGAATACTTGGAAAAACATAATGTGTGTTGCATTCATCTTAATGTACAATTAGAGAGAACTTAGAATATGAGACTGGTTAAGTGGGGTTTGAAGATAAATCAAGCACATCTTATCCTGTTCAAATACGCAAACAAATATTCAAGTAAGAAATAGAAACTCAAGTAATAAGTATGGAATAATGTCACGCCATGTCGGGGTCTTGATTCACCCTGTTGGCTTATTTTGTGTACATTATCCCACATATTACACAGCTACTTACAAGACAATCATCTGACACAAAATATTTATTTCAACTCAATATTGCCGTTTCTACTTGATCTTTGAGTTTACCTGACTACTCTATTGAGATTCCACCCTTGTACCCCTTCCACCCCACACACTTACTTTTAACAAGGTAACTTGAATCTTCCACTAGCTAGCTTAATGCTTCCACAAGCAATATGAATTGTAGAAAATGTGAAATGGAAAAATCAAAAACAATCTTCACTGCAGGCATTTCAGACATACGCAGTTCAACAAGGACCTAATGAAAATCCTCCAGTCTCATGGATCACTTAACTTCCTTTAGGTTGCAAATTGTGTTTTCATATTGGATGCCTCACAGGTTTAGTCAAACAGCACAACTCAAGTGACTGAAAATATATTTTCAACTCCATTGTGGCCAAGGTATGGGACTTTAAGGTTTAGGTGACTTAGAAAGATATGAGAGAGAGATAGAGATAGAGAGAGAGAGAGAGAGAGAGAGTAGAGCTTCTCCTTCATGGCGCCTTGGAGTGGATCTATAAACTGTCACTCCTGGCCTATGTGTGTGTCTCTGTGTTGTATGTGCGTGTGTGTTGTGTGTGGGTGCTTGTGCAGTGTGTGCTTGCATCTGTGCGTGTGTCTACATATGTGTGTTATGAGCGTGCGTACGTGCACATGCCTGAAGGTGTCATGTCTCATATCTCTGAGCACCTGGGGGCCTTGAAAGCCAAGTCCAGCACTGTCTGTCTGTCTATCACTGTCTCTCTGTCTGTCTCCTGCCTTGCCAAACAGCAGCAGAGAGAACACAAGGAGGAAAGAGACACAGGAGCAACAAAGAGAGAGGAGAAGAAAGAGGATATGAGTTTATGTGCATACAGCACTTGTGTGAGACAAAGAATGAGAAGAGAATGGAAAGACAGAGAAAGAAAGAGAAGATTCATGTTGTGATTAATTATCCTCATTGTATCTTCTCTGCCAGCCTAGAAAAGAGCTGAGGAAAGTAACTATAGGAACCAGAGGTGTGCACATAGACACACATACACACACACACACACACACACACACACACACACACACAAACGTGTGTGCAAACCCACACACAAAATCAACAGGACTTAGGGCAGCAATGTTTCATTCAAGTTCATTAAATTCCCCTGAAGTTCTGATGACGGGGACAAAATAACGCTCTGAAAAATTGCAGCTAATATTGAAAAGAAGGTTGTCAGCCTCACAGTTTATGAGGCTAATTGTACACACTGACTGTGTGTACGGACAGACTGTTTAACTTTGCACAGTCCGAGTTTGTTATCTTTCATGAAAACAAATTAGAGCCACATTTGATTTTGATGAAATCGCCCTGGAGATGCCAAAAAAATGCCCCAAAAATGTGGTGCATGGAAGCAAAAGTAGTCCCTTGTGTGGAAAGACAATTTATTACATTCAACCCCCCGCCCCCCCAAATACAAATACACACACACACCCTCACACAAAATAAACACTCAAACACCCAAACACACATGCACACTTCTCTGACAGGGGGAATATGTGAGTGCCCGTCTGCCAGGCTATTCTTATGAGTGATACTGAATTGACGGCGCAATGGAAACTGATCCATCACAACTGGATGCACACACACATGTATACACATACACACATAAAAATTCATCACCAATCACCAGGAGGTGAGGAATAAGGGAGACCTCGACTTTTCTACATAGATGCACTGGAATGAAATTCATAGGTAGATTGGAGGTAATAAAAGGTTTATACTGGGGATCAACACACACACACACACACACACACACACACACACACACACACACACACACTTCATTCTACATTTAAACACAAGGTATCAGTTCATAATAGCTTAAGTAGATGCCAATTTTGTATGCACAATTTTAACCATTATAGATTTAAATAAATGCAAACACTACATACAAGCCCTTTTATGACAGAGGAGCAGAGAAATGGAATGACTGCATAACATACAAGGTCTTAGTTCTTGACAGTATGCAGATGTAAAATGACTCCATTTGAAGTAAAATAAATAAAAAAGTAGTATCTGGGTGGTTGTTTAGAAGATGGCCTCCTGCTAGAAAAACAGACAGCAAGGGGACTGGTGACAGAGAGAGGGAGAGAGAGACAGAGAGACAGAGAGACAGAGAGAGAGGCACATTCATGCTGACACTTATAGTATCCACACATATCCATAAAGAAGGTTTTGCATACCGTCCATGCAAACACACACTGTCTCCTTGCACGTCACAAAGATGCACAAAAAAACACAAAACACATTACCAGAGCACACATGAAATCAACACAAAGAAACAAGCAGCTCAGCGAAAATATGTGTGTGTGTGTGTTTGTGTGTCTGTGTGTGTGGGAAGAGCTGCCTTACTCAGAGGGGAAAAACATGAAAAACACTGACAATTTCAGATTTCATGTAGTCGCTGAATATTCATTTGCAATATTTGTCAGTGAAATATTCCATCTTTGTGTTGCATGCATGTGTGTGTGTGTGTGTGTGTGTATATGCATGTGTCTTACTATTTTGCCTCAAGGCCATCCGGAATGCGCAGATTCCAAAAGAATAGCTCATCAATATTCATGTGAGTTTATGCTTTCATTAATGTTGCAGCAAATTGTCTCAGATCAAACTCACAGCTTGTATCTGAGTCCACACTGGTATATCTCACAGACAGAGAGTGAGAGTGAGAGAAAAATATCAGAGGGGGGTAGAGACGGAGAGAACAAAGAGAGGGGTAGATCTGCTACAGATGGCCCTATGTTTCCAGTTGAAGAAAAGGAGACTTTGAAAAAGAGAGGAAAAGACCATACAGACGAGGGGAGAGGAGGAAAGAAACGATGAGGAGGTCAAGAGGAGAGCAGAGGATAAGAGAGAGAAGGTGGAGAGGAGAGCAGCAGAGAGGAGGAGGAGGGCGAGAGAAGAGGAGAGGTACGATAGGAGAGGAGAGAAGAGAAGAGGAGGCGAGATGAGAAGAGAAGAGAAGAGAAAAGAAAAGAAAAGAAGAGAAGAGAAGAGAAGAGAAGAGAAGAGAAGAAAGGGGGAAAAGATAAGAACCTTAAGTTCTAAAGGTATCTGTCCTACTTTGCTTTGACTAATGAACCCAAAGTGTCCTGAATCTGTTCTGAATCACCAGAGGCCCAGTTAGACCACCCTGTGCTGAGGGTATGTGTGTGTGTGTGTGTGCGTCTCTGTTTCCACTGGCATGTGTGTAAGTGTGTGAGACATCTCAGTGTGTGTGTGTGTGTGTGTGTGTGTGTGTCTGAGTGAGTGTTATATGTGTGCTTGATTTAATATGCTCTCTATATTGAAGTTGTGCTGTGTGATCTTGATGCCATGTGGGTGTGTAATGAACCACTGTCCCTTCTAGTCATCTGGCTCCATACCAACGTGCTAGTGAGCAACACACACATACACACACACACACACACACACACACACACACGTGCCACATTGCAGGACCATGTATCATTTAACACCTCATCATTGTGTGACCTACAAGCAGTGCAAAGGGTGGATTTATGCCTGGGGCAACACACACACACACACACACAGCAAAAACAGCAGGATCATCTTAAATCCTGGGATATAGGACACATGTATGCACGCAGACACACAAACACACACATACACACACATGCAGGTGGCACCAGCAAGGTGTTAAGGTCATTGTTACATAATAGCAATACAAACACGCCTTGACTTGGGGGGGAGGACAATATGGAAAATCTCGTACTGGCTAAACAATATTAGCATTTCAATATTTTTAAAACAAACAGACATTCTGTACTAAAGGCTAATCGACCATGGCCGACCAATGCCAGCTCAGAAGTCATAATCTGATGTTGATGTTTACATTTTGCAACTCTGTGTTGTGTGTCCTTTAAATAAACAATCCCCAGCCGCTTGACATGTTTGTGTGCATGTGTGTGTTCGAGCTTCCTAATCTCTTCCCTATCTATCCTCTTGGCTCATGATGCAAGATTAGCCATGTTCAAAGGGGACTCCTATGAGTTAATGAGAATCATGTAATTGGCTCTCATGTGCTAAATGTGGATATGTAGCTCGCACAGAAAGAATCAGCTACTGCATCTACTGCATGTTGGACACAAGATGATGCCATACTGCGCGGTACTGGCCTGGTTACGACAGTCTTGCATTGCAATGAACCCTTTCCCAACACTTCTCCACACTTCTCCACACCTTTTCAGCTCTGTGTCGGTGCATGAAGAAGGTCGAGCTGAAGCAATTTGTTGGGTAGGAAAAAGGCACACTTGGTATATCAATTATAGAAATATAGTTTCTTAACTGCTGTGCACTGTGATGAAGTTTGATAGCAAACAGGTACAGAGGAATGATTAACCTGAATTTGCCTCTTGATGACCATGGTTCGGTGGGAAAGGAAAAAAACCAAGAGTTTATGCATTTCTTCAACCGGGCTGGAACTCAATATTTGGGGTTTTAAGGTCTTTGTCTTGTGTGTACATAAACTGGCATTTGTTGCTGTTGTACTTCTGTAGGACACAGAGAACTGATGGACAAGATGTAGGTGTGATTAAACAATGGTGTGAAAAAAAAAACAGTTCACCTTCCACTAAATGCCACAACACCTCCATTCATTTTCAATGAGAAGGGGCTAACCGCTTGTAGAGTATGATGGGATAGCAGGTGGCACAGTGGGAAAATTTGAAATCAGAGAACTTTAACTCAGAGGCAGGAGAAAATCGTGGTGCAGTAACCAGATTTGCGCAAAGATCCGCTGTGTAAATTCTCCCCTTCACCAAATATTAGTTCCTAGTTCCACATTCTCATCATGGAGGAGAAGGTAATAATCGTGGCGAACACGATGGTATCTCCATAGATAAATGGCTGCAGCAACAGCAACGATTTCCTCTTTTGATCCATGGCAAAGAATAATAAAAAAAGTACTCGTACCTTCATTTTCTACTTTTGATCCATGACAAAGAATAATAAAAAAAGTACTCGTACCTTCATTTTCTACTTTTGATCCATGACAAAGAATAATAAAAAAAGTACTCGTACCTTCGTTTTCTACTTAATGCTATCCCATCAAAAATCATGTGGGAATGCATTTGATATGCCCACAAGCGGCCGATTCTAGGAGTCGGCAGTGGTGCCTGGTGGCCTTGCCACTTTCTGTCTGTCACAGCCGTAAGCACCTACATTCATAAGTGGAACAGCAGGAAGAAATACAATTCTGATGAAACGCCTTTGTGTCTTAGGAGAAAGAGCAAGAGGCAAGGAATAACAATACTTTCTTTTCACTTTTTCAGCACAAAATCTGGAAGGAAACTGGCTTGGCAAAAAATAAAATAGTCTGCTTTAGCAATAACAGGGGCAATTTGTCTTCTTATATAATCCTGTGTGTGAGTGCAGGATTTTTCATGTGGAGTAAATCTGTGGCATATATCTCATGTATTCCCTCTGCTGGCATCCCACCGGTTATTTCCACACACATGCTCACACTCATTTTCACCATCTCCTCCTCTCTACTTTCTCTACATCTCCCATAAATGCACATGCATTAACTATATGGAGTCTATACTTTGTTTGGCTTTCTCTCCTTTGTGTCCTCCTCCCCTTCTTCTCTTTCTATGCTAATATGTAATTCCCATGGCCTCTTCTCTGATCCCCACATATGAAGCTCCATCTAATTGCTTTTTTAATAGCCTAGAACATGGTTTAATGTCTGGCTGTGTGTGTGTCTTTATGTGTGTTTGCGTGCGTGGGTGTGCACATGTGCAAGTTACTGTGTATTTATTACTGTAGCTGTAGAAGTGTCTTGGAGGTGAGGTTTTCAGTGACTGTTTTCAGTCAAGGTAACGAGCTATCTGCTGTTGCTCCAAAGCCACAATGTGGTATCTGCAACAACTCACTTAACTGTTCACCTTACGCTGAAGTGGAAAGCGATCATTTTTGTTTCCTTCCCCTGATTTCTTTTTTTTTTTTTCAAAATTGTTCAAATTGTTTTTATGGTTTAATGGTGTCCTTGTGGTGGAGTGGGCTGAAACATTTTATATTTACTATTTATTCTGTTTCTTACAACTCTTTAGTACCATATAAAGCAGAAAAGGCATATTGTTTAATGTGACTGTCCACATTATTAACAACAGAAGCGTTTAACAGGAAAACTCACACATCCAAAACTTCTTGTGCAGGCGTGTCAGGAGGCATCAAAGTATCAATATGAAAAAATATCAATATGAAAAAAAGATCCTGCACACAACAGAAGCATACTGGAAGACAATGAAACAGGACATTGTGGCACTCAAAAACCCCCCCCAAAAAACAAAACAGGATTGTGGCTTTCAAGCACTGTGTAGAAGACTGCAGGTCTCTGATATGGGCCTCTTTTCTAAAGAAAATGGCCTTTCATTTCAGCCTGCAGAATCTCTCACACACTCATACACACACACACACACACACACACACACACATGCACATACATCAGTCAGTGGGGAGTTAGTCCAGCTCAGCTCAGTGCAGCCTCTTTTTTCAGCCAATCACGTTCTAATATGCTTTTAAATCTCGGTTACCGTGACGACCGACTCCATTTGCTGCTCCACACCCGTTCCTTCCTGTCAGTTAGTCATCATTCCATCTCTCTCTCTCTCTCTCTCTCTCATACTATCCATTTCTCTTGCTGTTCCTGTCAGTCTCTCTACCCCCTTTTCCCTCTCTCTTTTTCGCTCTCTCTGGTAGACAGGGCAGTGACAGACTAAAATTGTGTAGAGCACCCCTGGGACGAGCTAATGTTCGTGAAAGCACATACATTGCATACATGTGCATGGACATGCACATACACGCGCACACATACATATGTTCTCATTTCCTGTGTACAAAAAAATTCAAAGTTAAAAAAGGAGGCATCAGCCCCTCAAAGCATCACTTTAAAGCCTCTGAGTCAATATCCTCGCTGTCTGAAAATTGCTGCTTCCAACTGCTCTGGACCCCCTAAAACCTCACAAATGGATTCGAGCTAAATATGTCCTTGAGAAAAGATATTTTCTCTCTTAAAATGTGCAGACACCCCTCAGCCAAAAGCACAACCTTCCACATACTATTAACACTGATTACTCAGGAAACTGTGAGGTGCTTACAGGTTTCAAAAGAAAAAAGAAACAGATTTATTTCCTAGGAAAAGTAAAATTCTGTAACTTCTACCTTTATCTGTATCTGTGTTATTGTGCAGCATATACACAAAAACACTGCCTTCCAGAGCTTGCTGGAGGAAGTATTTCTCTTAGGGCCTTGAGGTTAAATGCCTTGGAGAATTTAACAAGCAGTGTATGCTTACACTAACGGGACTCCAATTTCCTATCCGTTGGCGCCCATGGCAACTCTGAGATTTTCTTCCTCTGTCCCAATTCTCTAGCTCATTCTAAATATGTGTCCCAAATTCTCTGCCTTCCTGACAAAGCGTGTGTCCTAAATTACCTATGCCGCTCTTGTTACTTTTATAACAAATGCACCCTAGCGCAGTTCTTTTCGTGGGTGAGCTAGTAAATCTGCCTGACAGGTGAAACCTCTTTGCAGTCTCATGCTTCATAACTATCCTGTGCTTTTTAAAAACCATGAAAAAAGATCAACAAGGAGTGCATTGCGTGCATCTATGAAGTATTAGGGAAGTGACGCATGAAGAGATGTGTGTTTTACCCATTTATCACATTATTGATTATACCTAACTTCACATGCATCACACCCTCATTTCTGGGTCCCTTTGAGGATACTGTCAATTCCTTATTTTTTAAATAACCAAAAGGAAAGAACACAAACTCCCAAAAGCTCCAGTGACTCAGCGGCGAGGAGTATAGGGCTACGGTCACAGAAAGTAACGCATTTTATACTTTAATGAAAATGGCGTCTCTGCACGTAAACTGCTGTATTTGATGGGTATTTGGGGTAGGTGTTGCGTACCTGCCCAAGAATCTCAACTGTGTGTGCGATCCATGTTTGTTTTTACCGGTGATTCTCGTCACGTCTGCTTCCTGTTCCTCTCTTCTATGTTTCGTTTTGGTGATATATGATTTTTTTCAAACACCGTCCAGTGTACCTGATTTCAACAACATGCTACGCACGCATCAACGCAGAAGTATAAAAACTTAAATGTAAGTGCCGGCACATTGTTTACATTCGCGCTTTACATTACTTTTACATTACGTTTGACTATAAAATGCGCTTAAGTGTGGATGTAAGTGTGTGTGTGTGTGTGTGTGTATTTGGGTCCCCAAAAAGATACCCTGACTTCTCTGCTGTACAAAGGGAGTCATTTCTCAACTTCTCAGCCTATCTAAATAAGGGTAAAAAAAAAAGAGAGAACCTGACTGATGTGTGGAAGCAATAGGATGCAGTAGACTGTCTCTGTCTTCCTCTCTCTTTTTCTGTCTGTCTTCCTCTTCTCTCCCCGTCACGCGATAACTGTCTGATACCCAGAGAAAATTGTGGGCTAATTAATTTCTGAATCCTGAGTCCATTTTCCTCAACACAATCGTAATTTGCACCCTTATTCATAGTTAGACACTCAGCCATAGATACACACACGTACAAACTCACAACTCAAACACACTTTCTCTCTCTCGCTCTCTCTCTCTCACTCACGCACACACACGCCTTTCTCAACTAACTGCTGATTGCAGCTCTTTTTTCAATTAAGATTCTCGTCCAGCCACTGACTTTATCAGTGCAAGACCTCATGATCAACTTTAAGAGATATATATTTTTGACTCAGCATATTAATGATTTTTCCATTCATGCCTTAAAATAGATTGAGCTTCAAACTCAAAAAAGCGAAAAAGAGAAATATCTCAAAAGTGTTTTTAATTGCTTGATCTATCTTTTATTATAGAAAAAAGTCATCTATCTTTCATGATATCAAAGAGGGAATTACTTGAGAGTGTGTTTTTGAACTTGGCGATAATTAATTGAAGGCTGAGAATGATGACAATAGCATAGACAATATACCTTTTCAAGGCCAGTTATGCAGGAGTCATGGTTTTTTTCACTTATAATATCTGTGATGAATTTGACCTTTTGAATCATTTTTCACCTATTATGGAACAATGAAAAACTCATTAAAACCGTTAAGGCTCATTTTGTAGGGAGCTTAATGAGCTTGTCCCAAAGACCTATGTTGGCCTGTGCAAACCGAAAGAACTACATTGAGTCACTGTGGTGTATATATCATCACTTAGAGTCACATGAAACAACCCAGGAACATAATACCAGTTGACGATAGTCTCAAGTGGGGAATCATCAATCTGACTTTTTCACTGCTGATACCAATTTCAAGGACTAACCTAACCGGCCATATAATACTGGCTGATAGCAGTGCTGATCCGGTACTGTTTCATTTAACATTCAAGTCTGGTGATTAGTTTAGGGATACTGGACACTTAAAGCTGCATTATGCAATATTTTTATGTAAAAATACACACACAGCCTAAATTATGAACTGGGCCTGCAACACAGAAGAGCATCACATTCACATTCCTAATTAAGACATCGTAGATTCATCCTATTTGTTCAAATAAATTAAACAGTGTAAATGGTGGCCGATGGCACAATGTCAATGGTGGGAAATTTTTCCATGCACAGAAAGTGACGGATCAAAACTGACCAGCGAAATACAAAACTTGCTCCCAAGCAAGCCCTTATTGAGAGAAAGCTGTACTAATCAAACTTGCACCTTATGTCTCTCTTGTCTCTTTGGTATCCTTTGGCATCAAACAATCACAAGCCGGCCGGGTTGGTAAAAATGAGCATGCTGAGCGCAGTTTACTGATGTCACGTTACATGATTTCTGGGTGTTGAAGTCCTCAAAATTCAAACAGTTTTGTCTTGCTTCCATTTGGAATCACCAAGGTGCGAAAATTACATAGTGCAGCTTTAACATCTGACTCATTTTTCCCTTTAATAGATAAACATTCATGGTGCTTTATGTATAAAGCTGTGTACAAAGTGTATTGCTTGATAATTAAGGCTGTGTGTGTGTACGTTTGTTTCATTTTGGAAATATATCCACACTCTATTTTGCAGTGGTATAATGGGAACTAATGCATTTCAAAGAGAGTATGAGACCGAAGCAAAATAAGAGTTACCTACATTAGAAAATGCATAAAAAGCAAAACATGCTTGATTTTATCTTAAGGCAATATGAATCAGGAATTAAACAGAAACTCATGCACCTCAAATATTTTAAACCATGCCCCATTAAGTATTTTTGCCCAGGCATGGCATGTCAAAGATGAACCACCTGTTTCCTGGAAACAAAAAGGATTCCCAAAAGTACAAGGTAATGGCACCTCCACGCCGCCCCCCAGTACCAGATTATTAAGGTTGGGATGGGTCACAACCGAGAACCATCTTTACGAGCCAACTAGGAGGAGATCTAGGGAGAATGACATGCCCGTCAGCCAACCGACTAAGGCTCCAGATGGTTGGGTGGGCCTACAGGGGGCCATATGGACATGGGCACATAGTTTGCTACTCATTACCTCAATCAAATCAGGCCCGTGGGACAATGGCAAAAGAGGGGACAGAACCTCATCAGAATTCACTTGTCACTGTCAGAGCAAAACTGGACTTCATAACTCAACATGCTTATAACACATTGCCCATAAAACATTATTCATTTGTTCTGCTGTAGCCCAACTGACAAATCACCTCAGAAACACAGAGGTTTTGCTTTTTCCAGATGCATATTATGTTCACTTTCAAAACACTGGGAATTAAATCCCAGGCTCCAATGGTTCTTCAATAATTATGGTTTTATCAGGCACCATATAGTCCTTAAAAGAACCTCTTTGCTCTTTTAGACTATATGAGAAGAGTGAATGGCAAACTTTCCTTTAAAGAAACCAAAGTATGCAAATTCATTTGGTTGGGTCAAGCTCAGTTGGTGGTTATAGTTGGCACAGTCAAGGTCATGCGTAAATGTATGCACTCGCAGTGCTCAGATGACTTCAATAAAAGCATCAATAATGTATGGCATATATCTACTTTGATTTGGTATGTTTTTAAAAATCTGCATAAGTAACATGGCATTTACCAATACACAAGATGTGATGTAACAATCCCTTGTGCCATAATCCAGGGGAGCGTCCACACAGCAAGTCAATTCAGATGTCAAAAAGAACGACGTACTAACCCACAAATGATGACCGTAGAGGATGTCAGGCTCTGCCTTCATAAATCTGCATGACCATCAGACAGGCAGCACCATTCACTAGAGACCTAATCTAAATGTTACAGGGTTGAGTGTGTGAGTGCTTGTATGCCAGTGGGGTTATCAAGTGGGTACCTCCCATGACAGATGTTTCATTAAATTAGGCCCGCGACACCTCAGGAAGGCTCAACTGTGAGTTCTGGCACCCCACAACCTCTCTCAACACTAACCACAGATATAGTCAGCTACACTACTCTGTACTTACGCTTAGGCTTATCCCTAGTTGCGACATTACACTACTGCAGATGGCCAGTGTGCCCCTGCTGTACACAGTTCAGCCGTACTGCAGAGAGGAGGCGCGTGAAAGATCCTGGTTCAGTGCGTCGTCTGTAGCAGTGCCATGCCTCCTAATGGCCACTAGGGTGCAGATAAGCTAACCATGAGTGAATGAATGAATGAATGAATGAATGAATGAATGAATAAATTAGTATGTCAGTTGAGTTACTTTCTGGATCCATGAGGTTTCTTCAAATCTAAAAACAAACCAGAAAATGTATTTGCAAATACCTCTGGGCGTGGTTCCTCTCCTTTTGCTTTCCTTGCCTCTCTTTCCTCTTACCTTGCCTTCTACTCATTATTACTTTCTCCTTTCAAATCTCTCACTATCTTCTCCCCATCCTTAGTTTTCACTTGCTCTTGATTAATCAAAGCAGCTTTAATGAGCCTATAAAACCTAATAATGTCCATTAAATCAATTAACCAATCACTAATTCTGAACAATAAAAAACCTTCCAACAATATTTAATAAAGTAGTAATACTACTTGTGGTGCAATTATTCAGTCAATCAAATGGATAATAATTGAATAAATGCAGTCATCCTCAATGGCACTCGGAACTGAACAACAGGGGAGGCATAAGGGAAAGTGGATAAATCAATTTGTCAAACGTAGCAGAGGAAATGTTGACATTTTTCTTTTCCTCTCTCTTTTGTCTCTGCAGATTCATTAGTCGAGACCACAGCCAAGATGAAGTGCTCTACCTGTGCCCTTGATATTCTGCCCACTGAATTTCTCCAGGAAGCCCAGAAATGGTTTGCCTGTATATTTTAAGTGTTATTAATTCATCCTTAACCACTGACATTGCCGGTGTACTTTAAGAATGACCCCCCCCCCCATTACCCCAGTTGACAATTTTCTCTCTATTTTTTCTCAATTCATGCCTTTTTTCCCATTTGAAGTCACCTTCTGTGAACAGTATGAGTGACTACATACTGTACACACACATTTACACCAACTGATATGATTGATATGATTTGATATGAATAAAATCATCAAATACATCCCATTTTAAGTCACATTCTGTGCATAAAAAAAGAAAAGGTAACATGAAAAACAACCCCAAAGAAGTGAGCATATCCTGCACACATGCTAACACCAACTATTTGATATGAATAAAATAGTAAAGCATGGCACAGGTGAGACAGGAGAAAAGGTCATGGTGGAATCGTATCATGCCTTACCCATCGCCAGTAATACATAATTGGCTTGGTGCAACACTAAATTGCACCAGTACTACATAGTTGGCTTACTTCACTATTACAAGGAGAATGTGTCTATCCATAGACACATTCTATATGCTAAAAACCCTAAAAATCCATCCCTCTACCCACCACCCTAAGGCCCAGGGGTGGGGGTGGGGTGTGGTTAAGATTGGGAGAAAGAGACAGAGAGTTCATAAATGAGTGAGAGAGAATTCTTGACACCCATCTTGCTGAATTTTAAGAGAGTGCTGCAAAGCATCTTGACATCAATTATGTTACTGGAACAGCTGCCTGTTTCAAGATCAGTCCATGACTCTGCTTCTTATCCCCTCTTTGGATTTGGGCAGGGGAAAACAATTAGGAAATGGTACAAAAAAGAACCATTTGAAAAATGTCCTTTAAAAGCCTTAGAGGAAAGGTTAGGGTTAGGGTTAAAGATCTAAAATATATTTGCATTAACTTTGTTCAACCACAATATTCATCACCTACTTCTAACATTTCAAGCGCTTTAAACCTTTTTAAATTCATGTAAGATCAGCAGGATTTTCTATCATCTGACAGTATCCATGAAAGGCCTTTGGGCCTCTAAGTACATCCGTGCTGGACCAAAGGTCTTTGCTGCGTCGGTCGTGCATTGAATGATGTACAGATATCCTGCGTCAAAGATTACAGGTCTTGCTTCTCTCTCCTTCTCTCCTTCTTTCCCTCTCTCACATACACATTCTCTTTTTCTCAATTCCTTCTATTCCCCCATTTCTCTTCCCCTGTCTTTGTCACTGTCTTTCACTCACATGTCTTATACACCCCACACTCTTTCACGTCTTAAATGTCCCATTTGCTGCTTTTGCTTCTAAGACTTGTGAGTCCATATGATGTGAGTGGGTGGGGTGGGTGGGTGCTGGTTTTGCTGGTTGGGTGGGTGGGTGCGTGTTGGTTGGTTGGATGGGTGGGTGAATGGGTTAATGAACGAGTGGGTTGCGCACAACAAAATTGTCAGTACTAAGGCTAATGGTGGTGGTGGCTTTGTGGTGCCAGCGTAGCCCACAGAGGCTGCCGCTGTAGCTTACACACCTCCCCAAACATTTAACTACGCTTGGGGCAACACAAGACGGCAAGAACTGTTATTGGCCCACTTGGGTTGCTTTGTATTTCCTCCTACCTGTAGGCTATCTGGTTGATGTTCGCTGCTAGTGAAGACAACGGCGTAACAACGGCACTGCTATGATGTAGAACCATAAATCAGCCTTTAATTCAACTATGAGAGTGTAAAATCAACACTATGCCAGTGTTTATATAAGTCCACACCATCAGAGTTAGTTGAACAGTAGTTTTGATAGTTTTGAACACTTGACCCAGATCCATATCAGCTCAATGAGTGAACAAACAGCACTTCTCAACACCAAATAATGGTCTTCTAAAACAACACTCATTAAAACTGAGAAAATGTGCTGTATGTGTGGGTTAATGGGTGAGTGGAAGGGTAGGTTAACAAGTGAGCGAGTGAGTGAGGGCAAAGGAATCAAAGTCTATAAACTAAAAAAGCAGTACCTCAGAACAAAACACCCAGCAGAGGATGTTGTGGCACTGAAACGTTCCGCATTGATCCCTCTCTATATTCATTCAGCAGTGGCGTGCTGGTGCATATATGAAATTAGATAGGCCTACTCATATTATACACAAACACACAAACACATGTATAGCAGTAGTGTCTGTGTGTGTGTTAGAGCCTGTAGTTGAACCAGGGTCAAAACAAAAAAACGTACCTGGACCTGTAACAACACAGCAGGCTCATGAAGATTGACAGATCAGTGGTGTGCGATAGCTAACTTCTCTGTGTCTCCCATCCATCCCTCTATCCCTCGTCTCTCCATGACCCTGCTCATAAATGCCAGTCTGTCCATCTCTCTCTCTCTCCTGCTCTCACACTAATCCATCCATCATCCCCTCTGCCTTATCCTCATTATTTTCCTTTGCCTACCTGCCACAATCTCCCTCTCTCTCTCTCTCGCACGCAATCTCGCTTCAATTTCTCCTTAGTCTCTCTTTGATCTATCCACCCATCCATCACCCTAGCTGGCCTGCCCAGGTCATTACCAACTGTGATGATGGTTTTGTTGCTCTAATTAGGCTAATTATGGCTGTCAGTTATAACCTGGTCCTCTGCGGGGCCCTTGTGATCCTACTGTGGCTCTGTCTGACCTTGGCCACAGTGTGTGTGTGTGCATGTGTCTGATCCCTCTGTGCCTATATCTGACCTCGACACTTGGACTCAAATTCCATTCTCACTTTCTCTCCTCCACTATTTCTCTCTCTCTTCCTCTTTCATTTTTTTTTTCCCTCTCAGTTCCTTGCTCTCTTTTTCACACTCTAGCTGTGACCTTGGTCTTAACCATTTGTGATTAGAACAGAAAACAATTTCACTCTATTCTGTTCTAGTCCACTTGTATTCTGGCCAAGTTGTTTTGCATTTTATGTTTTCTCTATGCTAATCTGTTTTATTGTTAACATTTTATGGAGCATAATGGATATATGTTGTGAATGTCTAATTCTATTCCATTCTATTCTACAGAGGGCTTTCAGGTGACATAACACACCTTCTGGCAGCCATAGTGGAGGTCCTCAGTTCTTGAGCAAAGTACAACTCGGCCATCTCAACAGAATTCAATAGACATGGTTAACTTCTGTGCTGTTTTTGACTGGGAATTGATCATTTCACCACTGATAAATCTGATCAATTTGGTGCTAAGATAATGTCAACCTGTTAGTAAGCAAATCATAGTCTGTTAGCTAAACATCACTGTACACAAATAATGTATAAACTAGTGTTAGTGGCTAGTAGTCACATGTTAACACTAACAATGTTTGCTTAGCCTGCTGGCTATTTAGTTAGCTAATGAGGCCAAAAACCAACTGCTTGCTCATGTTAGCTGAACCGAGTCCTGAGCAGAGGCTCAAGCTGAAGACAAGACAGTTTAGTGTGTTACAATAGCCTGAATCTAGAAATAAATCTACCTTCTTAGATTTCACTTTTACTTCTAATGTTACTGAATGGCTCTACACCCACACCACAATAATCCTTTTCATATATCTCTCTTTTCATAGCCTGGTTGTTATTGTACATTCATGTGCTATCAGATATATTGGAAAAACTAATGTCCTACTTGGAAATTTCACATGAATGCCCTCCAAAGTCGGATGATTAAGTTAGAAACTCAGAGAAATTTTAGCTACCTGGGTTTCTGAGTTATGATGCCATGGCGACCTTTAAGCTTCTCAACAAGGTGAAGAAATTATGTTGCTAAAATTGTCACATACCCAAAAAACACATAGCCTTGCACCTTTATTGCAAGTTTGTAGTTAGCCAGACTGGCGCCTCCATGATGGTGCCAGCTGCAGTTGCTAGGACATTTTGTGACGCAATTGCAAAGCCTCTATTGCCTCTACGCTATTGCATTCTATTCTATTCTATTCCATTACAGGCGCTGTACCAGTGGCTATTAGCCAGCAGGATTTTCGCTCATCCTTACTGCTACAGGCCATGATTATGATTAATGCAATCCATTACTACTGCCTTCGGCTTCATACTGGTTCAGAGCAGTGTGTGTGTTTGTAAGTGAATTTATGTCTGTGGTAGCTTTTATATGAGGGCATATGCAATATGTGAGGCATGTGTGTATGTGCACATGTATGTGTGTATGCGTGAGAGCAGTTAGCGGTTCATTTCTATACCATATAAATCTTCACGAGGAGCTTACTTCTTGTCTTTCCTCACTTTAATTTTTTCTTCCTCTCCTATTCCCTTTCATTTTTCTTTTATTTTTCTCCCACACACTGCCTCAGTGTCTGACCCTCCCACATTCTCACTCTCTGCATGTTCTCCCCTTTAGCCCCCCCCCCCCTCTCTGTCTCTCTCTCTGAGGCATCTTTCTGCTTTAATGAAACAGATGTCCCTTCATTAATAAAGACCTGGTCTACAACGGTAATGAAGGAATGAGCAAGAGTGCCCCAAAGAGAGAGAGAGTGAGAGAGAGAGAGAGAGAGAAGACTGATATGTATTTAAATAAACCACCCATGCACACACCCACTCAGACACACACACACACACACACACACACACACACACACACATAGACTCATTACTATGCACATAAGACAGCTCTAAGCTGAAAGGTATGGTATTTTACACAGGGTTTCTGCAGTAAAGCACCACTAAGAGATTTCCCTTAATATGACTTCCCCATAGAAGCCTGCCATAGTATTCAACAATCATGCACTCTCCACACAGACGACTAGCACAGCAGGTGGAAAAGCAGTCTCTCCCCCCCTACACACAGCATCGCACTTTGTTTGAGCTTGGCTAAATTATAGTTAACATGCCCGTGTGTATGTGTGTGTTTGTGTGTGTGTGTGTGTGTGTGTTAGGAAGACACCATCCGGAACACCCACTCCCCTTCTTCTTCCCATCAGCAAACACACAAACATGCAGACACACACGCACCCACACACACAGACACACGCGCAGACACACATACACACACACACACACACATGCTCACACACAAAATGGCTCCCCAGATTATTCTCAAGAAATAAGTCATTTCATCAGCTGAATGTTTTATCTCTATTCTAATTTTCTATGAAGCTTCTGGCTGTTACCGAATGTTGCCATAGCCTTCCCAAGTCCCTGCAATATAAAGTAAGCTGTACAAAACATTGTAGACTGGTGGATTAGTTTAAAACATTTAGTGATATTATCCTATTTTGTTATATTATCCTACACTCTAGCCCACAAAAAAAATTTGGGTTGAGAGAAAACTTCTTCTTTTATAATATGCAGACACCCACAGAAAAAGTGCCTGAAATGATTCCAAATGTCCAACTAGACTAGAATGTCCACAACTGTAATAAATAACCGATACAGCAAATCCTTGAGGCTGAAGCACAGCGTGAATCCCTCACTCCCAGGAAAGTGCACTGTAGCTAAAGGAAGTGCTTGGTTAGTTTCAAGGAGAGTTTAAGTAGCTTCCTGTTGTGCTCTGAGGATAATCTCATGTCTTTTCCCCTTGAGATCCTCACACACTGAGACACACCAGCTGTTCTCCCGCTCACACACTCACACAAACCTCTCCCAAATATGGCTACACAAACACACACGCCTATTGCCCATACACATCTCCACACAGGCAAATACACAGATGCTCGCAGACGCATCAACAAATCTACACGAACACACACGCCTTCCAACAACCGCCCATGAAATTACCTCCTTAAAGCTCTCTGCTTTAAGGAGGTAATTTCGACTGATACCATAGACGAATCAATCGATTCTTCATTTCTAGAACACTATAAATTAACCGATTTATCTTTATAGGGGCAGGGCGAATCAATCAACACCTGAACTGGGGGGAATGAGGGGAATTTCAGGGCTTTGGGGGCCATTGCACTCTCAACTTAATATTGTGTGTCCTCAGTTTTATCTCCTTCAGATCCACCGTAATTCAAAGGTAGAGAATTGAGTGCCCCAGCCAGCTCTAAGTCCAAAGGGCGATTTAGTGGCTTTGTTGTTGTACAACCAGTGCTGCCGACGATACTGTACATGTGCCACTTTTAGGCAGCTAGCTAGACTTCCATTGAAGTCCTCAGGCTGAACCACTCTGAATGAGTTTTGAGTGCTATGTATTGTTTCTTTATTTGTCATATACACCCAGAAGCCCAAGCATCAGGAAGTCTGCTACACATTTTTCTTTTATCTCTCGACTCATCTGCAGGGCAATAAAGATTTCACGTCATCAGGTGAATAAAGGGCAAATAAAAAGCCAGTCACAATACTTGGGACCTTTCAATATTTTTCCTGTCTATTGGCACCATATCGCTGCTACTGGATGAAAGCTTGCACCTCTTCCAAATAACTGCCTTAGTCATGAAATCTACTCACAGGATATAAAACACCATAAAACACCATCAAATTTCACTGGAAATAAAAACAAAGAAACAATAAAAAATGAGTGACAAGGTCTTCATGTCACAGCGGAGCTATGTTCTGGATGGAGACACCCATCAGAGGCAGATTCAGATAAATCCAAACTGATTGTACCAACAATTCTCCATGCTTCTTCTTCATTAGAGTGTTTAATAATAGAGGAACCAAAACATTGCCCACATTAAGTGGTGGGACTGACCAATTTAAAAACAACACTAACAAAATCACACTCACTCAGACAATAATATGCACTGAGAGGGCACTCTTATCTGCCTAAGCTCATTGTAGAAGAACATTATCTCATTAAGCTGATGAAAACATCATAAGAACTGGCACCAAAGCTCTAAATCTCATTGATTTTAGAGTGCCATTTAGTCAGCTAAGAAAATTGTGGTTCAATTTAATAGCCACTGAACGTACGACCCTGACCTTTACACTCTGTCTCTGCCTACGGCTTTTTAACAAACACAGTATCTTCAGGTTGATCAGCATTAAACGGACGGTCTAGCTGAGTCAGACTGGAAGAGACTACAAATATAACGTGGAATAATAAATCCATGTCCCTTTTTCAAGGAACAGGAACAGAATTCTGCTGATTGAGAAATTGATACACATACAAATGGTGCGTGATATTTGTAATGTGCAGTTCAACAAACCTCAGACACAGATTGTGATGCAGCAACAAATTTGACTTGGAATGAGATTTGACACCAAAGTCTGCCTTCAGGTCAATGTATTCATTGCTGTGCAAATCACCTAATCACCAAAATGGGCAACTGGTGACTTCACTCAGCATGAATTAACATGGAGGTAGAAAGACAGGCAGTGGGGGCATGCAAATCACTGTTGAGTCTGACAGATTCATTGCTGTAAATCAAAAGAGAAATTTGAATAATGGTTAGATTTTTTTTTTTAAGAAATGAGGAATGCTGATTATTACAGCTATTTTGAGTAAATCAGATTTTCAGATGCCATTATTTGGAGACAGTGGATGAAGCGGGTGTCTCGGTTAATATATTTAACTGTATATGAGAACCAGAAAAACACTTTTTTCACTTTTTTTGCACCAGTATGGACCTTGTCAGGAGACAGTCCATCAGCCTTGAAACCAGTGTCTGAAATCAAAGCAGTTACCTCTTTTATTCTGTTACAGTCAGAAACTACCCACTTCAATCATTGCTCAAGTCAGAGAATACTGAATACTGAGTCAGAGTGTGTCTCAACAGTCTAAAGTGGCTTTCTTGCTATGATCCATCACTGTCTCTTTTCTTTCGGTCCTTTTCTTTATTCTCCACTGATGCTGTTGGACTGTAGAGATGGAATTTGATTTTCATTTTTGGGAGAGAGGAGACAAGACAAGAATGGAAAACAACAGAACAAACAGAAGCGAAGAAAACAGAAAAAGAGTGGAGAGGAGAGAAGAGAAAAGCAGATATAAGAGGAGAGGTGGCAGGGATGAGAAGCCCACTTTACAGTACTGAGACATACACAGAATTAGATTGCACCGAAATACACTTATAAGGTCACAATTACTGGAACGGAGGTAAATCAAATGTTCAGCTCTCTTGATTGGAGCGACAAACAGGCTTAGCAATGAATGGTTAGATGAGTGATGGACGGATGGCAGATGGCACACACAAACCTGGGCCAATTCTGAGCTTTTGCCTGCCTAGAGGGCAAATGGACCATTACATGGGCTATGGCATGCCAGACTAGATCAATCAATTACAAGAAAATAATAGAAAGCTAAATTAAAAAAATCTCCATATGGATTACGACTTCTTTGCAAGAGAGTTTGTCAAACATAGGGTGTGGAATGTACAGATGGAATGCATTTCCAATAAAAAACGAAAAGCATTTGGAGATAGCAATTTTCAGACCCAGGTTTGTAGCGCGACCCGACCCAGAGACCCCTACCTGTTCAATTCCTCCGTCATACCGTGCTGCTTACTGCTTCCGGACAGACAGAGGGAGACGCGGATGGATGGAAAAAAACAAAAGAGAAGACAACAAGAGAAATGGAGTTGTGAGATGAGTGTGGGGGAAAGAGAGCATGAACTGCAAACAGATAAATACAAGCACATGGATGAATACTGATGGGGGGATAAACAAGAAAATATGGAGTTGTGTAAAGGCAGTCTGACTGGATAGAAAACAACATGGGTAAACATGACCATACAACTATGCACAGTATGCGGGCCAGCCTAGAAATCTGAAACACCAACTGAAATATTCCTGTACGTGAACTGAGGATCAGATGCTTAGGGAAATGTGCATTAGCATTAAATACATTGAAACAGAATCGTAAAAAAGAATCCATTTCTTATGAAATCTATCTTTGTGTGACAAATGTGGATAATGAGCTTTGAAAGTGTGTATTCACATTAAACGCCTGAGTAAGAACCGCAACATGGAGTATATGCAATATATGTCTTTTGAAACGTAAAGCAAATGAGAGCCGCACATGGGAAGAAGTCATACAAAGCTGTGAAGGTAATTAAATGTGTTGGTGGATGGATAATCATGTTAGTTCCCATATACACTGTCAGAAAGATTCTTACACACAGGTGCATAATGAAATACACACACACGCACACACACAACAAAACAAAACATTTACAAAACACCTCCAACACACAGAGTCACATGCAAAATGAGCATTGTCAATCCTTCTCCATAGGATGTGGTGCTCAATAGAAAGATGAAGTGCATTTGAACTTATGTTTATGATGTGCAGGGCCAGTGCTATGAAGAGATGTCAGCGTATGTGACAGTGAGAGGCCCATTAGAGCTCTGAGCGTTTGCTGGTGTGTGTGTACAACATATACAAAAGGAGATATAGCAGCCAAAGAAAAAGCCCAGTGTTATACAGATGTGGAAAACAAGGAAAGACCAAGGACCCATTTACAGAACACTAGTAAACTATGCAGGAGTGGGCTTAAACTAGATTTAAAGCCGGAGTCCTTTTTACAGCAGTAAAGTCTCTCTCCTCATCTAGGACTCTCATGCAGGCCAGAACAAATGTATATGCTTGCCCTTAAATACACAATAATAGACAAAACACATACCCACTCAGGAATACATGCATACATATGGCATATTTACACAAACACACACAGACACCCACAGAAAAAAAAACACATTAGTAGAGCGCACAGCAGATAGGACAGGAAGAGGGAAAGAGGAGGTGGAGGAGATGGTGATCTGAAAAAGGGACTGATGGA
This sequence comes from Centroberyx gerrardi, assembly GCF_048128805.1. Lineage (NCBI taxonomy): Eukaryota > Metazoa > Chordata > Actinopteri > Beryciformes > Berycidae > Centroberyx > Centroberyx gerrardi. Next base: position 23,076,645 of record NC_136004.1, read on the forward strand.
GGAGGGGGGAGAGAGAGAGAGAAAGAGAGAGAGAGAGAGAGAGAGAGAGAAAAGGCATGAAAGACAGCAGCAAATGGAGAGTAAGCCAAGACAGTAGGAGGTCTGGAAAGGGGACAGAGAGGAGAATGGAGGCAGATGAGAGGAGGATCAAAGACAAGGAAGGATTGGAGATGCCAGTCTAATTTAGGATTTCAGAATATGGCCTCATAACCCATAGGTGATGAGACATGGTCAATATCTCTCAATGTCAGGCTCCTGAAATTGGCAATACTGTATAATCAGCAGTGATGCTATTGATAACTGTGGTAAAAATCAGTGTGGATAAGGTAAGTAATGGAAAAAACATTGTTGTTTATAGTACTGGCTAACTTGCCCACATACAAAATAGGCAAAAAAGCTTCGACAGAATGTGCTGCGGGACTGGCTTAGGATGACAACTATGACACTGTGGACAACAACTAGGACACTGTGAGCCGTATTTACTAAGAGGCGCGCTAATTACTACTGTGCTCAAAAAGTTCACGAGCGTAGCTTTCTCTAGTTTAGTGCCTAATTTATTAAGAATACTTATGCAAATCAAGTCAGTCGCAATTTTCCAATTAAAGTACCTGAAATGCAATATAAGTACTGAGTGTTCATGTGTACAAGGTGAAATTGTATGGCAAGCCATTTTCCAGTTCCAGTTCAGTTCTTATTTCATCAAACAGTGATAGAATAATATCAATATCATTATTATTAATGAATATCATTTGGCAATCTATAATTTCTTTTAAATCTCCTCTGACATTTGTAATTCTCAAATGTAACAACCTCTGTCGTATTTGTCTCTGTGCCTGTTGTGCCTTTGAATAAATAACACAGCAGCCATGGCTTTCTCAGGGTGAGAAGTTAGGACATGCTTCCTCTGGATGTGAAATACCATGCGCAATTATGTGCATTTTGGTTTAGTAAATCAATGGGTGATCCATTTTAATAATCTCCTCTTCCATTTTTACACCCTACCATTGCCGCACCTCAAAATACATATTAGTTGGGTCAAATGTGCTACAAGTCTCCTGCCAGTTGTCTAGCGAATTTCCAGCACAAAATGCTTGTGTGCACAGGCTTGTAGATCAGAATTGGCACTTTCTATGCACGCAACTGCATTAAAAGTCACCACAAACGCTTAGTAAATATGGCTCACAGAGTGCTGACACTCAAAAAAGTGATTTTGACTTTGACTCACTGCCACAGAGACTATCAATACATTTCAACTGTTACATTAGTTTCAGGTTGATGCACAGAAAAAGACCCATGTAGAGGGCAAACTCCCCCATTAGGGACAGTATCCACTAAAAGAGGGGCCATTTCAATGTTGCACCCGCCCGTTTGATAGTTTTCGAGTTTTGGAGCTGCACAGTTGCCCAAGGGTGAGTGGATGAGTGGGGGTGTGGTGGGAGTCGGGGGCAGGAACAATTATGAATTAATCATTCAAGGTGAACACAAGGAAGGTTGCACAGAAGGCCATATAGTAAAGAGAAAAATTAATTAACTTATACAACACACACATGGTGTGACTACTGCATATCATCAAAAAAAAAAGAGGGAACTGTAGCGTCGGGGGAGAGGAGGGAAACATGATCTCCTCCAGCGAAGCAACAGAGAGGAGAGTGAAAATGAGTAAGGAGTGAGGAAGTGAGGGAAGGAGAGAGGGAGGGAAGCCTCTTGACGCCCGAGTTTAAATGTTAATCTGGTCTCGACCTTTTAGAACATATCTAACAGGGCTGAGAGCCAACAGGCGCACGCACACACGCATGCACGCACACACACACACACGCACGCACGCACGCACGCACGCACGCACGCACACACACACACACACACACACACACACGCACGCACGCGCACACACACACACACACACACGTCTGCTGCAGTCAAACTCTGGGCCCCTAATTATGTTAACCCGCTACTCAAATAAATGAATATCAAACCACAGATATGGTATTTGGTAATGAAAGCTGGGGGGAGCAAGAGGGAGAGAGAAAATGAGAGAGAGGAAGACGGAGAGAGGCAGAGAGAGAGGCGGTGGAAGGGTAAAGGAGGAAGGAAAGGAAGGAGAGGGAAGGAGAGAAGGAGCGTGAAAGAGGGAAAAGAGGGAGAGGGCAAGAAAGTGAAGAGAGGAGAGGGAGCCAAGAGGCAGAGATGACCTCTCTTCATTCGTTACTGATAAGAGCAGTTATAGGTCAGCAACGTGACACACACACATGCACTAACGCACGCATGTATGCTAGCGTGCGGAGACCCACACATACACACACACTTGGAGGCACTTTACAAGAAACACACACACACACACACACACACACACCACACTGTAGATGCTTCGTCCTCTACCAGCCTCTCTAAAGGCCTTCATGACTTTGTCGTTCAACACAAGAGTACTGCTTTCATCTGCCCTCCACCTCTCCTTGACTTCCCTCTTTTCTCTCCTGTCATCTTTTCCTCAGTCTTCATCACCTTCACCCTCCTCCTCTCTCGCTCTCTTTTCTGCATTCCTTCTCCATTTGTCTCAGTTGTCTTCAATCCTTTCCTTACTCCTCCTTCTTTCTCTACCTTCCATTTCATCTCCTCTCTTTGGTTGTCTCCTTCTACTACCTACCTTCATGCCTTCCTTCCTTTCCCTCTGTATTCTCCACTCTTCTTCTTCCGCCTGCCCCATTCATTTTACTCCTTTATTTATTAACCTGTTCACTGGCTCTCTCATCCCCCTTCTTCTCTTCTCCAGTCCCCTTCTTTTTCATTTTTTATCCTTTCCTTCCTCTCCTTCGCTCGTCTCCTTCTCCTACTCTTCTGTGCTTCCTGTCCTCACCCCTTACCCCCTCCATCCCGTCCTGTTCCTCTATCCTCTCCGTCAATTGTTCTCCTCAAATCTCTTCCTCGTCTCTCTATCTTGCTCATATCCTCCTCTAATCCCCACCTGCTCTCTTTCTCCTTTCTTCTCCTTCTCCCCTTCTGTCCTTCTGTCCCCCCTCCTGCACACTCCTGCGTACCCAGTGTCATTGTTGAGATAATTATTTATTAAGTTGTTTATGTCGCCACCGTCCCTGTCTGTCTGTCGGTGCCATCTGTGCCCAGTTAGGTGCCCGCCTCCCCGCGCCGTTCTGCCCTGCCCGCAGGGGAGAGAGCCATACATGGGGGCACAGATCACACACACACACGCACACTAAAGATACACAATCTCTCTCTCTCTTTCTTACACGCACAAACTCGCACACACACACCTTCTGCTGACAGCCCCCTTTCTCCCCTGCGGTGCCCCTGGGGCTAGGTGGGGTTAGTGGGGATGGAAGGCACGCAGCAGTGGCCACCATGGGCCCTTCTGTCCTGCCCTGTCCTGTCCTGTTCTGTTTGCTTTGTTCTGTTCTGTCAGCATTACAAAGAGGAGAGGGTGGTGGTAGTGGGAGTGGTGTTACCTTGATAAAGTTATTTAGAGGACAGCAGAAGAGTGGTTCTCAGTCTTTTTTAATGCACACGTACACAGGAGACACCAAATGCCAAGGTGGCGCACCTAATTATGGACCGCCTGGGAATGTTCCATCAAGCTTTGCACAGCCATATAGGTTAAATGTATTGTTCATTTTTAGGCTTCTTGCAATCAGGGAATAGTTTGCTTTTTTTCCCCTATTAGAGGCTTTTTTCTCCCAATGTGAAATTGATTCGATGAGCTCATGATACAAGCAACGATTATAGAAAAACCTATTTGGAAGCATAGCTTGTTAATGCATCTTCTGTAAACATGAGAGGAAGTGTTACAGAACAATCTGAAAGTTATTTCACATCAATAAGTACTCCTCTTCAGGAATCTAGGTTTAAGTAGACTTGAGTGTGATTCAGTGTCATGTAAATGGTTGTTTTTGTCGAAAAGCAACTTCCAGCACACTGATGGATAGCATACTCATGGAACCTGAACCCCGTACCGAAGGATTTGAGCATCTGACTGAGTGCCATGCTCACACCATGTTGTGATATGACAGAGAGAGGAGGGGGAGGAGGAAGAAACAGAGAGGGGGAGGGAGAGAGAGAAGGAAACAGAGAGAGGGAGGGAGAGAGGGAGGGAGAGAGAGAAGGAAACAGAGAGAGGGAGGGAGAGAGAGAAAGCCTTTGGGACTGTGTGTGTGTGTGTGTGTGTGTGGGGGGGGGGTTGTGATCATGTGTCTTGGATCTCAATAAGTAAACAGAACAAATATTCCCCCCCTCTCTTCTCCTCCTCCTTCTCTGTTCTTCTCACAAGCCTTTCCAAGTCCCTTGTCGTCCATCCCCTCATCCTGATCTCTATCTCTTTGCTTCTTCACTTCTTGGCAGTCTGTCTCTCTCATCTCCCCCACTTCCCTCGGCAGCTTTCTTTCATCCCCTCTTTTTTTTGCTCCATTTCTCTCTGCATGCATTTCTCCAGCCTTCACACTTCTCTCACCATCAGTTTCTTTGTCTCTACACCCCTACGTCTATCTATCTAATCTCCCTCCCTCGGTCTTTGTGTCTGTCTATATGTATGTGTGTATCGTTTTCTCTCTCTCTCTCTGTGAGTCGATGACTGGGAGGGGAGACTGGCAGAGGAGGTGGTCCTGGTGGCCTCTATCAAGGAGCAGAGAGGACTGTGGGTACTTCCACGAGGAGACTGCCTCATTAGTGTGAATGGGACACAGGAGAGCATGTAGGGACTGTGTGTATGTGTGTCTGTTTGAGTGCCTCTGTCTATAATTAGGAGTCACAGCAAGCCGCGCTGTGGATCAGAGTTAGATAAGTGTTCTGGCAGCTAGCCAAGGTTGGAGCAGGCCGCACGCACACACACACACACACGCACACACACACACACACACACACACACACATACAGACACACGCAGTTCCCACTGCAGTAGTTTTTGTATGGCAGTGTAGTGTGCTTACGGGGGATGACTTGGCTTCAGCCTGGTCTGAAAAGTGCCACCTGCAGATGGCACAGGCCAGTGGGATATGTCCAATACTACCTTGACTATCTCTGTGTCTGTCTAGTGAGAAAACACACACCAGACACACACACATCCACACACACCTGCACTTTCTCATCTGCCTGTCTGAGGCAGGAAACAAGGGAGCCAAAATGGGAACCAGAGTAGAGGATCAAAGATGTGATACACCCTCAGATGCACGCACACACACACACAAAATGGGGAAACATTCTTGCCCTCATACAAACCCTGGAAGAGCTTTTCCACATGCATGTGCAAAACACACAACACTTTGTCTGACATGCAGCCTCCACCTGGGTAAAGGAATCTTTCATCTCAGCCACTGGGCAGCGCACACACACACACAAACAAAGGCTCTCTCTACTTTGCGGTGGAAAGGGGTCTCCAACCCCCACCTGCTACCTCTTCCCACAAATGCACATAAGCACATGGATACAAACATACACAGACACACACACACATGCACACTTTGCCTAGCAACAAACAAATGCAGATGTATGTCTAAATGGCACTTTACTCGCGAAGAACCGATACATTTACAATTCAGATGAATTCAAAAGAGAAGGGAAAGCCCAGGTCCACCTGGACCGATGTAATCAGTGCTCAGTGGTGCCTCCTCTCTCCGGCCTCCACTGGGAACCTCAGTCTGCTGCAATACACTTCAACCTGTTTTGATTGCTCACGACTAGGCAGAGTTTCAACTTGTTGAATGAATGAGGTTCACATCACGAATGTTCTTTGCCCTGCAACAGGTCCAGCAGTGACTCTATTAATTTAACAGCACAGCATTACTGTCAGTGCCTGAAGATTTAAATGAAAAATAAAAGAATCGACAACACACACCCACACACACAAAGATTTACAAGGATTTACAAACAAATAATACAACTACATACACAGCCAGACAAAAACATGCATACACAAACATACATGCATGCGTATGAGCACACACACACACACACACACACACACACACACACATACACACACACACACACTCATGCATTCATAAACACACACACATACTGAACTCCACATCAACACACAGACCTTCACCAGAGAGAGAAATTCCAAATCTACAGTAATGCATTACCATGGATCTTAAGACCTGTTTCTCCCCGTGTGTGTGTGTGTGTGTGAGACAGGGAGGTAGCCCCTGTGTGTGAAGGTTAAGGCATGAAGAGACAGTAAGAGACCCATGAGAGCTCTGTGTGCATGCCAGTGTGTGTGTGTGTGTGTGTGTGTGTGTGTGTGCCTACCTGTCTCCGTCCATTTGCGCAAGTGCCCCTGGGTACTGTGCTTGCCTATGTGTGTGCTTATTAGAGTATGTGTGTGTCTGTGTGTGTATGTGTGTGCGTGTGTGTGTGTGTGTGTTGCACGTGAGTGTGGATGTGTGCAGGGTGGGGGCTTGAGCCTGTCTGGATAAGGTCACAGGTCAAAGGGGTCAATAAAGGGGGCCATAGTGCTGTGACAGGTGGGGTTAAAGTTCATAGTGCAATGACAGGCAGGGCTAAAGTTCACAGATGAACAGGAATAGGAAGGGTGGGTCACTGCATTCACACGCTGGTGCTCTGAATCCTAAACCATGCTTGACTCCAGTACGATCCAGTAAAGTGCAGGTAGGTAGACAGGTAGGCAGGGAATAGACATGAGAAAAAAGTACACTTTGTTTAGCTTCTCTCCCTTGAGGCGTTTTCACTTTGAGAAATTCCTAAACCCCCTAGCAACTTCATATTTTACTGTATGTGCAGTGTTTGAAACTATTTACGATGCAAGCTTTTCACCCATTCTCCCAAATCCTGCCTGATCTCATAAGCTATCTTTTATTTTCAGAACTTGATTGTGAAATCAGGACAGGCTCATGAAGCTCAGGGAAAAAGATAATATATACTGTATGTATTTATAGCATATATACAGTAAATTTATTCAACTTGCCAGGCAGTGGATACATTTCCCAAAGTGAAACCCTTTCAAGAAAAGGAGGCAAAAATAAAGTGCACCTTTGAAACCCTGGTGACCATGTCACTTGCCCAGGCCTGATTGGTCGGTTGGTTGGTTAGTAGGATGCCAGGTAGCATTCTCCTCTCATTATAAGACAGGGCAGTACATTCTCTAAATCAGGGGTAGCATACCAAGGCAATATATCCACCTTTAGTCCTTTCAAATGTGGTGAAATCTTTGAGGTATGCTAGATTTGACTTGTCAGGCACTTGAATCGCCTCTGACCAGAGAGCATCATGTGCACGCCAAGATCTACCGTACATTTCTCAATATTTGAAACCATGCAATTTGTCAAAGTTTGGGCTTGGGCTTTCCAAATACATCATCTCAAGATCATTTTAAGATTATCATTGGCGTACAACAGAAATGATCTGCACCACTGAATTACAATATAACATAAATTATCTGTACCGTTGATTTATGCTAGAACAGAGATGACCTTTTCCATTAGCTTATAGAGGAAAGATAAACTTTATTACACTGACTTCCAATAGAACAGAGCTTTTCTGTTCCGTTGACTTAAACCAGAACAGAGATGATCTTGGTGCTAAGATACTTTTGGGTCACCATTCCCTTGGTTGGGATTAGTATAGATAGGTAGGCAGCATTCTCGTCTACAGGACAAGGCAGTGCAAGTAGCATTCTCTATATCAGAGGCTCTCCATACCAGGACTTGATTTATACTTTACCTGGCTCACCTTACCCATCCACCATCATTTCACTTCACATAATCAGTCGTGGATTCTATGAAACTGTCCTTTTGAGTTTAAGCCAATCAGATTTGACTGTTCTCCAAGGTCATGGTATAATTACATTTATATGTTAATCAACTTGAATATTGATGCCCTTTGTGTTTACAAAAGCAGAACTTTAAAGAGCCTGTTTCACTGACATGGATTAAGCTGAGTCCTAGTTTAATATTGAAACTAGGTGTGAAACCATATCAAAACTGAATTGAATAGCTCAAAAACAAAAAACAATTCAAGTCTTAGCTGATTTGTGAAGTAAAACAATTGCAGATAAGGGTGCAATAAGCTTGGAGAGCCATATAGATTAATCAAGCCTCAATACAAAGACCCCCTGCTCTCCCATCTAGTACAGTACATTTAAAGTCAGACCACCACTACAAGACACAGTCATGTCCAGTCAGGTGATATCAGAACAGAGACACTCACTCAGTTGTCTCCTTGACGACACAGCGGCGCTCCCGTGCGCCTTGCTGCCCTGGAAACAGAACACACGTTGACGTACGAAGCAACCAATAAGGAAAAAGAGGGACGGAGACAAAGAGGGATTGTTGTTAGATCAGAGGAGAAAGTGATACTTCACTTTGGTACATTTCACAGCATTCATCAATTAACCTCCAATATTGCCTGTATTCAGGCAATGAATACATGTTACTACTACTACTACTACTACTACTAGTACAACTACTAATACTAATACTACTAATAAATGATTAGTAATAGGAATTATGAAATGTATTAGTTTAGGAATTTTTCCTAAACTGTGAAACAACCTGCATGAGGAAATATGATTAGTAAGCTCTGTATCCTCTTTTAAGACACAAGTGAAAACTAATTTATTTATATGAGCTTGCATTTAAAAGATAATTTGTCATAACTCTCATTATGCTATTGTAGCATTCATTTCTTTTGGGGAGTCCAATGTGGTTTCTGAATTTTGCTGAGTGGACTTTAATGAGCAAGCAGTATTGTTTATCCTTTTCTATTTGGCCTCAATTTACTCAGCAATTGCTCAACTGTTGAGTGGATGTTCAAGCCTGTGGTATTATTAATCTAATTACTTAAATGAATGTTTGTTTTGTTATGATAATATTACCGTTACATAATTTTGTGCCAATACTTTTTCAGTAACCTTTCCTTTTATGGCCACCCTAAACACTAGGTAATACACGGTAAGAATGAAAAGTCACTAAGTAGGTAAAAACGTATAATTCCTAGGAAATTAGGCTACACATTTTTAGAAACACATTCTCTATTACCCATCAATTCAAGGAGGTTTCTTGTAGGCAATGAAGGTTTATATTAGCAATAGCCAAAGCTTAATTGTGTACTTTCTAAGAATTTCATTCCTATAAATTAGCTTTTCTTACATAGTAATTTTTTAAAAATTGTACCCACTTACCTGGATTGTACAGGAAAGTGTTGTTTGTTCACATGGAATTACCAGGTTTCTACCATATACTTTATAATTGTTGATTGTTTATTTTAATTTTCCAATGCAATTACACAAATATGTACCATATGTTCTGCAATAGTACATAATAGTAAGTTAAACGTTCCAATTTACTCAATAAGTAAACTTAAAGTGGACTGTAAAAGGAGTCATTGTTTGTTCTTATGGCATTACTAGGTTCTTATACTTTATAACTGGTAAGAAAATTGGTAGAATTGGTAGTCTTAGTATTGGTCTTACTAATACTATGTACAACATTGCTCATCCCCACTACCTTAAAATGTTGCTTCTGTATCGTAGCATGAAGAGTGTTAATGAACAGTATTTATGAAACTTCAGTTGATTGGCTGCCTGCCTACAGTAACAAGCAATGAACAAGTACAAGCTTTGCCCTGCAAACAAAAGTGGTGCATGAAATGACATTATTGCCAGTGAGTAAATGTATAGTGCAGTTCATCAGAAAAGAAGCATTACACACAGATATGAATGAGGGTGTTAGAATTTTAACATGTTAGTTCACAATGCAGTTTGTGAAGTCTTATGTTGGTATGTTGGGGTTATATTGCAGTGAGCAGTTTTCAAAATTACCATGAAAACTTCTAGTTCAAACTAAAATAAAAACAGCTATGCTATGTCCTACATCTGACACTCTAGAAAATGACTCGTGCATCAGCCCCCAGCAACCTGAAAAAAGCAGCTGCAGTTTGTATGAGGTCTTAAAGATTTTAAACTATTCAAATAAGTACAGAGCTACCCAGACAACCTTATCACAACACATAACTATGGTACGAAAACCACTACTTATTCTTGTCCAATGCCCCCTGACTACACGATTCCTATAATATTCTAACATTAAAACATTAGGTAAATTGATTAAATTACCATATCTCACAACCCCGTTCCAAAGCAATTTCCCTAATTTTTATGGTCTTTAACAACCTCTCTGTCTCTCCCTCTTACACACTCTGTCTCTCACACACACACCTAGTTCCAAATGTATTAGGGGGCAGATGGGGGTAAAAAGTCACCCACAAACACACACACACACACACACACACACACACACACACACACAGAGCTCATAGAAGGCAGATGGAAGGAGGTCTCCAACAGTAAAAGTTGATGGTCACAGTAAAACTACAATAAAATACCCTATTCCCCTGAACACGACCTTAATAGCATCTTACTCTCTCTATATATATCTATCTGTCCATCTCTTTGGCTTGCTCACCCCCTCTCTCCGACACGTCCACACGAACACACACACACACACACACACACACACACACACACACACAGGCCTTACATCAAGCTTAATAGCGTGACAACTCCACCCCCCTCTCTCTGCCTCTATTCCGCGGTATGATCGCTATGACTGCAATGAGTTATGGTTACGACACGCACGCATGCACGTATGCACGTATGCACGTATGCACGAGTGCATGCACGCACACACAGCTCTCAGTATAAAGAGTAAATTGGGGGGAAATGCCGGTCATCTTCCACACACACACACACACACACATACAGAGTACTGAGTAAAAGTTATGGTCAGGAGCTGTGGCCTGGACCCAGGTCTCAATTCACTCAGTCACCAGCCCATGGCTAGCCCAGAGTAGAGTAGAGTAGAGTAGAGTAGACTGGAGGAGAGGGGAGAAGAGAAGAGAAGAGAAGAGAAGAGAAGAGAAGAGAAGAGAAGAGAAGAGAAGAGAAGAGAAGAGAAGAGAAGAAAGGACAGGAGAGGAGAGGAGAGGAGAGGAGAGAAGAGGTAGGGTTGAGAGGAGAGGAGAGTGAAAGACGAGGGGAGGACAAGAGAGGAGAGAGTTAACAAGAGTTAGAGAGGAACAGAGTAATGGAGCACCAGCAGTGAGAGATGACAGGGAGGGGCAAAGAAGGGTGAAAGAGTGACGGTAATAAAGAAGATGAGGGAGGGAGGCAGGGAGGGAGAAAGGGAGGGAGGGAGGGAGAGTGAATGTGAATGGAATGGAATGCAGGTGAAAGGCTGACCATAAAGATGAGGGAGTGAGAAGTGAGAATGAAAGGATATCAAAGAATGCATGAGAAACGTGGAGGAAAATAGATGATGGAGGGAAAGAAAAGAAACAACGGACATGACAGGAAACAGGAAACATGCGGATGGGAAAGTAGGAAAGATGACGGGGAAAAGGATGGGATGAAGATGGAGGGCAGAGGGAAAATGGTGGCAGAGAAGGGGGAATAGAGAGAGAGGAAGCGATATGAAGATGGAGAGAGAGGTCAGAGGGAAAAAAAAATTACGAATATGTGGAAAAATTGAGAAAGGAAAAGCAAGGGCATTTTTTATGGAAGGACACACGAAACAGGAAGAAAGGAGGCAGAGGGATTAAGGAAATCATAAAAGACAGAAAAGAAAGGGCAGAAGGATGGAAGGACAAGAAGACTGACGGACATAAAAGGAAGAGGAATGTGTAAAAACTCTAAGTAGGGCAGAAAACTGCCTCTCTCTCTCTCTTTCTCTCTCTCTTTCTTCCCCTAGCAGCACCATTACTCAGTACGGACTACGGCTGTACAAAATGATCTAGTTTACAGGAATAGGAGTTGGAGACCTACATAGTCACTATCAGCAATGGACCAACCCCGCCCCCGCCTCCACCCAATTAAATTAGCACAGACATGGAAAGCACTGATGACGCAGGTTCATATGATCTATGTCATCATACATATTGATGCAGGCTTCCCCAGCCTCCGCTAACTATATAAAGATCCAACAAGCAGCCTTCATTAAGTGTGTTCTCTTGACAGGGGGCTGCGGCAATGCTGACATGATCTGTGTCACCACTATACCATACATAACAATGCTAGTTGGACATGTGTAGAGGCATGTGTAGAGGCAGGCTCCGCCAATGGCCGTTTTTCCCCAGACCCTCTGGATCAATAACTCCAGACAAAAGCATCCCCAGAATACAGACACAGAAATCAATAGCTTGGTTGTTCTGCTTTAGTTGCTGTAAGTGTTAGGACAATAATTTTCAGACGACCGGTAAGAGAACAAAAGTTACCGTGTTAGTGACATTAGTGCTTCTTACCAGGAAAGCCATTGTTAGAGGTTGGACTGTTACGGAGCCTTACACAGAGAGGTAGTGGAGGTAAACCCACCAAAACTCAGTGCAGCCAGTCTTTTATTTGCATAATATAATGTACCCACCTTTCTCAGCTGATAGAAATCTTTATGACCTCAGTTCATACCACATATCACAGTAAGTAGTACCAAACTGATACAGGTTACATGAAGATAGGGTACAGAACATACATGAATGTCTATATCTGAAAATATAATAGATTTTTGTTTATATTGGGTCATGACTATCAGCAATTGGAGGCCATAGTTTACCCACCTTATTATTTACCACTACACCACTGACCTTACACAAGGACTGCACTGAACACTGAAAACTATACAGTATACAATATATAATTACAGTATACCAGTGAAATAACACTTAAGTTGTGATTTTGTCCACAAGGAAGCCTTCTGGTGACTCTCTTATGACCTATTTCAGAAGTTCTCAAACTTTTTTTATGCTAGCAAACTCAACACAGACAGATGGATAATGTTATTCCCAATGTGCTAACTGGTAAAAATGAAACAAGAGTGAAACTATTGTTCGTCATTAAGGACCCTGTGGGAACCTCCTCAAGGACCCCTGGGGATCCACAGACCCATTTAAAGATCAACTCATCTAGACCATATTGATGCTAGTAAGACATACTGAGGGCAATCAGTTCAAGGACAAATACTTCTTTGTAATGGATTCTCTTGCTCTGTAGGAAAGACTGGTCCTGTCTGATACACCAGGACTGGTCTTGTCTGATGCATAAATTGTTGTATAAGTACAATCCCTGCATATCTTTCCTAAGACTAAAGAGAAAATTCAAAATAAGTGATTTTCAATCAACTTGTAATTTGTAACTGACCCAGACTGTGTCCCAGTGACTATGAAAAGACTGACCTACAAAGAAAAGAGGGGACTGTGTGCATAAAGAGGGCAGCCTGGAGTTTGACATCGGGTCTTTCTCAAAACGTGTTCTTGTGCATCCTTGTGTCTTCCATGATGCATCTAACAGAACATCTAACGGTCAAAGTATAATTTCAACACGAGGATGGAGAATGGATAAGGATACAGGAAGTTTAATTACTAGCCGATTATACATCGAATGGTGACTTGGCCGATGAGAACGACTGGCAAGCCCCAATATTCACTGCAAGAACGACACATCATGTCCAAACAGCACAACAGTCTATAATACAGAGCCAGTTGAAACAGATGGGAAAATGAACAGCTGTGTGTCTTAATTGACGTCAAGCACACAGTCCATCTCAAACTGTGAGGATACTTACTTTACTTGTATTGTTTATTTTTACAGGGACCATGCACAATTAAAACTGCACCAGAGTTATCTTTCAGCTAATTTGCATCTGTGGTCCCTGGGTAGGGAGTGCAGGGTGTGTCTGTACTCGCTTTCTTGAGTTTGTTCTCTCCAAGATAACTTGGGAAGATCGTCCTCCACAAGCATAGGGTGCTCTGTTACAAATAACAGAGATAAACAGCTAGATATACCATATTTGTGTACCATACAAAACTCACCTCAGATTCCAACTGGGGTTAATTTCTCACACACACCTACATTAAATGTCTCCTGTCTTCTGTCTAGTTCTCTGATGTGTACCGGTTGTCGTCAGAGTAATGCCTAGTCGTCCTCTCGATGTCTGTATGGTGTGTGTGTGTGTGTGTGTGAGTGAGAGAGAGAGATAGGGACAACTGGTGAAAACTGACTAGGCCTAGGTTTCCCCCGCCACACACAAATAAGTAAAAACTCATGCACATACAGGTATGCACGGACCTGGCTTTTGTTTCTGTGTGTCATTCTTTATACACAATAACCTATCTAGACGAAATAGAAAAAAAAGTGTTTTAATTGGTAAGAGGGAAGAAGGATTCCTATGCAAAAAAGTGGTCAATCCTTCACATCTCATTCTATATGAGATGGAGAAAAGACAGAACAGACAGGGGGACAGAGCGAGTGGAATCTACATGATCTACTTAAGTGGCTCTCCATTCAAATGTAATAGCCCACAAACAGACGATAAATTCCACTGCTATTTCTCCGCTCCTCTCATCCCGTCCAGAAGCTACTACCGTGAGAGGGGGTAAAGAGAGAGGTGGGTGTGAGGCAAGGGGGGAGACAGAGAAAGAGAGAAAAAAAGAAAAAAGAGAAGAATTTGCAGAAATCAAGAGAGAATAGAAAAGAGAGAGAGAAAGAGTGGGAGAAAGATAGAGCGAAAGAAAGGGAACAAGAGTGAGCTAAACATCAAGAGCTTTTGATTCCCCCCATAAAACGTTCCTTTTAAGAATGCCCATGAAATTAGCTTGCTGAAAGAAAGCAATCTCAATCGATTCAATCCCCTCTAAAAAACTTTCAAACAGCCACCATACCTCTAGCTCTTAAGAGTCTCTGCGGGACATAAAATAGCTTCTCTCCTTTTCTCTCTAAACCCCCTCTTTCTCTCTCTCTCTCTCTCTCTCTCTGTGTCTCTCCATCTCCCATCTCTACACTTGCACACTGAAAGAAAGAGAAGAAACCTTTAAGTACAGAACGGAAAAGAGAGGATCTTTCTTCACATTTCAATTTGTGCTTGGCTCTCTGACTATCCTTCTCCACGCCGGCTCCAGCTGGATGTCTGGGTTTTCCTTAGCAGCGCTCTTGACCCCAGAATATCACAACTCAACTCAGGCCTTCCCCCTCTCCAAGGGCTGCATTAGGGTCCAGCCCATACATGGTTTTTCATAGATCCAATATCGATTTTAAAGTACAAAAATGACTGGTTACCAAAATATCTGCCAATATAAACTTTGTGTGCTACTTTCTCACAGCACTAACTCAAATTTACATAAAAAACCCAAAACAAAACAGTGAAGACAAGATGTGTCTGCTGATTAATTCTGAATTAATTTAGATTGTTTTTTAGATCTGGTTCACATCAAAATCATGACTTCTTTTCTTGTATTTATAATCTACAGGCATCAAATAATATCTGAATGCTCGCACAAAAATGTAGGCTAATAATATTAATGGCCTGCTACATTTGTAATGCTTTAGTATAGGTTTAGCCTTTACTGCTGCAATTTGCCTCCATCCCCACAAGGAATTAGAATTGGTGGCTTTTCAGCTATAGGAAGTTACACCGAATGGTCTGGAAACTGTTTGGTTGAGAGTTTTGTGTTACTATATACAAAATTGGTTCTACTAAGTTATATTCAAGAAATATGTAGGTGTAGAATAGGGTGCAGAATAGGGGGACTACAATGGTTACTACTGTAAGCATCCTGATAGCATCTGAATGGTAACATGACAAATTTCTGGTCACCAAAACCGTTCTAGGGTACATTTGCAACGATGGTCATCATGAGATAATGACAGCTGATGAAACCTATGTAGCGCAAAATTTAACCCGGACATGAAATCAATGCAAGAAATCACTCAAGGACAGAGCATGATTGCTGAAGAGCGAGTGACATGTACTCCAGCAATCAAAATAACCCCCCTTCCCTTGCCCTTCCCCGTACTGAGCAAGGCACGAGGCAGCCCTGTTAAACTAAAATAAGAGGGACTTTGAGGAGAGTTAGCTCCAAAGTCGTAGTTGCCTGGGAAGGGGTGTGGGAGCCAGGAACTGTGCCCAGGACAGAGTGTCCGATGGTGGGGAAACCAGGGCAGGAGAGTCCCTGGTGGGTTCCTGGAGGCCTGGGTGAGAGGAGAGGAGAGGAGAGGAGAGGAGAGGAGAGGAGAGACCTCTGAATGCCAACTTCTGCACTTCGAGGAGCCAAAGAAGAAAACCAGGAGGAAGAGAAGGAGGAGGGCAAGGGGACGGAAAAAGGAAGGAGGAGGACGTTCCGAAAAGAAAGAAAGTGAGAAAGAGGGAGAGAGAGAAAGAGAGGAAGAGAGACGTAGTCGACCTCGTGAAGTGGCAGAAGCAGTAGAAATAGCTGCCCCACTTGTAGACACACTTTCTGTTGCTAGCTGACTGTCCTCGATGCACTGGGGTAGCTAACCTATATAGGCCTGCTCCACACCGCAGCATCTCTCAAACACACACACACACATACACACACACACATGGGGGTGTGTGGGGGGGTACTAAAATCAGGCCGCACATGCTGTAAGCTACTGCTGAGTTAAGTCACCTGTGCTGCTAGCCTAGCTTGCTAGCGGGCAACCAGCTGCTCCTCTAATTAACAGCCCATCTACTCAAGGGGCCTGAGCATATGGAGGACTAGATAGCTAGGTACTGGTCTTATAATAGATGGCAATGCCATACGGAGTGAGCAGTGGCCAGACTTCCTAATGTTGGAGGTACTGTATAGGAAGGATAAGGTTACCCTGGTCCTGACCGGACTCTTTGAAGTGAAAGAGTTTGGGAAGCTACTTCGATATAGCCAGTAACTCTGAGGTGGTAATGAAGAGGTTCAATAGATGTTTTGAGTGGAGCGACCACCCCTTTTGAGTGGAGCAATTACAGGTCTGGTTTGCTGATATCACTCTTGACTACGTCGCTCCACCTGCTGAGTAGACGAGACACTTACTGGCACTGCTTGAATTCAAATGATTTACCAGCCAATTAATCATACCACTCCAGCTTAGAGAGCCAATATAATTGGGTGAGTTTTCAAAGATCAAATCCCTCCTCGCTGCAGCTTCCTATAAAGGAGCGAAGACAGGGCATCTTCCTTACCACTTTCCTGGTGAGGCAAAGTAGAAAGCGAGGTGATTTTCTTTGTGAAATTAGTCTAAATGAAATTAATTGAAATTAATCAGAATGTCAGAAAAAAAGAGAACTGAAGGAAAAAACAAATTAAAATGCCTAAAAGGCTTCAAGCAAAGCCATATTCTCAACCGCAACACCAGCACCAGACACACACACACACACACCACAAAATAGGAGGAAAACGTCTGGACAAACAGTTGACTAACTCAGCCAACAAAGTAATACTCAACTAAATGCATGCTCTGCTAATGGCATCAGCTTTATTGTGCGAATTATGCCATTTGAGGCATGACAACACATACAAACCACAAGAATGAGCGAATTATACTGTCTGAGTCATAAATGCAACCTATTTGACTGAACTTACTCTGACACTTTCAACACCACATTTATTGATGGCGTTATCCAAGGCCAGGACTAATGGCTGCTGCACTCACTCACTCACACACACACACACACACACACACACACACACACACACACGTGTATGCAGACACAGACAATCACAAACACAGGGGTGCACATACGCATTTGCACGCAAACACACACACACAAACCCACAGCTTTACTTGCATTAACCCCCGAACTAACAAAACGGAGATGGCAAATGGAGATGGCAAACGGAGCACAGCGGAGAGATATCTTAGGCTGTGTGTGTCTGTGTGTGCATGTGTGACAGCGAGTGAAAGTAAAAGAGAGAGAGAGCGAGAGAGACAGAGAGAGAGAGAGAGAGAGACTTTTGAGCGCAGGATAAAAACACTGATAAAAAAAGAATTATGATGGTGATGGGAAGACATTCTCTCTCTCTCTCTGTCTGTCTCTTTCTCTCTCTAGCTCCCTCTCTCTCTAATTTCTCTCACTAGAGGTAGATGGAGTGTGACAGGTATATAAATGACCAGAGAACTTAAACAATAACCATCATAATCATGACAAACTAGAAACAGAGAGTTGGCAGCAAAGGGAGAAATTGTCCATCTTGGCCCTTTACACTAACACATACTAATATACACATAGCTAAATGTGTTTTCACCTGATAACTTTGTACCTGTACTTGAAACGTGAAACCTGATACCATGTACTTTTACAGAACCAGTGTAGGCAGAGGTGCACTGCTACTCATGCAGGCATCTGATACTGGGTTGGTACCGTGCTAAAGTAGGATATCAGTATGCCCAACCCCACCATTTGATACCAAGAGCAACGTATAAATACAGCAAAGCAATTTGATTTATAATCTTTTTCCACACACAGAGGGACATTAGCTCTCTCTAATGGGGAAAATTTGATCATACTGATCACTTTTGCCCCATGAACCTAATAAAACTCATGGTCTGAGCCCATACTATTCAGTAATGTAAGTATTGCTGATAGCTAAAGTTTGGTACTTTGTATCAGCATCAGTAGTGAAAAAGTGATATTGGTGAATCCCTAATAAAAAGTCTAATTTGCCGTTTCTAAAAGAGAGTACAAAGCTAGCAATCTAATCTTGGTTTGCTGCAGGTCGAGCTGCAGCACCTCCAAAATGTTCTGTGAAAATCTACAGTGGTAAACTTTCAATGCTATTCCATGAATAGGCAATACTTGATATTCTGAAGGTAAATTCAAACACATTATCTGCAGTGTGTGTGTGTGTGTGTGTGTGTGTGTGTGCGTCTGTGTGTTGGTATGGATGCACATGCTTGTGCTTGTGCATTGTGTACCCATTAGCTCACACAATGACTTTTGCAGCTTTAGCCCTTGAACAATGTTTCTTGTCAACTTTATGCACAGTGGGATAAAAGACATAAAAGAACTTTCTGGGCAGCAGTGGATATGAAAAAGTACTTGGAAAGAAAGAAAAAAGAAACAAAGAAACAGACCCCAAACTGCTCCTGTTTCTATTACAGGCAGCCATTTTTAGACAGTCATCCATTAAGTCCGCTGCGTTCCCAAACTGTCAGCCACTAGCAAAGCCAAAGAGGCCATGTCAACTGAGGGCGTTAGGCAGGCAGCAGGCAGGAAGCAGCACAGCGCTCTCTCCGAGCACTCTGGGAATTGGAGGATGTAGGGGAGGGGCAGGTAGTGGACTACAATATGGATGTCAGTGCTATTTGATATCTTTAGAGAGAGTAAGATGGATTAGAGACTTAGTTCAATGTGAAAAATCTTAAAGAGAAGGAAGGAAGGTAGGAAGGAACGAAGGTGGCTGCCATTGCTCAGCATAAAATGCATTGTTAAAGATAGGAGAGCAAAGGAGGAGGATAGAAAAGGGTGGGGTTTGCAGTGAAGATTTTTGTTATAACTGATCCTACTTTAGTGACGTGTATTCTTACAATGTAATGCATCTCTATATAGAATATAGTGCTGCCTTGTGTAGATGCTTAGCATATTCAGTGCTACAGATGTGGTGCATGGCATTGTCCTCGCTGTGTGTGTGTGTGACTCTGTGTATGTGTGTGTGTGTGTGTGTGTGAGTGAGGGACAGAGAGAAAAAGAGAGCGGCACAGAAAGAGAGAGAGAGAGCGAGAGAGGGTGTATGTGTGATTTGTGTGTGTCTCACCTCTGGCCCCATGTGTTCAGTCTGTGTTGTGCGGTCAGTCATTTGGCAGTCTTTCATCTTCAGGGCAGCTTTGGCACTCTCCTGCACACAAAAGAAACACACACCCATCAGCCGTGTCCAAAATCCCCCAAAAAACACAAAAATAAGAACATCAAAAACAAACAACTCCAAACAACTAAACGGTCTCCCAGGAGAATTATGTCTTGCCTCCACGAGAAACACTTAGTATGGTTGGCATCTGTTTCTATGCTTAGCTATCAAAAGAAAACAACAAGCATCAACTGTAAAAAAAAAACTAAAAAAAAAAACTAAAAACAAACCAAAATCCTTTTCTCCCCCACCGCCACCTCGCCTGGAAATCCAAGAGGTCATAAAACAGTGCTGAAATGCAGGGGAACTTTTCTACAGCCAAATATTGGAGCAGGCACCCTCCACAAAGTGCACCGGCAGAGAGGAACTCATAAAAAGTGACAGCTAGTGCTGGCCAGCCAGCTAGCAGGTCCTTCTAGGAGATAATTAATAGTTTTTCACTGGCAGATTTACAGACGGAGGCAGAGAGAGAGGAGCGTTGGCCGTTTCCTTCAAAATACAGCAGTTTTACCTTGACCGGGAACCTGCCGAACCCTACCTGCCTCTAGGTGATTATTTTGAAAAGGCAGGTTGCAAGCCCTCACTACCAAGAGCATTTTATTACGATGTCACCAATCATCCTGACATGCTTGCACTACACTACTCATGGGGGGGTGGGGGGGGGGCATGAGTTGAAAGTTGCAGTGGTTATGAAATATTGAGAAATCCATCAACCTTAATTAAAATTAATTAACCAAACTGGGACAAGGTGACAGAAATGGTTTAGGTTAAGGACAAGTTAGACGAATGAAAGAAGAATATTTATGATATAACCCTCACCCTGTTTACATACAGTCCAACTCCAGCAACAGAGAGTTGACAAATTGCGTTAAAAATGTGTTTTGATTAGTCATGCCCGTGCCTATGTGAAAAGCAAGGGAGGCTTTCCACAGCTAAATGTTGCAGTTGGAGCACGGTCGTTCAACAAAGTGCACCGGCTGAGAGAGGAGGAAACTCATAAAAAGTGACAGCTAGTGATGGCCAGCCAGCTAGCAGGTCCTTCTAGGAGATAATTAATAGGTTTTCACTGGCAGATTTACAGACGGAGGCAGAGAGAAGAGAGCGTTGGCTATGAGCTGCCCTTTCCTTCAAAATGCTGCACTTTAACTTAGCTATGGTGTGCAAAGTTTCCCTTTAGACACACAAACATGCATACACACACACACATGCTCACAAACATAACACGTACCCTGAAAAATGCACAACTTCATCAATTTGAGGCAGTGACAGAATGACCTTTGTTCTAAAGGCATATGGTGTGGATAAAATTAAGGTAAGGCTGTGGATGCAGCAAGGACACAGACTTGTGTTACAACACGTACACACTCACACCCACACACTCACACACACACTCACACACACACACACACACACACACACACACACAGATGCATGGAAGTCAAATCTAGCTGGTGGCAGGAGCCAGAACATCCCTGTCAGAGAGAAGTGCCAAATTTCAGACAGATAAATACACACATGCAAACACACAAGCCAAACACACTGAAGGCCAATCAACACCTGTGTGCGTGTGTGTGTGTGTGTGTGTGTGTGTGTGTGTATTGTATGTGTGCACACGTGTGTGCATGTGTCAAAGACTGATTGATGGATCCATGGATGTGTGAGCTGGGCAAAAACACACTCCATCATTTGGTGGCTACATTATGTCACCATATGGTAGAAATAGGGAGAGAGAGAGGGAGAGAGAGAGTATAGGGGGAATGACAGGAAAGAAGGAGAGGTAGGCAGAAACAAAGAGAGTGTGGACATAGAGAGAAAGGGAGAGGGAGACAGAGAGAAAAGAGAGACAGAGAATGTGTTGACAGGCAATAGAGAGGAAAAAAGAGAAAAGAGGGAGAGGGAGAAAAATGAGAGGCAAGTGCCAGAATGTGATCAAACAAACAGATGCCAAATGAGACTCAAGTCAGTGGGTTGGACTGGCATTTCTCACAATACTGGCATAACTTTGGCACATTATCCTGCTTGGGCTTGGCATAACGTCTGCATTACATCGCTTTGATAGAACAGGTGACAAATTACAGACGTGTGGAGGGCGAATGATGAAAATTGTTGCTGTAAGGAACATTTCTGTAAAGGATCCAAGGGCCAAATCATCAAGCGGCTTCAGAAATAAACATTTTTCAACAATCAACCAAATACATTTTACATTTAAGTCTAGATATTTTATAAGTGTAGTTTGGCTATACCAAATATCCCAACAAGGAAATGATCAAAGGTGCTTCCCACCCTTGTCCAAAGAGGCCATTTCGAAAAAATTATACTTCTCTTTTGGCTAGACTGGAGTCCCAATAACTCTGCTATTACATTAGGCTAGAGGGAACAAGCAGTTTATATTAAGAAAGATGACAAGGATGGTTTTCCTGTCCCGCTGCCCTCTATGCAGTCTTAAATAGCAGAACACCATAAGAGGAAAGTAATGTTTTGCAATATTTCTAAAAAAAGGAATGTAATTTTTCTTCTAAGATTCATGCTTAAAAAGTTTGGGGGAAAAGTCGGTTTGAATAATACAATGTAGCCTATTCAATATTGATGCTTTAATTCATATGCATTAAAACATGGCATTTAAGTACATTCAAGCCTTTTCAATTATTAATTCCAAACTTTGGAGAGATTGAGAGAGAGGGAGGGAGAGAGAGACAGAAACAGAGACAGAGATAAAGCTACTACATGAGCTAATCAGAGAGAGTCTGAGACTAGGACTTGGTTCACTTACAAGTCATAAGGGAGTTTCATTTGGAAAAACATTTTGGTTTAGTGTTTTTATGTATATTTCCTGTGACTGTACACATTTATGAGATGTAAAAATCATAGCACTCTCACCACCAGAGTATTCAATGTTGTCACTGCTAATGCAGCTGTGGTAATATTGTTGAGGCAGGCATGAACTGAGAGTTGCTATCAACCTATTTTTTTCCTCCCTGCCTCCTGAGATAAAAACGCCACACATTTCTGAAATTGTCGTATAGCTAAATTAACTAAACCCACCAAGTCAATTTATTCTCTCATTTGGCTGTCCAGTGTTACTGTATACGCCTAAAACTAAACCCTTTGAAAACCCTTTTGGAAACCCTCTTGATTTCCAAACTCAGGTCCAGGGTGTTTCAAAGTTCAGATGATTCTGCAAACCCTTGGAAGAGTGGGTTTGACAGTTTTAAGGACTCAGAATAATTCTGCAAACAATTTACACCACAAGTGTGTGTGATGATGCCAAAGGGAACTCAGTGTTATAACATCAAGAAAAATGCAGATAACTTTTTGTTTGGATGTTCTAACTTTGCTGACACTGGGATTCAACATCTCTTGAAATCTTACAGAAGAGAAATGTATTTGATCGTGTAAACAGTCTGAATCTGTCTTTGAATCTAGCTTAGACCTGCTACATTCTCCCAATACATAATAGAGTGTATGTTTGTTTGTTTCTTTGTTTGTGTGTGTGTGAATCTCACCAGTTCGCTCTGGAGTCGGAGGATCAGCTCGTCTTTCTCCCTCAGCTGTTGCAGCAAGGCCTCCTCTCTGCCTGGATCCTAAACACACACACACACACACACACATTGGAAAGAAACACACCATGTTACACACAATTCAGGACACTGCAGACAAGTGGTTTATCTAAGGGATCATACTGCCACAAAAGCAATACATAGAGCCTAAGAGAAGTGCCCATATAAGAGATATGTGTGTGTTTGTGTCTGTGTGCGGGTGCATGCGTGTGTTTACATACACGTTTGAGTGTGTTTGCAAGTGTTTTATCCGTGTTTATGGGCATGCTTGTTGCTAGTGTTGCTACTGTGTGTGTGTATGTGCAATAAAGCTGTCATGTGGTGCATGCAGCAGAACTGTGCTCTCCTCCTCTTTCCATCTCTGTGATAAACTTGTTGTGACCTATAACGGCACCACATAGCACACAGCACTTTACTATGACCTTGTGCTGTCAGTGGACATTACTATAGGGAGGAGGGAGGGGAGGCACAGAGGCGGACAAGTAAGACACAAGAAGAGCGAGGAAGGAGAGCAAAAGAGAGAGAGAGGCAGTGAGAATGAGAGTGAGAAAAAGAGAACGAGAGGGAGGGAATGAAAGAGGGGGGAAAGGGAGAGAGGCAAAGTCATTGCCTCTTCAAGGACATAAAACGAGGGGAGAAAAAGAGAGGGGTGAGAGAACGGGAGGAAAATGAGGGGGAAATGAGATGAAGTGGGGGACAGGAGAAGAGGAGAGATAGAGGGATGGAGAGGACAGAGTGGGCCTGAGGCAGAGCATGATGGTCTGAAACCATGGGGAGCCATCTAGCTAAAGGACAGAGAGAGAGAGTCAGAGAGAGAGACCATAGGGAACCATATAGCTACACCATCGTCCTCTAAATGACCTCTCTGATGTGAGTGTCTAGCCTGACACTCATCCTGAATTTACTGTACATCTAAACTCAGAGATGTGAGAATTAACCCTGTACACATAGGAGTGCCCAGCTCAAAAAAAGGGATTTTTTTCAGTCACAATTTTTTCAGTCATAATTATCTTCATTCAGATTTTGCTCAAAATATTATAATAATATCGAACTATGAATCCAGTACCATGTATCGAACCGACTCCTAAGGTGAATCTATCGTTACATTCCTGTGGACCACAATAAGAGTAAGACAGTAAGAGTGAAAGCAGAAACAGTCAAAGAATTTTAACTGCTTGCTACTGAAAAAAGTTAAAAATTGAAGTGAAAATGTATGTTAAGGTTTGAAAGTGCAATAAAATAATTTTGTTTTGTAAAATTAAGACATATAATCATAATTAGTAATGATGATCATAATATTTACCAAAATAATGGCAATTATTATTAGTTACTTGAACTGATGAACAACACCAGAGTTCTTTCTAACTGAATGAAGTATTAGAAATCAGAAAAAAATTAAAAAGTAACTGTCATCACAGAACATCTGTCATTGACCAATATACTTGAGTTCCTTGTACTTTTTGATGGGTTTTATTTTCTGACATCCTCAATTTGTAGGTCTACTTGAGCAAAAGCTTCCCTAAGTGCTTCCATGGGGATGAAAACACAGAAAAGAATACCTGTCCCACCTGGAGGTGCCAAAATAATTGTAAAAAAAAATACAAAAAAACCTAAATGGTGTTGAATCAGAATGAACAACCATACCTGACATTATTTTACTGCCAAGTGCATGCACACATTATAAAAATTAATTATTAACATGCTGTGGCAATTATTACATTAGTCTGCTTCTAAAATTAATCTTACCTGAATAGGACTAACGGCTGTTCTAAATGAGCTGTCATGTGTGTGTGTGTGTGTGTGTGCCGTGTGTGTGTGTATGCGTGTGTGTGTGTGTGTGTGTGTGTGTGTGTGTGTGTGTGTGATTCAAGGCTGCTCTTTCACAGGTTCAGAAAAGGCTTATCACTAAACTCAGTGGATATTACTGACTTGTGTGAATGGCTTAGAGGTCAGACAAGACCAAAGGAGTACAGACAGAAAGAAAGAAAGAGAAAGGCAGAGTGGAGTGGGGGTGAGAGACAGACAGCTGGATGGACAGGGAGAGAGAGAGAATACATTTCAACAATGCCAAAGGACTGTACATGTTTATATGACCTCAATGTGATGACCTACAATATAAGAGACATGTACTGACCTAACTCTTTTATCGGAGTCTTTGCTGTTACTTCAGTTATTGGCTTTGTTTGAGTAATGGCCACATGTGTATACACACACACACACACATGTACACACACATGTACACACACACACACACACACACACCATCTAATCCATTGCTGAGCAGCCTACCACGTACTGACCCTCTACAAAAAGGCCAAACACTCAAAAAGAGGAAAAAAACAGGAAATCTCACTCTGCCTGTTGAAACAAGCACCATGAGCATTAAGTCAGCCAGCAGGTGACATTCCAACCAATTTTTCAAGATTGAACGGTTTGGAAAAGGCCACAGAGGAAAAGTGGAGCAAGGGAATTTATCTCTAATGTGATTGGGATGGCCTCAATAGGGCTTAATCTGATCAAAATCACTGGAGTGCATCCACTTTACGTGATTTTGTATAGATGGTCAGGCCACTCTATACTTGCAGCAGTTGAAGGGGTTATGAAGATGGATTGCATTCCCCTTGTTAGTACAAATGATTACATTTGTTAAATTTACATTTTAGAGAATAGTTTATGTTATTTCACCCCCCCCTTCACCACCACCAATTCAATTTGTTTAACAAACTGCCCATTTCTTCAGATGGGGTGAAGGGGGTAAGGGGGGATGGGACAATTAAATGCATCAACCTTGTTAACTTTACATTTGGGAAAATGTGATATGATGAAGGCAAACCGCATTAGATTCATCATAGGTGCTACCAAAATCTTAGTCAATGGGTAGTTGAGGATCCTGTCCTTTGTGTCTATGCATAGCTATGCTTAGGCATATACTGTCAGGCTGTAAAAAAAAGTTTGTCTCAGGGATACACCTGGGGACATAACCAAGTGCTTAGGTACCTAGCAGCAATTGAGAGTAAACAGTTAGAGATAAATTCATTGCCTGACAGGAAAGAGGATATTAAAGGAATAGTTCACCCAAAAATGAAAATTCTGTCATCATCTACTCACCCTCATGCCAAATGAAACACAGGGGAAATTTGTTAGTCCATATAACACACAGGGAGGTTGCCAGCACAACTTCGTAGCAGCCTTCTCCAAAACAACTGAAGTCAATGGGGACCTGTTGTTTAGAGTTCCAAAACAAAAACAGCCAAATAATCACACTGTGAATAGAAAGACCTATACACCATTATTTGTTGCAAATCAGTCAGCTGTAGTTAAGAATTGCAGTAAATTATGGTGTAAATATAGGTCTTTTTGGAACTCTGAATAACTGGTCCCCACTGACTTCAGTTGTTTTGGAGAAGGCTGCTATGGAGTTGTGCTGGCAACCTCCCTGTGTGTTATATGGACAAACTTCACCTGTGTTTCAACTGGCATGAGGGTGAGTAGATGATGACAGAATTTTCATTTTTGGGTGAACTATTCCTTTAAAATTAAGTTTGTCAGTGAGGGAGAAAAGATCAGGAGGGAAGCCATTTTAGGCAGACATGTTGTAGGACAGCTAGGAGCGGGGTGAGATTGGCAAATGGCAGTGGATTTAGGGAAAAATCTTGTAATCCCCAAGGAAATAGTCAGCTCAAATTTAAGGCCAGAATTATTATTGTGGTTAGAGTCACAGCAGATTGTGTATTTTGTGGAGCTCACAGTGCCATGGGAAGATGCAGTAGATGAAGCTTATGAGAGGAAAATGCTCAAGTATTCTGATTTAGCAGCTGAGATGGAGCAGCAAGGCTGGAAGGTGAGAAAGTGCCCTTTGGAGGTAGGCTGCGGGGGATTTGTAGGCAGATCAACATTAGCACTCCTTGATGAATTAGGCATCTGTGGAAAGCAGGCAGTGAAGACTATGTCAGAATCAGCCATGGGAGCTAGTGAGTGGTTGTGGATACGAAGGAAACATGGGGCACAACGTAGCTTAGGTAGATAGCCTAGCAGGGTTAACCTTGCTGTATCCTTGTGTTAGCATTAGTTTGGTAGCATGCTTGAACATCAGTAAGTTAGATAGGCTAACTGGTAGGCAGGTAGCCTAACTGAGTTAGCCTTGTGTTAGAATTAGCTTGGTAGCATGCTTGAACATTAGTGAATTAGATAGCTGTTTGGTAGTATGACTTAAAGCCCGAATAAACAGGGACTAAGTGTTTCGAAGAAATATTGAGGTAGCCGTGTGCTAGAATTAGCCTTGTAGCATTCTTTTTTTTTTTTTTAAGATTATTTTTTGGGCATTTTTTTGCCTTTATTTGATAGATGAAAGTAGAGAGACAGGAAACATTGAGGAAGAGAGAGGGGGATAACATGCGACAAAGGTCCTTGGCCGGATTCGAACCCACGCGCCTTAGACCACTGATCCACCAGGGGGTGTCCTGGTGGATCAGGGCTACAGGCCTTGTAGAATTCTTGTACATTAGCATAGGCTTTTGTTAGGATTTGTATGCACATTAGTTTGGTAGTACTTAAAGCTTGCACAAATGGGGCCTCTGTGTAAATGTGTGACTTAGATAAACAATGAGGGTGGCTGGACAGCTGAACAGACCATGGCAGTCAGATGATGCTGCCAGCCACGCCAGCAGGGCCAGCCAGACTTAGCTTAGCCTAAGCAGATACAATGTGGATATGCAGACTGCTGAGTTGGTCGGGTATCGACTCTCTGCTTGAGAGTAGAGTAGGGTGTAACTTTGGTATAACTTTTATAGTGTGTGACTTGTTAGTGTGCAGATGTAGTGTGTGAGAAAGGAAAATTGATGGCAGTGTGTACTGTAAAGTTGTGTTGCTGGTAACAAACGTGCAAGTGACAGTGACAGCAATGTAGTGGACTTGGGTCTGCTCAGATTGGGTAAAGAGGGAGGTGTTTCTGGGATGCTGGTTCTTGAGGTGTTGTGGGCCTAATTCAACGATGAAGGTGAAGTAAGGTGCCCACTTGATAACTCCAATGACTTGCCTACACTCACTCACCCTGAAAGCTAGAGTAGGGTGCTGGTGAATGTTGTTGCCTGTCTTATGGTCCTGTAGATTTATGACCGTATAGCCTGATGTTTTCTATGGTACTTATTATGGTAATATATCATTCTGTTAAACTCTCTGAACTGGGCCTCTACATGAATGCTCATCTTGGATTGAGGCAAGGATAGCAACATAATATCCTGTGTATTGATAAATGCTGTATTTCCTTTGGATATTTTGGGCTCCCAGTACACCCAATTCACCCAGTATACCTAAGGCAGTGCGTCCTCAATGACCTCTGCTAGAGGTAAATAGAGTGAATAGAGAGGAATGAGGTACAACCAAAACAGATGCAATGGATGCAATGGAGGTTTGATAATGTTGTCATGGCAACGAGCACGTCCTTGGAGATGCATACACTTTATTTCCACAAAAACACTGTCAAATCTTCAATGGCAACCATGTCAGATGCCCCAGCCAAATGACCATCTGAAAAAATTGATATGAATGGGAATTCAGTTCGCCCCAATTCTGCGGTTGTCCGTACTGTCATCTCCCCTGGGACTACCGAAAAGCATCTGCCTCTTTATATTCATGGATGGATTAAAGAGCAGAGGCCTGGTGTTTGTCTGCTGTCCTCTGGAGGGGCAAATAGAGGTGGCGGTTTGTAATATCACCTTGAACACACACACACACACACACACACACACACACACACACACACAACTTGATCGCAGTGATTAGGCACAGAGTTCACAGAAGTTTCCAAAGAATGGTTCTGCAGTCCCTACATTAACGATGGTAGTTTAGATCTTACAAAACTGTGCTCATGCCTTCATCTGCCTCCAGCCACCGGCCACCATGGCACACACACACACACACACACACAAACATGCACACACTGTTTTTCTCTACATATGTTTACTGTACAGTATGTTTGCCTGGTTGAGGAGTATAATTAACACTTCATGATCAACCTTTAATGACAAACTGTTTATCTATGAATACTGATACAAGAGGGTGAGAGAAAGGAGAGGAGAGGTGTTTCTCTGCACATATAGAGATATCACACCTTTAAGAATGTTAACTGAACAACCATTACTGCTCTCACCTGTCTTTGTGAACAAACTGAACTTAATCAATGGAATCTAAAGAGCAGGGTTAGTATTTCTCCCCCAAAAGTCAATATGTTGTGTCTCAGCAGCCTCCTAAATAAAGGAAAAATGAAAGTTTCAGTGAATATAGCCGTGTCCCTTGTATTCGTATGGCAATCTTACCACAATGCATTTGGAAGCATGTGTACGTGACAAACCTTGAGCCTCTGCTCTTCCTATATACTTGCAGGACATTTTGTGTCAGTTGCAGCCATGTGATGCTCAAGGAATTTCACTGTCCCAAGCACCTCAGACGGCAGTAAAGCCAGCTGATGATGCATGTTGCCTTGACACCTCACACAGAAACAGTTAGGAAACCTGTCGAACAAATTCTGTAATATTTATACTGTTTGGAATGAAAGAGAGATGTCACCACGAGGCACTTAAAGGGTAACTTCAGTATTTTTCAACCTGGACCCTATTTTCCCATCTTTTTGTGTCTAAGTGACTAAAGGGGACAACAATTTTGAAATTGGTCCAGTATTGAGCGAGATCGCTTCAGCCGGCAGCCGCGAAACGAGCTGCAATGTAATCCGACGGGGCAAATCGCACCGTCAATGTACGTCCACTAAAAGTGCTTGTTTTTGCCACTGACAGGCTCAGATTACTCAACTCTTGCGAGACTTGGTTACACACAGACTGGATCAAGCGAAAGGTAAAGAAAAACGTTTAATTTCTCTGTAGGGTCCTTTCCATAATGTTGTCAGACACATAATAACAATCTGAGCCTGTCAGTGGCAAAAACAAGCACTTTTAGTGGACGTACATTGACGGTGCGATTTGCCCCGTCGGATTACATTGCAGCTCGTTTCACGGCTGCCGGCCAGCTGAAGCGATCTCGCTCAATACTGGACCAATTACAAAAATTGTTGTCCCCTTTAGTCACTTAGACACAAAAAGATGGGAAAATAGGGTCCAGGTTGAAAAATACCGAAGTTACCCTTTAAGCTGCCAAATGTCCTGCCATAATCACCATGATATATTAAACATAATCCGTTATGTTAATTAAGTCATTAATTAAGCTAATTAAAGCATTAATTAGCAAATATTTCTGTCAATTTACTTGACAGTAAAAATGTACTGTTAATATGAACTCCGCATCTTAAAGCATACAGTTGTCATAGTAGTTTCAAGAAAATCTGTTTTTCTTTATTAATACGCACAGATCATCTACTCTGGTAACTGTGGTGTAAGCAGTGTAAGTATGAAGCTTCTGTCATGTATTGTTCTTGCGTTATGTGAATGTGTCTACACACAGACACACACACACACACACACACACACACACACAGACGCCACCATGACAGCATAATGTCTCACACCACGTACCATGATGGCAGGACATCAAAATAAAATGTGTAGGACACCAGATTGAATTAACTGTGTAAGATGTTATTGTAATGAAATTTTATTTTGAGATGTAATGCGATGCATTCATGAATTGGGGTTTTTAATTTTATTGTAAGAACAGTTATCTCAGGAACACTGGCCTGAATGAACAGAGGTTGAACAGAAAATATTGAATACAGGACAGGAAATCCAGACAACTTTGTTGGTCATCTCTCTCTCTCTCTCTCTCTCTCTCTCTCTCTCTCTCTCTCTCTAACACACACACACACGCACACACAAACACACTTCAGTAGCTGAAAGTGTGTGTGAGATTGGCCATCCCAGCTGTTTGTGCGAGGCTCAGACAACAGACAGAGACGGTGTTTGGGGAAAAGGTTATCGGGAACGACAGAGCCAGAAAAGGAGAGAGAGATGGAAAGATAGATAGATGAGTTTGGCATTCCGCTGTGCCCCGGCTTTATCCGAAACGATAAATGGAGTTGTGTGTGTAGTGTGTGTGCGTCTGTACATGTGTTTATGTAAGCCCATGATTTATCTGGGTGCGTTGTTTACACAAGTTTGTTTTGTGCATGTATGGGGTTGGTTCATAATGAGAGAGACATTTGTGTGTAGCTGTTTGTGCATCTTTGTGTTTGCTTGCACACATTTTTAACCCTCGCACACTGAGGCCTAGGTGTTGAGAGGGTTCTATAATTATAAATTCTCAGTCATTATAATTATACATTATTAATTTCTAATTATGCAGCATCTGACAGAATGACAAATGTTTCACTATAAAAAGAAGTTCCTCATGTCTGCCGAAGGTGGATGTACACAACTGTCAATTAATTAGGCACAAAAGTTGCTATCACAGACTTTTTTTTAATATACAGGTGCTCTTATTATGCCTCTGGCAACAACTATGGCGTGAAATTTTTACTTTTACTTCTAAAATACAGTAATACACTTTAACTGGGACAAAATCGGGTAAAAATCGTGTCATATGCATCGGGCCTAAACTAAACTAGGGCGCGCTGTGACACTGCAGCCTCTCAGGTGGCTACCGTAGATTATTTTTACACCCACAGAGTCGTTTTCTGGAACGCCAGGACAAGTTCTGTTCTTTTCGCCCCTCCTTCAATCCCTCTCTCCTTCTTCCCCTCCCTTGCCTCTTTCCCTCCTGCTCTCAGCATCTCAAGCTATTCCCTCATTTTTGTTCTCTCGCACCTCAATCTCTTTTTCTTTATTACTTGTCTCCTCTCTTTTTGTCAGTTATCTAACATAATGTCTTACATTGGATGCACATGCTCCGTTTTAAAGGCTCCTCAGCTAAGGCTTCCTTGCTTTCTCCTCAAATCACTCTCTCTCTCCCTCCTCCCGTGTATCTTAGAGTCCTCCAGAACAATGTCCTATTCTCAGCATTGCAACTATTCCCTCACATTCAGCCGCTCCTCACCCAATACGCCCTCTCCATCTTTTTTGTTTCTTTTTCGTGCCTCTAGCTCTGTCGAAAGGTTACTCTTTACTTCTCACTTTCTCACTCACTCCTCTAGATCCCTCTCTCCGTTCCCCTCTCTATATATACCCACCTGTCTTTCTTCTTTCTGTAACTCTTTCCGTCTCTATACTCCTGTCTAACCTCGATTCCTCCAACTCTTGTTGCTCTCTCTCTGCTCTCTACATCACTCTACATGCTTCTGCCGCTCTCTCAGTCTCCCTCTGAGATACCGTAGATCTCTCCAGGGTAGGTTAAGGAAGGTTCAGGGTATTTGGGACGAATGCTTCATCACTAATCGCAAACCAATCCTTTCAAAGAGTTCTGCTATTTATTCTTACAAGATACTACAGGTACAGAAGCATTATGGAATTGCTTGCAGGCACTGTCTGAGAGTAACCATTTTGTATCAAATTTTTTTGCTCTTGTATTGCTAACAAATGCCAGCAACTGGTGGCAGTTTCTACAAAAAACAACAAAACTTTGGCATGAAAACTTTACAGTTGTTCGAAGCAGAGGTTTTCCTGAACCTTCTCCCACCCCACCCCGTTTCATTGCATATCTCTTGCAAAATGTTCCCTCAATCTATATGTAATAGATCCAAGCCCAACTGCAGACATTTCAAACCAGTGTAATTTTTGTATGACTGCAATACGGTGCAATACCAGGATACCCTATCTTCAAAATGTGGAACATGAATCTGTGCACATGTGCAAATCCGCCCTGTAAGCTTCATATATAAAAATGGAAATTCCAGCCAATACATGCAGCCAATAGAGTGCATGTCCACATCCATGATTTTTTTGTTTCATTACAGCATGTTTAATTGCTTAACAGGTCAGGTCGTATATATGAGGTTTGGATCAAACAAGATTCCACTGGACTGTTTTATCTGATCTCCTTATCTCTCTTTTTCCTAATGCCACTGCCTCTTCCTCACTCCCCTTAATGTTTTTATCTCTTATTTATCTCCCCTCTCTCTCTCTCTTTCTTTATCTCTGTCCATCCCTCCATAAGAGAGGGTGGGCCAGAGCTTCTCACGCCATGTCCCATGCTGCAATTTTTTTTTTATTTTTCCTTATCATCCAGCTGCCACTGATGCTCCATGTAGGTCAGTCAAGAGACCATACACACCAACTCTCCCACACACACACACACACACACACACAAATATACACACTCAAACATAGACACAGAGACACATATCGTACACACACAAAACATGATTGCATGTGGTCATAAATGGTACACAGACACAATCACATGTACACACAAACGCACACACCCATTTCCAGTCCCCCTCCGATTCCTCTTCTCTGCTCTATTGGTGTAACAAAAACTGCGCTGCCACCCAACTAAATACCTTTCCTAGAGAGAAGCTTGACAAAAGCCTTCCCTTGATAAACTAAAACCCTGCCGCACGCACACACACACACACACACACACACACATACACACACACACACACACACACACACAACCCTCCCTGCAGAGATTAATAAATCTCATCTAGATCGCATAGCTCTGATGGACTAGGCTGACAGAGGGGGACCGGGGCCTGTCAAAGCAAGTAAGGCACTTTGCCTCTCTCTCTCCCCATCTCTCTCTCTCTCTCTGCGTCTCTCTGTCTCTCTCATCCTTGCTACTCTGCTCCCTGCCTCTCGCTCTCTGCCTCCCTGCTTGATCTTTTCAAGCTTCATTAGGAGCTGAAGTGGAAAAAGGCTGTTTATTGTTCTCGTAAGGGCCAAACCGGAGGAGACACATGGATCAAAGGAAGATTCAGTTTTATCTTTTTTGATCACAGACAAATAGTTTTGTTTGATTGAACAGCTGACTCTGTGCTGTCGGGGGGCTGTCTGCCTAAATGCTGTCCAGTGTAGAGGTAGATTTGTAGCTACTTAAAGCACAACAGAGCTTGGCGAAAATATATGTATATACTGTATATGGCTGCATATATTTGGACATGAAATTTGAGCTACTTGAGTTAGGCTTTACACTACTTGAAGAACCATTATGGTAAAGTGTGAGTGTTCCTTGCCAGATAAGAGTAAATCAACTCTTGTTTTCAGATTTGGCATGTATTTAGCTGCCATTCTGCTATACAACTGCTCTAATATGCTAATACTATAATCTCACTGTAATGCTACTATATTATTCTTTTTATTATTATTTATTTTACCTTTAAACAATCCAAGCCTTATCATCATGAGCCTTATGAGTTTGCTTTCAGATGAGGGACATTTTCATATCTTAAGACTGGAGTGTTGTGAACTTTCAGGTAATGATTTTTACCCAAATAATTTTGATATATACTATACAAGCGTGTGTATATTTAATCTAAAACAATCAAATCAAATCAAAATAGACTTCTATGGTTGTTTGCCTAAGGCCATCTATTGCTTATAATGATAGCACTGCATACATAATTACTCACAATAAAATAACAACTACTATTTCCCCCAGTTATGGAATTGTATGCAGAGTAGTAATAGATTCTGAGGCTGTGGCAGATTAACCAAGAGTTTGTCTTCTTTGTGTCTCCACAAGAAGTCAATAAAAATACTTACAACCATGTTGCATTTCTCTTTTGTTTTGTTTTGCAGTATATAAACTTTCCGTTGCACTGTGACTCATGATTGATTTTCTAATGTGAAAATTAAAAAACAAAAACCAGATATTATGGGCTCCAGGACAAATCCACAACTGTTAGGAGAATACAGATTTCAGAGCAGTCTCGGAGCTGGAAGCAACAGTGATTTAATACAAATGAGTCAGCTACATGCTCTTTTCATGTAGTGTACAGTGGAAATTAGAGAGGGGTAGTTGCCTGAGGGTACAGTTCAGAAAAAAAATTCAAGTATGCACATATTATGTATTTCAAACATGTCTAACCATGTCTGTAACTTCGTAAGGCCCCCACCTACCTACACACCCACTCACCAAACACTCACACTTCAGCATGGCACTCACTCTATATACTGTACATATGCAGAAACTAACATAATAAAGGAAGAGATATGTGGTGTGGTTACCTTAAGTGGAAGGGACTTTTCGCTGCAAGGGCTAATGGGTAGAGATTGGAGGCTGCTGGCAGGACTTGTCTCTGTGCTCTGTAAAAGACAAAAACATAAAAAAAACAAAGCTAAAAATATCAAGATGTAGTTGGCATAAATCACAAGTATTGCTCATACGGTAGTATATTTGACAGTCGTGACGGGCAGAGATTGTACGTGGCTGTTAACAGGATCAGCCTCAGTCAACACCATGTATTTACGAGAATTCAGGGGTCTGGAGCTTTTTTCATGATTCAGATTGTAATTCTTCCAACTCAGTTTTGTTGTTAAGCAATATCAGCAAAAAATGATGGGATATGTAATTGCATTTGTCACCTAGAAATATTAGCTGCTCATTCTATCAGAAGGCAGTGGGAAGTGTAAGAGACTTGTTTGTTTTAAAGAATCTGCCTTGTGTTTACTGGTTTAATATCAAAAGCACAGTGAATTAAATAAGATACCATTAAAAAAATATAGAAATATTGATAAATAATGATAGGGCTAAAGAAAGTCTAATCTATTTATCACACTGCATTAATACAGTCAATTTGACATTTTCTGTTCGGGGACCCATATACAAAAATTTTGCACATTATTGTGTAGGTTTCTCTATAGACCCTCATTTAGGTTACTGCACCCCGAGCCAGAAGTATTTCATTTGCCGGATACCTGCAAGCATTTTATGTGCAATACGTAATGATTTTATTTCCACAAATGCCTCTCCAATCTGTTTTTCTAGATTTAGGGGCACTTGCAGTTCACAAAATGCATTGAGAATTACTTTCACAGAAACTTTGAAAATAGCTTTAGATGGCTTTTTGAAGACCACTCCATGTTTTCACTTGTATTTGTTTTTCCGTGTGGTTTCTTACATAATCTCTGTGTTTTCTAACGCCAGCTGTGATCAGACACATTTTGGCTCTTCAGCTCGACACAGGTGTCTAGTGGGCAGGGAGCGGGGGCAGCTAGAGGGGGTTCCAGGACACACACACACACACACACACACACACACACAGGCACAGACACACACCGAGCAAGCGACACACACACATCTGCAGACACATTAAAAACGCACGAACTGCAAGCATGCAGACATACACACATTCACGTGACAGCGGGTGCACAGCCAGTCACATGCACGATAAAGCGCACGCACACACACACACACACACACACACACACACACTCCTTAAAAAACAGCAGACAGATCTAAATGTCACCTGTGAGGGCTTAAGATAGGACAGATGAGGAGAGGAAAATGGGAGAGGATAATGTTTTCATCCAGTATTGTAAATAATGATGTAGCGCTACACAGTAAGGATGTGACGAAATACACAGTAAGGACGTGACAAGGCACATGGGAAGGATGTCACGTCATGTAAGGTGCAGTGAGAGCAGAGTGCCAGTTCCACACACTTGATTTTCTGATTAGGTCTATTTCTTGCCATCTGCTGCCCTCTTGCAGATTCAGCCCAGGATTTTTTTTTTTGTCCAGAAGACTGAAGAAACTTTGTGAGCATCCTTTTTATGTAAGCTGACCCCTTTGTTAGAACCCCTATCAAAAGATGCTAGTTAAGCGAGAATCCCAGGATTGTTCGGGGATATTTTTAGCCTACTTTCAGGTTTTAAGGTAGCGATGAGAAACGTCAGAGCCTCAATCTTTGCACAGCATAAACTTGGTGGTTTATTGGTTTGGCTGCCCTTTAAAGACGCATACCTCCCTATCACGCTTATAGGTGTTCCGTGGCGTCAGGCCCTCAATGTGTCACCGGTGATCAATGCCTTTCCCCATGCAGAGAGACAGGCGAACATTCACACCCACACACACACTGTCTCTCTCTCTCTCTCACACACACACACGCACGCACTCTTTAAGGTCACCCCTGTCCCACAGGCCTTAACACACAACTGTCCCCACAATTAGATCTGGTTCAGTAAAAAGCCTTTCAGATTTAAGAATGGGGAAAGCTGCCTGGGAGCGCTGGATTTAATGACTTGCACTGCCCAAGAGCATGATGTCTAAAGATGATGAATGGGCTTACAGAGCAAGGCAGGGTTTGGAGTTTGATACACCCCCTTTAATCACATTCACACATCAGTGAAATCGAGAAAAGAAAACCTTAAAATAACTGAAGGTGTATTCATTCCCACCCTCTCTTGCTGACATTTGGCTTTTTAAAGGAAGGCAACATCACAAAACAACATACATCTAATTTACCAAGTCCTTAGGCAAACATAAGTGTCAATGCTTCCAATTGGAAATACCAAGTCTCCTTGGGTTTTTTTGTTTTTTTTAAGTCAGTGCAGCAGGATTTTCTATGTTAAAATTGCATCATGAATCCTAGCACAGTCATTCTGAAAACTACTACTGTTAGGGGATGGTTCTCTGTTGGCTTCACGCCTCCCTGCTCACAGTGAAAGGGCTGTTTTGTTATGGGAGTACACAAACATTTAGAAAATCAGTTGTTGAAGGTTAGCAAATTAGCCAGTTAGATAGTGAACTCAGATTGTTTACAACAGCTGAGGTAACTATGGCCGCAGAGAGGAACTGTCTAAAATGTAATAGACGACAACATTTTCAACCACATTTTATCGGAGTCCACACTCCGTATGAACCACAACACACTGCTGAGGAGATTTTGCAAAGGAGGCAAGAACTAGCTGCTGCCACGAGCCAAGCAGCTCCTCTGGGGGAAGAGTCACTGGGACGGACAGAGGGGCTGGAGAGGCACGAGCTAACAGTGACTGGTGGTGCATGTGTGCATATTGCAGAGCTATGCCCACAGAGATGAGAGTATATATGTACAGTATATGCTGCAACAAATGGGACCGTCACAGTTTTTTTCACTGAAGAACATAGAAGAACAGGGATCATTATGTGTTACTCAACACCAATGCACACACAGACAGCTTTCAGAAACATTCCTCCGTACAACCAACAGGACCAAGGATAAGAGAGACACCAGCTGGATGGAGTACCTTCCACTGGCTAAACTTTGCGAACTAGACAAATACACAACATTAGCAGTAATATGCTGTTATGTATTATCTAGCCTATAGGCTGTGCATGTCTGTGTAAGTGTATGCACTTTGCTATGATATGACTTTCTTGTTGCAACCAGGCACTGACTAAGGGGCAGGCAAGTTTTGTTCCTTTTTCTCTCTTTTTATTTACTGTTTCTAGATCTCCTTGCTAACTATTGCAAGGCTAGTTCATCTAAGCTAGCTAGTTTTATGGCAAGCAAAATATTTTTCTCTTCTAGTTAGCAGCATAATGCCATTGGTCTAGCGGTGGAATCATGGGCTTCTGTGAGATGGAGTCAGGAAGATGAGGAGTATAATACAGAAGAGAAGAGAAGAGAAAAGAAGAGAAGAAAAGAAAAGAAAAAACAAAAAGACAACTAAACTGAACTAAACGTAAACAAAAGAAGAGAAAAGAACAGAAGAATAGGGCTCAATAACATAAGGTCAAGCAAATAAAATGCAAAGCATACAGACATGCCGAGTCACCCTCCCCTAGCTGCTGAATGGATTACATCCACTGATGGAAGGTAACAAAATTTGCAAGTTAATGACAGAACAGAGTAAGCAAAGAGGGCAAAGCATCTCCTCTTTCATATTCATGTTCTGCTGTTGTGTACCCTCTCCATCTCTCCACTCTAGTTTATGTCTCTCTCCACTAATTGTTATTTTATGATTTTCATTTCTCATGTCTCTCACTGTGGCCTGTGGGTGAAGAAGAGAGAAACAGGGAGATGAACAGTAAAGAGAAACAGAGAAAGTGGTACATATGTCTGAGCGGACTGCAATTCACAGCCAGATCCTTACAGCTAGCTTTGATCTTAGTGTGGTACTAATGGTGGGGTGTTAGGGAAGGTCCAGCCACCCCTTTATATGTCTTTGTTTGTGTTTGCATGTGTGTGTGTGTGTGTGTGTCTAATATTGATGTATTTGGAAAGGGCCAGTCACCCATACTGAAGACAGGAAAATAGTAGCCTGGTAAGCTAATGGGTTTCCTTTCAGCTCGACTTCTTGAACTTAAGGTATTATCAACAGTCCTCTTTGGTATAAACATAATGCATTAGACATTTTGAATACATAGTGATGTAGAATATTAGTGTATATATGAAGGCTTTCATTATGAAATACTACATACCCATTAAACACACACAAACATCTTTTTTTTAAGAAAATATCCATTGATCCATGTAAAACTTATTAGTTTAATCATGACTGGTACAAGAGCAAAACTTCTCAATAACTAATGAAGATATCTTTGACCTTTGATTACAAACTAGTAAAATTGTTTAGGCCTAAGTTATCTGTGTTTTTGAAAAAGAAAGCATGCAACTAATACAAATATTTTAACTTCATTGAAAAAGACATTTCCCAAAGTTGGAACTGATAAAGTTTTACTAGAATACTATTATTCTCTATTTAAATTCTATTGTAAAGCAATAGGGCATTTACAGAGAGTGCATGACTACACATGGTGGCCATCAAAACGGTTCCCTGGTTTTTACAGTTAAGCCTAGTGCAGAGCTTGCAACGTGTCAGTGCTTTACTAAGTGACCATTACAGCTAATCACGTCCACAATGGTGTGGATGTAATTTGGCTGCCCCCTCCATCCATTCTGAAATGGCCTTATTGCCTGAAGTAAAACTTTTGCGTTAAGCACACTAAAGCATTTAAAGAGCACAGTGATTCTATGAAACAGGGGGATTCATGTGTGTGTCTAAAGAATATGGTGGCAGAGGTTCAAAAAAGCCTCCTGCTTTCCTCCTCCAAATGTAGACTGTGATTAGATTAACAAAAACAAAGTGATTACAGAGACCTTTTTAAGGCAGAAAAGCACCCACTTTGGAGAGATGATTTCATGGAGCTGAATAACAGTTGATTAGAACAGGGAATGAAGGATTCGTCAGTGAAACACTGTACTGTTTTGGTTCCAGATGCAATCACTTTTCTTGGCAATGCTGGCTAAACATGATTGGATGAATTCAGATCTGGATCAGAGAGAGGCCTGTCAATGTGGCGTGACATAGCAGAACAACAATGAATTTCAGCTTTTACATATGTTATTCCTGTGCTCTATGACGGTCAAACGGCGTCTCCTTTAATACAAAATGTAGTGTTTACTTATGGACAGTGTCCTGTGATGAAATCTTCTACAAGATCACTGTCATGGCCTTCACTTAGGTATACATCTGTGTATACATATATATAGTATATATATGTCTGTGTGTGTGTGTGTGTGTGTGGGGGGGGGGTGCATATCCCACCTCCTGCAGTGTCCGTCTCAGTCTTAACAGCAGGGTTTTGACAGCAGTGCAGTCCTGCTGCATCAGTCTAAGTGGCAGGGTCTCCAGCCCCGGAGGTAAAGGCTCATCCTCTCTCCCCAAACCCAGACCTGAGCTCCAGTCGGCAGGCAGCAGGCTCGTCGGACGACTGGGCTCCCTGAAGGTGCGGGGAGGGACAGGTGAAGACAGAGAAACAGAGAGAGAGAGTAAATGTTAGTACGAGTCAGTGGGAAGACTTAATCGTTGGCCCGTTTCCACCCTTCCCCACTCCTCTCCACAGACAACCAGTGGAATCTAATCCCTGCCATCAGTGGTCAATTATACATAATTTAATAAAGGCCAGATCTCAGTCATTCCTGAGAATCCCAGTACTTCCCAGGATATTGTGTGTGACTAATCAATGCGTACACACAACCCAATCTATAGTCCATCAGCATGTGGGGCAATAAAAAAAAACAGTTTTAAATACCCTTCCTTTTACACAGACACATCACATGCATCTCCCTGTAGCAAGCTGTGTTAGTGCGTGTGTATCTTGTAAATAAACTTTCCTATAACTTCCGTAGACTTATCATATAGATCTTTCTGCACCACGCTGACTGTAGCAGCAGCGGTGCAGACATCTGTTTGTGCAGCATTTTAGTTTTAATAGATAGTACAGAATGAAGAGACAGGCGAGATGAGACAGAGAGAGAGAGAGAAAGAGAAAGAGAAAGCGAGAGAGATTTCCAGTGAGGGAGAGAGGGAAAAAAGAGAGGGGGCAACAAAGGTCGGGATCTAGACCAGGACCTGCAACGTCGTAAGTTCACAGTACGTACCAGCTGCTCCACAGCACGCCCTAAGGACTCCATTATAATGAGCACTCGTTTCTGTAATAAGTCTGGGTTCAGATGATTTAAAACCGACAGCATAAGGTGGTGGCACACACACACACACACACACACATGAACAGACACAAGCAAGCACATACAAAAGCCTGCGTGGACCCACACACACACACACACACACACACACACAGATCAAAGAAGGTAAAGCACACAAGTCCATCTTCTAACACCATATCTCGCCATCATTATCAACTCATAATGACACTTCATTGTCAAGAGCTTTGATTCATTATAGCCCATCAGAGCGGCGCGTTTGTATGTGTCTGTAGTTCCTCTTTCATTCTCATTATTTGTTCTGGAGCCTTAATTCAGTGTTTTGTACCATTGCGCACCCACGGTATGTCTTTTGCAGACAGAACTCTGTGTGTTTTTTTGTGTGTGCAGTTGATTGTACGACTGTTTTTGACATGGTGTGTGTGTGTGTGTGTGTGTGTGCGTGAGAAAGAGATCTCTCAGTTGGAGTGCTGCATATCAAAAACCTTTTTAATTAACAAAGCTTTCAATGTTAAGCGCAGCAGACACCCTGGCCGTTTGATAGGAAGGGGGGATGAAATCTGTCCAAAGAGACAAGTTCCATAAGTCACTGTTTAGGGCCTCATTACCAACAAGCCTCCAAACCAAGCTAATTCTCTGTTTCTCTACACATCTGTGACACTTTTGTGGGGTTGGACACACAGGAGCATGAACAACAGGGAGAGATCAACCAAAACACTGTTTTAATTAACTTTCCCATTTGGGGGCACAGTCCGTTAAACAAACGGTAAACAGGCCTCTGGAGCAATACTTCTTTGGGCTTAGTCTCTGCAGCTCCATAGCCTC
The DNA here is from genome assembly GCF_048128805.1 of Centroberyx gerrardi. Taxonomy (NCBI): domain Eukaryota; kingdom Metazoa; phylum Chordata; class Actinopteri; order Beryciformes; family Berycidae; genus Centroberyx; species Centroberyx gerrardi. The sequence goes on from NC_136004.1 coordinate 23,118,897, forward strand.
TGGTCTTTCTCCCGCCTTCAACACCTGCTAAATAGAACAGGGGATGGATATTGCAAGGTTAACAGGAATCACTGTCACATCACCGCTCACCTCTCTTCGCCTCCCAACCAATGCTTGACCTCACTCTCACTTGCTACAACAATAAATGTGGACCTTATCTATAAACACTATATCTGAATATGGTTAGTCATTCATTGCTCGGATCCCACTTGACTTTTTTAACCTACTACTTTGTATCTCACCAGACACGAAAAGAGCCGGAAAGAGGATAAATGATTTGCAAAAAATAAAATAAAATGGTCTCCTTGAGTTGCTTCCTCCTTGCTGTTTCAAGTATTCAAAATGTATTCAGCTAATATTTTGTTCAGGTCTGTTACATAACCAGGTCACATCACAAAGCCAAAAGGTCAAACACCTTAGGAAATGTGAATGCTCAGTGGCTTAATTTTTGATGGTTTTGTTTAATTATGAATACGATTTTGTGTGGCTGCCGTTGTGGTTTTCTAATTTTTATATTTTGTACTTATAATTATGCTTTTTGTGCTGTTACTTACTGTTGAGTTAGCTTGCGTGTTTTTTCTCATGCCAGGAAGCAAATTCCCAAAGGGATAGATAGATAGATAGGAGGATAGATTTTGATAAGCAGTTTTCACACTGCACATTCTTATTTTAGGATTAACACTAGCCCTAGGTTAAGAGTTGGCCATGGGGAAATTTAGCGCCTTTTTAGGGGGGATTCTATTCTTGAGTATGGCTAGAAACCCTAGTTAGTCCAGGGTCAAAGGTCCAGTTAGCCAAGGGTTAAAATGTTCAAGAATGCAGTAAATGTGTAGAGTGAAGTGTGAAGAGTACGGACATAGAGAGATGTGAAAGACGGGAGAATCAATGACTAAATACCTACCTGACTTCTCATAAGTAAAAACAACCTTAACCCTGAGTTTTCAACTGTTGAAAATTGTGCTTTTAAAAAGTGAATTGTTTTCTCATTGAAAACAAAATTAAAAAGCAATTACCCTCAGCTTCTAAATCAATAAAAATGTGGAGATGGACCTCATTCTGCCATAAGAGACTTTCAAATGTCACATAATGGGGACATAGCAAGGGACCATTGATTTTCCTGTTCCAAGGCCTATGCTCTCTGAAAGAAACAAATTGTTAACAATAAATAGATCATGTTCCTTTCACACACAACCAGACACACGGTGGTAAAAAATGAACTACACTTTTGTCAAGTTACTTCTGAATCGACCGTGGAACTTTCCCTTGTGTTATTTAAGGCTTACACTCAAGAAGCATGAGAGCACAACGTAAACTTTAGTAGAGGCTGGAAACAAATCAATAAACTGAGCATGTGTTGTGCAACTGTTACACCTGGTGAAAACCACAACCAACATGCTCCCTCACATTATGGTGTATATAGCCTGTGTCAAAACAACCTTCCAATTTTCCATTATCACAGTACTGCATGTCTTAACTGGAGTATGAATGATCTTGATTATCACCTTAATTGAAGTAATATAATCAGGTTTTAAAGCCCTTCTATAATGACCTCATCTCCATGTCCCCCTATTCCAAGCTCACCTGAAAAAGAGCCATCCCAAATAATGATATATGCTTTCCTCAATGAGTCGCAATCTCAGCCAAAATGGGGTTCATTTGAGGATATGAAGCAGACATGTTGATATCAGTTGGCAGGAATCAGTTCATACTCCCATTTTGCCCACGTAAACCAATGACTTGCCTGCAAGGAATGCTGCAAGCTAATTATTGACAAGGTCACTGAAGGGGAATTATGAGAAATCAATAGTTCAGTGCTTATGAGAATTTTCATCATCACATTAAAGACAGGCTAATGTTGTGGCTGTAAATGTAATCAGTTAAATTAAATTGCATTAAAATTTGTTTTGCACTGCAATGTTTGTGTTCAGTTTTGCACCTGCTATGTGTTGCTTGGTGTCTGCTTACAGTATTGTTTTGTTTCCCTGCATGTAGCAGAACTATGAACAGTATGTGACTATTCATGCACACTATACCAGAAGCAATTTCCTCCGGCTGTGGTCATGTGGCAACAAGGTCTAGGCTAAGGACAGCTTAGTCATTTCAGCGGTTGAATGAAAATTAACTCTGCCATTATGGAACTAGGAAACAACTCAGATGAATCAATAAGTTAATCGGATGTCTGTGAATACACTAGACTGCTGCATATGACATTTCTATGCCAGCCAACTTGTGATATTTTGACAGAAGTGCATAAAGGGGGACTGTGTGTCTCACCTTTCTTTATGACATTTTCAAAAGGTGAGCGGAGAAATACCAAACTCCTGTCTGAAAACCGCAAAGACAACCAATGAGTTCACAGTCTGCATATCAAGAAAATTATGGAGGGAGGGATAGCAGTAAAGAGAGACAGGCACAGACCCAGAGCGGAAGAACTCTTTATCATCAAGAGACCATGTTCACTTTGACTGAAGATAGCCATTTAGAGGTGAGGTGAGAGGAAATGAGAGGCTTTTTGTCCCATTCTGCCAGCAATATCACTAAGTAAACCTTGGCAGTGAACATCAAGTTCAGACAGCAAGTTCTCGGGGAAAAATGTTCTTTGAGCAAAAACAAGACCGTATCACTAACATATCGATCGGCATATGCCACTCCAAAGGCTTCTCACTCAAAAGGTTGGACTGATTTGCTCCTTCTTTTGCCCATCATACTCTCTTCCTCGCTAGTTCTCCCTCTCACCATTTTATCACTCACCTCCTTTCCTCTCCCTCTATTCTTCCGTCAACCACTCTCTTCAACCTTCTACCTCTCTCTTCAAGCTCCCCTCTCTCTCTCGTCTTTATTCACTTCCCCTTCCCTTATCCACCCCCCATCCTACCCTGTACCCGACCCCCATCTTCCCCCTCTACAGTATCTCTCTCCCCTTGCCCCTCCGTCTCTCTCTCTTTTCCCCTATCATTCTGACAACCACAACACTAAACGGATGCAGTATCAAAGCCTCAGGTGTCCCCCAGGGGATTTTGCTGAACGCCTCAGACAAATGTCGATGAAGCCCGCTGTCTTTTGAGGACAGGTGAGCTCTGTCTGTCGAGCAGCCGATGATTTATTTTTATTTATTTATTTATTTATTTTATTGTAGCTGAGGTTTTTCCCCTACCTGGCTTCTTCTGTCGGAGTGAACTTTCTCCATTTCTTTCTCTGTCACCCCGCCCTTCAATCTAGGCAGGATGAACTGAGCGTAAATAAATGACACATGATCAATCATAGTGTTCTCTCTGACAGCTTGTGCACCTCCACAAAAAGTTTTTTCTCGTTTTTTTTTTTTGCCTGTGTATTTGTCTGTCTGTCTGTCACTCTTTCCCTTTTCTCTAGCTTCCACCAGGGTTTCAGGTTTAGATTCTTCCCTAACCTCTGTAGTACACATCAAATCCCCAGAGCGGCAGGGAAAATCTGTGTAGTGGAAGGGATCAAGTAATACTCTCCTCTCCCTCAGCAATTATCACAGAGGTGCCCTTGTGCAAGGCATTTAACGTTCCAGTGGAGCTGCTCAGTCACCAGCAGCAGAACATTTTGGATGTACTGAGCAGCTGCCAGATGTGAACGTGTTTTACTGTATGAGGTTATTCTTCAGGCACCATATATTAAACGGGGAATACCACTAAATTTCACCTTCACAGTCATTCCCATGTCCTTTGGCAGCGTGTCTCTAGTAGTGGAAATGGCATTTTTGGGATGACTTCATCTTCCCCTCGTCTCAACATATTAGCATTGTTTTGCTAGTAACAAGAGGCTACTAATACCAGTGATGGGCCATTTTAAACCACAGCTGTCACAGATGTTAGTGATCTTTTGTGGCTATCAGCATGACTGTTCGGTGAGAGAAACTTAGTACATAGGAGCAGAAATCTAGAAGTTTCCCTTTAAGAATTCCGAAAGAATTCATAAAATCAGCGACATACCTGCTAAACTGCAGGGAACCCAGATTTAATTGAGGAGGGAATGAAATTTTGAAGCCAGAATGATTGTTTCAGTGACAGCAGCACTGGCACAGACGGTGGCGCAGCGCTGATGCTGCCGCTGGTGTGTGTGTGTATGTGCATGAGCATGTGAGTGTGTATGTTTCTGACTGCAGTTACAGGGTAGACAAAGTCGGTTTGCAGCTAAAGACAAGTCTCATCTGCAGGTAATTACCCCACACATATACGTGCGAGTGCATGCACGCACACACACACACCTGAAGGTGCACGATGCAGACGAAGACAAGTCTGTTCAGTGATGATGGATGTTACACAGGCAGGGAGGCCGTTCTTCTCCTCAGGGTCATCTGTCTTTTCACTGTCATGAGCTGATAGCCCGACTCTCTCTCTCTATTTCTCTTATTCACACTCCCTCTCTCTCTCACACACACACACACACACACACACATACACTGCACTTCTGAACAGGTTATATATACAGTATGCGTGTATGCACAGCGTGGGAGTCTGTACGCTAGTCATTTAGAAGATTATAAAAGTGGAGAAACTTCCAATTTCAATTTATAAAGATGGCATGTCATATTACACCACCTAGTGGCTGAAACCAGCGCTGCCTGACCATTTCAAAATGCAAGTTAATTAGAAGTGAATACCTGGATTACAATACAATGAAATGTTTTTCCAGTGATCTTTCCAAAGAAAAAGTAGAGATAAAGACAAGGGGAAGTGTGTGTGAAATACACAGTAGATAGAGAACGCTCCTCCCTCTCGCTTGTCTTTTGCTCCCTCTCTCCTCATAATAAATCTTCTCCTCAATTCCCTTCGCCCCCTCCATCATTCTTCTCCTGTTCACATTTCTTTTTGTCTCCTTTACTCTTCACTCCTATCTCCTCTCTTTTCTCCTCTCCTTTCAACATATATTTTTTCCTCAATTGTCCTTCTCTTCCTCCCTCCCTGTACTTTACCTCTCCTCTGTATCCTCTCTATCCTCCCCACTCTCCCCTCTCCTCTCTGGAGCCATTTCTCAACAGCAGCATTAGAAGTGATCCATTTCACCAACCTGAAAAAGCCAATTATCTGCCTTTTTATGACTTTCATTATTTTACCACTCACACAGCGTATTATTACTGGGCCGTTGGCTCCCAGCACTGACACATGCGCACACACACACACACACACACACACACACAAAAACTCACATGCCCGCATACGCACGCACATCCACACGAACAAACAAACAAAACACACGCACGCACATACACACACACACACACACACACACACATACACACACATCCCTACACACACTCAGATGTTTGGGTTTATATAATGTTTCCCATTCAATGAATGTGCAAAGTGACAAATTACTGCTCGTCAAATGAATTAAATGTGATTGAAGAGCATTCAGTGAAGAGGGGTAGGCTGTCACCCTTGTCAATCAGCACTATGAAGACTGCATTGTCTCAATAATAACAACTGTAAAGGCCACTTTAACACTGAGACACAACGAGAAAGACAGTGAGTCCCCTATGCCAACTTTTCACTCATTCAATTTTTACTGACAACAAGGGACGCATACTTTATGAGGATGATCCAGAGTGTATGTATGTGTGTGTGTGTGTGTGTGTGTGTGTGTGTCTGTGAGGCCGAGTACAGGTGCGTACATCTGTGTGTTTACTCAGGTATGCGTGTGCACTTGTAAGCATGCATTTGTGCGGCCTTACATGCAGGAATATGTGTGTGCACGTTAATGCCTGCACATGTATAGTACAGCAGCATACCGTAGCTTATATTGGACTATGATCACCCTCATTTGTCACTCCTTTCCACCTGACAGATAGAGTGTACTCATCTGCATTCAGCACCTGAGGCTACGGATGTTTAATGCTGCCATTAAACTCATCTCCGACATAAAGTGCATCTGTGACTAAAGAGCGAGCACAAGCCAAGCTCCAGGCAGTGAATCTAATGGTGAATTCAACTCCTCAGCCGCAGAAAGGGAGAGAATACAAAACTAATGTAATACGGCAGGGGTAACTTTCTGATTAACCTAATTGTCCTTTCTGCTTTCCTCTATGCTCTGCACTCTGCAAGTCTGCGCTTGTTTTGCAGAAAATCTGTGCTGTCTGTGTGCATCTATTTCTTTCTCTTTGCCTCTATGCTTCTCTCTCTCCTTCTGTCCCATCTCTCTATCTGTCTCTCTCTTGCTCTCTGACCCAGTATTTATCCCGTTCTAAGACTGTCCGCTCTTCCAGAGTCTTTGTGTCTGTGGGCATCATAACGTTGATCCCATACTAAAGGCTGAGATACACCAGGCAACTTTTGGTGGGGGAGCAACCTCAGGGAGTTATCTGAACACACTTGCACTAATTATATACTATAGCAACTTCTTGTTGCTTGGAGAGATCTATTTAATATCGGTCCCCTGTGTCACATTACATTTTTCTATTTCTGAGAACACTGCCAAGCCACATTGCCCAAAAAGTTCTCTTGTACTAAAGCCTTAAAGTGAAAGTAGAACATTTTCACTTTTTAGCACACAAACCTTGCTACGAGTTCATAAAGTCCATCACCAAGCGTGACTGACCCAGGTAGTCTGAGACATTTCACTCTTTTGGCTTTGTTTTTTACGTAATGGCTCTGTTAAACACTGGTTTCTGTCACTATCTTACTATTTTCTGAGATCTTGTTCAACTTCTCAAAAGTAATTGTGCCTGTTTGCAATTCTCAATAATGAGTGCTGCAAAAACATCTGAATGCCACAGGTGACTAGATCACAAGGGCAACCACTGGTTCACTGAGGCTGACTTTTCATAAACCCATATCAACAAATCCATGTTAAAAATGCAAATGCTCTACCGAAGGGAAATGTTGTTTTGAGGACACATTAATGCTGATCTATTCATTACTTAAGGACATGATAATTTTGAGCTATTTATTCCAAGGCCATGATAATAAAATGACCTGTTAATTCCAATGATCACATAATGTTGACTGTGTTTATTCAAGAAAGCTCGACAATACCTCATTATCTTTCACCAGGCCCTGAAGACGTATGCAGCTTAAAGATGCTCGGAGCGCTAGAGCTCAGGAGTGTCTTATGGTGCTCAAGCAAAAATATTCTATTAACATCACGACAAATCTATGTAGTGAGCGTATGATAATGTATTTAGTCCAAGTTGATGCTACACGAGAACAATTACGCATGTGGTGGATCTGCACATTTTAGCTACCAAATCCCAGTTCGATTTGTTTTCTTTAAGCGGACAAAGATTCCCTCCCCCCCCCCAATGTGTTATGACCATGATCTATAACACCAGCAACAACAGCAAAAGGAATAAAAGTCTTAGGATATTGTCTTTATCCCTCTTTTTTCATCTCATTTCCTCTTGTCATCGTGTCTTGTCACAGGCTAATGAACTTTTAGAGAGCAGAATAAATTTAAGAGGACTCAGAATTCTGATTCATGAGTCATTGCCATTACAAAGTGATGACGCCAAAGCACTTAAAAACGTCTGCATCCTGAGTCATTGCGAGGCGTACATGATTTACATTACCTGACCTGACCAGTGATCCTGGATCAGTGCCTTTATTCTGAGAAGCTCTCTGCATACAGCTTCAGATCTGTGTCAAACAGGTTGAGAACGTTCAAGTTTGAGTTTAAACTGGAGTCGCATTAAGACAGATTCTTGTTGACAGTGATTACGATTAAATGTGTACCAATATCTCTTTATTAACTCTGGATACTTGAGTCTTCAAGTCTCTTGAGTTGGCATATGTAAACATCATTTCCAGTTCACAATAACTTGCAAAAGCTCTTATCCTGATAAAAAAAAAATGCAAATGGACAAAAGGTACCAGGTATAATGCAGATATAATCCAGGATATTAAGGCATGTACACTTTATCCTGCTCCTGTTTCCATGGTAATGCTGAAATATTCTGTATATTTATGTATAGAGGGATACTGGTGAGCAGGATATTACTGTAAGATGCATATGCATAGTTTATTCTAAATAAGATCTCAGTTGCATAACGCAAGCAGGTTCTAGCTTTGATTCAAGACTCTACATCTAATCTACTGTACCTTAGAGTTTGAACAGAGACTGTACGCCTTAATGAAGCAAAATTTACAATGCCATATATTAAAAGGAAACTTTTTGAGTTACCCAGTATTAATATTGGTCTGTTGTCTTACTCCAGCCATATACTACTACTTTTCTCACTGAAGCCAATAGCTGATACTAGTCACAAGCCCCTGAGACTAAAAATGCCTGATACAGATGCCAGATACAGATAGATATACGTAGGCAGTTAAATGTTACATCAGTAACACATTCTCATGGTAAATATTCAGTGTATGCTATTAGGTTCACAGAGGCAGATGGAGAGTGTGTTTGAATAGCCAACAAAAGAAGTAGAAACGAACTGACAGTTAAGTGCAGACCTGATTTTAGCATTTTGTTTTATTTTTTCCCCAAATCATGCTCTAATCTCAGCATGATGTATCAATGTATGTGCTCATGATTTGCTGTAGTTGCCACCAAAAGAGACAAGATCAAGAGAGAAGAGGCAGACAATGCAGGAGCAAAAAGCCAAAGAACAAGAGAATACCCCATCTTTGTTATTCAAATATCCATATGTTTCATCGAGACATTAAAGTTTAGGAAAACATATGCTCATGTCAGATGTTTTACATCCTGACAACAAAAGAATAACAGTAAATACCATTTTAATCATCCCTTTCATTTAAGAAACAGAATCCACTAAACAAGAAAAAAGCAAAGGAAAGCAAAGGAATGATTTATTCATGGCCAATCTAAAATGATGCTTTTCCCTCAGTGTGACAAATCAGAACCACATATGTTCCCACTCCTGAGACGGAAAGCCAAAGCTAATTAGTCTCCTCTTGTTGAACATTTAATAAACAGAATAAAGTGATGCAAAACAGAATCTAAACAACAGTGTGTGTAACGCTTCACAAAAGAAATAAGTATTGTGATGGACACACTATTTTTAAACTGATTTAGCCCCAGTTAGACTGGCTCACAAATGGGCAATATCAGAGTATATCCATAGTCGGTTTTCCCATGATGCTTTTCTGGAGCAACATGGTGCTTAGTTAGTTCAAGCAATCGTGTAGTGTGTGTCCACACTTGGTTGATTGTGTGAGAAAACTAAAAGTACCTGCTACTTTTAAAAGAATACAACAGGAATACAGGAAATCAAACCAACAAATTGACTTTGATACATAATGCAACAGAATCGATAATCAAATATATTATTTTCTGAACATTTTTCATTTTTCTGGCACTAAATTTGAAATTCATGGACACTCAATATGCTTACTAAATAGTATAATATGGACCTTCAGATGCAAATGAAGTCAGCTTACCAGCATTCTTGTTAGCAGGCACAGCAAAAAACACCTTCAAAATTCTGATGCGTTTGTAATTATTTTTCTGAAAAGAAAAACAACCACTGCAGCCTTGTGAATTTTGAGTTGTTGAGAGAAAAGACATCTGACATGGTCTATCTTTGACTGATTTAATCTAAATATCATACCATATGTCTTTTGGTGGACAATCTTATTCAAAGCACCTTACATTTTTAGTTTGCATGGCATGAGTGGGAATCAAACCTCTAACTCTGATGAAGTTGGTGACAAGCTCGACCCACTAAGCTGAAAAGGTTGAAATCTCAAGGTAAAAAGAGTGTCTGCTGAAGCGACCTTATGTAACTTGTGGCATGTGGTGGGAAGTTAATGGTTTTTGGGTGGTATATTCACTCAGATCATCAATATTTAGTCATAGAGTCATCCTTTACTACCTTGTGCGACAACACTAGAGGATGAGCAGAGTTCAGCTGTGATCCATGCATTGTTAAATGCATGATGATGGACTTTGGACTTGGCAGCCTCTCAAAGGAAAATCTCAACAATCTGATGTAGATGGGACACAGACTTCATGCATTTATGGAATATAAAGCAGTACCAACCAAATATTAACACTTTGAAGTCAAGTTGTCTTTGAGAAAAATTGGGGCCTGTCCACAAAAGTTGACATTTCTCTAGTATGTTCTAATATGTCAGCAAATATGCAAATTCAATAGGTGACAGCATGTGAGAGCTTTTGCCGCACAGTAATCCTCATTGTGTATATGTTGAAAAGAAATTCACAGAATTGTCCCAATATTTGAATGTATATAGAAAAAGAGACAGAGAAAGGCAGAGGGGGAGAGTGGGACAGAGGAGGTGAGAGAGAGAGAGAGAGAGAGAGAGAGAGAGAGAGACAGAGAGACAGAGAGAGGGAGAGAGAGAGAGAGAGTGAGAGCGAGCGAGAGAGACTGAGACTGACTGAAGACTGTCTCTCTTCCTGAGCGTCCACTGCATACTGACAGACTCGGACAGCACTGAGTGTTTGCATGTCCTCTCCTTGGACTGCATGTCTTCTGCATAGTAATCAATGGCCATGAAAAGTGGGAAGGAAAATAAGAAGGGATGGGGAGGAAGGAAACACGCAACAGGCAGGCTGTCGTTACCATAGCAACAGGCAAACTACATCCCAACTGTCAAAATTTAATTTCCTCTGTGTCTATTTCTATAAGGGAAACAAGGGAGGGGTCAATGTCTTGACAGAAAACAGACATTGAGATGCAATGCACAAATAGCAAATATATTCAACTGACTGGTCCATTTTTTTCCCTCACAAAAAGACACTGAAACACACACAATATTTTCAGGCAGTGGAGATGGGCAATATTTTCTTCAGCAAGAATTGCAATTGGCAAATGTGCATAACACACGGGAGAGGGCTTTATGGAACAAAACTCGTGGAACAAAATACTCGTCATAGTTGATGCCAAAAATTGTTTTTGGCCCATCTACACTCTGTCAATATGTTGCCCCTGTATCACTGCATTAAAGCTGCAATTTTCAGCATTTAAATATAAAATGTGAGCATGAGGGAACAACAAATGAAGCTGCTGTGTGGAAAGCTCATCACCAAGCGACACTACTTTGCCCCGCTAAAATAAACATGCTCCTGACATGAATTATTTGAAAAATGTACAAACTGTGTCTTTTAGTGGGTAAAGAAAGCTATTGCAAAGCCACTGTACTGGAAATATCCAGCAAAAGTGAAATCAGTCAACCTTCTTACTCTACTCTTTCTTCCTCTCTTTCTCTTTGTATCTCCTTTTCTTCTCTCTCCGTCCTTTCCCCAAGCTGTCTGTGATCACGGGAAACAGGATCAGGAAACTACTGCAGAGTACACTGTAGCTCGGCTGGCTGATTGTTCACCAGCTAGATACAGGTGATGAGGGATAATGTCACTCTCCTTGACTCAGACATTTCTTTGTCCGCTACTCAAGTGAATGCCCTCTCATATTTTCTCATTTTCGCTCTTTCTTTCCTCCTCCATTCTCCATCTCTCCCTTTCTGTCTCACCTCTCTCTCCATCTCCCTCTCTCCCTCTCTCTCTCTCCCTCTCGACAGCTATGCAACCACAAAAAAACAGGAAAATAATGCCTATAGTAACATGGCTGTTTACTGCCATAGCTTTGTTATTGCGGTATTAACGTTTAGAAAGTAATAAAAACAGAGAACTAAATGTCTGCCATCAAAATCATCCAACTGTCAGACATCAAAGAAGAGGTGTATGTGTGTGTGTGTGTGTGTGTGTGTGTGTGTGTCTGTCTGCGTGTGTGTGTGTACAGCAGATGTTCTGTGCAGCCAGAAGCCTGTCAGACAGCCAGCAGTATCCTGCAGCTGATACTCTCCGCGGACAGGCTGACTGACTGACTGGTGTGTGTATGTGTGTGTGTATGTGTGTGTGTGTGTGTGTGTGTGCTCGCACGCGCACGCTGTGTGTATGTATATGCGCATGTGTGTTTGCACTTCCGTGTGTGTGAACAGAGAAGGAAGCTTGCTTTGCCTCCAGCAAATCAATGTCCCCTCGAGGGAATGTGTAACCTGAGACAGAGAAAGAGAGACTGAGAGAGCGAGAGCAAGAAAGAGAGCAAGAGAGAAAGAGATAGAGCAAGCCTTGGGCAAACACATTTTGCTCCTTTTCCCCCTCCAATCTGAGATTCCCCCTCCTGCATAGATTTTACTATCAGTAAAATGTGTCAGTCAGTGTGGAAACATTCTGTGAGAGGAACTTAAGTGAAGACAATGAACTACCACAGTGGGAAATTAACACCAGCCAGCAGCCACATGTTGATTAGAGCTGGGAACTGAGACCTGCCTCCATTAAGTTAACCAGTTTCCGAACCAACCAGACCAAAACATGTTTGCCTTATGGATTACTGCTATCGATTCCCAACTCCCTACTCAATTTTTAATAGAGCAAAATGTGCAGGTTTTAATTCACTCTCAAATTAAAAGAAAGAAGACATCGAAAGTGTGGCTGCACTTGGATAAAAGTATGTCTTCCTCATCAAAGTGTAGCCTCAATTTCAATCTCTTCATTTTAACGTTTGCCAAGCTCACCATGCTGCTACGCGCTTTCTGCTGCTGCGGAGAACTGAACCCGAACACACACTCTGCTCCCCGAGCTCCCATCACGTCACAGCCTCACCGTCACTTGCACACACAATGTTCAGCTGTGTGAAGTGTGTACGGTTGTAGAGGCTGGAGTTCTTTCTGGAGTCAAGGGTATTATGAATAACACAATAATAAAACAGTATTCTATGAACAGTTCATCATTTTTGTATTCACTCTAGTTTGGCATTGGTAGTGGAATTTCAATGAATTCAATAGAAATTCTCATTGCAGACTTAATATTTTTGGGGGTATTGTGAAGGTATAATGCACAGAGTGTAAGGAAGGAACTGATAAGGGAATCGTTCAGGAATAGCATCATTAAGACAGAATCATTATGGAATCGACATTGATAAAATCTTATCAATTGCCATCTCTAATATTGATGGCTGAAAAGATTGTCTAGTCTATCAACTAATTTGGTAAATAACCAAGCATTTTTTTGGCACTGTTTTCCTGTCTATGCCTAGTGAGTATAAAATACAGTATCCCACCCCCTGGACTGCCCACTATTCACAAATTCTCTAAACTAATATTTAACTCATTATACCACTTTGTGCGTTGCATGCACAGTCTTTTTCACTTGCCAAATTCATGCTACTCGCCTACCACAAATAACTTATGGCCCTGCGGGAAAAAGTGAATATATCTGCTATGACAGCTATCAATGAAAGGGAACCTCTGATTGTCTTCTTCTCTACCTTTAAAGAGAAACTCTGAAAAGTTAAGATATTAGACGTCAACGAAATCCAAGGCTTTCACTGTAGACTTGCATCAAGGTGACATTTCAAAAAAATTTGTCTGTGACTAAGCTCGTCTGGTACCATAGACCTAAACTGGCAACTTGTAACCTTAGCCTTGAAGTGAGAAAAATCAAGGCATACAGATTTTTCCTCAGGTTCACGGATCAACAACCTCTTCTCTGTAATAGGGAATGATTCATTTCATTATTCTGTCTTTAGGCTATGAATCTATTACTGCATTTATAAATTGAGTTGTAAAATAATTTTTTAAGAAGGCATTTCAATTTTGCTTTTTGTTATTCCATTTGCTAATGTGTTTTCCTATTCATTTTCCATCTCAGAATTCATTTGTCTGTTGCTTTACCATTTACATTTTCTTTAAATTTCGACAGCTAATGCTAGCTCTGGATTTCCACTGGATTTACTCCACCACTGTATGATGGCTGGTCGTCCTCCATTTGGTCTGTAAGTGGAATGACAAAAAGTAAAATTGAAATGCCTTTTTAAAAATCATTTTACAAATTGAGTCATAAATTTCTAAGACAGAATAATGAAAGGGAATTCTTATTTGACATATTTAATGAACATTGTATTAATTGTTTTATTAACGGAGTCATTTAAATGTAAATTTAATCACTTCATAAATTGTTTTTAAATGTATCTATTGATAAATCAATAATAATCACTGAACTAGTCTATAATAATAAATATATAATAAATAATACAAATAATACATTTAAATGATAAATAATGAGGTTGGCAGACTAGAAGAAATGCAAACAATAAAGTCTGCACACGGTCTAATGCTCCCACGGTGTATTTATTAACACCTACACTGTTTGCATTGATTTACTACTTTCTTTGTCCAGCACCTGTGACTGAGGATTAGGATGCGTTTTCTGTGTTTTTCTCCATGGCACACCAGAAACTCCATAGCTTACATCCTAATCCCCATCCACTATCTCTTTGCTCTGCTAGTGGAATCCTATGGTAATACGCTGTCTCTGATTGGATTGGAAGGGATGGAGCTATCTCCTCATATTATAGCGTTTCTAGCCTGAACTGCCATGCTCCACTCCAGGCAAACTCAATCAAACAGAAGAAAACTGGTTTAAGAGGAATGTCATTTAGTCTTGACCCAGCAGACAGAAAGGAATAATTCAAATGTATATATGTGTGTGTGTGTGTGTGTGTGTGTGTGTGTGTGCGCGTGCCCTGCTCCCCCAGGGCTTTCAAAGTCAAGTGGAGGAATGGGACTTCACAATAAATGAAACTACCAATAAACTGTGGCTGAAAAAAAAAAAATGGATGGGTTGAAAAGAATAACTTCCTACTTGTATGATTCACTGACACTCAACAGCAAACGTCTTTCTATTTAGAGAAACTTTCAAAGAGTGTTTGAGCCATGATAAAAACAGCTTTTACCCCTCTTGGGACGATGGAAGCATGGCTTAGTCCAAGGTCTCAATGGTATTAGCATAAACCCTTCAACTCCTACTTCAAAAACACTCACACAGGTTGACCTGCACTGTCTCTGCAAACAGCGACGATCACAGCCATTCTGTTGGGGGGTAACAGATGGATAGATAGATAGATTTACTCTTTGGGTGTGAGAGGAAATAAAATAAATTCTGCCAGGCAGAGGAGAGAAGAGCACTGAAAGGTAAAGTAATAATCATCTGCCGGCAGGTCAGAAAACACCAGCAGACGATACCACTGGCGATACAAGCCTTTATTACCCACTGGCTCCATAAAACCAAATAAGCCCTATCCGCAGAGCAGCTCTGTGTGTGTGAGAGTGTTTGTGTGTGTCTGTGTGTGTGTGTGTGTGTGTGTGTGTGTGTGTATGTATCTCTATGCATCTGTGCAGATGTGTGGATGTGCGCGTATTTGCGTGCGCCCAGCCAGGCCTATTCTGAGAGCAGAGAAGAAACGAGTGGCCAAATCAAATCAGATATGGAACCATCCTTGGCAGCGGTACTCGCACGTACAAACAGAAACTCTGAGTGTTCTGTTTCAGCCATCGGCTACTGGGAGACGGAGGAGAACAGAAAGACAGCTTGCATATTTATTCCAAGAGTATTTATTTATTTATTTACCCTCTGTCTCTCCGTGCTACAGTCTCATCTTGTCTCCACGGGAGGGAAAGACAAAAAACATGTTACGCATTTACAGGGAACGCTCAAGATCAGCAATTCCTGGAATAGACAATAACACATAGGTAGCCCTCTCTCTGTCTGTCTCTCTCTCTCTCCCTCTATGTAGCCGTTTCCTCAAGCGGTAATGGAGTGTGTGGTGTAGGAACAGAAAAAAAAGCTACACTGTAGCTTGAATGTTGACCTGATGAAGACATATAGAGGATAAATGCCCCTGTGGCTGAGTGGATAAGTCCATCAAAACAGCTCCTCAAGCCATCCATATGCTCCAACTATATTGAATCCAGTTTTAGGCCAGCTAATGTCAGGCCATAACCCATGTCTCTCCTGTTTTTCCGGCCATATTCACGGTTCTTTCTATCAGTGAATCACACATACACTCACCGGCCACTTTATTAGGTATCTAGTACCGGCTGATCATCTGTTGCCATAGCCCCTTTATCATAAGGGCCAACAACTTGTGTGTTCAGAGATGCCCTTCTGCACTCTACTGTTTTAAAGAGCTGTTATTTTTGTAAAGAGCTGTTATTTGAGCATTTGTGGCCTTTCTGTTAGCTTGAACAACTCTGTCCATTCTCCTCTGACCTCTCTCATTAACAAGGTGTTTTCGGCCACAGAACTGCCGCTCACTGGATGTTTTTGTGTTTATCGCACCATTCTCTGTAAACTCTAGAGACTGTAGTGTGGGGAAATCCCAGGAGGGCAGCTGCTTCTGAGATGCTGGAGCCAACAATCAGACCACAGTAAAAGTGGCTTAGATCACGGATCTTGCCCATTCTAATGTTTGGTCGAACAAAAAACTAAACCACTTCACCATGTCTGCATGCTTTATATACTGAGTTGCTGCCACATGATTTGCTGTTTGGAGGAGCAGGCTATTTATGAGCAGAGACCTAATAAAGTGGCTGGTGAGTGTATATTATACACAACTTTTTTCATTCGGCTGCTTTGCTAGAGGTCAAGGTCCATATGATTGTGTGGATAGTAGTATCACATTTTTGCAGATACTCCCTCTGGCCTTAATTTCTTCCTTGTGGAAATGTGGGAGCATGTACTGTATATTAAGAGAAACTGCACACATTTACCTGTGAGTGGTGTCTCTCCCCAGGATGCGATCTCCTGATGGGTCCATGGGGGAGGGTAGCAGATTGAGGCAGGAGGCCAGGGACTGGCTGGAGTCTTCTCGGGACACTGTACACACACACACACACACACACACACACACACACACACACACACAAACACACAGTGTCGGCACATTTCACATATCAATCATTTTATCAAGTGGTTTTCTAATCTTGACTGACAGCGAGGAATTTGCTTAAGTAGACCAGACCACAACATAATATAGCCATCAAAAATAATAAGGCCCCTCTTTGCCATCTCCCCCTAAATTGTATTAGAGCTATAAAATAGCAGTCATGCAATTCTAGTAATACGAAGCAGCTTATTAAAATTCAATAGTGATAGGTCTGAGTAATGACTATGTCCTCAGTTGTTTCAAACCATCATTTATGTATTTTTAGTTGCGCTTGCAGTTGATTAGTGTGCAAGAGTCTGGAAAACGTTGGTGATAAAGCCAAGATTGACCATGTCGTCATGTCTTTGTAAACATCCTTCAGTGTCTCTGTCTCTCTCTCTCTCTCTCTCTGTCCCACTCTCTCTCTCTATTTGATTCCACAGGGCAGGAGTCACAATTGGAAGAGAAACACAGAGCCCTGGACCTGAACACTGTTGGCCATAAATTGCTGTGAAACTGCCTGCTTTTTAATAAAGGCTCCAACTAGCCACCTGAGAGAGGTAAAAATGAGGAGTGCCAATGAGAGTGCGGGGGTGTGTGGGGGTGTGGGATGAGTATGTGTCCAATTGTGTGTATCGGTCTCTGTATCGGCATGTGTGTGTGTGTGAGTGTGTGTTTGTGTGTATCTATGTGTGCATGTGGGTTCCTGTGTATGTGTGTGTCTGTGTGTGTGTGTGTGTGTGTGTGTGTGTGTGCATGCGCAAGTGTGTGTCTCCAACTCCAACCCTTAATTTGAGTGTGTGGAAGATTTTTACTCTCCTGTCTCCGGCACAAAGTCTTAGTCACTTGACTTTATGAGAACAATTCATCAAACCTTTAATTTCATGCTACAGTCTGCAAACCATTAGGTCTAAATAAAGAAATAACTAAGCGTGCAAACTTGTGTGTTTTTGTGTGCGTGTGTGTATGTGTGTGTGTGTTAGTGTGTGTATTAATGATGGTGTCCTCTCTAGCTCTGTATTAGGTGGTGCCCTTGGAGATACTGTGTGCGTGTGTGTGTGTGTGTGTGTGTGTGTGTGTGTGCATCCACTAACTACTCTGACCATATTAACGTGCAGAGAGTGTGGGTGCTCAGCTCCCCCCCCCCCACTACCACCACCACCACAGCCCACCCTACATAAGCAGAGGAACTTCAGTTTATAAGGACTGAAGCTCCAATTGTAGCTATTTAAATCTAGCCCTAAGTACTGTGCATTTTACTTTATTTGACTGCAACTGTAATATTCTGTGAGTCCATCTGAGTCTTAAATGTAGCCTGGAGATAGATGTGTTTAACTTCACTTTTATAGAGCGACTGACTCAGAGATCTGTTAGACAAGAGTCAAAGTGAGACACGCACACACACACACACACACTTGATGAGAGTAAAACTGAGGCGAAATGTACCCTGTCACTCTATTTAAAGTCAAACATGTACTCCCTGTATCTGAAGAACTTAAAACGCGGAAATGGAAGGTGATTGCATGTTCAAATTTGTGTTTAGCCTGCAAGGAAGTATTCATCACCTAATCACTGTCACATTGACTTGACTTTTGTACAAAGTAGTCATCCAAATAAAAATAAAAATAAGCATAAAATGGCAGAAATGACAGTATAATGTGGACTTTTGCTATCTCTTTTATCTCATTCATGTGTTACCCTCAGCCAAGCACCTACTGTCCATCTGTACTTTTCTTTTTTTGCCATTTTGTGAAAGTTTACAGTGGTGGGAGACAAGAAAGACTGGGTGAGAGAGAGGGGGATGACATACAACAAAGGTCCTGGGTTGGATTCAAACCCAGCACATCACAGTTACATGGTATGCGGTTTGATGTGTATTAATACAGGACCAACATCTATAACTCCCTCCCATCAGGAATAAGTACCACAATATTTTTCTACATTGAACAGACAAATCAGAAGAGTGCTTTCAATTTTGACCAATCGTCCCACTTAAATACAAAGAAAAATGGCTCCAACAAGGTTACATCAGCAAATTGAAGTCCTTCTCACCACATTCATGCGTGGTTCTGATAGCCGCCTACATAAAATTTTCCTCATGTCTTCCACGAAAGTAGGTTAAAGTGTTTGGCGCTGCATGCAACATTGTGGCAGAACACAAGCAATAATCCTCCCTTGACAGTCACTTTTGAACCGTGAAGCATGTCAGGCGTATGACAGCAATGCCAAAACAACAGAAAAAGATATATCACTGTAAACAAGGCAGCTACATCAAAGTCGGTGGCACGTGTTGAAAAGAACCAGGGTGATGGAATAGAGTCGGCTTAATGAAAGTACCAGAAAGGTAGAGGTAAGGAAAGAGACAGAGAGAGAGAGTGAGAGAGGGAGAAGAGGGGGTGAGGAGAGGGAGGAGGAAACAGGAGGAAGGAGAGAGAGTAACAATGAGAAAACATGAGCGGGCATTCACTTGAATAGAAGGCGAGAAGGAGCCACAGAGAGACGCAGGCATGAGGTTGTGTGTGCGCACATAAGATTATTTCTTGTTGTGACCTCTCAATTTCTTTTAACCAACATGCAATTTCGACCGCTTCCCGCAATTATACTGCGAGGCTTTTCGATACCTCCTGCCACTGCAACTCAATTATTATTTCCAACTGACCTCCCTGTGTAAAATAACACAATGCATGCATCAACAAAGCACTGATTTTACGGTTTTCCTACCATGCTTTTGCCACTGGTTGTTATTGGATTGGACAATGGAACAATGATCTCAGTGGTAAGTTGCTTTTGGGAAATCCACTCAAAAGGGGTAAAAAGTAACAGGCCATGTATTTGTCCCATTTGCTTGATGTGCTGAATTCTGCACTTAATCTATACTGTGTAACTGCAGTTGTAAGGATATTTTCACAGTGTCCTACCACTATAATATGTTTGGTCGCCTAAGAAGTCTTTTGCATGTATTTTACATTCAGTATCACATGTACTACGATGGTGACTAAGTACTCAGGTAGACAGTAAGGTGCGGAAAATTAGCTTGCTTTGTTCACTTGCACCTTAGAATTATAATGAAGTGTGAGAAAGTGAGCTGGTGTGTCTTCTGTGTCTTTATATAGCCTGCTGTATACTTCAACTCTGCACCTGTAATAAAGACTCATGTGTACCAGAGACACAGATCTCATGCAGTGAAGGGGAGGAAGAGGAGGAAGTTACCATGCCGATGTCGCTGATCGTCTGAGAGGTCCAGGTCTAACATCAGATCGTCTTCATCCAGCTCTGAGGAACCCAGGTTGTTCAGAACGTCCTGAGGAGAAAAACCAAAAATGTTTTACGACTTAAAAATATAGCTTTGATACGACGTCACTATGATTGATTATGAAATCATTTTCATAAAACTCCAGGTTTTATTATTATCCAGGTTGTTCAGTACTACCTGAGGGGGAAAACCAAAAACATTTTACTACTTTAAAATATGGCTTTAATAAGTCATTACGATAGCTAATTTTAAAATCATTTTCATTAAACTCTCAGTAATCCAGGTTGTTCAGCACATCCTGAGGAGGAAAACCGAAAAACAATTTATTACTTAAAATATGTTTTTGACATGACATTGTTGTTACTAATTATTAAATAATCGTCATCACACTGATTAATCCAGGTCGCTCATCGCACATCCTGGAAGAGATCTGCAAACCAGGAAAGGCATAAACATGAGCAACAATAATGGATGTTATTTTTATTAGGACATGGGGTTCTTAAACTTTTTCTGCCTGCTCTTAATGAGATATTTAGTCCCTCATCATGGCATCCAAGCTCATGAAAACATATTGCTACTCTTGTTATGTTGGGATCATTAGGGTTCAGTTTGGGAAAAGCAATGAATGTGGCAAATGAGGCTGTAGTTTTATGTAACATCTGTTAGAATTCCCTGTGCTTCACAAGCAAAAAATAGCAGCTAAACAAACCAGAGAAACTTATTTTGCAAATCTATTTACTCTCAATGACCCAGCATTAACAGCCCATTATGTAGCTTCACAGATTTCCATTTTTTTTTTCCAAGATCCAAACTTTAAAAATCATTTTCTCATGATCTAAACTTGATTTTGTAGGCTGTTGTATAGGCTGATATATCATGTCTTTAACTTTTTCTTTAACAACCTGAATAACTTTTGATATCTTGTCTCAAGAAAATTTTACTGACACAAAACCCATGACTTTTAAAAGGTACTGCTGTACTGAAACATTCAGTTTCTCCTTTGAGGGTATCATTCAAAATGCAGTGCGTCATTAGCACGTGGAAGAAGAAAACAAAAGTACAACATAAGAACTTCTAAAAGTCTACATAAGTAAAAACAGACAAAATACTACTCTGGTAAAAGTCTGGTACTCTGCCATACTGCGATATTTGAAATTAAAGTAAACATTACATATGCAACATGATGTCCTCAGTGCAAGGAACCTTTTAATCTTCAGTGTTTTAACCTCAATGGATTAAGCTGAAGCTGTCATTTATACAAGTGGCTCTTACAGGTACTGCCTCTGAAAGATGGCTGGCTTACAGTCAAAAATTACATTGTTTTTATGAACACATATTTTTATGGAGCTCATATTTTTATGGGGAAACCTTTTTTCTTAAAAGGTAGATTAAATTAAAGTGAATTAAGAGAAAGGCATTTGCTGTAAAATATACTGGAGTCAAAGCGTTAAGTTAGTTAATGAAAATATTCAAGTACAAGTACCTCAAAACCGTAATAAGTTTGGTGCTTTGAGTAAGTACTAGGTTAGGACACACCCCAGTCTTTAGTTTCTTCTGTATTTCTGTCTATTAGCTAAAGGGAGTTGTCCACAAGACTATCTGCATTGTAACCCAGCCAAGCAACTAATTCAGTTGATCCCAAGGGTTTTCAAATTGCCGTCCCAACATGTAATATGTAGGTGTTTTTTCTCTCTCTGTGATTCATTCATTGCAGCTAATGCAAAAGGCTTAGACTAAAGTCAGAGTGTGATCACATACATCCAAAGTAATGGCAACATCTTGTGTAGTAGATAGAGCCTGTTTTCATCTCAGAGCGCCAAGTTCTCAGTAGTCAACTATACTAGAGTAAATATAGTAGAGACCTACAGTATATAGGGCCAAGGGGATTCATTCAACCAAGTTAAAACTAGGTCACAGCAGCCACAAAGGGTTAAAAAACAACACAGGATTGTTCCCAGAGATGGCCTAGGATCAAATGGATTGAAATATGTCAAAAAAAAAAAGAGGTGTGTGTGCAGTGGGGGTATTTTCACTCATAAAGGACCTTTAAATTAAAGTAAAAAAATATACTCAGAGACTGTATAGTAATGATGTTTCACCCAAAACCTGAGGTAATCAAGTAATGACGTCCTATAAATCCATGTTTTATGAACCTCCCTCCAGCTTGGGTGGCCCTGAGTCATCAACACAGTATCCCCACTCGCTGCACTCGTGTTTAGCTTAGATCTGCTCAAGCCCTGATCTATCAACTGAGCCATAGCCACAGGACTGTAGTGAGTCATACCTCACCACTTAATACCCACCGCCAAATCTTCACTTTAAAGCTTTCGTGGACATGTGGGCATTATTTACCTCCGATTTATAAGCCACTGCCTGGTGAACATTGATGAATTTTAGTAAATACTCCCGTGTTGTTGGTGTTACTTTGAGGTTATAATGATGCAGTAGGATGACCCTCCTTTGGGTTTAGATGAGTTTCAAAAGGCAATGCTGCCATCTGATGGTAGCCAGAGGCAAATCAACTGTCCAAGTCTGATGATGCTTAAAGAAGAAAATGTGGCGTACCAGTTGATTGAAACACTCCTACATATTCTAACATTAGAAAATGTAACTGAAAAAAGCCACTGAACAATCTATTAATTACATAGACAGTAGTTTTTCTTACAAGGGAGAGAGCTGTGGCAATATAGGAGTATAGAAAAACAAATGCAACAGCAATAATGAACGGAAGAGTGCAGAATCAGGAATAGAATTAAAATCAATCAATTGAATCCTTACTGAATTTATCTGCGAACAAAAACTTACCGGCAATTTACCAGGTGCAAAACTGTACAGTGTGGCCGAGCCTTTATGAGACCACCTGGTACCAATTGCTTGAGTACCAACCTTGCTCTTTTCCTTTGGTTGAACATTTTCTCTTGATCACACACACAAATCCTGGGGAGGTCAGGAGCACCAACTGCCAACACTGGCTACCTTGGGAACCTGCTGTCACCACCAGCATCAAGACTTTTCCTACTTCTCAAGACTGATAACTGCAACAGGCAGAATTACTTGACTCAAAATGAAATGACTTTACCGGGGCCAAATAGTATTTTCAAATCATTCTTTGCATTTGTTTTAGACTGTGTACCATTCGGGTGGAGTATAACACATAGGACAGAATAAGGTGCAGCAGAAAGTGTAGACAAACCATTGTATTTGAAAGTCTTTATGGCATCCTCTAACTCACATGATACTGAGTAAGTGATATTTTCAGAGTAGTTTTAGTCTTATAGAAATCTTAAAGTCTTATAGAAAAACTATGTGCACTAAAAAATGAAAATGTTAAATTTTCAACATTTCTTCAAGCCAAACAATTTTTATCTGACAGACTCATGGAGTGTATGGAGATGGATCAGAAAATCCAATAACCAGCTCTGTTGAGCTCTCATCGCTGTTGTTTAGACATAAACAGCCTCACAGCCTGACTCTGTATTGATCTCCTCACATCTGAGTACAAGAGCCTCAATGCTTAATGTCATGTCTGACTAGTCAACCATACCTTTCATCTCCATCTCTTTCTCTGTGTTGTGTGTGTGTGAAAGAGAGAGAGAGAGAGAGAGAGAGAGAGAGAGAGAGATAGAGAGAGAGAGAGAGAGAGAGAGAGAGAGAGAGAGAGAGAGAGAAATAATATCCCTAGCTAACAGCTAAACCAGCGTTCTCTAAAGCCATATCTTCTACGATATCTTCCACATGAAGCCATGGTGTTCTGTATATGAACATATAATATTGTATTACCGTGTTTTCATGGGATGCCCAATGTAGTAAACATCACCGAAAGACTATAATGCATTTCACCATAGAGCAGTTGAACACAAGACCTCATTTTAGGCATTAAAGCTAATAGCTAAAAGGTATTGGAAAAGAAATGAAGACCCATACCGTGCGATACTAGCGCACACCGAGACTTCATTTGAAGCTAAATTACCCATTTTAATGTGCCCCTCTAGCCACAGAAATGTGTTAATACGATTTTATAACCCAGAGATGTCACCTTTTTACCTCAGATGTGTGATTTGAGTGAGTATAATCTTTGAGTTAATAGAGATAATATCAGATTCGGGTCTCATTAAAAGATGGCTCCATCTCTTAACTGCCAGGTGGAATGACATCCAAAACAGGGATAAGAGGAAGCAAGGGATTCTTTCCCTCCATTAAAAGCCACTGGGTTCTGTGCATACTCTATGGAAATGGCATATACAGTCAATGAAAATTACATTTATGCAGTGCTTTAGGGGTCATAAATGCATTAAGATCAAGGGAGAGAGGTTTAGCTTTGCAGAGCAGCCAGGTATTATGGCTTCAAGCAATGGACAGTATGCAGACTTACAATTGACTTTCATTCTTTATGGGACGATACTTCAGAGCCAATTGCCTTTACAATATGCTTGAGGGGAAAAAAGATTGAATGTCCAGTCAAATCTGAAATGATTTCATTCATTAAAAGCAACCTGTATGTAAAGAAATTGATTTTCACTCATTTTGACTGATTTACATCAACTGACTTGTTTTTGAAACTGTGTATCTCAACTATCTTTTTTTAAGTGAGAAGGTATTGAATGATGACTCAAATTAGAGTCAAAGCAAACATCCTTTTCCTATGTGACAAGCATTGTCAGTACTAACTAAACCTGGGCACCTCTGTCATTGAGAAACTAAGACCATCCAAAATCCCACTGTGCTTTATAGTGGTAGCGCTCAACTGAGTTTGCACTCCAGAAGAATTGTAGAAGAACAAGCACTTATTCTGTACAGTCCCATGGCGCATTTGGGGTCAGTTCACGCAAAATGACTAGTAATGACTAATGAAATAACTATATTTACCAGCTGGATGGAACACTACAACAAATTATTGGATTAAAATATAAATAGAGATTACCAGTTAACGGTTACATTTGAGGAATTTAATTTTCACAGGCTAGCTAGCTGGCTAACTGACCCACTCCACTTGGGCTTTGAGGCTTATAGTGCTTTCTCACTGTGTACTCCCGAAACCCCAATAATGAGTCTGAACCATTTTACAGTCTATGGTCTGAACTAAAAAAAAAAACAAGCACAGAATGTGCTGAATGCCGACTGTTAAGGAGCTAACTAGCCGGTTCACCTCCCTCAAGCAAAAGATAACCAGGAACACAATGGATGTCACAGAAAAAATGAAGGTATGTAAGAGGAAGGTATGGATTATCAGATGAAAGTAGCAAATCTCTGCAAACAATGAACTGATTACTGAACTACAAGTGTAGTGAAGCAGAGCGTTACAGTCTGCGATGGAATTAAAAACTTGTCAACCTCTCTAAAAGCACCAATGAAACCAACAAAGATGTTAGGAGGAAAGTCTTTGCGATCTTTGGCCAAATTGCTCCGGATGATAAAACCAAACTTGCATTTCTCGTTGACACTAAATCGGGTTAGCCGCGGCAGAGACGATAGGAGCACACGTACAGTAATTATACAAATCACCATGCGCACTTTCAAGCAGAAAATTTGGAGGGCCTCCCTGAATGCGGCGGTCATGAAAGAGCAAATTTGACTTTCTCATTGACACTGTGCATCGGGTTAGCCGCCCCAGAGATGATAGGAGCTCACGTACAGTAATTATACAATTCACCATGTGCACGTTCAGGCAGAAAATTTGGAGGGCCTCCCTAAATGCTGCGGTCATGAAAGAGAAAAAGTTACGCTTTGCAGAGGATCTGACTATTCTGAGAAGACAGTGCTGGACAATACTCTGGCCACTAGTCGACAAAGCTCACATGGCATGCATGAGCCAGATGCAATTATTGATGGAAAAACAGTTACTTTGGGTGAGGTTAAAGAAACATTCTACAGTAACTGGTTGCAAACATTTCTTAAGAAAATGTTCTGTTTGTTTACTTAAAGTACCAGAGTTGGGAATCACCTTCACTATTAAGACAGCCACATTTTATCTTAGAGTTTTTTGTTTCCGCAGACATTGTGTTCTTTTTCTATTTCACAATTTCCCCGTTTTTCTTTTTAGCTGCTGCTGAGTTATTATCATTGAGTATTTTGAATAGTCCGCATACACAAGGTCTGTCAATATTTCAAAGCGAATTACGAGTCACACAAATGGCTGATTGCACAGCATTATTCCTCAAAGATAAACTTCAAATTGAGCCAGCTATCATAGTAATCGGTGAATTTCCCAGAGCTTCTGGGTTAAATCTTGACATAATTACATGTGAAATACAATATTTACATGAAAATATGTGATATACCTGTGAAAAAATATGCCAAGTATCTTGGTATATATGGAACAAAGGACATTTCAATGCGGCAACAACTGAACTAAAAAACTAAGAATATTATGAACATATTGTATGGTTGCAGTTATTTTAACCAAGGCAGAGGGATTGTCTACTCAGCCTTTGCATTTTGGGTTCAGCCATCTACATCTAAAGAAATCAACAGTATATTCACCATGTTGAGATTTGGATAACACCTTTAAAATAAAATGGATTATGAAATGTCTAAATGCCCCAAATTCTATCTGGTCCTTCATACCAAATGTTTTTAAGAAATTGGGTGGTCTTAAATTTCTGTTGTCATGCAATTATAGTGTTGGAAAGATGCCACTGAAATTGTCCATCATATGGAATAATGAGAATATCACTGTGAGAAATAAATCTATATTTCTACACCAATGGATGGATGGAAATGCGGTGGCTCAGTGGCTAGCACTGTCACCTCACAACAAGAAGGTCCAGGATTTGTACAGTGTTAGCTCTGTGATCGACTAGTCACCTGCTCATGGTGTTTCCCTGCCTTCCACCCAATGCATGCTGGGACATGCTCCAGCCCTCTGAGACCCTGAATAGATGCTGCACAATAAAGAACAGAGATGATTTATAAAAACAGATCTTTACCACACTATGACGATGTTTGATAGCATCCAGATATAGAGTGAAGTGTATCTTCCTGACAGACTGACCGGAATATGGCACTTGCAAACCAGGACGCCATGGCGACTGTGCTGAGGTAAAGTTACACCGAGATCTCAGTGCGAGTTGCTTGGTAATCACAAATGACCTCGAAGATCAATCTACTGAATGCAGGCTTGCAGGCCGACAGGTTGGTAAGAGCAGCCACTTAGTAGTCTCAGTGTTGCTGGTTCAATCCCCAATAGCAGTACTCAATACTGCCAAAGTGCTGCTCAGAAAGGATATAACCTCCATCGCCTTAATGTTCGAGCCTCATTTAGGCAAAGGTACTAAAAAACAGTTAGCTAAACTTTAGTTAAAACACTGATACAAAAATGAGGACTTAGTTGTAATACAGTACAATATGTCATTGTGGCTGTGTCCCAAAAATACACCATGTACACCTATTGCCTGTCTCTCAGTCATCTAGTCGCTGTTTACATAGGGAATCTTTTAAGAGAACACACTGATCTGACCCTAGTATTTGATAAAAAAAAAAATCATTATAATTATAACAAATGTGCCTTTCAGTTAGGGGACAACAGGCAAATAAGAACCTCACAGTAAAGTATCTTTGTGAGAAGCAGAAAAAGGAGATCCTGCTCCCACTACCCCTAACCATTTTTTTCCTCTATATTCACCATTTCATCAGTCTGCAATAATCCACACTATTCCAGATAAAAAACAGGATAATATAGGTAGAGTATGAACAAGAGGCACTTAAGCTGCATAATGTCCTGCCATAATCACCCTCATATATCAAACATAACCAGTTATGCTAATTAAGTCATTAATTACCCCAATTAATGCATTAATTAGCAAATATTTCTATGTGAACCTACTTTCTATGTGAACCTACAAGAAAATCTGTTATTCCTCATTAATATGCAAACTGATGCAGCAAGGTGCTCCAAAATCTAATCAGATCATCTGCTCTATAGGGTGAACCTGTGGTGTAGGTATGAAGTACAGAATAACAAAGCTCTTCACTTAAACTGTTTATTTTACAACATTTATAGCTCATCTTTGCGAAGGGTGCCAATAATCCTGGACGGCTCTGCATCTGTCAAAAGATAAGTAAGAGCAAACAACCTTTTCTTCATCAACCACTTCTGTCAATGCTCTGCTGCCTGGACAGTTGGCATTAAGACACTTAGCGTAGAAAGATGCTGATTTCATGTATGTATGATAATTACTATAATTACTATACGATAACTGCCTTTTATGATATCTTTGAGCAAAGAGAGTACTCATAACCCATATGAGTACTTCCAACCATCATAATCGTTTTCCTTTTTAATACCCAACTGTCTGGTTGTGGTTATCACTGTGAATCGTGCCTGGGAAAGACAGCGAATCCTTATCTATTATATGATTAATGCAGGTGTCATTTACAATATCTAGGCTTTACAAGGCAGCAATCAGACTGGAGAATATGAAAACATGAGGCACACTGCTTCAGACACTGTCGAGCAAGAAAGCTACCAAGGAACTGTTGATATCCACACTTTTCAACAAAAACGCCTGCTAACAGTTCTTCAGCTTGTCTGTGGGATAAGAGACAGAGAATTTCTTAGAAAATGTCTCTGAGTAATGACAAACATCCATTTTTTTCATCAACTGGAATTGAATGTAATCACTGTCAGCCTGCCACAATCTCATCACAGCTGTCATTGAGAATCCTCTGAAAGAGAAATACTGAATCTGCTGGTAAGATAAGTAGCTCGCAGCTTCCCCAGGCTACATAGAAAATTACAATAACAATCAGAGAGAGATCACCAAACAACTCAAGCAAACACAAATTCCCTTCGCCTGCAGCGTGAATTAAACAAACTAGTCACGTTCGTCACTGCAAACCAAATCTTCATTTGCTGTATGATAATTACACTGAGTCTGTGGTTTAATTAGACAATAACAATCAAACAGAATTCATCAAGCATACTTTTTTGTACGGTTCTCATCAAGCTTTGATGTACTTTAGTCTTTCTCTGATTCACCCTTCACAGGTGATGAGCCCCACAAGCCTCCTTAACACAAACAAACACATCGGAGAGACAAACAACACCTATATGCACACACGATGAACCACAAAACAACATTTTCTCTCTCTCTCTCTCCCTCTCTCACACCCTCAATCGTTTTAGTCATTTATTTATTTAGGCGTAATGCTTTGCTGACTGGAAAATGAAACTACGACGCACATACAAACAGACACATTATGGATACATGGAACATAAATATTGTAAACATGCACATATACATAGGCACAGTGCAAACACTCAAGAGTCTCACTTCAGATTTTCTCATTAACTAGAAGTGCCTTCTGCTATCTGACAAACTTCCACGAGACAAAAAAGAGCAAGGAGAAGTGGGGGTGGATAATTTAATACGCACTCCCACACTCCCACCTTCTCTCCATGACTTGGGCCCATGAAGGTACCTTCATAGGCCCAGAGAGGGAAACAGAGAGATTACTCCATGCTTGGTGAAGTGTAAATGCCAAGGAGCCGATGCAGTCTGTGAAGTACATAGCAATGTATGTACGCCTGCCTTTTTGAATCTCTTAGTATAAGCCTACGCTCCCTGGTAAAGTAAATGGGAACTACTTTCACAGCCAATAAACTAACTTTCAACCCACGGAGCTTTACTCCTTGGGCGTGCTGCAGGAAAGCCAATCCAAACAGAATGGAAGGATACCCACTGTGGATATAGCTACAGCATGCATCGACAAAGACTGGTGGGATGTTTGGTAGGCAGCCTAAGCCAACAAATAGGATAATAATGCTGAAATCCTACAGAATGAGGACGTTTTTCAAAGTACTTTATCCAGTCACACTCAAGCCGAACTTAATTTTAAGGCTTTGCATTAAGTAGCTTCAAATGTAAGAAACCAGACGTTTCCTGTATTCCAACTTCATGTGTATACACACATTCTTTATCTGAAGATTCTCAGACTTAATTTGAGCTACTATATGTCTATACTGAGCAATACACTGACACTTGAGATGCCATTTTGTCATGGCAGTGTCATCACTACTAAGTGTCAAAGTTAATATAAACTATAAATTTAAATGAAAAAAAGGCAGAAATGTCTCCAAAGGAGAGGACAACTGCAACCCTTCCCAACATCTTTCTTGTTAAATCTGAATGACTCACATAGTGAAAATATAGCAACTTATGTACTGTATGATGAGAGGAGCCAATATTGGAGGAAAGACGGCAAATGGGGGTGGGGTGGGGGATTTCAGCATGTACACACAAGGTCTCAAACAGAAACAGACTGACAATGTTTAATACGCCCTATTTATTTATTGTTAATGTCAAAAAATGTTTAGTTTTAAGGAACTGGATCATTAAGAAGGACATGTTAAGGAACTGTCTGACACTGATAAAATCGTATCAATTCCTAATCCTAATCCTGAGCTATTTCATGTACATGACCCAGGACTTCAATCCATACAGCAGCATAGAAACAACCACTGAGCTGTATAGTGCCAGGCCCAGTGAATGATTTCATAAACGCAAACATAATAGGAAAGACACATACAGACATACACACATAACACAAGGACACATAAATAAAAAGATAGTATAGAAATATAACAACAAACACAAAGACACACACACACACACACACACTAAGAAACATACAGTACATACAGACACATACATGCGCAAGAGTACTGAAGCTGCTAGTTAAGCCATTAATCCAAATATTCTAGGGCAGCGATGTTATCCCACTGTGAAGATATACTGTAATACAGAAGAGGAAGCGCCACGGTCTAAGCTATTTAGTCACTCTGGTTGTGTGTGCGTGTGTGTGTGTGTGTGTGTGCGTGTGTGTGTGTGTGTGTAAAAACCTACCTAGCTTCCCTGCTGAGTAGAACGGTGCCAGCTACTGCGCCAAGCCTATTAGCTAATTATGCATTCTCTGAACACCTCAATTAGAATGTAAACCATATTATCCACACTGTGCTGTACATTTCATACACACACAATTAATCTCTGCTAAACATGATGTCTTTATGAGAGGAGGTTTGATGAGTAATACCACTGTGAAATAAAGCGTAGTTATGGCTTTAATTTCTAAGGCTAAGGATGAACGTAAACATAATGTTATCGAGGCCCTCTGTGCTCACTGACACTATGGTGGATGATAGTTTGGATGAATACACAAAAACATTCTCCTGTGATTGACAGGCAGAGGAACTGATTCACAGGCTGCTCATTCACTCATAATGTTTTTGGTTTTTTTTAAATCATTCAATAAGACACATACAGATAAACATACAAATGTCTTACCAGGCTTGCACACACACACACATTAAACTGTGATATACATATATACATATACATACATACTGTATACTTTTACACAAATACCAATTTTTTACCCTTCAAGTTTGCATATGTCACACATAAACACACACACACACACACACACACATACACACACACACACACACACACACGCAGGTTTGAGACCTACCAGACTTCCCAGTTTGGATGATGAAGAGTTGTTCCTGTGTTTCAGCAGACCGCAGCCCTCGATGCCCGGGGCATCTCTGGGGTTTCCATGGATACGAGGACCACCCGCCCCCTCGGACGAGGAGCGCAGACGCCTTTCCATCCGCATCACTTCATGGTAGGGGCTGACGCTGCTACACAGAGAGGCTGCAGGAGAGAGAGAGAGAGCGTGAGAGAGAGAGAGAGAGAGAGAAAGAAAGAAAGAAAGAAAGTCAAGTTAAAGTTATTCCACTAGCATATCTTTTCCTTCAAGTTATTATTTTTAAATATATTTCCATTTCCAAACAATAGCGATCACCCCATGTCCTTCACTGGCAGGTTGAAGTATATATAGAATTTAAGTATATATAATATTTTTGTGTAAAACTACTCAAGGAGTAGCTCTTGACTCTGAGAACACATATATTTCAGGTTCTGAATTACATAGGCCTAGTTAGAAAACATACTTATCTGCTGCCTAGCAATTACAGGAGCTTAGTGAAAATTTCTTATCTTCCCTGCATGAAGCCCTTCAGTCAGGTTGCTAATGGTCAATTGGAATTTACACTTGTTTTGGTAACAGCCACCTTTTGTTTGACTGCCTATGCCAAGATAGCTGTGTAGCAATAAAAATGAATAGAAAATGAATGGAAAGAGATTTCACGCTGAGGGCAGAACAGAGCAGATTGCTGTAATTGCAAATGGACAAAGGGAGCTCTATTTTGCCCTACTATTAATAGATAGACTTGAAAACAGCCAGAGAATACCACATCCTCTCATGAAGAGAGAAGCAGGGACTGTAAAAAAATTGACAAAAAAACAACGAAAAAAAACAGTAGCATCATGCCAACCACTTTCTTTCTGTCTCTGTCTCCATCTCTGTCTCTCTCACACACACACACACACACAAGAGGGGGAAAAAATCCGAAAAAAAGAGCGAGGATATCTGCAGTTTTGGTTCTTACCCTTAGCAGATCAAGAAGAAGCCCTGCGACTTAAACCACGATTAAAGGCTTGTCTCCTTATGTCTCCACCCATGTTACTCAGGGCTTTGAAACTGTTTTCAACCGGAAAGGAAAATGAGACCCATACTATCACCCTTGTGATGTGGGGACCCACCAGCCACAGGCCTGTGTCCAATACCTTAATAAATGTAGCTTTATTGTTTTGCTGTTGCTGTAATATAATAAAAAATAGAATATTTTGTTGTTGTGGGTTCAACAGGCAAGCTCACCCTGTTAGAGGTTGAAAAACTATTTTGCCACAACTTCACCCACTGAAAAGGTGCATGGCATGAACAGGCAACACTGTCCACAACAAATATTTATTAATAAAAGCAATGTGTTTCGGCACGTGGCCTTCGTCAGAGTTTGCAAACCCTGTACAAACCCTGATGAAGGCCACTTCCGAAACACGTTGGTTTTACTAATAAATATTTGTTCTCAGTACTGCAAGTGTGTGTATGTGTGTGTGTGTACAACAGCTTATAGGCCACTGAAACAACTCTAAATGATTCTAGGCACATAAAATACTACAATTAAGCCCACTTCAAAATGCACAACAGCTCTGAACACTTTGAGCTGATTGCTCTAGTTCCTGTTCAGATAGAACAGTTCCAGTTCCAGTTCCAGTTCCAGTCACAGTTCTTTCAGAGTTACTAATATGAAAGAGAAAGACAACAGCGTATCCAACTGAGTATGCCGTAACTCAAAACTCTTTTACTAGTAGGACTGGCGCTTTATTAGTGGAATGTGACTAGGGCTGTACATTTATAGCTGAAATGATAATCACAATAATTTTGTTAGATCCTGTGATCATGATTGTTAGTCTTGACAATTTGAAGAACAAAATTATTTCACTGCACTTTTGGCGTCTCTTATGAACACACTGACAATTTTCAATTAGAAGCAGACGTTCTAAATGAAATGAAATGTCAGTATTGCCAAGTTGCAATTATTAATTGTGGACACTAAAATTATGATGTAACAATTAATTAATTGTACAACCGTAGATGTGCCAACACTCTTCACGAGTCACTCTTCATGAGTTTGAATGATCCATTTCTCTTCCTACACGGCACTGATGATGTTTACGCCTGTCAGACGGGCAGGTACCTTTCCAAGAAAATACACTGAAAAAGGTGTTCAAAAATGTAGTGTTCGGTGAAGGTTTGGCAGGTTAACCGGAGTCAAACATTTGCAGGAAAACATAGCCACGGGCTACACATTTATCTAGAAAGAACTTTTTGTTACCTGAGAAGCCTTGGCTAAAGAACCTCCTGTGCAATATGTTACAGCTGCTGAAGAGGAAGTGAGCATGACAGTAACCAATCATCTGTGTTTGAAGGCTAAATCTGGGGTATGATACGCAGTTTAGCTACTGTCACCCCACTACTGGCATTGATTTATTGGACTGAAGGCATTTTTTCTAATTGATTGTCAGAGCTATTGCTAAAAGGACTGGCATTATGTGACAGCTACAGCTAAAGTTTCAAATCTATTTTGAAGCTGTAGAATTTGTTGTTTTTATATTTGTAACCTGATTGAGAACAGGCTCAAATTCTATCTGTATTTTGAGTAACCTAAGAATTTGAAAGTTTATTTTCAGTCAGGAAGTCCTAACTTATCGTCATCTAGTGGTTTTCAGTCATCAAGTCCTTTATCACTAACTGTGGCCTACAGTGGCAGTTTTTTACTCTCATCATTGATTTTTGATATAGTTGGTATAACTTAATCTCCACAATGAACCACAATGGTTTCGACTTCATGCTCTGTGACAACCAAACTTCCCTTCGGTAGAATATCTCTCAATATTTCCTCTGTCCCTGTTTGACTGTTAAATGTCAGAACAGAATGCCCCTTGCTAGTCTATCCAAGTAAGTTATCAAGAAAGTGAGCAAGGGAGTAAGTAAGTAACTAAATTTAAAAAACATATCTACATCTAAGTAGCAAGCAAAGAGAGAGAATATATCATACTACCAAGTGACAGGCTACATGTAAGCCTAACTGCAGCTGCCCTCATATATCTTCACTGCACAATAAGCTGTCAATATTGTTGCTACCTTTGAGCCGACCTACGTCTATTTGGTCAGTGATTTAAGTGGCCTGTCACCACCAATAATGGCACTCTGATTAGTAAATGTCCTACTCAATGTAGAATTATATGGTGCCCAGAGATAGTGTATAATAAGAAATAAGCAGCGTGGGCATACTCTGAACGAAATATATCAAACTGGAATCTGTAGTGATGTGTGTTTGTGCTGAGAGAAAGAGATTCATTCATTCACTTTCTTTACCAGCTTATTCCTCTGCAGGATCACAGGGGGCTGAAGCCTATCCCAGCATACATTGGGCAAAAAAACAGGAAAACACCCTGGGCGGGGCTAACACAGACAGACACGAACCCACATTCATATCTATGAGCAATTTAGGGTCTCCAATCCGCTTGACTTGTATGTCTTTGAAACCAGAGCACCGTGTGGAAATCCATGCAAATCCAGGGAGAACATGCAAACTCCACACAGAAAGAGCCCAAGAGTATCAAACCCAGGTCCTTCTTGCTGTAAGGTGACAGCGCTAGTCACTAAGTCACCATGCCGCCCATAGAGAAAGAGACGAATATTATAGAAAGATCAAGTTCAATTCTATTCTTTCCTACTATGTTTTAATACGCTATATTCAATCCTGTTCTGATCTCTTCACATCTGGTAGTTCCTAATCACATCGCATAAGGGATGTAAAGGAGTTAATTGCATGCACATTCCTTGGCAAAGTTCTGCGTGTTTCATGAGTTAATCTGTGTACTATGAGTATGTGTACTTGTTTGTTGTTTACCTATATGTGGCTTCTTTTGGTATGAGGACCAGTTTTGTATCTACCTGTGTGTATGTGGGGTGTGTATGTGGAGTGTGTCTGTCTGTGTGCGTGCGTGTTTGTGTCTGCTTTCTTAAAAGGTACCAACCTGGGTCTGTGTGTGTGTGTGTGTGTGTGTGTGTGTGTGTGTGTGTGTGTGCCGTCATGCTTACCTGCATGTGGTTTCCTCAGGTGTGAGGACCTGGGCTCGTGGCGGCCGCAGCAGCTCCCTCTTCCTCCTTCCTGAACGGAGAGTGTGTTCCTCGCCCTCCTGTCCGACTGCTCTGGGTTGGAGTGACACCCCTCGCTGCGCACCACACACGCCTCGCTCTCACTAGTCGTCTCTGTCTGGTATCCCGTCTTCCTCTCCTCCACCGATTCCTTCCTCTCCTCCGCTGACACCTCATCCAGCGCTTCCTTTCTCTCCTCTTCCCTCTCCTTCCTCTCTTCCGGTGATTGTTGCAGCGGAGGAAGGCAGGGCACAGCTGTCTCGGGCTCTGAGAGGGAAACGGCGGTTTCGTAGTCTGTGTTGTTGGCTGTGCTGGTCTCGGGGATTAAGGGTTTGTCGGCACTGGACTGGGCTGGAGTGAAGAACACCTGGGGAGAAGACATTTTGTGGAATATGTTTAAAAACAGGAAATGCATCACAGGCATTTCAAAATGAAACAATCAAATGAAACCACAACTGCCAACTGTGTGGAGAAAGGGAGAGGTTCCCAGTGAGGCAAAATGTTAGAAATATAAAGGGGAGGAGTTCCCAAGGCAAAATGTTAGGAATATAAAGGTTAGCATAGTCATACTGATGCACATGTGCGCACAAACATGTATTTCTCTCGCTTTCTTTCTCTCATATTTTAACTTTTAACTGTCATAGCACTTGTGTACTTTATTGTGGTAGTATTATGTGTTGTCATTTTTGTGTTTTTCTGATGAGTGCCCAGAATTGAACTGCCCCTCGGGGATAAATAAAGTTTACTGAATTGAACTGAATTGAATTGAATATTTGCTCTTCAACAGCCTAAGAAATGTTGTTATCTTTGCCACTGTTAGCTTGATAAAATAGTTTTCATTTTGCATTGGAAGTAGTTCCCCGCCCCTTCGTTCAAATAAAATAATTTCCTGTTGATCAATGAGGAACGCTGCACAGGCTTCAAACATGTTCACTGGAGGTACGCATTGGAGAAAACGCACCCTGCATTTTCTGACATTTTAACATGAAATAGAGGAGACTGCCTTGGACTTTTTCTTCTTATTTTTTCCTCTAAAAAGAAATTCCTGTTTGTATGTTTACCAAACACAAAGACTTACTATAAAAAAAAATAATAGGCATTTCACATGTTATATTACTGTAAAATGTATGTTTATCATAAATCTCATACTGTAGGCCTATGATTACAAGGAACATTTCAACATGCCTCTAAAACAGAGTACTACATCCTTTAACAAGATCATAACACACTTGATTTCAAAGCACTTTAGAGGAATCCAAAAGACACTGTAAGAATAAAGGTAGGATAAGAATAAAGGTGTAAGAATAAAAGAGTTGACCTGGGAGGTAGAGACAGCCACGCTGAAGATCTCTGGAGCAGGTGGAGGGTTAGGGGGAGCTGGGTCAGTAGCCTGCCCAGGGACAGAGGTAGGTCCTGGGGCTACACCCGATCCGGGGCTGGGGGCTGGCAGGGCATCCACCTCTGATACAGAATCCTCTGTGATGGGGATAAACTCCGAAGGGGTGATGGCTGTGGTTCGGTCCTCTGATATCATAGGGGACTGGAGTGAGCTCTCACCCCCGGCGCCAAGCAGCTCCCCGGGCCACGACCCCGGGGTGAGCTCCCCTGCGCCTGGAGTGACGGTGGTGGAGGTCGGGGGTTCCAGATTCACCTCCGGAGGTCGGTGATGATCAGAGGTCCGGGAGAAGCGGTGGTGAGCCGAGAAAGATTTGGGCAGCAGCTGCTTCTTCTGGCGTGTCGACCGTTTGTTGTTATTACTCCCGCCGCTGTAGTCATCAAGGAAACCGGAGTCGTCGCCCTCATTGGTCCCCGAGCTGCTGATGCAGTTGATGAACACATTTCGATTGGCCGTGGAGGAGGAAGAGGATGCCTTCTCAAAATCCTCGGTCTGAGAGCGTGTGATTTTCTTTTGCCTGTGGCTGCCAAATCCAAACGAGTGGCGAGTCTTGGAGCGCCTGCCACCATCGCTGAACCCTGTCGATGACGACGACGTTACCGTCTGTTGGTTATTCCCGTTAGCGTCCGTGGCCTGTGTCAGTGGAGGTGTGAGGTTTAGGTTAATAGGCTGGACACGTGGCTCGCTGTTCCGTTTAGCAGAGAAACTGAGCGACGGAGCGCGAAAGAGGCTCCGGCGTTTCCCGGTGCTGCCGGAGCTGGAGTTGGTGCTGGAGGGAGAGGAGGTGTGGACGCCATTTCCCACGCCGCCTGAAGACGGAGAGGAGGGGAGAGAGTCCTGCCGCTTACTGCTGCTGCGGCGGAAGATGGGCAGGCGAGAGACAAGTGTGGAACGGCGTGAACCTGATTCACCCATCTAGCAGCTGAAGCAGTGGGGCACTCTGAGGGAAAAAATAAACAGATGGCATACATCAAAATATGCAAAATTCACATTAAAAATACAGCCAGATGACAACCTGGCCAAAAAAATTAGATTAGAGTAGGGTATTTGTTAATTGTGACATTGACAACTTCTTACATGTAAAATGTTATTACATGTGACAGGTTAGAAATCTCAAACTAAGATCAGGATCTCACTTCCCATGGTGAATGCATTAAAATTTGCTACTGCTGCATCACTCCCTTGCAGATGCATTGTGCTGCAAAAAGGGTGTCACATGTGTTGGATTATTCCTATTTAGGCATGGCATTTTGTGATGAAAACGTTTCATCAGTGCCTGCGAAAAGGTAGCCAAAGTTCAACTGCCTCAGGTTTTGAAAATGAAAAAAATATATCAATGACAATATTTTCCACAGGTAAAAAGTGTTTATCGACTCATACCTAGAATACTACAAATGCATAGTGGAAGTGCGGGCCTGTATCTGGTCTATACATGAATAAAGATCATAAAGATAATGTTTTCACAAGGATGTGAAAGGCCCTAGAATGAGACTAAATTTCTCATTCATTCAAGCTATGCTCTTGACCCTACATTTTTAGGAATCCCTGGCATAGCCCACTGATGAAGAAACATCACCATTACATTTTTAATTTCTACTAAGGTGAGACAACACGATCTGTGTCAAACAATCTCCTAATCAAAAGGAAAAATGCAGTGGGACACACAGAGCTGATGCCACAGACGTACTGTAGGTAGGACGTTCAAGATCAGGGTAAATCTGATGTTGAGAATGTCTGTGCTGCATGTGATTACTCTAGGTATGAGACATAGAGGCTTGACATCGCTTTAACATGCCACATTCCACTGCAGTTAACATTCATCTGACAACTAAATCCTCAAGAGATAGGACTGTCCCAGAGAGAGAGAGAGAGAGAGAGAGAGAGAGAGAGAGAGACAAAGAGAGGGACAGAGAGCGTTAAGAGGGCCGTACGTGCTGATTCTGATCTCCTAACCTGTGCTTGTGTACTAAGGTTAGCACAGTTGTAGTTAAAGTCACCTGCCGGGTGGCTTCAACGCGTTTCACACAATAAATATGTATTTTGGGGCCCAAAAATGGAGGAGGAGATTATTGAAATGAATCATTCCCATTGATTGATTAAACCAAAACGCGCTTAATTGGAAATGGTAACAGCGAGAGGAAGCGCA
The DNA here is from genome assembly GCF_048128805.1 of Centroberyx gerrardi. Taxonomy (NCBI): domain Eukaryota; kingdom Metazoa; phylum Chordata; class Actinopteri; order Beryciformes; family Berycidae; genus Centroberyx; species Centroberyx gerrardi. The sequence goes on from NC_136004.1 coordinate 23,157,913, forward strand.
TCCTAAATTCTCACCCAAAGAAAGGCAGGCAGAGAGAGAAAATGAGAGAGAGGGGCCTATGCCATTTGAGAATTACTTATGCTTTAAAGGATGAGATTAAAATAAATTATAGGGTGCAAATTATAACACTAATAATAAAATCAATATTATTTTATCACTGAAACTGAAACCTCAAGTCGGACCAAGAGGAAAAACTTTCCTGGCCTTTGGCTCATCTACAGTGGGGATATCAGTCTGTTCTATCACCTGCACAGTCTATTGCTTTGAGAGCAGTGGGGGAGTGGTGGGGGGAGTATGGTTGCACCTCAGGTATTCTTAACACACTTGATTTACATAAGTGATTTTAATGCATCAGGAAGTGGAGAAAGCTGCACCCTTTAAGTTTTTGCAATTTAAAAATGAACGCACCTCTTAGTAAGTACGGAAGACCAAAGAGCAGACCAAAGTTCCACATGTAGAGTCAGTCAGTAAAGGGAGACATCCATTACGGTGAACACTAGGGCTGGGCAATAATTCAATATTATCATTAATCATCTTTCAGTGGAATCATATCATGATGATATGACAATATTGTGATATCGTGATACACAATTCTGTTGTCTAAACTGATTATAACAAGCAGAGTTTATTTAAAAACTGACAAACTGAGGTAGAAAAAATGTTAAGGAATATTATTTGAAAGTTTTGTCACACCTAACATACCATGCAGTTCAATGCGATGAACATCAATTTGATTATTTAACATGTGATTCTGCATATGTAAGGCACATCCTGTTATATACTGTATATATATATCGATATCAAAAAAAAATCTTTACATACTGATATCAACCATATAGCCCAGCCCTCGTGAACACTGAAGTTTTCATTGTTTTGTGCCTTTTGTATCATTACAGCAGTTGTCCTTCTGTGAGCCATTGAAGTGTTTTGTATCGACTGTGTGCGTATTAAGATTTGAATAACACCCATTACTGCAGTGGCTTACTAATGTGTGTCACCGCCTTGAAAGTATATTTGATTTCAAGTTCTAAGCAAACCTGCTGTGGTTCCTATGATGTGGTTCCTATGGTACTAGCGACAGAGAAAAACAATTACCTCTACAGTAATGACTAAGTAAACAGTGGATTGATACAAGCATATGACAAAAAGCTGTTACACTTTGCTCTGTCCTGGATGTCTTCTAGTTGTCTGTGCCAGTCATTAGCCAAACCTATGTTTAACCTACTGAACCATTCAATGAGTTTTCAAACCAACACACCTCAATCTGCTGACTAGGTCACAGTACTAAATGTATTGAATTTAGACCTGCCAGATTAAGAAGAGGTAAACAAGTAATTAGACAGAGATTAAAACAGATTAAGAACACCTCTATTCTTAACATGACAAGACCAATGAGCAGCAACAGAGAAACACTTCCTTTTATGCCATGGCCTCTACCTGTCAAGCCTAGTGAGCAGTAAAGTACAGGAGGGGTACAGGCTCACATGGGTTTGACTGACCAACCGTTATGTGACATACAATTGTATTTCATGTAGATTATTGGCCGCGGCTATATCACTGAAACACAATAATCTGGCCAGCAAAAATACAGGATCAATGAGTAGTAAAGTACAGGCCACCTCACATGAGGTCTGCTGGGGCACTGATTTACCAAACAGCTTAATGAGTTGCCATGGTTGTATTAAACTAGAGTACAGCACTGAAGCAAGCGGCTACTTCCCCACTGCTCTGTCACTGCAGTGTTGACAAGTGTTACGAGTAGGGCTGCAGCTATCGATTATTTTAGTAATCGAGTATTCTACCGATTATTCCATCGATTAATCGAGTAATCGGATAAGAAATACTTTTGCTTTATTAAAGAGCAATAGTAAATATACAAAAGAGAAAAGCTGTCCGCACGAAGCTGTCCATACGACACTGTGATTTACTGAAAACGAGGTGAAATAATAATTATTATTGATATTTATTACTAGGCCTAAATATCATACAAGTTCATAAGACTGGCTAATGTACATTTATTTACTATGTTGAAGGGTTGCCCTACACCTGCTGACCCTACTCACTGCAATCAAACTAAACTGAATATACCTGCTGTATTGGACTGGTGCATTTTAGGCTCCAATTGCTACTTACACCACCTGATATTTTGCTTTCTGGGGTATTTTATGCATCACTGTGAGGGGAGTAGGTGTGTGTGTGTGTGTGTGTGTATGTGTGTGTGACTATCATAATAATAACATGAATGAAGCTCAGGCTTTCACAAATTGACTGCAGCATTTTATTTTCTGTGGTTATTTTCTTGAGCAAAACTTAGCTAACTTAGGGACATCATAACTAGCCACCATATTGATTTACGTTCTTAACTAGCCATTACATATAGCCATAATTAACGTGCATTCTTTACTAGCCTTCATCTCATCCCGTTTAATATTAAGTGCTGACTCCGCCCACCCGGGCCAGTTTCGGCGTACGCCGGTAGCAATTACAAGTGGACCCTATCCTACAGTCCTTGCTCTCAGCAGAGGGAGGGGGCTACACTGTGTGTGGGAAGCGCTGTGACCGTCAGACCTCTCTGGATTAGACAAGCAAGTAGAGAAAACCGGCATCAGCCGAACCAATTTATTGCCAAATGCTTTGGGATTCAACACATTAACATTGCTTCCCATGGTCAGAAAAAGTCGGCAGATTTGTCGCTAGTCGCTTTTGAGAAATAAAGTCGCCAGGGGGGTCTGAAAAGTCGCTAAGTCTAGCGACAAAGTCGCCAAGTTGGCAACACTGGATCCGAAACTTTGGACACTTTCTGTCGTTTTCTCTGGCCTGTCTCTTCTCTTCGCCCCTCGCTATTTTCTCTCTCTTTCTCCAGCGCGTTGTGCAACAGTAATAATCATCCGTGCGAAACACTGAGCGTGTATATAGTTATATGGATTAAACGAAGCTTCGATGCAAAGAATTTGCATCGATGATTTTTAGTAATCGAGTTACTCGAGTTTCTCGAGGAATCGTTTCAGCCCTAGTTACGAGTACTACCTGTGTTGCAGAGCCAAAGTAAAAGTCACCTCACCTCACTTCCACTTCCCTTTGCTCTGTGTTCCAGTTAGCGATGGTGCTGCTGTATTGAATAGCAAAGTGCAGAGCCAACACAATTTGATTTTGCTGTGAGTACGCCTGACTTCCATTTTGATGTAGGCTTGGGCATACACTGGAATAAATTAAACCCATTCAAGGTGGACGAGGCCATACGCACTAAGGCTTTGTAGATACTTGCAGGTTTCTGGGTGTTTCATTTTATGAATGTTTCAGTAGTTTTCAAACCGCAAATGTCCACATTCACAACGTGCCAAAACCATAGAATGGTTATTATAGGAATGTTCCTAATATTGACAGTGCAACAACAGAAATGCTGATGGGGCATGAACTGAAACGTGGCTATAGAGGCTTTGCAGTTACATCAGAAATGTCCTAACAAGTTTTAGCCTGATAAGCACGTAATGTTAATGTTTTTAAGATTACTTTTTGGGCATTTTCGGCTTCATTGGCATTATTGGAGAGAGAGGGGGAGGACATGTGACAAAAGTCCCAAGCCAGATTTGAACCCAGGACATTGGGTTTACATGGTTGGCGCCTTAGACTGAGCCACCAGGAAGTTCAGGAATACAATCGGCTATTCTCAGCCATTGCTGCCAACAACTGTGGACCTCCAATATGGCTGCCAGAGGGTGTGTTGCTTCACCTAAAAGCCCTCTATTGGCATCCATTTTTCCTTACTTCTTTGTGAAATGAAAATTTCATAGACCTGTTTCCGAAAATGTAGTAAAACGGTTTCATAGTGCAACTTAATAAACTAAACCAGTGGATTAATTTATTGTCAAGTTTTGAATTTTTTCATCCAGTGTGCAGGAGTCTGCTCTACAGGACAATCTCTGTGCGCGCCAGGAGCTAAAACCCCTAAATGGTTTACAAGCAGTTTCCGAAACCAAGTCCTTGGTCGTTGATTGTGAAACATTGTCACAGTTCTCAAAATGGAGACGACGTGACATTTTTAAGGATATGAAAACATTTTCAAAACATCACAGATGGCTAGTGATGGCTTGTATGAACAATCATATTACAGTTTCCATTTGGAAAATTAAAACCAATCTGTTATGTCGTATTAAATTCCACGCTCCTAATGACCACACCATATGCCAAATAAATAGATAGTGTTCTCCATCAGATTAGCTAGAAGTCTTTTATTCCTGTGCTGCTGTGTGGTTTGTGATGACTTATCAACCCACCCTGCAGCCTGAGCCCACACTAGTTATATAATAACTGAGAAGGCTACTGTATGGGTCCGCCTTCCCATCTCTGTGCAATTTTACATTCACAAGTAATTCTCTACCAGTTTGAAAGCAAAAGAATGAAAGGTGTGTATGGGGTGTGACTGCCTGGGCGTTTCCTATGTGACAGGTTCTACATGTGATACTTTTGACAACAATAAGCTTTCATTACATGCATGGACTCACGCCACAGAAATATTGGGCTACACTGTACTGCTGTACTTACAGTAGTACTACTGACACCAATGGAATGCCTAGCTTATGCATCATCTCATTTATACAAGCTTTCAGTTTCCTGGTGACTAGCATGGCATCCTGAGATTGTCTTAAACATATGTAGCGGAGTAGCTCTACCCAAGACCCTGTAAGCCTAAATATCTGCTTTAGCCAGGGTGGCATTTGCTTTCCTACATGGAGTTAGCTGTATCTAAGGCACACATGTGACTGAGGCCCATGTGTAATCAACTTGCGTTGATATCAAATCCATTCAATAAAATGGGTCAAATCCAATGGGCTACAGGTTATGGACAGGTCCATCATAAACCAGATACATTCTTTCTTTCACAAAGCAGGCGCTGTACCCAACCGATGCTGGTGGGTCCACAGCGTAAAAAGGTGTGTTAAATATAAATAGTGGGCTCCCTCTACATGGAATGACCGTGAAGGCAACAATATTTTAAATCATGTCAGGCGTAACACAACTGCAAAACTCTTCCATACAGGCCAAGGCATGTGGTCAAAACAATCAACTGTCTAGAGCAGGACTACACCTTTTCAACCAGAGGCCAAAATGAGAAATTTAGTCTCTCACCTTCGGCCTGGCCGCTCAAGACCGATGAAAACATTGGCACTCTTATCACATGACAACCCAGCATAGGCCCATCTCTTGTTTTGGGACAACTCAAGGATTAAGAAACTGGCATCTAAAAACTCTCAGCCAATTTAAACTACACATGTTGTAATATGAATCTCAAATTGACATGGACATGGACAGGTGGAAATGTGTTAACAGGGAAAGCATTAGGCTACATTAATTATCAGATGAACAAAAATAATAAACATACAATAAATACAACCAACAATACAGCGATACAACTCCACAGTGCATCAGACAGACAATTCTGAGATGGCAAAGCATCACTAAACTCTACAAATTCTGCTAGCATCATATCAGCTACACAATGCTTACTAGATAGATCACAATATTGCTAGCGGCCTATACATTCAATCTTCTGTTAGGGGTAGAGTAAACACATTTAAACTCAGTTTATCCAGATTTAAGAATAGAGTTTATCCACCTATTCAGGATTTAAATTCATTAAATCTAAGCTTATACATCATAGTAAATAGTGTCAAACTGAGGTTATATGAGATAGGGTCTTTTAAGAAAAAAAACATTAACACCTTACTGAAAATATATTTTTTATTTCTAATGGTGGTTAGGGTTAGGGTGATATAATGGCACCTTAGTACGATGATACCTGACTGGAGGTTAGGCTATAGTTTACTCACCTTGATACTTCCCACTACATCATAGCATAACATCAAATCACCATGATTGTAGTGATTGGGCCCTACTGTACTATTGTAGGCGTGATACAGTGTTACTACTACAGTCACATCGTTGTAGTAACAACCGTTTAATAGGCCTAATGCTGCTTTGTATTCGCTCCACGAGCGAGCTAGCTACTAATCAGATTAAAACACGTTACAGTTAGCATCAGATGTGAACGCATGTATTCCTAACCGGTGGCAGCCTAGCTGGAGACCAACTGTCAAAACGAAACGTCAACAACGCTTAACAAGCCTGCCGACCTTAAATCCAGCCTAGCAGTGCAATTCGGTAATACTGAATCGTGGAGAGATTTAGGGATTTAACAATTTAGCTTTATAGGACAACCACTACAACAAAATACCAGTAAAATGTATCGCCGTCTCTTTCTTAAGCTGCAAAGGTCACCGGTGTTCAGAGGAAATAGCACGGGCACCGGCGGCAGTTCAGCTGGGCTGGCTAGCAGCGAAGAAACACACACAAGCCTACCTTCAACGGAATCCCAGTGTCTTTAACCAGGCCGCTCCGCACAAAAAAGAGCTGGATATCTTCGCTTTATGGTCATACGAATTATTATAGCCAAATATGAGGATATCTGGAATTTGCAAGGGTATTCAAATCGCCTAGGAATAGCACCTTGTGTTGCACTGACGCCAATATTACACCTCAGTGACGTGGAATGTCTTTTCCTCCTTCGTCTCTTCCGTGTTGCACAGCAAACAGGCCGCGAGCGCACAGTGCACAGCGTGACGTCTCTCCTCCTCTCCTCCCTCCCATCCCTTGACAACCAAGCATCCTTTAGCAGGTGGATGGACGGCCAGTCCCTCCTATGATATTTCTCTCCGGCAACTATCATTGGAAAATATTGCTTGCTTGGCATGACAGCAGATGTGGCTATCCTGCAGTGCATGGCACTCTGCTCATCAAAATTGGCTGCTCTCGTGCATCTGGGATTGAACTAGCCTGCATTTTAACACCTTATGTTGAGTGTGTTAGGTCATTTTGGCATTCATATTGCATGCCTAAAGTAAGCTGGTTTTGGTTTCTTAAAAATGTATCTATTTACTGTACATTCCTAAATTAGGTGCAATCAATTTCATTTCACAGCAATATTTTTAAGCCTAATATTCAGTTTAATTGCATATTTCTTCAGTTCACCTGCCTTACTTTGGGCCAATCTTGCACATAAGGATACTTCATCAAGGGGCTGTTTTAAATTCAACCCCTCATCCAAGACAGACTTAATTTAGGCTAAGATTTTTAGTCTCCAGTGAGAAGCCAAAATTGTCTTTAGCTCTCATCAAAGGAATAATTCAAGGCTAGAGAAATGGCATCCAATTTCAGCAAAGTGCTATTGATTAAGGAATGACCTCTCTTAGGGTTAAGCTACTTCAGTTTACATCAACCTTTTCAATAATGTTAGTGGTCACGTCAAGGCTGTGGATTTCATGACAAATGCATTAGGCTGTTTGCTGTACAGCAAAAATATTTTTTTACAATATAGGCCCAAATAATTTATACTGTATTACAGAACAGAATTAACTGAAAAATTCTGACATGTAATATAAAGTCTGATTAGCTGGACAAGCTAGAAAATGGCTTGGAGAGAAGTATATGATGCAAAAAAAACATTTAGTGATTGCCACTGATTAATGAAGAGACCACGAGTTGATTTTAAAAACACACTACAGTTTTATTTGATAAAATCCCCACACAGCAAATTAAAAAGCGTAGCGTTTCCAGGAATCAGGTCAGAGAACACACACAAATTTTCATGTCTTTACATACTACACTTACAGAAAACCACCACTTACACACCACATCCCAACCCTCTGGAGAACACACTATGGGACAAATGCACTGTCACTACTTTAGAGTTTAGAAAATTTAAAGTTTTGCTGAAAAACAAAAGCTTCATATTTAAAGTCAACCAGTGTTTTTAATTCAGTTTTCACCAATTTAAAACTATAATGTAAACTTTAAACTATTAACAGTGCAAATTGTCTTAATAGCCTACGTCTGTCTAAACTGTTCTCTTCTCTGTTCCGCAGTCTACCTAATATTGCACACACAAATTTTAATTTATCATACACACCTGCAGAGCCAAACCACCTGCTGACATGCTACAGATCTTTAAAGTGCTAGCTTGAAGTTAGATTGGGAGCCAGCCTGCAGAATATTTGGTTTTAAATTCACTACTGAAAAGCAGGCTAGGATGCATTACTTATTTTCCTAAACACAGCTGTGATGCTCAGATTACAAGCCTTGTACCAAATTTCTATACCTAGAGACAATGCTGCTGTGATCCCAAGTGAAAGAAACCAAGAGAAGGAAACTAACTTAAAAAAAAAAAAAAAAAAAAGACATTCAATTGTTTGTTCTGTAATAACAGGAATACATTCTGTGATGTAAATAAACCCCTGAACCTGCCCCGCATATTTGTAAGTGCATAGACTTGTTTTAAAGGTGTTTAGACAGTCAATTTAAAAATACAGGTATCACGGTTCAGGTCTGTGACCTAGGAGGAATGGAGTGAAAATAAATTACAGAGCAGCACAACTGATGAGTCAAATATGCACACCAAATGTCACAGAAATTTGTGTTACAGTTTAAGATGGGAGAAATTTTCTGTTTAGCAATAATAAAAGAGTGTGATTTTATTACATTTTTAAAACCAAGAACAAAAATCCAAAATATTGAGTCACATACATGATAATTTCTATGATATCTCAACATTCAAATAAATGGACTAATGAAACCAACACCACAAACAGGAGGAAAGGGGATGTTAGTACCATGTTAAAAACACTCCCTTGACAAAGGCAGCTGAAAAGGGTAACATCTACTTGCTTAGTTACAATATATTTCCACCAATAGTAACACACAACATGACATTTTTTAAGATGTACTTACAGTAGTTTTATTTCACTGAAAATAATATACTCTCGATCAATATGTACATGAAGTTAAAATCAAAAAGATCAGCTTATTATCTGACATAAGAGAAGGCTGAGATATTGAACTGACCGTGACTAACAAAGCTGCAAATCAAATCAAACGTGTTTCTGAGAGGAAAGGTACAGTAGTTAAGGTTTTCCAGGGCTGACAGATAGAGGTAGGTAGCATTGGGACCCAGTCAGGGCCAGAAACCTGAGAAAACACACACACCGATTACCCTAACCCTCCAGAAATAAAAAATATACATGAATGTACCAACAAATCCATGTGCAGGCACACATTCACACCTATACAAAAACCAAGGGGGGTTACCCATGGAAGAATTCATCTAGTGTGCCGTCTTAGATTTAAAAATCTGAGCTGATTTAACCAAAGCCAATCAACTACTTTCATAATGTTTGTCTCTGACAGCCAAACTCACCACTGAAATACGTGAAATATGCTACAGGCTGTCTGTCTGCACTGCAAATAATAGAAGGTCTTAAAAGTAACAGTACTGAATAGTGTGTTTTGTGATAGCACTTTTTTGAGAGAACCTGAATCCCCTTTTTTATTTTGTTTTTGTCTGGCTAGGCCACAGAACTGTGTGTTTTGCTTAAGTCAGTACCAGAACCAACTCGCTTTGGCTATTAGTGACTTAGGGAACACCTGTAGCTATAAAATTAATGTTGACGAGTGCAAGGTGTTCTGGTGCCTGGCTTGTTATATGATGTTAAAGATAACATTCAGTGCTGTGGAACAGCTGTGAGAGTGCAAACAGTGAGAGGCCTTTAAGTAACCATTTCATGATTCATATTTATATTAGTGAGGATGAAAGCTTTTGACAGTGTGACTAGGTTACAGTGAACATCAAGGTGCTAATTATGTCCATAACATTTAAAGTGAAGAGCTAACTAGGTAGTGATTAGAAATTGATGATTGTAAAGTTTTAACATTCTGTGCAAAAATGGCTAAACACATTTGTGACAAGGTGCCCCTACATTAAACCTACAGTGGCAAAGTAGTATTTTCTGTGATATATTCAAGAGTAAATATATGATATGTGAATACCATGAAGTGTCATAAGGGAAAATTTTGAGACCGGTGTCTGTGATCAAACTAGGCCTATAGTAGAAAATCAAGTGTTTTTATGCTGATAAACCTTTTCCATTATGCTTGTGCATTGACACACCATAACATCTGCGTGCTAGAGCAAACTAAGTGACCCATTTCCCAAAAAAGGCACCAAGGCACTAGCTTTAAAGTAGCTACAAGGCTCTCTTGGTCCACTAAGATTACAACTGGACCTACGCTGCTACAAAAGGTTACTCAAAATCTAACAACAAAAAAACAGCCAAAGTGACGAAGATCGCCCAAAAATGTGAATGTGAATTCATTCCAGTCACACAAAATAATTCTCTATAAACATAAACCTGGCAAAAGAGAAAGAGTTTTAAGTGTAAGCTAGAAGGCGTTTCAAATCATAGACAGACTTAAGATGACTGCAGACTAGCTTTGCAGCCAACTCCAACACATTAACAGCTGACCATAGCTGGAAATTAAAACCTGGTGAAATAAAGTTAAGAGATACAGAGACTTTGGTATAGATGCGAAAGGTCTTCTCCACACCAATCTCTCGATATCTTTGTATGTGGAACAAAAACCCACATCTAATATTTAGTGTCATAAGCAACTCTAAATAAGTCAGTCTCAGGCAAAGACCCCATTTTCACATTTAGGACCAATGGCTACGATCAAGTCTGCTTTCTAGAATAATCTCTTGGATCGTACTTTGTCACCCTGTTAGCCAAACCCACGTCACATTTAAGACCTGGTTCTCACCAGAACAGTCATAGATTATACAGATGTATAATTACAGGAAAACCCCAAACATACAAAGGTCCTAATGCATCGACGCTCTCTATCCCCATCCCTCCCTAGAAGGTCAGTCTCTTGGCGGTGATGAACTCTTCCAGGTGGACCTTGCCGCTGCCCATGAGGCCGAAAGCTGGGTACATCGTCCCGGAACAATCCACCTGCCTCTCGTAAAGGCACCTCATGGTGTCGGCGTCGTAAAAATACACCCGGCCCGCGTCATAATCGAGGCATACGCCCACGCGGTTTGGCATGGGTAGCACGCGGTTGCCAGGGTCGCCGGAAGCTGCGCTTGCCGTGGAAACGGAGGAGGAGGAGGAAGACTTGGGGATGAAGAGTTTGCCCATGCCCAGTGTGAGGAGGGTGAAGGGCTGGGAGATCTCGTAGCATGTGTCCTCGCTGCCGCTGTCATGCCCACTATCGTGGTCGTACCTGGTGAGGGGAAAGAGGAATGTAAAGGGAGAGGGAGGAGACCAGAGGGGAGAAGAAGGGGGGAGAGGAGGGGAATAGGGAGAGATGACTTGACAATTTGAATCAAAGTTTTTAAAATGTATGTCAAAGTGAGAGCTGGGTGCAATTCAATCAAGTGTGTATAGAATAAGTTTAGATGGGGGAGTGTCCGAGTTTAAATAAATACTTACAATTTTATAGCGGGAGAGCTACAGTGGCTTAGGAATTAGGTGAGCCATTTTGATTTTAGCCCCAACGTGAAGTATGCAACTGTTTCAACTCTTACCAATACAAAAATCCCCCTAAAAATATAAATTGATATGACTACTACTATACTGCTATACTGCGAAGTATTCAGGAGTTTTAAAAAACCTTTAGAAGTTTAAATGCTGCATATGCAAGCTTCAAGTCACTGGCTGAATGCTGCCTGGTATTTGTCACCTGTCATGCTTTACATTATGCAATTACCATAGAATAAACAATTATTCACGCAAATAATGTGTTCCTTTACATGCTTTTACACGAGCTGATCCAGTGAGAAAGGCAGGCTTTGTCAGTGAGTAAGCTGTTTACAAGTTAATACTGGCTCTCTTACATCACAGGATTAAGTATGACTCAACCACAATTATCCCTGGAGTGAGATCCTGTGTGTCTATATGTGTGTGTGTTGCAGTCAGGTATGTAAATGCATGAACACGTTTTTACTGTAATTTACTCTTCATTCAGCCAGGGACATAAATAACGGACAAATTTAAAATGATTGCCTCGTATTATGCACATAGACATGTGTGCCTGGCACTTACTTACCTAGGGCTACTGGTGTCTCTGGGATTGTGAAACCATTCAAGCAGCTTGGAGTCTGAGGCGACCCCAACTTTGACCAAGTAGGAGTGAGGTTCCACCCTGAAGGCCCAGTAGTGCCTGCAAAACAGAAGTCTGTGTCAATTCCACTTTTATGACTGCAGGGTTGGAAAGTTTGATAACCCTTAGCCCATGCTTAGTTATTTTCTGACTAGACTGGTGTATAAAAATTGTCTTCAATTGTGCTCTGACCTCCCTGTGGAGGAGTGCAGCTGAAAAGAGAAGGGATCAATAAAGTATCACATTGTTTTAAATGGAGGCTAATGGAGATGGTATGGATATATAGACAGTTTGGTGACTTCCTTGACGAGATGGATGTCCTCCTCTCCTTCTTTCCTGAGGATGGCACTCCATGACTTCAACATCCAGCCAGAGAAATTGCATTCTCTGGCCTTCCTTAACTTTTTCTCTTCCTTTGACCTCTCCCTCTCTCAATCTCCTCCGACTCACAAGGCAGGGAACCTGCTTGACCTGATCTTCACCAGATCCTGCTGCACCTCCAACCTTACTGTTACCCCTCTTCCTGTATCTGACCATCACTTTATAACCTTCTCCCTTCCCATCTCAACCCCACTTCCCACTCAACATCCACTCTCACTATCACCACCTGACGCAACCTAAAAACTCTCTCACCTACCTTGCTCTCTTCTGCTGTCCTTTCCTCACTTCCCTCAGTCGAGCAGTTCTCTCTCCTGTCCACTGAGGAGGCCTCCACTACTCTTCTATCCTCTCTTGACTCTCTCTGCCCACTAATCACTAAACCAGCTCAATCCTCTCCACCTGCTCATTGGCTGTCTGAATCTCTGCGCACTCATAGAACAGAGCTTCGGGCAGCTGAGAGGAAATGGAGAAAATCGCAGCGCCCTGACGATCTCGCTGCCTACCACCTTCTCCTCTCCAACTTCACCTCTGCTGTGTCAACAGCAAAGACTTCCTTCTTCATTACTGAAATCCAGTCTTCTGCCTCCAACCCCAGTAAACCGTTTTCCACCTTCTCCTCCCTCCTCAACCCACCCTCCCCTCCCCCTCCCTCTTCCCTCTCAGCTGATGATTTTGTCACCTACTTTGCTAAGAAGGTGGATGACATCAGCTGTTCCTTCCATCATCCAGCCACTAACAACACTATTCATTACTCCAAACCTGTTTCTCTGCCCCTTGTCCCTGGGCTTGCTTCCTTCTCTACCCTCTCCCCAGAAGATGTCCTCACACTTGTCAGGTCTAACCGAGCCACCACCTGCCCCCTTGATTCTATCCCTTCCATTCTTCTCCAAACCATCTCCACTGACATCACTCCCTTCCTCACTACCCTTATCAATTCCCGGTCGCAACTCTTCTCATCCCTGGCGCCACAATGGTGGAACGAGCGCCCCCCTTCTGTCAGAACGGCCGAATCACTGCCCATCTTTCGGCGAAGACTAAAGACACATCTCTTCAGGTTACACCTGGACCCTTCTTGAACTAACCTATCTTCTTACCCTTCTTAAACTTAAAAAAATAAAAATAAAAAAATTTCAACGAATGCTACTTATTTTTCTATTAAAAGTCTTAGCTGATGAAGACTGTGATGCACAGTTGGTTTCACTACTGCTGACAAAATGTACTTATTGTAAGTCGCTTTGGACAAAAGCGTCTGCTAAATGATGTAATGTAATGTAATGTTAATCGCATCAACGAGAAATAAGCCATGCAGTTGCTGAATCTGTATTCATCGACAACGGCTAGTTTAAAAGTTTGCACACGAGTTTCGGGAGTTTCGAGTGGCGGCGAGTCACGCCGGACACCCGTGATTTGCATAAAGTAGACTAGATCTCAACTTTATGCAAATGTGGAGCAGCCAACGTGACGCGGCGTCTCACAAAATGCACTGTGGCGCTACCAGAATGCATTGCACAGCTGCTTACATAGAAAATAAATGGGAAACGTGGAAATGACGGAACCTGTGAAAACACACCGGAAGAATGTTTATCTGGGCAGCATGATACACTGACAAAGGTCTAATGAACAAGGTGGCAACAAGCTTCAGCATGTGTGTGAATGATTCCTTTGAATACAATAAAACTTGCTACACTGCCTTGTGTTGTGCTGTGTTCAATGTCAGTCTCTGGCATCAAAATTTGCCTGGATTCAAGTCAAGATGTTCTGATGGCCTACCTCCCCTGAGAGATGCCGGCGTCACCGATAATGTAGTCCAGTCCGATGTAGCTGCCGGTCTGCACACGCTCAGCAGCAAGAAGGAAGGCCATGCCCGCCACACTCTCCACACTGTCGCGCTGCTTGTTTAGCACCAGGCGCTCCGTACTGAAGCCACACTTGTCACTGAAGAGGAAACCAAAGGCTGTAGGTGTGGAGACAGGGGATGGATCGAGAGAGAGGATGGACAAAAGGGAGAAACGACAGGAGGAGAGACAAGGGAAGAGAGGGGATGGAGGAGAAGCGGAAATGGGAAGAAAGATGGGAAGAAAGCAGAAAACATGGGAGAGTAGAAGAGCAGGTAAGACAATGGAGAGAGCAAAATAAACATATATTCAGGAGAAAAAAGAGATTTTATGAGTGCACACAAAACATTCAAGGCAGGGATTTATTTCCTCTACTGGATGTTGAGAAATGGGCAAGTTACCAAGGCTGACACAAGAGGGTGCTGTAACACAATCTGAAAAAGAGCTACATGAAAGACCAATTTGCCAACAGCAGCATGTGGAATGACCCTCTTTGCTGAAATCCATTGCATCATTCCTTACTCTTATTACTCACGTGTATCAACCAATTACAAGCCTCATCTGGATGTGATTAAATTCACTCTATAAATAGTTTATGGGCCAAAGGCCATGATTAGCATAATATAGGATACGTGTAGGCTGACATAATTATGCCTGTTCACTCAACCATCCCATGCAATCTGAGGTTTACACAGGGGAAGACCACTTCATTTGCATGTGGCTAGGGAAGTTCTCATAACAACTAGGGCATGATAATGATGATGACTGCATCAGCCTGCCTATAGTGTGAACAGACCACAGTGCCACAGTACTCAATCCATTTCAAGTATTTCAAGCAGCATAATTGCACGCAAAGTTACACTGGACCTGTGATGTCTGCTTTGGTACTGTGGATTGATATGTTATTAGTCAATGCCATTGAATAAAATTTCGATACAATCAGTAATTCAGCAATTGCTTATGAGACATGTTTACAAGTGGTGAAATTGAATAAAAAAGCAAAGCAGTTATATTTGAATTTTACACCCAGTAAAGTAACAGGCCTAGTTCTTTATTGAATGGTAATTTGTTGGCAATACTGTAATATTGACTCTTCAGTGAATGTGCCAGGATCAAAAAATTGTTTAGGTCTCAACAACAACAAAACAATCAAATCTCCTTGACGACAATGGGTTCAGTAACCATGGGCCCAGCACAAGGAATTCTTTTTGGGCAGGCAAACCGGCCCTGGAAAATGTTGGTCCCATGCCAGCCCATGAGGGACTGGGAATGATTTTCTTCCTCAAGCAATGACTCAATATCAAGACTGATTGACCTTGGATAGCACAGACCTAAGTGCTCATGTGTTGTTGTGATGTCCTTATCATTTACAGCAGGGTCTGGTTGAAGAGTGTATGCACATGTGCGCTGTCTGAAACCAAATACTGCGTGTCATCCTGTTCTGTTGTGAGTAGGGAAGTGTGTGAGCGCGTGCATGTTTTGACCTCTTCTGCGTTCCGCCATGGCCCAAAATTCCACCTCATTACTGACGCACAGTGAATCCATCCACTGCCTCTTACACGAACCGCGGAGCACAGGAATGTGAAAGCTCCAACCACAACACAAATGACAAATCAAAGCACAGCCATATCACATCGGGGAGTGACATGCCATGTATACATAAGAACAACTGCCTGATTTTGATGCAGTTTCCTGGGAACTGCCTTTGTTTTGAGAGAAAGGCATGAGGTAATGTGCATTCTGAGACAATTATGTATTCTGGAAGTGCATCAAAATGAAGTTCAAATGTTATGGTTTAGACAGCCACAGAAAACTCTTCTGCGAATTCAAATTCTATGGCTCAGACTCCAGACTTTGACAAGAATAGAATGATGATGCAATGAAATGCTACATCGAGCAATTATAACTACGCTTATGTACAAGTGCAGGTATGTACAATCTGGGCAGTCCAGGGCAAGGGGAACCTGATGATATATAATCACTCTGTAGAAGAATCAAAGTGATATGGTCCCTTGCTGGGAGGATAAGATTTAAACTCAAGTTCAACAGATGGCTGGTGATGATAGTTAATCAGAAAAGCTTTAAAATGAAAGCCACCTTGAGTCTGTCTGGCAAGCTTAAAAAGTCAATGGCAGATGCAGACCAAACTGCAACTGCAGGGTTCCTCTGCAAGCTGTCACAATACACAAATATCCTCACAAAAAACACAAAAAACTATGCTGGTTTCAGCTGTCTGCAACACAGAAGACATTACCATGGTGAAAAGCCACTGGAGGTGGTCCTTCATTAACTGTATCATGTACACTAGAACAGAATTCAAATTTTAAACAGTGAAGCATCTGTCAGTCGGTAATCTTCCTAAAATCCGGCACAGTTCTAAATACTCAGACATGCTCTGAGAAGTAAAGGGGATAGAGGAGCTTAGCCCTCGCCTTGGCCAAGAGAGGCCCAATAACAGGGACTGGTCTGCCAATAGGAGCCTAATGCTGGGAATAATAACGGCATTTTGTGGATTAATTAATGAAACTAGCATCAACAATAATGATACAACATCAGAATTGAATTTAGCCTGTGGAGCGATGAGGCATGGTAATAAAAGATTTACTCAGTTTACCACTTGCTACTTGTATGTATTCATCCACAATTTTGGACTCAAGAAGGTGCTAATAGGATGAGAAATGGGAAGGATAAAAACATTTGATAATCCTCGTCTGTAAGTAGGCCTACCCAGGCAACATCTTGACATGTTGCCACAGCACCTCACATGCTCATAATCTTTATTAGATTCGATTCCGCATTTAAGGACCACTTGGCCTTACCTCTATGTACTTGTCAAGAGTAGGACATGCTTATCTGTGCCATTACACTTGTCAATACGCTCTGCATCTCGTAGGCAGGCTTTATTCACCACCCCAAATCCTACATTTGATGATGCAGTCATGGGCCGAACAGTAGCAAGAAGGACTACAGCTTTAGTGTTCTTGGTTCTGATATATAAATAGAGGTCTTGGGGCTGAAATTAGTTTTTCTTGCTCCTGCTTGGCCAACCTACAGACTAGAAAGACAGACCAAGAATGACACATGCAAGGATTCGTCGATGATTTTGAATTTTTGGGGGATGGGATGGTTGAGTATATCCCCTTACTGCACCATTCATATTTTTCCCCTCTAGCCAACAGAATAACCCCCTTTGCCACACTTCTCATCATGCCTACCAGGGGCAGGTGGTGTGTGGAAGGTGACCTCAGGGCTGTAGGGGCTGAACATGGAGTTCCTGCAGCTTCGGACCCTGAAGGCATACAGGCTGTCGGGCTCCAGGTCACAGACTACTGCACTGGGACCGTACACCCTGTCTGTGGCCCTCCAGACCCCACTGTCCTCACCATCCTCCTGGGACGGGGACTGGCTAGGGCCCCCTAGTCTGGGGAGAAAGAAGAGAAACCCCGATGGTTAGTTTATTCTGATTTTTCACACGCACACAGCTTGTCTGTGGGTCTACAGTCCCCCCATGCTCCTCTTGTTTGTGTTTGAGTGTGTGTGCACATGCATGCAGCCGAGCGTGTATGATCCAAATTATACTACTCAAGGATAATTGGTAAATAAGTGATATTCCATCATCATTATCTCTGTGTATGTGTGTGTGCACCCACCTGCGGTACTCGAGGATTTGATGATCTGTAGGCAGGTGGTCATCAGACAGCCTCCAGCAGATTGTGGCCTCATTGTAGACTCTGCTACGGGACAGGTCAATCAGAGGAGGGTCTGGGACTGAGAAAAGAAAGAAAGGAAAAGAAAGTAAAGGGAATGATCAACTACAGTCAGATTTCGTCAATTACTAAAGATATGAGTCTATTCGCTTCATGTCAGAACTACAAAGGTCCGATTTGAGAAGTAAGGAAAACTGAAAATACGAAATACATTTTTTAAAACAAATTAATTACTGTGAAACTTTTTGTTCCTGTCCGTTCTAAAGTACGATGTGAGAATGTGTAAAATAACAACTGACACAACACAAAGAAATACCAGCGAAATCAAACCTTGATCATGCCAAACACCCCTAACAGGAAAAAGGATCTGAGCCCAATATCTTGGGTTTATGCAAGTGAAAATGTGCAAGTGTGGCAAAGATTAGATTTGCCTGGATCAGGACTATCCCCTTGGGACAATGGACAAGATTGTCTTGCATAATGTAGCCTGCTAAGAGGTTCCCACATACACTCACTGCCAGGAAATGCACTTTGTAAAGCTCACCCCCCCCCCCCCCCCCCCCACCCCCACCCCCACCCCTCACTTCCCCTTTCACCTCCACTTTCCCTCCTTCCTTTCTTTGCTTTATCCTGCCCACCTTTGACCCCTCTCCATCACTGTCCCACTCTTCATCCTCCACTCCACTCTCTCTTCCCTCCTCTCTGTGGGTGTAAGCATCGACCTATCTTGGCCCTGGCTTTGGATTCATGCACATACTAACCGCCCTCTTTCTATCGCTCCCCTCATTTCTTTCCGTTGCATCCTTTGTGTCATGCTTCCTCTCCCCTCATCCTCTACAGTTGTCTCCTCTCTCCGTCCAGCCTCCTCTCCCTCAATCTCCTCTTTTCCCTCCAGAAACAGAGAATCACATTACCACAACCATGTAGGTCCTTGTCCTCTTTCTGTAAGATCCAGGCACGCTTTGCTAATTTCTCTCACTCTCCCTCTCTGAAATTTAATTCCCCTCCTTCTCTTCTTTGTAATATTTCAATCTTTCTCTCCCTTTTGACAATGCTGACCCCCCCACTCCCCTTCCTCTTTTCTCTCTCCCTCTGTGTTGCCAATCCCCCTCCTAAAGCCCTTTTCCCAACAGACAGATTCCCCTTGCCAACCAGTGTCACCACTATCCCTGACCTTTCTGAGCTTCCAAATTTACTTTGCTAATCCTCACTCTCCACTCTTCTCTTCCTCCCAGGCATAGCTTTCCTTCATGACATTTTGTGTCCTCTACAGAACCAGATTTAGCTTTAATAACCATTTACATGTAGTAAGAATTTAACCATGGTTAGTTGGCATCATAAATACAGCAAAATGTGCAGATATATATACACAGAACATATAATTAGAAAAATGGAGACAAGTAGATGTACGATACAAAAGATGACCTCTCCTTTCTCCCTTTTTGCTTTCCTGTCATCCCCATCACCATGTTAGTCACAGTGTAGATCTAGACTAGAGCGGCTTCTTTGAAAAGGTATTACTGTTAACGGACTGTACTGACATACAAGCTGCAGCTCTGCCGACAAGTGCAGCTGTTGCACCGGTTCAGCTGCTCAAGAAAATCACAGACTGGATTGGGATCAGTAATGTCTGCGACTCTACTCCTGTTGAGGCGTTTGATATGAAGTCAGTCCATTTAGAAGATATTCATATGGAAGTACACATTCATTAAGAGAAAGTTAGTTCCATAAACATTAGATTCTTATATATATTCCCAAATACCCTCCCCCTTTCTTGAGACACACAGATTCCACATAAACAATAACAACCACAGCCCAACCTGAGTTGTTCTTATGGTCCGCCTTGACTAGTTCCCTTCTCCATCCCCTTTCCCCTGCTTCATCCAAACAATATTCTGACCTTGCCCCTCTTCCTCCCTTCTTAACCCCTCTCCTCTACCTATAAGAATTACACTTCCATTATACCTTCCCCTTGCTTCAGGTTAGGCGGGTAGCAACAACCAAGAAATGTAATTAGTGTAAGTGGGCATTGCGCTTTACAAGACTGTAAAGCACAAGATGGCACTCTTTACAGAAAGTCACACTAGTTGCTGCGCTAACTTCTGTAGCAACCAGACAGATGGCAAATTTTCCTTGCTTTCTGCAATTTTTTTTATCCCCCACAATGAAATCAGGGGAGGGCCCTGGGCCGGCCATCTGTAACGCACAATATCTCTGACACCACTTGCATGTCATTGCTCCATTCTGGCAATGGCACTGACTGGCCTAATATGGGGCGCTACAACGCTTCTTTACTTATTGGATTTTGCTGAAATTACACCCAAGAGGGGGCACTACATAATTTGTTCATGTATCCACGTGTTGCGCAATCTCTCAGACATCACTGATTACATTTTAACACAACTTGGGGAAATGATGCATCTCACTGCTGCATTCCAGCATTCAATATTACACTGACTGCCGCAAGGGGGAACTACAATTACAGCTCTAAACAAGGTGACATATTTGTTGTTGATTGGCCCAGACGGGGACGCCATCATTTGCGTGGGACAACATGTTTACTGTTACTTTGTTTTTAATGTGTGTCCAACAGAATGTGTGTACAATAGAACACACAATACAAGAACATTTTTTAGACAGTGTCTTGTATAAAAGCCATTATACCTGAGAAGAGCAAAAGAAAGGTACCATTATTATTATTATTATTATTATTATTATTATTATTATATTACAGGGTTCACTGGTGTCCTGGTAGCCCTGGATGGTGCAGAAAGGAGCAGCGGGCAAGGACCAAACAGGGCAGCCAGCCAGGCAACGCAGCAGGCAGCCGTCCCAAGAGTTCAGCTATTCTGAGAAAAACAGCCCTATTGATCACATACAGGCGACTGCCAGACAGACAGAAAGCAGCAAGGCCAAGTTACCCTACAGGGAGCTGCTTTCTCTGTGCCCGTATTCATTCCACTGTGCCGTTCACAAATGTCACAGGACCGGGCTCTCAACTGCTATATTTCTCCCTTGTCATTCCCCCTGTATTTCCATATTGTCCTGTCAACTAGACTTTCTCCTGGACTGCAATATCTGTGATGGAATGTTCATTAAAAAAAAACCACATTAAATGGATGAAATGGTGTTGGGCAGGGTGATTTCAAAGTTGACCATCAATGGAAACAGAAGAAAACAGCACTGTGTTTTCAGCCTGACACTGTTAGCCTGCAAAACCTCAGACACATGAGAGGAAACCTCAATTTGAAATGGACCACACAGTCATTTAGGCTTGACAACACAGGCTTTTACAGCCTCTTGAGAAGCAGAACATGGGGTCAAAACCCTCAGAAGGGCCAAACTGGGGTTGGCATGGCAGAACACAAATACAGCCTTATCCAAGGCAGGAAGAGATGCCTCAGAAACATGGGCAGCCTTATGGCCATCGAGGACAACACATACAGCCTTGTGCACCGACAAGATGGCTGGCACTAGTACTGGAGACTGACAGTGGGATATTATTTGATTTAAGTCAAGTGTTTCAGTGACACTTGAGCAGGATACAAGCCACACTCCTCAAGGATAACAAATGATAGTATCTAGCTATTATCTCAGTTTTCTTAGGATATTTCTAAGACTGAAAACCTCCAGTGAGGGAAGGTCCCTCCTTACTGGATTTAGAGTGCCTTTTCTCAGTGGAGGTTTTCAATAGACTCGATTCCTGTTCACAATGAGCACCTATAAACATAAGGACTTCACTGCTTTTTTCTTAAAATCGACAAGAGCACCAAGTGTTACTTCTGTCTGCCTCTCTGATAGAAATATCGTTTAGACGCAGATTAAATGGGCCTTGTTCTAGACTGAAAAATGTCCTTAGAGGTTCTCCAAGCACCCTCACAACTAAACACCAATGTCTTTACAGCTTATACGAGTGCCACACATTGCGGTTTAGGCGCACGATGACTCAGTTCAACAGTCTTTCACTCCAAGGAAACATTGCTGCATCATCTGCCAAGACACCAATTCAATTACTGCAGTATATAAATGCCCCTATAGTCTCCTTTCTCCCTCTTGAGCTCAGACTGAGAGCATCATTACCTCCCGCAGGCCACTTCGATTAAACACATGCATCAATATGACTGGCACCCAACTGCTGCATACAGCACTTTCTATAAAAGACGGGACATTGATTCGTTTAGGGTACATTTCCTAATATCGAATATTCCACAAAATGGATGTCTAAAGAGGCATAATAATGAATATTCAGCCATTTTATAAAAACAGGTCTGACTGACAGCCTCTGAATTAGTAAATGATCATAGTGGGGAAACTCATCTTAATGCTGCTGCTTTGTCCATCTCAAAAAAAAGGTACAGTGTTTATTATGAAACAAAAAAGACATAGCATAGACAATATGACTGGAAACTCATCTTGGGAATGTGAATACAAGATTATTTCCACTTTTAATGTATTTTTCCTTAGCCATAAGACAGTTCAGTCTGCACTGAACATTTACTGTACTTCTGTCAAATGTACCAACTCCATAGAATGTAGAAAACATGGGAAAGGTAAATGTAACAATAACAATTATTATTGATTTCTGGAGAGCAGGGTGTATTATCCGATTTGGAACTGAAAACAAATTAAGTTATCTTTGGGTGTAAAGGTTCAAACAAATATGGCAACAAAACAAAACAAAGTCAGGCTCCCAATTGTGGTCAATGGATCAGTTTCAGGTTGTATATCTGTATGTATTACATATTCATAATTTTGATAATTTGGTTCAAAACTTTATTATTGAAATACCTGTTGTAGGACATAAACATCTAAACTGAATGTTATTCTACTTTAACAAAGAAAAGTCTCCATTACAGCGTTGCATCAATAGCCAAACCAGGTATCAATTTCCTCCAGTGTTCTTCCAGAACATTCAATATGGCTTCCTGATCTTCTGAATGTAAAACCCCACTATTTGTTCACTATTTGTCTTCACTGGAGGAGTATGGGCTTGCAAATGAAACATACATGTTTTCTCACCGACTCTGCTGTGATTGGGCCAGAAGGGAGTGGCCCAAACATTTCACATTTTGATTAGTGCAATACGAAGTAGTCCAAGCCATTTTAATCCTAGTCCAACTGTCCAAAAGTCTAGATCTAGCCAACCGCAGCCTTTGAGATAAACCTCACATCACTGACTCAACGTTATTAACTGTAACAGCATGGCTCTCCATTGTTAACTGAATAGCCTTGTTTGTTGTCAGCAACGGTTATCGGTCACTGAACAACTGTCACTTGTTTAGTCGCATCCACTTGAGGGAAGTTGGCCCTAAGCCAATGAGAATTCAGCCTTGTAAAGAGGGTCAGGAGATGTCCATTTCCATAATAATCCCAATTTACTTTTTAAATGCTGAGGTCTGGAAAATAGCACAGCCGCCACTCAAAACCAAAGTACTGAGTTTGTCTTGACGTTGGTTTACTGGCTCATCTCACTTTCCATTAACGTCAGCTCTGACCCTGGGACTCAGCCTGCCCTCAAACCTCTAGCACCAATCAACTGTCGCTGGCTAAATACGACTGAAAAACTGTCACAACTAACTGTCACTATCTGCAACACAGTGTCATTCAATACCGTTCTCCCTCCCCGTCACTCGCTTATACAATGTTGTCAGATTAGATAGGAGACAGACCAAAGGCCCATAAACAAGCTTCTGCCACATGCAGCTAAATGTCACCAACTGTCACTCAACTCTCATTTTCCCACACAGATGATCAATCGATGAAACTGGATTAATCCCGTCAAAAGACCAACACCAGCAGAACCATCTGTGTCAGGAAGCTACAATTGTATTGATGAAACTCAGAGTGACATGTGCCTGTTCCAGCTGGATAACAATAAAACCTACAAATACCAGACCAACCAGCAAAATTTGTCCCTGACTGCAAGATCATCGCTTTTGATATTTAGCATATGGTGAATGAAAGGCCCATTGGTCCTGCAGCTTTTATGAAGAACCTCTCCACATGTACCATAGTTTCAAAATGCTAAAAGAGAAAAGTGCAGCTGCAGCAGCTTTGACATCATAACAATGTGTGTAAGCGGCAGTAAATCGGCGGCCCTTTAAATAATAACCAACAGCCATCAATCACTGCCAAACCTCTATTCACATGTAGATAAGACCTACTGCAGTTCAGAACAAAAGCCATTTCACATAGACGCTGATGTTGCCTTTGATTGATCTTTTAGTGACCCTCATTGATTATTTACACTTTCTTATTTTGAGATTTTTATGACCCTGCTCAATTATCTGTGGACTTTTGGCCTTTGGACTTAGCAAACCTTATTGATCATTTGTTTGCATCTTTGTTATGTCTTTGGTAAAAGTTTTGAACCTACCAAGTATTGTTCAGTTCTTTTTATCTGCAATGCTTACATTTGTTGTGCTGCTTTCTTGAGATTCTTTAACTGAATTGGACTACCTGGTATAATTAAGATTAAATTATAGAAAAAAAGTTAACTCATTAACAAACAGATCACTTACACTTTAAAATAAAGTCTGATAGTTGAGTGGCTAGGTGCCAGAACTTTCTTTC
Source organism: Centroberyx gerrardi (assembly GCF_048128805.1). Taxonomy (NCBI): domain Eukaryota; kingdom Metazoa; phylum Chordata; class Actinopteri; order Beryciformes; family Berycidae; genus Centroberyx; species Centroberyx gerrardi. The sequence goes on from NC_136004.1 coordinate 23,182,400, forward strand.
CTGTGCCTAATCTGGGCAGTCCACAGTATTTTATATTTAGTCGGACAGTTACGAGACACTCTTTAAAGACAACACGCAATCATAGAAGTACCGGTCTGCCCTTGTCTCTGTATCCGTTAAGGCGTCTGCTACCTGAACAGGCTTATACAGAATGAGCCTTTACACATCAGTGGACCAGGAAAAAGCTTCAGAAAACATCTCTAAAATCCAGTGTGAGTATATCCAGGGTTGTAACCTGCTTATCCAATTTAGCAGCTCATACATAACCTCTAAGCACGGCGCAGTTCACATGGCAGTTCAAGTGATGGACAGGTGATGACACACCGCTTATTCTGACCACACAGTCTTCTTTTAAAGAATGACTTCACTTGGTAACCTAACAATTTGAAATGGCATAGCACTATAATGATGGCCATGTTTTATCGTGGTCAAGAGGACACAAGAACAAAGAGCGTCTTTATCTTCAGAAATGAATAGAAGCAGAAAACGTCACCATATTTTCCTGACTTCAATTGATGGTCACTTTTTCCAGTCTTGGAAAAAGCTTGTGGTCAAGCTTTCACTGCAGCTTGTCCTTTAGCACAATGTATCCGAGACATGCTGTGACAACGGGGCACTGGGAGCAGGATCACGAACTGTTAGTGACCTCTGAAACTCCTAACAGCCCGCTCCACAAAACATAAAAGCCATTTCCAGTCGGGAAGTGACTTTTATCCAGTTTGACCTTCCAGTGTCACTTTGCATGGAATCATGGAAACCAATGAAATATTAACCTATTTTTTTGTTTGGCTCAATCCACAATTCAGTTCTGAAATGTAATTTGTTTTCAGTCAAATTTCACATTGCCTTCATCCCTACATAAATCAGATAGCATGCCTATATTAATTTGTGTTGTATAATTGTGTCTGTATAACTTAGTGTTAGTGTGTTCCAACAAATACCTCACCTGGGAAAATAAAATTCAAATGTTATTACTTCCCTCAAGCACATGTGCAAAGGACTATGTTTATCTCTTCTCATAAGGCACAATACACTACTTAATTGAAATGAACTGGTTGTACCTCCACCAAAGCACATCTCTTTGAGCAGGGTCTCTTCTCTGGACGTGTCCAGCACAAACTCGTCAAAGCAGGGGTCGGCCGAAGGGTGGAAGGTCCTCAGCGACTCTGTGGCCTTCTGGATTCTGAAGACACAGACGGGACACTAAATTATGCCATTTTCACCGGAGCTGGATCTTGGTTGGTGAACAGTAGCGTAAGCTCACCATTTACGAATACCAAGGGCACCGAAATGGCACCGTTATTCACTGCAGACATACTCAAAACTGTTTTACATCATTTCAAAACACATAAATAGTTCTGGCCGGCTGAGCTTAATTGAACACCAAGGTGCAAATGACAGCTATGTGGTTGTTGAAATGGAACTTGCAGAATAAAGGAGGCACAAAATGGTAGGACGAGTCATTGAGATGAAAAATGGTGCTATAAAAGCTCTTTGTGACTCAGTCAGCAAAGACAATTAAGGGAACGATGTATCATTACCTTGAAAGAATAGACTCTTCTCACAGTTAATTATCTGAGGTATCGCCTGCCGTAATTTTAATCAACCCTGTACTTTGAGGTTAAGAGGACATGGATCTATATTTATATCGCCTTTCATAAACTGTGAAAAACATCCTTGAAAACCAAGACTTTATGTCTGTTGGAAAAAACAAAACAGGCTCCCAACTGTACGGGCAATAGAGCGCTCTTGAAAGTGAAACCGTTCCCTGAATATCCAAAGCCGCTAATGGAGATCAATTAGCCGCCTTAGAGCAAAAGACCCTCCCGTACCGAGAGTTAACTGGACACTGCTGTGAGTCTGTTCTTAACTGTCCTGTAGACTTTTGCTTAACCTCTGCACTCGTGGCTCTGTATGTTTAAAACCCTGACACACTCCAGTCACACAAACACATAATCAGATTGAAGCCCTCAACACTAAAATAACAAACAGACCAAGTCCCACTAAGGAAAATCCACTGGGAACTAGGAAGGCAATGGCAATATGTAGGCAACACAAAATATTAATTATTGACCTCACTGAAATTTCAGAGTCAGTGATTGTGCACTTTGTTAAATAGCCATAATTAACATTTTGGAATTAATTGTATTTGTTAATCATTATTGAACTGATAGTATTAATTTGACAGTACTGCAGTTTACAGCCATGGTTTTAGTGGATGAAGGCCTTAAGAATTACTGCCAGACTTTCTGCCAGTTTCCTTACATTCTGATGAAGGAGAACTACTTCAAGAGATTGGAGGTATGCTATAGTGCACTGTTGGGACTATCCCACTGCAGAGTATGATGATGCCAAAGTTTTAAGTAGTATAACACAAATTAATTAAATTTCTGCTTCACAGACTCCTCAGCTTAATTGATACTGCGCTATGTTTTACACTCATAAGCACTTCAGTATCTTTATAGTGATACTTCACATAGGGAGAATGATCTAATTTTAGCTGCAGATATCCTTATAAGGTTTTTAAAGTCAGCCACCAATACTAGCTGTCCCAGTTACACAATTGCTTTAATTTTTGCCTCTGTTACTCTCAATATCCTACTTCTAACACATTAATTGAAGCAGGGTAGTGAAGACGATGCTTTTTTATCTCCACTTCAATAAGTAAATCTAGGTTGTATCTAGGTATAATTAACAACGAGTCTGAATAAGGGTCCTTAGGGTGCTGCTGTGAACAGGGAGCTCACCCTTCAACCACGGGGTCGAGGTTCAAGCCCCCCATGTCAGCAAGTATCCATCCTACTGAAGAGTCCCTGAGCAAGACAGTAAATCTCTACCAGCGGCGCCGTTCTGTAGCCGACCCTGCACTCTGACCTCACTGTGGCAGGGGGCAAACAGAACGAGGATTTAAGTATCTCGCTATTACAGTTCTAGAGGTGCAACGCATTCCAGGAGCAGGCGAGGTCAGAGGTCGACTGCTGCGAATCAAGTCGAGTGGAGAGCGCTGCAAAATGAAACTGACATAGGTGAAATAATGGTTCAGCGTTTCCTGCTACATCACTATTCTCCAGTACACACTTTACCTGGTGTGCAGCTGCTTGGCAGTCTGTACGAAGCAGGACTGGTCGGTCTCTTTCAGCACCTCCTGTGCGTAACCCACCAGACCGCTGTTCTCCAGCATGCCCTGGTACTCCTCCACCTGGGATTAAAAAAAAAATAAAAAAAACATTTATTTAGGTTTTTGTTTTCAGCATTTTTAAATTTCCTTTACTTAAAAAGGAGGCTTCATATTGATATGTTTTCAAAAACAAACATCAGATACAGCTCGTTTCCATCTCTAGCCTCTGTATTCATTGACTGACCTTAAAGATACCTAATGACTTTATGGATTAAGTGTCAGCAGCCAAGAGCATGATGAATAAGTGCGAGTCCCCACCCCTTGCCCTTCCTTTGCCAATTTATTCATCTATGGGCTTGTATCTACTATGTACAGTCTATTCTATGTTCATTCAACTGTCTGACATTTCAACTACTAGACTGTGATTTAATAATTCATGCCAATACTTGATTTTTTTTTAAATATCTCATCTAGTTCATAAGAGGATAATTTTGGAAGCATGTGTTAAGTGGAAACAGACACAGAATATTGATTGCAGGTGTTCGTTTCTGCTGTACCTGGCCCTTGAGTTGGTCCAGGCGTCGGTTGCGGGACTGTTCGATGGACCTCAGCATCTCGGACTTCCTCTCCTGCAGCGTCTCGAACAGACGCTCAAAATGCTCATTGGCGCGACGCTCTGCTAGCTGGCCGTTTTCCTGTAAGGGAACAGTGAGCCACAGTTAATGCTTGGTCATGTTATTTGATGATCCTGTCGACTTGTTACTTTTTTTCTCCTCCCCTCAGAAGAATAGTGAGGAAACAGTTCATACTGAAACATAATTACAGTTTCAATGTATTGTACTATGCATGTGTCGTCACATGAAACTTTTGACATAACACAGTGAGGGATCATTCAAAAGTCTAAACCAATGGAATATGAGTCAGGGAGAGAAAGGCAGCTCTATTTGATGGGCGGGGAGCAGAGGGGCGGGATTGTTCAAAAATCTGATGGTTTTATTGGTTGGAATATTTCATTTACGCCTACCAGTGCAGCATGAGGTCATCATTAAAGATCCACTGTTTTCCAGGAAGTAAAAGTAATAGGAGTTCATATAAGCAATGGGGACAAGGGTAGAGGACTGAAACCCAGACACGCATAAGGGGAACTAGTATGCAAATCCTGTGTTTCCTTGTTTGTGTGGTTTGCATAGTGTTTGTTTAAATGACCTTCCTCATACATTTACAGAGAACATCTTGTTCTTCAACTTATCAAACTGGTTTAGAGGAGGCTATATAAATATTTGCCAAGTAAGAAAGACTTTACTTGCTTACAGGCATCATAACACATGGTCTTTTTGCTTTCTAAAACAACCAATAGAACCATTTTGAAAATGAAATAAAGCAGTTCAAGGGACTATTAAGAGTGATTTACCATTTTATGCCAACCTTTTTTTCTCCAGGGTTAAGGCAGAGTTTTAGAGATGTTAAATCAAAAGCAACATGTGAGATTCCTCTGGAGGAGAAGGGGGTAGAGGTTAGGGACCAGAAGTGGGGAGGGGTTAAGAGAAGAACTAATTTCTAGAAAAGCTATCTAAAAGGGGGACTTTGGGTCGAGAGTGGTGCAAGGGAATGTAGCTGGGAAAAGAGCTAAATCTTTAATAAGCGGTTTAAGCAACACCTAAGCCAGTTCTTTTGCTTCTTGACTGATGGTTAAGGGAGTGCGAGCTGAATACAAAAGAGTAATTTTATCCTTAGGGATCAAATACGATCAGGAAAAAGACAATGACATAGTTAAAGTGAAAGATTTTGAAAAGTGAAAAAGACTCTTCATTCCATTGTAAAGATTACAAAAAAGGCCATGCTGTGTAGAGGTTTGGGAGTGGAGGGGAAAAGGATGTTGGCACTGCAGCAGCATGAGTCAGCGCTCTCTTACCTCAGTCTGATTGATGAGCAGCTCAAGCTCAGTAATCTGAGTCCTGACCTGGTCCTCTTTGCTGATGAGGTAATGGATACTCTTGGCCAGCTTCTCCTGGTGAGAGAAAAGATCAGAGGCAAAGAGAGTGGGTGTCATAAAGCCTAAAAACAATGATCCATGTATGCACACACAGCGCTGAGATTAGGGCTGGGCGATGTGACTGAAATCAATATCATATGGAATCATAAGGATATCGATATAAATCACAACATGCAAAAATCACGTTAAATAATCAATGTTAATCCCATTGAACTGATGGTAATGTTAGGTGTGATGTCAAACAAAACTGAAATTTTCAAATAATATTCCTTAAATTGTTTCATACCTAATTTTATTAAAATAAAATTTGCTTGTCATCATCAATTTAGACAGCAGAATTGTGCGTCACAATATCCAAAAATCATCATATTGTCACAATAATATTGAATTATCGGCCAGCCCGAATTGAGATGGTGACAAACATGGTGTGTTGCGGCAACTTGCGGGAGGTAAAACGTACTCGACCACTAAAGACACTAGATCTCAACCAAAATTCACACCTGCAGCTGAAACCCAAATTACTTCGTGATTTATGATAAGTTCTAGTCATGTGCAGAACATCCAATACGGCCCCGACCACAATGAGAGCTGGTTTCAGTAGGTGCAGCATGTCACACAACATAGAGTACACTATTACAGTCACATACAGATGTGGGACAATAACACACTGAGTTTAAGGGCATACACACACACACACACACACACACACACACACACACACACACACACACACACACACACAGGTGGTGTTCAACAAAGCATCTGAAACCCAAACTTCCTGACTGACGAAGGGTTCAGGACATCCAATACAGCCTCAAACAATCAGAGGATACAACACACACAAACTTATAGGGAACAAATCATCTCATTAAATATTAAGAACCGTAGAGTCTGTGTCCACATGGACCAGCCTATCAGATTTCACCCAGACTCCACCCCGATTGGCTGAACAGCCTGTCATCGAGCTTACTGGGTTGGCTTGTTAATGCCCATCACCGGATAAAATTACTATTTGACACATTTCACTTCAACCCAGCACCTCTTCAGTTTAACAAGGTGGAAGTTCTCTTTGATTGACTGGTCTTGCCTAGTTCACTGGAACCAATCAGACTGTCCCAAAGCACACAAAGCCCCAGCCATCTTTGGCTCCTCACAGGCTAAACCAAAACACTCAAACTGATTGAAAAGAATTCAGTTACTAAGCGACAAAGTCTCTTGACCACATGTGAGGCCAATTAGCGATAGCCTGGTTTGCTAGCCTGGTTTTCAGCATCTAAACAAAGGGGAAGTTGATATCTACGGTCTGGTGCGCGCCAGCACAGGTGCGGGTCAGCCATGAATATTACAGCAGGAGATGAGAGATCGAGGCACCAGGTCAATGGGAGGTGTAACAGAGTAAAGCAGTTCCAGGATGAGGCTTTTTGTTCCAGAGTGGGTTGATCAGTCAAATGGTTTACTTATGGCCCAGCAGCGGTCCCAGACCCTTTTGTGAAAGCAGAGTTGCTGTAGGTGATATATAGAAGAGTTATGTAGAAGAGTTTGACTGATACATCGGTTTGCCGATATTGGCCTTGTTTTCAATGTCAGATATTGGCCAGTCATGTCGTCCACTGCCGATACAGAGGTTTCTCCCTGACCATAGCTACGTAAAAACTTGCAATGATTTTTTTTTCTTTGCACCTTTTATTTATTAATTTAGTTGTTCAATTCTGTTTTTATCTTAATTCTTAATTTAAAGGCCTAATGTATTCCCTACACTGAATAGGTGGGGAGGGTCACCCTGCTGTGAAGAGCTGCTAACCACCGAAAAGAATTTGATTGAAAATTTCAATGAAGACTTTTAGCATCGCATGATGCTCTCAGTGCTGTTTCAGAGGCTTTTGCGCTGCTTTTGTGAGAATAAAATTATCCTTGTAATTCTGGAACATAAAACGGTCAAATTTAAAGATATTGAATATCAGCACAAAATATTGGCTACTCTGAACTTCAAAATATCGGTTTCTGCCTTCAAAAACACATATTGATCGATCCTGAATATGTAGACTGCTTACAAATAGTTGCCTTTTTCAAGGCCCTGCTTTGCTTGGCCACATTTCTCCATTTTAAGGCCTTGTTAATAGAACTCTCTGGAATTGTATGCGAGGTCAGTTTAATCCTTGTATCATGTGTCAGTAATTAGCGTGTTATACTCTAAATTCTTCATGCATCACCACACCGATTAGGCTACACCAAAACAAATTCCTTTGTGTTTATTAGACACTTAAACTGATTCTGAATAGAGTTTACGCAGCATTTACCCACTACCTCAACACACAAAACACCCTACCAGCGCCCAAACCATCTCTTCCAAAAGAGTGACTGAGAGTCTCAGTCTGGTACCTTGAGGATCTTGTAGGCATTGCTCATGGAAGTGACTTTGTGGTTAGCGTGGGATCCTCCCAGCTTGCAGAGATGACAGACGGGTCGTCTGCAGACCTCACAGTACATGTTCACCTTCTCCATCTCATGCTCTGGACACATGAGCACCTGAAAGTCAAACACATGGTTAAAGAGGGATATTTAACAGAACACAGTGTTCAAGAAACAGCTCATGATGGGACCAACAGGAAGATGATTAATAGTTTAAAAGCATTTAGACAGCTCTCTGAACCATTTCCTGAGGCCCCTTAAAATAGAAGTTAACTTCAGGATACTTAGTATTTCAGAGCTGAGATCCATATCAGCTTTATGTCAGAGATTGTTCAATATTTAATTGCCGTTTGAGCTAACAAACAAACAAACAATAGTTATAAAATTCAAACTGATTCCCATTAACTGAGCACACAAAGTAGTTAAGTAAAATAGTGGACAAACTGGAAAAGACATCTCTAAACAACTACGGATGTCTTTAACACATTTAGATTGGAGGACAACAAGCAATTCAATAAGATCAATGAGTCATCAGATGCATTCAGATTGATGCTGGTAAATCCTCAGTTCAAATCCTGATCAGGTTCTGATCAGATTATATCAAGAGCCTATATCATATGATAGCATTATTCCCCAAATCTTCCAACTTCAAGTTGACTAATCAACTGGCCAACCAACATGAACAAGATACATTCCTAACCCACACCTTACAGACCCAATTAAAGATCAGTACATCCTTCAGCTGGTGACAGACTTCCAACTGCTTGCATTCATCTGCAACAATTGATCCCATTTAGATCACAGTGAGGGTCAGTGAGTCCTTCATTGATCACTCCCACCACCCACCAACCTTTTAAAGAATCAGAGTAATGACTGATCTGTAAAGGTTCATGTTTTTCTTAAAACAGGAAGGGAGAGTTCTGTAACAACTTCTCTCATAAAAGATAGTCCATAGTCCAACTGAATAAAGCGGTTTTGTTTTGAGTTTATAATCGACACAGTGCACTTGAGCCTTCAGGAGGTAATAGGAAAAGAAAATAAGCCTCCTACCTTGGGCCTGAAGTTAGTGGTGGGGCCGACGTACTCATGCTGGGCTTTGGGCGTGCCCCAGGGATGGTGCAGCTTGAAGCACTCATTGCAGTAGCTCGCCTTGCAGTCCATGCAGCTCTTAGTAGCTTCTTGCAGCTGCGGAGGCTTGCAGATGTTACACATGATGGCAATGGCCGCACGGGCCGCCTGGCGGTAGCGCTCAACGATGCTCTCCAAGGTGAAGTTACGGAACAGCATGCTGATGCCGCGCTCGCCGAGGTCGATGTCATGCTGGCAGCCTGGGCAGGCGATGGTGGTGACCCGGGGAGTCACAGACCCCCTGCGCCACCCAGGGGACGAGATGGAGCCTGGTGGAGAGCGAGGGGCTGGAGTGAGAGGAGATAACTGATAACTAATGATCCTGGCTCGGACAATTTCCAATCATGTCTGAGGCCCTATTTTCACAAGTGAAAAATTGCCTTTTGATATCTGACTTCAAATGAGTGCGACAGGCATATTTTTCAGGAGTGTAAAATAGGGCCTTGAAAGAAGTGTGCCCACATCTTGTGTTCCAACAGCTTCTGGTTTCCCAAAAGCATCAACTAGATCTTCTTTGACTTGCCATAAAAACATGATCTTAGGGCCTAGATTCCTTTGGGAAAGTGAAACCAAGACAATTGTTGCCAATGATAACACCAAAAATGTGGACACAACATGCCTTCATGGATAGGGTGTAAAAAGAGCCTCAGCTTTTCTCCTCCCTCTGTGCCTTCTTTCCATAATGACCACCAAACACAAGGGTGTCTGCACCAAAGCAAACACCTATCCACACCTTTTATCAAGCAGTTATCATACAGGAAAGGAGTCAAGGAAAGGAGACATCCAAGAGTGCTGGGGCAGGATTTTGGAGTGGATAAGACATAGAAAAGGGAAAGACAGTATCCTTGGAACTTAAACAGAATACTTTGTCTTTTTGAGAAAGTTGTTTTACACTATAAATAATTCAATGTTTTACAATGTTTTACATGATCTGGACAGAGGAAATAACTGCATCTTCAGTTGATGAGTGATCATAAAGAAAACAAAAATGGTGAGAAACGATAGCATGGTTAATAAAACAATGTAACTACAGTACATTGTACAAAGTACAACCTAACTACAGTTTTAACTCGTTTTAACACTAAAATATGCAATAGTGAGCAATTTCTAGCAATTGAACTTTGTGATATCATGTGTCCAGTTCAATGCATCAACACTTATTTTCACATGACAACAACATGCCTCTTAAAGCAACACTGCTTTCAAGAGTTTCTCAGCGTGATCATTGCGCTTGTTACTAATGCAGCAGCATAATAACAAGGGCAGCAACATGGTGACAAGAGGTGGAAAAGCAGGATTTGTTACACAAGGTCACATCACAGATGCAAGCAGTAGGGACCTTAAACACTGTCAACACACACGTTAAAAAAAAAAGCCAGCAAACTGAAGTCACTACACACCAAAATGACACACTTAAACAAAAATGCTTCACGTTTTTTGGGGACAGGGGAAATGAGGAGTGCTGGATTTATCTCAATTTGCAAGCGAGTATTTCCACTTCTTTTCCAGGCGCCTGTAAATTAAATCAAACACTCCTCAGGCAGATGAAATATTTGAAAATTTAAAATAGAAGGTCTGGCTGAGGGGAAAGCGGCAGCAGAGCAAACATGGAAACTAATATGTGCTATGAATGCCTGTGTAGCCATCTGCATGCAGTGTGACGTAGAGCAGTGAGCAGCACTGAAGACTGTGACAGTGATTTACTGGAGGTGCAGTTTGCTGCCCATGATGTGACTAAAAACTGAACTATTGAGCTTTGTTTGCTGTGTATCAGCTGTCCTTCTGAATTAATATAATGACCGAGCTGAACTAACCGTTTCCTGCTGCATCATGGTGAAGATGACATACTCTAGTGAAGATAAAGTCATTGGATGAAAAGAGAGTCATTATTAAAACTAATGGATGGTGCAGAACGCCACATTTCTAACCTTGAGGGGGGAGTGTGTGTATGTGTGTGTGTATTTGTGTGTGTTGTGTTGGGACGTTGCACATAGACTGAGGGTCTCTGGTCAGGACTGGTCAGCACAAAAGGTGGGGGAGCATGAGAGAGACAGGAGACGCCTGCAGCAAAGTGTGTGTGTGTGTGTGTGTGTGTGTGTGTGTGTGTGTGAGTGTGTTGATCTGTAGCTCTGCAGAGGGAGGCAGAGCCGAGGGCAGAAACTGACGAGTCATTGCAGAGCCGGTACGCTCTGGCTGGGCCAAAGGCGCCTGCTTTTCCCTACGGAACTGCACCATCAGTTTGATGTTCAAATTTACGGTGCGTTTTGATGACGCAGTCGATCATAACCGAGACAGAAGGACATCTACCAGGCGAAGACTGTGCCTGCACATTTAATCGAATATTAGCGAATACCAAATATGGTAAAAGGGCAGTTTTGAGTGAGTCTTGCCTAACAAGACTGTTTTCTCATTTCTTATGCGAATAAAAAACAGAATCCAATGTAAATCCATTACCTGAAAATCACTTAAATGTTAATATACTCCTTTTTTTAATCTAATAACCACCTCCTATTCCATATCATACCGCATATTCTGTTACATTTCCAGAGACTTATTTTGATCTATTGTGTAAGGGATTTTGTAAAGAAGTGGTTGGGGTTGTTGTTTTTTTAAGATAAAGACTTTCAAAGCACAGAATTTATGGCATTTCTACTTAAAAAGATCCACTGAGCATGTCAAAAAAAAAAACTGCATTAGAAGAGAGAAATCCCCCACTTAATCTATCTAACAAAAGTGGCATTTAGTCTTTTGTTTTGCTTGGCCCACATTCCCTTCATTTCTTATTTTGTCTAGCACAAAATGATTAGCAGAGACAGGTATGTCTTTCTAGCTCTATAAACTGTCTCAAACCTAATCATTCTCAAGTGAAGCATAAACAGTACCAATGCCTTGCCCTAAAGGCATACATGTCACTCACAATCTTAGCAAGCCCAAACATATTGTAGGTTTTCCCGCAGTATGTGTGTGTGTCTAGTGTGCTTTACATAGGAAAAGGGCCCTACAGTACTCCCCATCTGAAGAAAGCTGCTTTACTTGCCTCCATAGTCTACCGAATGAATGCAGGGCTTAGCTAGTGTACAGGGAGACACACACACACACACAGACAAGAGGGGGAGACACACACACACACACGTAAATTCCAGTTCTACTCCAACTCCTAGGCAACATCCTCACCCCTTCCTCAGTAATTTTTGTCTCAGCTTTTTTCAATTCCTCTTTGTCACTTGCCTCCCTGCCTCCCTCCCCTCCTCTCTCCCTTCAGACTCTACCTTCCTCACCATCTTCTCTCCTCTTGTTTCCATCTTGTCTCTCCCTCAAGACAAGACTTTCCTCCGTCTTCCTTTCTAGCTCCTCTCTCTTTCAATCTCCCTCGTCCTCTCCTCTCCTCTCCTCTCTGCTGACTCACCACTCCTTCGAGGCTTTGTGTGTTGTTCCCCTTTCCTTCTCTTTCACTCATTTTTTTCTAACCTACTTAGTAAAGCACACACACAAAATTAATGCCAACGTCTGGAAAAATTCTACATGCAGAGACGCATTAATCTGAAAAAGGGCAAACTGAAGCATTTTGCCTCTTGGTAGCAGTATTTTTGAAAGATTTGTTTAGCTGGCAAAACAAGATGATCTCTCTTCTGCTCAGCGGACTTTTTAAGTAGCCTATGCCTTTTTGTTTTCACTACATAACCTAGTATAGGTAGGTAGTATATAATCTAGTATAGGTTATGGACCTAGACCAGTGGGGGGCTGACAGTTGCAGGAGTTCACACTAGCGGAGTTGAATAACAGCAAGATGAACTTTAAAAGAATTTTCCATTTAAATTTTATGGTTTACGAATTTTTGAGTAAAGCTGAATAGAGTAGGCTAACCGCAAAAGCTTGTACATTCTTTGCCGAGTACATGCTTTAGAGAATTAAATGCTGTAACTACGGTAGTATAATCAAGATTATACCTAGTCAGTGATGTTGTCAGTGAGTTTGTATGGTAGCGTTGACAAGGCTAAAGTAGACTTTGAGTAGAGTAGGAGTAGAATCAAACTAGGGTTCACAGGGGGTTCTAGTAACACTGTACTCACTACTACAGCTACTCAAAACATGGAGCCCGCGTCTACCTCGACTTCCAAACGACCTTCGCACTGTGGCTGCAAGCAATGGACAGAGAAGTGAAGTGAGACCAACAAGAAAAAAGGAAATACACGTATCAATGCATAATGTGAAGTGAAGTGTGAAACCAGTTTTTAAAAACACTTCCATCATGACAGTGGAGAAAAACAGCCAACTTAACAGTGAAAAGTAATTAAATGTAAATCATTTGTGCTTAAAAAAAAGAAAGAAATCTGATTATGCAGTTATGGGCAAAGTGGAATACAAAATCAAAATCTGTTAAAAGTGTACATACAGAATATGGACATTTCAAAAAGTACAGTTAAGTCTTGATTTGTGCACTTCTTAAGATACTTGGTTTATTTTAACACATATCCATAAGAACTCAAACTGAACGTAACTCAACTTTTCAGGACTCGACTGACTTATTGTGGTAAAACGCGTCAGTGCAATAGAAGTGTATATCAGGCGTCAACTATAAAGCAACTCAAATGTACGTCCACTTGGTTATTAACAAAAAAATAAATACAGACCAATTGGTAAACCATTTAGCATTTACTGCATCCTGTGCCATTGCACGTAAAAAGAGCATTTACTATCATTTAAAGTGCACTTGTCAAGAGTAAGCTGTTGGAAAAAAAAATTGCAAGCATGCGTGATTTGACTCCCAGTAACATAAAACAACTGTGTGCCTGCTTGGTCTGAATCCCAGTCACATAAAACAAGGTGAAGACAAAAACAATACTGATGAAGTTCCAGTAACCGCCTTCCTCTGTCCCAACACAGCGAGGCTTGTCCAAGCTGCAGACTGATAAATATAGCCTTAAGTCTTTTCTTTCTCCCCGTTCACCTAATCCCTCATTCATTCCTCACAGGCAGGTTGCGTCACCATGACTACCAATGATCTGATCTCCCGGCCAATCGGGTTTAACCTTTTGGTGTTGAATGCGGACGGCAAGATTTAGTGATTGTGTTGAGAGGTAATGTGCTCATAACGTCCTTCGAGGTTTCTTAAATATACTTAACACACTGAGAAATGTGTTTACTAATCTGCTGATAAAATGCACCGAACATGGCAACAACCTTACGGAATAATCCCCAAGGGAATTCTAGTTGTATATGGTCTGTGAATAGTTCATAATGACTGAATAAATGTACTGTTCCTTTATTGAAACCATTGCTAAAATTAGTTGCAACGCCGCTATAAATTACTTAAACATACTCTACATTAACTCACCGCTGGCCAGAATGACAATATAGGAATTATCTTTAGACAAGGGTTTTCATTCTGCTCAAATTGGGTTCCGGCATAAATTTGTTTACTTTAAGTAGGACTTGATATTTCCTCCATGTCAACAGATGCGGTCCTGCCAGTGAAGAATGAGCTCATTCATTTTGGGGGGAGTTTGAATGGGGGTTCTGTGTTCGAGAGTCCGGTCCCAGAGGTTTTGAACCACAGCTGCATGTTGTTCACCTCAGTGTGCTCTTGCGACTTTTCAGATCCTGGGCTCGAAGTTATCGAGCATCTCAGAGTAGGCCTGCTGATCTGGGGTCAGTTTATCCTTCATATCATCATACTGAATGCGAGGTGATCAGTGGTTTCAGGATCAGTTCACATACTTTCTTCATACGCAGTTTCTCAGAGTAACACTGCTGGTCTGAAGCTACTTGAAATCTATATGGACATTTAACAGGACCAGTTACTATTAACCATCACTTAAACTCTTAGTTTTGTGAGTTCTGGCCCAAGATGATTGAATAATTTATGCATACTTATTAAATATGAGTCAATGTTACATCAATCTGACTCACAACAAAATGATTTAATTACGCAGAATGTATATCTTCAGCAGTCAAATTAAAATACATTACTATAAATCCTAATTTAGTTTAGTTTTTTTTTGCTAATTGCTAATGCCAGAGATAAGGTAGCTATTTTCATCCAGTAAGGCCAAGTCCCAGTCTTGTCAAGGGGAGTGGACAAGGGTACAAATGAGAGAACAACTTTATGGAAATGGCATGCAGCCCAGAGCTCTTGGTAGGCAGAAAGGCAGCCTTGTGTCCCACCACGCTGTTTTCAGAGCTTGGACATTGACCTGCTCGAGCCTTGCCTTAGCAGTGCCATATGTTGTGTGGAGAAAATAAAAAGAATATTGTGACAAGTTATATAGCTACCAGCACCACTTCCGCCCCCCTCCGTCCGCTCCACACACACTTCCACATCTTTCCTCCCAGCTGAACTTGTTTTTAAGAGTTTTAAATGCCTTAAAGGGGCTTATAGATGTGCTTTGTTCAGCCATGTGTACATAACACACACAAGCCTCTCTCTATCCGATGAAGGGTGGAGTGAAAATGATAGCTACTCTCTTTTTGGAGTGGCAATTATAGCTGCTCTTCTCTCTTTTCTGACTCAAACATCCTCAAATGAATAGATGAGCTCTTGTATGATTGAAGGGGATGTTTGATGCCCAAAGGCCATTGCAGGCAGACAGTGAAGACATTTAGGGCTTGAGAGAGCTTGTCAAATTTTCTTTTCTCTTGTTAGACAAAACTACAGAGCTCGTCAAGTTCCTTTGCTCTTTTTCTAATCCAGTCTTCTTTTCAGACAAGCCCTTTATTAGAGAAAGAGGTGATGACTGACAATGTCATGGCAGAGCTGTAAAATCATTAAATCATTTTTTTCTTTTTTATTTATTCTAGTTTAACTAGGACAAGAGAGGGAGGAGGGAGAGTGTCTGCTCCACACCAAAACCCAGATATCATACAATGATACTTTGTCCATTCTTTTCTTGGATCAAAATTTCCATAGGCCTATTTTGCTATTGACCTCAAATTTGCATTGGATAAAGATTTGCTCATTTGATCATGAAAGGCCCTTTCTGGTGGCACTGCCCTTTGTTTGTTAGGACAGAGTAGCTATATATAAAACAGCAATTTCCTTATTTGAGAACAAAGGCTTGCTTTCTTCTCAGGCCTTGTTTTGCTTGTGTCCTTTTTGTGCAGGTGGATCACAGGCTGCAGCAATCCAAACCTGTTGCATGTGGAGCCGACAGCAGAACTCTCAGCTGAAGATAAGTGAAGAGCGAGGCAGATAATGTAACAGGAGGTTGGCAGTAACGGTATAAACTAATATCCCCCTCCTTAATGGGCATCACAAATGGCCCAAGATGCACTTGATACTTTCATTTCCTGTGATACGAACAGCCCATTATCAGCCCTGCTGTATACGGTCCAACTCGCAGACTGACAGGCGTGTCCAACAACAACATGAGTGCTGTTCCTGAAAATGCCTTAACCCGCTGCTGTGAACTGCCTTGGAGAAATGTGAGGAAGGTGGTTCATCTCTGAGGCTGCACTAACCTGCCCCTAATAAAACTCTACCTGAAAAGAATAAGGACATTTGATCTTCCATCTACAGAAAAACAGAATAATCCTTCTGGTTCCTTACCCCGAGACCCACCTGATCGTACAAGCCTGTCTAGCCTCTCCATGGAGGGGGAGGGCACCCTGGACCTGGGGCTTCCCGGCATGGAGCACTCGGAGCCGGCGTCGAACGAGTCCTCATGGTTCAGCATCAACAGCTCCCGGACACATTTGTGGCAGACGCTGTGCTGGCAGGGCAGGATCAGAGGGTGGGTGAACAGCTCCTTGCAGATGGGGCAAATCAGCTCCCTCTCAATGTTCTTGATCGGGACCTGGAGATGGAGACGAGATGCTTGGGAACCTCTTCTCAAGATAGACAAAGACTGACAACTTGAACTTTTACATTTCGTATTTTTGCACGTGAAGCACCGCCGCAACCTCTTATCTTGTTGCAAATGCACATATAGCATCGCACAAGAAATGATTTTGGGGGGAAAATGACACAACATAATAGTCAAACAGACATACAAAGAAAGACAGAGGTAGAAATGATGATAGTTTATAGTCCTAACTTTTCGAACTTTGCCAGAGTTTGGTAGCAAGGATACAGCTTTCTTAGATTCGCTTACAATAACCCATTATTTGAGAACCCCTGATTGAGCAACAGTACATTTTGGCTCTTTGAGAAGGCCTATTGTCTGCACTTCCAGTTTTGCCAACAACACTTTGTAGTGGCATCTGGGGATGTGGGTGCGGTGGGCAAACTCCATCATAGCTCAGTGTTAATTAGCCTATTATGTGGGTATACTCAAATACCTATGAAGAGGAAGGTACCTTCTATACCTGAGCACCCTCAACCCCACTATCGCCTTTGTATGAATAACACATTGATGCAGTGGCTGCTTCAGCATCAGCAACCAGCCAGGGCTATAGTCTCTTTAACATGTTTCCCATACATTACATTACATAACAGCACGGGATTAAGCAGCCTTGTCTAAATATAGACAAACACTATAGTGCAAAATACACAATTCCAATAACACACTCTAAACATTTGATAAGGGTCTAGAAAATGCTTCTCCAAGCTCAAGATGGAGCTCCTCTGAGCTCCATTTATTTTAGGGAAAATTTGGAAATGAAAGAGACCGAAAAAGCGGCCAACAGCATTATTTGACTGATTAGTTAATTCATTTCAGGTGGAGTAAAAAGATTGGCTACTGGTCACCTTCGTGCGCAGTACCCCAAAAAAACTCCAACCTCGTCCTATGTGAACAAACGTATCAAATTAGGAGAAAGCCGCACGTGAGACAATACACTGAAGAATAGAGGAAGTTTAAACTGAAACAGCGGCCAGTGCTGCCTTCAAGTCTATTCAGAACTAATCGTCTTCATAAAATGAACCACTGATTTGAATTAATAACTGATGAACGTGTACAGGCTTCATCTGATAATACTCGTTTAAATGTTGTGAATAAACTAATTTTGAGCCCAAATCCCCCAGAAACACAGACGGAGGCTACAGGCTGCATACAATGACGAGTCAGTGAGGGACGCCGAGAAAATGTTTTATCATCTTCCCAAACACCATAAATCCTCTTCTAATCCACCACTTACCGCAATAGAGCTGCGCCGCATCTCTGCAGACATGATTCAGGAAAAAAATAACACCTTTTCTGGCGTTTTCCTCCGGGCTAAAAACAAACTTCTCGGACGCGAGTTGAAGATGCCGACGGCGACGGCTGAATGAATTCAAACAGAGTGACGCCGCTGAGGACGAGGGAGCTGTGGTGAATCAGCAGCCAGTTCACTGCTGCAGTTCACATGCACAGCCAGGCAGGGGGTGGAGAGAGAGACAGAGAGAGAGAGACGGAGAGAGAGGGAGAGGGGGGAGTCTTCATAGGAACAACTGCTGCCTTCACGTGCTCCTCGTAAACTCCTACTTCCCAATTCTGAAGTCGTAAATCCGACTTGTCACGCATTCTAGTAGCTCTGGTCGGAAATAAAAACAAAATGTAGCATGTAACAAAATTAGTTTTGGGAGGGAGGCTGTTGTTTTATTTAAGAAATAAACCGTGACAGAACCAGCCTAGCTTGTGCTGTTGTGCTGCAGCAGAATGAAGTGGCAAATATGCGATAGATGTAGATCAAATAGATGTTTTCATTAATTTATTGGCCAAAATTTGTTGCATGCAAAAAATGCATGACAACTAAAAGTCATGCATAACATTTACATACAAGTATGGCTACATCAGTTGTTGACACAGCTCCCAGGCTCTCTGCTCCCTAAACATCACATCTCAGACTCAGCATCTTGGGTGAAATTCAGACGGATCTGAACAATGTGCTCCAATCGAAATGCACTCTACCTTTGAGCGTAATGTTTTATTGGCTACCTGATATGTCACTCAAACAAAGGTATGCCGCATCATTAAGTTGCTAAGCAACCAGAATTTACCTGATGTAGACTACAACATGGTGAACGCAAATACTGATGCCCATGATTTGGACCACCAAGCAGTGGACACAGATAGCTTGGCCTTGTTCTGAAAGCCGAGCAGATCGTCTGTGTTACTTTTAAAAGATTTTTGTGAATGTTGTAAAGTGACATTTATGTTCAAGTTCTGCCTGCACAATTTAGATAGGCCTACATGTTTACAAGTTGAATTCGGTGGTGGCACCTGTTGACATTTTCTCTCTCTTGACAATGACAAGACAATCAGAAAGAAAATGCTCAAATTACAACAACACCTGCCTCATCGCTAGTGACGCTATCGTTGTATAGGCAACATTAAACAAGAGTCTGGTTAGGACTGGGCAACATATTTACCACTTTGTTGGATCGTTCATTTTCGCTGAACAGGTAATGTCAATATTTCCGACAGCATTTGAAGGCAACAAGGGCTACAGCCCAGTTGTACCGGGCTGGAGGGAGGACCTTGCAGCTCCTGAGTTTCTAGTTAAGTTTCACTCAAACAGAGGTTTTATCAATGTGCAAATCTCTATCTATTCTCTGCTGTGTGTGATAGCTTAGGGCCCGCCTTGGCCACATTATTGCATATTAATATAATAATAATAATAATAATAATAATAATAATAATAAACTTTATTTATATAGCACCTTTCAAAACAATTGTTACAAAGTGCTTTACAATAAATAAATAAAAGCAAGGAATAAAAACACTAGGGAAAAAAGAAGAAGAAGAATAGAAAGTAAGCACAAATAAATAAAATGAAATGAAAATCATTATAAAAAATGGCTACAGCAACAAGATTAATGGAGTAAAAATAGAGCTAAGAAACAAGGAATAAAAGTAAAACACAACTAAGAAATAAAAATCATAGTAAAAAAGCTTTTACATAAAAATGTGTTTTGAGGAGAGACTTAAAAGAAAACACAGAGTTTGCTAGCCTGAGATTCTCAGGCAGGGCATTCCAAAGTTTAGGAGCCCTGATGGCAAATGCCCGGTCACCTTTAGATGCAAGCCGGGAGGTGGGAACGGTCAGAAGGGCCTGGCCTGAGGATCTCAGGCTGCGCTTCAGCTCATAGGAGATTAAAAGGTCAGAGATGTAAGTAGGAGCCTGACCATGTAGCGCCTTGAAAGTTAAAAGCAAAATCTTAAAATCAATTCTAAAACTAATAGGAAGCCAGTGAAGAGAAGCTAAAATGGGGGTTACATGGTCCCGCCTTTTACTCTTAGTTAAAAGCCTTGCAGCTGCATTTTGCACTAATTGCAGGCGAGAGAGGGACTTTTGGCTTAGACAGGAATAGAGAGAGTTACAGTAGTCTAAGCGAGATGTAATGAAGGCATGGATAACCTTCTCAAGGTCGGCAAAGGACAAAAAGAAGCTTATCTTTGATATGTTCCTCATCTGAAAGAAACAGGACCTTACCACACTTTTGACTTGTTCCTCGAAACAGAGGTCAGAACCAAAAATTACACCCAGGTTCCTAGTGAAAGGTTTAATATTGGCTGACCAGCTACTAAGTTTACATTGACTTAAGTTGATTGAGTTTTGAGGCCCAAATACCACGATTTCTGATTTGCTGTCATTGAGTTGGAGGAAATTTTGAGACATCCAGCACTTAATATCGGAAAGGCAATTATTAAGGATATTGATGCTGGTCGAATCACTAAGATTTAGGGGAATATATAACTGTGTATCATCTGCATAACAGTGAAAATGTATATTATATTTGCGGATGATATCGCCGAGAGGAAGCATATAGATGGAGAAAAGTAATGGGCCCAGGATTGATCCTTGAGGGACACCATACTTAAGAGGAACAGAAGAAGAAATGCTATTTCCTATCTCAACAGAGAAAGTTCTATCAGCAAGATAAGAACTGAAAAAACTGTGGGCTAAGTCAGTAAGCCCCACCCAGTTTTCCAGACGATCAAGTAGTATTGCATGATCAACCGTATCAAAAGCTGCGCTAAGATCAAGGAGTATTAGGATCGAGCAGAGACCTTTATCTGCAGCAAGCAAAGGATCATTAGTCACCCTTAGGAGGGCTGTCTCTGTGCTATGGTGGGTTCTAAAGCCCGACTGAAATTTCTCAAAAATGTTGTTGCTATTCATGAAAGAAATCACCTGCACGGATACAACTTTCTCAAGGACTTTGGCTAAAAACGGTAATTTAGAAATAGGCCTATAATTGCCTATTGATTTGTTTTTTCAAGAGAGGTTGAACAATGGCATGTTTACAGTAAGAGGGGACCAGACCAGAAGACAGTGAGATGTTTATGATTGAAAGGATGTATGGGGCAACAGTACCAAGAACGTCTTTTAACAGTTTTGTTGGGATTATATCTAAGGTGCAGGATGAGGGAAATAGTGACAACTAGGGTCTCAAGGGAAATGGACTCAAAACAGCTAAAAAAGATATCACAACTAGGTGGGGTGGACAGATCTTGCCCAGGGGGCAGGATCTGTCCACGAATAAGATCCACCTTCTCAGTAAAATATCTGAGAAAATCCTCACATCTTTCTGGGGAAGCCTCCATAGCAGTTTGACTTTTAGATGGAGTATTGTTTTATTGGAGGCTAATAGCCTATCCATACGGATCTGTGCCCATGGAAGCCATACTGCTGTAAATCTGCATTATTTTTGAGATATTTGAGATATTTGCAGTCTCAAAGACAAAGTTTTCCATGAGGATTTCAGTTTGCATATGCAGTGGAGGTCATATAGGCGTCATTCCTACTGATTCGAATTTTTTTTTTTTTTTCCTATACCAAATATCCTAAATGAGGAATAAATTGGATATTTAGGGAAACCAAAACGATCTTAAAGAAATCTCCATATGCTGTTTTGCAAGACAGGCTTGATTTAATTTTCCTGTGCATTTACATTCTCTCTCTCTCTCTCTCTCTCTCACACACACACACACACACACACACACACACACACACACACACACACACACACACACACACACACACACGTGTTTTCCCTAATGCCTTTGCAGACGCAGCCCGTGATGTCTTATTACGGTGCATGGAAACACACTCTGTCAGTCTCGAGAAGGGTTAAATGGGTGAAGTTCTGTTCTGTCTCTGTCCTCGCTCGCGCTCCCTCTCCCCCACACCCCGCATCGGTAACCCGGTGCTCCGTCTCACCAGTCTGCTGCCAACTGTCCCACACATTGACAGGAGGAGACAGTCGTCTGCCTGCAGCATCTAACATCACAGCTTCTAATTAAGGTCTTTATAATACGGTTTGTCTAAGAATAGAATAGAAGCCAATGCCTTAAAGCCACGTGGTTTAGGCAATGAATAGAACAGAACAGAACAGAATAGAATAGAATAGAATAGAAGTATCACTATTAAATAGCATACCATAGATAGAAGTATCAGTATTTAAAATTGTGTATTAGAATTGAATAGGCGTATCAGCATTTGAAAGTATGTCATTAATATAGAATATAATAGAAAAGAATAGAATAGAATAGAAGTATTTAAAATTGTGTATCAGAATAGAATAGAATTATCACGATTTAAAATTATGTATAAAAAATGAATCTAATAGAATAGAATAAAATAGCATGGACAAATCAATAGGACAATTTAAAATGATGTCTTAAGAATAGAATAGAATAGAATAGAATAGAATAGAATAGAATAGAATAGGCATATCAATATTTAACATTATGTCAACAGAACAGAACAGAATAGAATAGAATAGAATAGAATAGAATGCAGCCTCCCACAGTGCAGACATGGAGGAGGCCGGGCGCGCGGGCAGCAGACTGTCACACCTCCTCACCGGCACACCGGCTCTGTCAGGACCGTAAATCCTCCTGATCTGACGCTCACTCACCTCTCCTCGCTCGATCCGCTCCACGATGCTGGCGAACTCCGTCATGTCCTCCGAGTCCGACATGGTTAGAGATGATGTCAGTGCGACAGCGGGGGGGGGGTGCAGGTAATGAAATGATAATCGATAATCAATCAGGACGGGAATATTAAAACAAACAAACACCGGAGGCTAAAAGACACGGGATCAAACGTCTTGCAGAGGAGGTGAGGCGGAGATGACATCCAGAGAAAACAGTCGTTCCTCCATCCACATCGTTATCAGCAGCCTCTCTCTCTCTCTCTCTCTTTCTCTCTCTCTCTTTCTCTCTCTCTCTCTATGTACCATGCAATACATGCCCCGGCTGCATGGAGGCAATTTGATTTTAGTTGGAATCATCTTGGAGGGAAAACCCCGCCCTCATCTCCACTAGGCTATACTGTACTCTCTCTCTCTCTCTCTCTCTCTCTCTCTCTCTCTCTCTCTCTCTCTCTCTCTCTCTCTCTCTCTCTCTCTTTGCATCATCCCTTCCCTCGGCGGCGACGTCTCGATCTACAGAGCTCTTTGTATTCAGCTCTGTCAGAAATCAGACTTTAGTTGCCGCAGTGAATGACCTCCGTTTTTCTTTTAATCTTAGGAAATACTGATAATAATCTTGGGGTTTATGACTGAAGATTGATGTATTTTTTTCCCCTCAGTCTTAATACGCCTATTACTGCAGTCAGTCAAGTTGGCTGTTTACGCATGGGTGGCAACGCGCTCATGTGTGCATATGTTGCTTTATATAGGCCGATTTCTGCTCATCACGACCCAAATAACTCGCCGTAGCCTTTTGGTCTCATAGTGCGCATAGTGGTTGCTTTTGTTTGGTGGATTTTCTCTATCAATAAAGGCAGAAAAACGCACGAGAGTTACTCTAGTTCACAGGAGAGAGAGAGAGAGAGAGAGAGGGGGGGGGGGGGGGGGGGGGGGGGGGGGGCGCGCCTTATGAATCTTTTTGAAGATTTAAAAAAAAAGAGGATTCATTCAGTCGTCTCTTTGTAAGATGCACGAGCCTATACAACATGATTGAGACCGGATTAAGTTTAAATTCTGGCAATGCCACTTGTTCCGCGTCACCAGATGGTCTGGCTCCATGCAGACATATTCCACCTCGTTGAGCATGTGGAAGCGGACAAACAAGCAGTCTGGTCTGACTGATCAAAACATGTCTGACACAACTAACAACCCATGTAACTGACCAGTTTCCAAAAGCTTCTTGGCACTGAGATGATCATTGTTAGCTGATTTCAATTGGAAAATATTATTTCAGTGCTTGAATTTTTTTTGGGGAAACAGCATTTCTTCATCTCTGTGCTATGGAAAATCTAAAAGTTCTCTTTTTAATTAACTTATAATACAGACAAAATGATCTTACTAATGTTAAGATGTTCTCAGAAACCCAACACTGCTTCTTTTTTAGTGACAAAACTGAGCATCTAGCAATATTCTACTTTATTATCATCTTTGTTAATTGATTCATGGAGCAAAGATGTTCCTGGTGCTAAGATTTTTAGATGTCTATGCAGTTACACTTACTGTAATGAATGCCCCATATACAGCCTCATAATTGAGCAGCAGAGCCCTCCAGTGAATAATCATTAGGAAACATTGATTAGTTTGTTTTACTGAGTAGAATTGATTTAAGTTAAATAACTACAGAGCATGCAGCTGGTTGTGTAAGCCCAAGTCCACCCAGGGCCTGCGGATCATTAGAAATGACTCATTCATATCACATGAGAGATCACTGATGCAATGCTGCAAACACGTTGTGTCTGTATGTATTTGTGTGGTAGCAACAGTCCCATAAAGGACACATTCAAAACAACAGAGACAAACCATGTAGGCTAATGTCAGTGCAACTTGAATGGAAAACAGTGTCATGGCGTTATGCGTGACAGACAGCAAGTTGCTTCCGGCGTACAGAACAGATGGAAAAAGAAAAAGTAGACAGTGTCCTCATCTCCAGACAGAATATGGGGCTTGAAACTTTATGTTAAAGTTATTAAAGTAGCACTATCTAACCATTATCAGAATCAGAAACCAGAATCAGAATTATATGTCCTCTGATCCCCAAAAAACCAACCCAGATGCTGTTAAAGTCAGCATCTTTTCTAATAATCAGATTATGGTTGATAAGCATCTGTCTCTTGCTTGTCTAAATATGTCTGATTTGGCTGCATATGACAAAAAAAATTTCAAACCAGATTTTAACCTGAGACTTCAACATTAGACACCAAATTTCTACCAGTCAGCCTCTCCTATAGCTATGGAAGTCCTCCATTGAATATGGGTCCATACGACCACACCCAAAATACAACTGCAGCTGGCTGTATCAAGGGAACCTTTTCCCTACAGTTTTCATTCGGGTTGGGCTGTATTCACACAAGAAAAATATTTGAACCCTATATGACATACATATGATATTTCGCTGCTCGCTAAACATGAAAAAGCATTACATATGGGATCAAAAGGGCTATTAAAAGTATTTTTGTTACTCTAATAGATCCAGCCTTGATAGCTGGGTGCCACTAGGACACATATGCCTGCATCATATTGCCTAATCAGTGCCAACAGTGAGGACTGTGGTTGTGCTAGGCAGCTCCCAGGTGGGATTGTGTGTGTGTTTGCATGTGTGCCCTCTGTTTTCACTGCAGTTCCCCCCACCCCTCCCCCCCGGCTATTAGTTATGTGTTCTTAGTCACTGACCTGGCAAATAAGGAATAAAAAACTTACTAAATTGTGTTACTCTAAAGCAGAAGGCATCCACTTTGCAGGAAAATGAAAGCCAAATAGATGAATAGAGAAACATTATGATCACCAGACCTCATCTTTGCAAAATAGAGCAACAAATGCAGCACATGTGGGTCCTCCAGCCAGGCGCACAGATATGGGTTGTTGTGAGAGAGAGGAAGAGAGGCCTCAGTCTCTCAGCTACCTCAGAGACAACTGTTTCTGAAGCTGAAAAGCTGCTTATCACACAGCTGAAAACAAAACAAAAAAACGAATGTTTATTATCAGATTAATTATGGGTGTCACTTAATCAGGGGCATTTATGTAGAAACCAAAAGAGTGAGGACAATACTTTCTTTGTTTCACACATACATTAAAGAAAGAAGAAATACCTTGTAACAGGCTACAGAGGAAGAAAACCCCGTCAGAGCCAGACAGAATTGGGTCTATGATGTATATTTGGTGTGAAGGGTGTGGATTGTACAAGAAAGTCAGAGAGGGATCTCAATCATTTCTCCTCCTGCATCTATCTTCTACCTTTAATCGAAGCTAACTGCTGCTTAAGCTGAAGTGCAATCGATTACAGAGAGGAGCCATTGAGTATATTGGAGATTAATGGATGACTTTACAGGAGCTGAAAACCAGAGTAACTCAGTGGGCCAAACAGTAATCCGGATCTCATGGGGAGATTAGGTAATGAACACACACAGTTTTTTCATGTGTTTTTAGCATGGGTGGCCCCAGTGGGAAAAAATCAACCTGATGCTCAAAGGCTATGAGGGATGAGGGGAGATGGCATCAAATGTGTTAGGCATCCCCTTTGTTTCCATTAATATTGCCTGTAGTACTCTTCGTTGTCTTTTATTTCTTCTTTTTTTTTTTAAACTGTTTTTCTATTGTTATCGTTTCCATTGTATGCCATGTTAACAGGGAACCACTGTACAAGAGAACAAAGGATAAATAAATAAATAAAATAAAAAAATAGATTTAAGGAGAAAGTGAGGGAAATCACTGCTAGCTCACCACTTTGCCCCATGTTAGAGAGTAATGAATGGGACAAACATTTCTATCAACAGCACATCTCTGAAATATGTAAAAAACAAAGAACAAAAACAAAAAAAAAACCCACACACACAAACATAAAACCACTTGAAAACACACTGAACAATTGAAAAAGTTAGTATGTGTTTTTATTTACCATAAATACAGTATGCACTGCCAAGCTAGAGTCGTCAACATTTCTGTCCTTAATTTCCAAAATTGAAGTATTATAATACATCACATAGGAACATTTGCATATCCAATTCCTCTAACCATCTCACTGATATAGCTGTAAACATAATTTCATCTTGAGCACTTGCACAATAGAAGTGACATAGGTATAGACATTTACATACGTATCTACACTCAATATTCCTACAAAGTATAGAAAAAATAAATTCAATTACATTTGTTTATGTATATTAGTTTATGATGGGGCAATGGTTCATGAGTGACCCCAAGTGGCATTTTGGCTGCATCTCAAAAGATTATTAAATTCCTCCTCACATCTTTTCACATCCCTAGACCATCCGAACACAACTGTAGCCTTGTCTAAAACACAAATCAATTCTGTTTTATGTTTTCGGTCTGACAGCATCATCTGCAGTGCGTCGTGGCAGAAAGGAGACGCAAGAAAATAAGTAACGACTGTTGAGATGCAGCCTTCATCTGTAGCAAAAGAGGCAGATCCATCCATCCATTCTTTTATCCATTTATCGAGTAACTTACCCCTTCTAGGGTCAAGAATGCAGCATTTGTGGGCTCTGTCTCAGTGAATTCTTCCCTCCTTCAGGAAATGCATTAATCGATCAGACGTGACCAGACTGGACAAAGCCAGCTTCTGGTAAAACTACTTCTACCAATCAGCTGATGTCAGATTAGATGAGTGAAATCTACACAGAAGGGAGGAAAAAGAGCTTACAGAGTTTGTTTATATGGACTTAGAATACACCTTTCCTCCATCCCCTCTGGAGAAATAACACTCATCTAAAACGCCTTTATTGGTAGAAACAGAATTGTAATTGAAACCTGGCAAAGGCCGTTTTAAGCCTGCCGTGATTGTGGTGAAATCAGACAAAGGAGGAAGTGAGAGAGGATTCAGAGAGCAGCCACCCAGAGCAAAGCTGCGTGAGGCACATTTCAGAGTCAAGTTTGAGTGAGTGGTCTGGCCATGTGACTTGGTCAACCAAACCCCCGAGGAAGAAGTAAACGTCACTTAAACCCTAAACACAGGCTTCTGAAGATGCATGGGAGCCACGGTCATTCAATTTCAATTGATTTGGCTCCACAGTGCCGCAGTAGCTGGTTCACTACAGAACATCACATTTTTTTCCCGTTTCTTTCCTCTACGCTTTCCTTCAGTGCACTTAAGAGTCTTACCAGGACCACTTACCGCCAAATCCACCTAAAAACAAAGTGTTGTGAGAGGGTCACAACTGGTATACCACCAACCATCTTTTTTTTAACAAAAATATCTCTTACATAAACAATATAACAAATAATTAAAGGCAAAATTTGCTTGAATTTGTTCAAACACAAACGATTTGTATGTTTGAGGCTCAATCCAGCAGGTACAATGAAATACATTTTATGTGATCTATCCCCTAGGTCAAATTATTAAACACGTTTTGTGGAGATAAAGAAAACCGTGACTAAAAATGTGTGTTTAGTCTCTGTAAAACAGTACTAATTAAGTAACAAAACAGTTGAAAAGCAATAACAGGAGAAAAGTCAGCATCAGCACATGAAGATCAGCCAGTAGAATCATAGAAATGCTTATTGTCTCAGGCAAAATAGTCACATAAAGTAATATAACAATATAAATTTAAGTTAAAGAAGCAGTTGGCTAAAAAGCAGTTGTCCTCACACCAAAACAAGGCTATATAACACTGGGGTTTGGTTCCTGTGACGATGGGGCAGACTGAACCGAGGTTGGGCAGAGGGGAGACGAGATTCCTGCCTCCGACGGTTTACTTTCAATAATAGATGGGCCAAATAATTTATTTATTCACCTCTCCTTCTCTCTTCTCTGCTTTCTTCTGTCTGCCTGGTCTGGTTTCTATTGCTATACGCAAGGTGACGTGGTGGGAGGGAAGAGGAGGCCAGACACAGCTCCATTTTAGGGGGTGGATGCTGAAAAGAAAGGAGGAGACAATATTTTTTTACAGCCAGTCAGAACCGGGGTTCGCACACATGCGCGGTGCGAACGGGAGCGTCGTCTCTCGCAGGCGACATGTTGCAGACCGATGTATTCCCGATTCTGACCCGCTGTGATATTGTCTCGTCCTCACTTGCGGGGAGCAGGTGGTTGCGGTGGCAGTGGTCTTAAAGGGAAAGGGTGCGGCTTCAGCAGGGGGCGAGGAGAATCCTTGGAGCAAGAAATCTCACTGGCTGAGCATCCGAGGCTTGGAGTGAGGAGGATGCAAGAGGAGCAGGTTGAGCACAACACAGCATTTCAGTGCCTACATGTCACCATATCTATTTATACACAACTATAGATCTCCCATCTGTAGCTCGGCACAAGGGCAAGAAGGCTGGCCGAATCAAGTGGCCTCTATCATGTTCTATAATGCCTGTGAGCACTGTGTAGGCAGCAAAACACTGAACTGTGCTTTAGTGACAGTGGAGCATATGGTGGATGGCTACTAGGTTAAGGATTACAAGGTTCGGTCAAGTCTTGAGGAAGTCAACAACTCAGCAGTCTGCGATGTGACCGGCACCGTAGAGAACAGTCGTTTCCATAACTAGACACTCATCGAAAAGTTCTGTTCATGTGCACTGTTCTTTGTTTTTGCCCTGTAGACTTTCTGTTCTGAAAACAAACATTCAGTTCCTAGAGCCGTTCAAAAGAAGAATACATTTCCTCAATGCTGTGATGCCACTGTCTCATCTTTCTCCTATTGATTCTAGGATGGCTAGTCCCTCGCAGGGGATGTGGAAGCTGGTGGTGATGAGGCGCTTAGTTCAGTTTTGAGTTCAGGAGCCGGGGGCTGTCCGGCTCGTATCTGCTGTTAGAATGGACAGCTACTGCCTTGCAGGGAATACCCCCTTGCTTATTAAATCCCTCAAGAGGCCCATCTCTTTTTTTATCTGTCTGCCTCAAGAAAAATGTGAAATATCCAATATATTTTCTGTGTTCTGCAAAGATAAGGCCCTTAGTTGAGCACAAATACGTTTTTTTTTGCTAGGAGCTTTTGAACAGGTGCCAACATCCATAGATTTGCTCCTAAAGGTTGTTCTGTGCTCTAAGCTACATACGCATGAAATCCACCACACTTGGGCATCTCCAAGTATCAGAGGGAAGCCTGCAGTGAAGCTGGAGGAAGCAGAGTTTAAGAGAGTGGTGAGGAACTCAGGGGAATAGCCCACTCAACTTTGGGACTGGAGAGCTAGAGGCTTTGGAGAGGTTCAAGAGCAGTGCAAGGGTCTTGTTGTTGGACGGGTTATGAAGGCAAGGTAACAAAAATTATGTAGCGAGTGTTTTTTTTTGTCTGTGAATCTACTTTTTCTCCAGGGTTCCAAAATATCAAAACTAATTTTACCGTCGGACCCATACTGGTTTGCGGGTGGTTGTTTAGAAAAGAAAATAATTTTTGATAATGTATTCATCCTACCATAAAATACAAGAACATGGGGTGGCAAAATAGCGTGTCACTTCGTATAAAATTAGAACTGCCCAGTCAAAATCCTTAAGCTGCTGAAGCCACCAGTTACTCCAGAACAATTTGAAGAGCCACTTTAGATCTTCCCCCAGCCCACCTTTGGGTTCCACCCCAGATTTTGAATTACACCGTCTTGGAGGAGGTTTCTTATTGTCCATGTGGAGGGAGTCGGTACTTTACATCCCTGGCTAGGAAGCTTTGCAGAGCAGTCAGAAAGGTCTTGTTGTTGACCATGCTGATGAGGCTAGGGAGCAGGTATTGTCCAAAGCCGGTATTGTCTAAAAATGTTGCAAAATTGAGGCATCTGGAATGTCTTCAAGTCTCCAGTGACTCAGATTTTACTTTCTGGCACAAAATTTGATCCAACTATTAACAGACATAATTTCTATTGTCGGTTATTTACTCTTGTCTACTACTAAAAGGCAGCGAGAAAAGTTTGGCGTATATTGCTTAACAGAAATGTTGCTTTAGGTGGACTTAAATTTCGTTCCAGGAAGCTACCACTGTACAACTGGAGTCTTTAAAAACGTTCCTGATCCCTAAAACCTGTTTAAATATAGAGCTGCGGATCATCCTATTGTCAGTGCTGTCAGGTGCAGGTGCCTGCGTTGTCCCTCCATGTCTGCTGCAGCTGCTGGAGGTGCTGAAAGGCTCTCTGGGTGATGTTAAGAGCTGGGTGGACCTTCCTCAGATTGGGCTCTCCGATCAGAGACAGACCACACAGCCCTAAGTAGGCATGAAGAGGGTCTGGTGGAGAGGACAGGACAGAAGAGAGGGAGGGAGAGAGAGAGAGAGAGGGGAAGGAGGCACAGAGACAGATGGATGAGAGAAGTGAAAAAGTGAGAGAAAGGGGGGGGGGAGAAACGGGAGAAACTAGGTCAGATGGTTACATGTATCACAGCACTAACAGCTGCTTGTGACAGGTGTGTAAGCTTCAGAATGATCAGAGCTAATATGGTTTTAGTCTTCACCTCAACCTCCTTTTAAAATAAGGAAAAACACAACTCAAAATCATAAAACTGCCTGAACATTTTGATCCAAGCACACTCAGAAGGCCATTCTCCATAAACACCATCTCATTATTATGCAGGAGCATAATATTTTTGTTGCACTGTTTCTTTAAGGAAATATAAATAATGCACATAGGTTGGCCCCTCTGCTCCTCCCTTCCCCTGGGAGCCGACTAAAAGCCATGCAGGCCAGTAAATGGAACGGTAATTGAATTATAATGAAATGACAGCTGATTGGACACTGACATTAGAATCAATCAAAACACCATTAGCTACATCAGTCAGGATTCATAAGGACTCAAGCTCAAGGCTGTTCAGAGATTTCTGGATTAGCCCGAACTCCGAGGTGAGATTTATTATGCAAGTTGAGGACCGCTTCACAGTATAGGACAAGTTATCTTAGAATTAAAATTTGGACTATCTTAGAATTTAAATATGCCCTATGGAGTTGTTTCTCTTCACAGTTCCCAATCTAAGAATGAGGTTTCGAAATAAAAGCCTTAAAAACTCAGTGATGATACACCACTCTTTACAAGAGCAATGGCTACAGAAAATTCTGAACTAGGGTCAGTCAGCAGGACTTCTAAGTTTTCTAAAACTATGAGTCAGGAAATTAAATAAGTTGTGGGTCCTTTTCTGGGGTGCGTACGCTCACATGACGTGTATTTCATTGAGACACAATTCAATAAGAGTCAATCAATTTGGGCTGAAATTTTGATAATCCTAATTATTCATATTACGAACATTGATCCAAGACCTGGACTCCCATTTGGAAAGGCAAAGGTGGGGCCAATCACTTGCAACATATGATAAATCAAGCGCTCCTCATATTTTTCCATTTGGCTATTATGTGGCCCTGGTCTGCTTGACAAATACACAGCTGGCTCTTTTGTTCTACATTACTGCTACCTTCCTATCTTCCCAGACCAGTTCCTGTGTCAATGGCCGTGGACGGCTCTGCATTGTTCAGAAACACAAGTCCAATGCTATCTGCACCTATACTCCAAAATAGCTCCTTTTCATTCCCTTAAAACTCTCTTTTGTTCTATAATATTTAAGAGGCTTTGTGAATACAGCCCCTGTGTTTTTCTTCTGCGTCATTGTTTCTTCCAGCCTATCTTCCAAGCCCAGTTCCTGTAATGTGAGGAGCTGGATCTCCGGTGTCCTCAGGCTAGCTATGAACAATCACCTCATCAATTAGACATCACACAGGCAAGCAAACACACACATACACACGCGCGCACACACACACGCACGCACACCATAGAAGTTTAGGGTTACAAGCAGTTTTCCATTGACCTAAAGCAAAATTGCCAACCACAACTCCACCCTGACCTCCCTGCACCTGTGGAGGGCAGGGCAGGAACGCTCTGACATACCATGAACACACGCAATGTTCAATAGCCTGTGTGGCGTTGGGTAAAAAAACACTGAAACTGCTTGCTTTTTGTTCTTGAGGTGAGAGCTTTAAAGTAACTGAGAAACAAACAGCAGCACAGCCTCTTCCACATTTTCATCCAGTCCTTTTATGTCGTGTTACGCTTTGTTTCCACCACATGGCCACTCAGCTGACACCAAAACATCCACGTCATTCAACTTCTCCACCCAAAAACCAGTGACTGTTTAGGTTTCTTCTTGCAAACACAGAAGCTCCAACTACACTCGTCACTTCACCAATTTTGAGATCTAATTCTAAGG
This sequence comes from Centroberyx gerrardi, assembly GCF_048128805.1. Taxonomy (NCBI): domain Eukaryota; kingdom Metazoa; phylum Chordata; class Actinopteri; order Beryciformes; family Berycidae; genus Centroberyx; species Centroberyx gerrardi. The sequence goes on from NC_136004.1 coordinate 23,214,990, forward strand.
ATCGAATTTTACGAGATTACATGTCTGTATGTCAACTGTTGGCCTGAAAACTGCTGTTATGCGTCTGCTGTGGCTGTATCTATTTAAATCGGTGTCTACATTCCTTTATCCCCGCTCTTCCCCTCCATCTCTTTACATTGCTTGTATGGCAGGATTGCCTCCAGGCTACGCAGAGTTCTGATCACAAAGCGAGCCTGACCGCCTCCATATCTGCTTTTGAAGATGTGTTAGCAGTGTGAGCAGTGTGAGCAAAATCCAATTTTTGTGCATCCAGACATGACGGGATGGTAAAAGTCACACTGAATCGTAGTCACACTGAATTGTAGACACACACACTGTCCACATGGCTACAGCTTCAAACATACAAAGACTGCTTTTGATTTCATGTCATTAACATTTTGAGTTGGCCTTAACCCCACAATGGAAAACTGGCCAATATTCCCACCATTCACAGCACTGGGAGGTTGTCTGAAATTCCATGGAGATCACGGAAAGAGTGAGAAACTCAACTTCATAAAAAGAAGAGCGGTCATCACTTTTTCTTCTGTTTTCAAGTTTGGCACACTACCATTTTACTTTATGGTTTCTTTTAGTAGCACCCAGACAGCAGGCAGCGCAAGAAAGCACATTTGTTATCCAAGTCTTGGCAGTGTTGTTGTCTGACACCAAACACAAATTTTCTCTGAACAAATATGAACTGAAATATGAATCCTAGCACCATGTTGGACCTGTGGGCTCTATATCAGTCTTACTTTGACAGAAATGCCACTAAGAAAATACACCAATGTTCTGAAGATCTAACGTCTATCAAGGCAAGAGTGACACAAAACCCACATATCAACACCCGTGGCAGTATCCTGTAATTGGCATTTCAGCAGTATTTTTGCTAATTGCAGTGTAACTAACCACTGTGAGCATCTTCCTTTATCTTCATGTATTTACACTGTGTGATGATGTTCCTGTGAGAATAACAGCCAGCTGACTGAAAGCTTCCCTCCTTCCCTCCCTCCTTTGGGCGTCTAATTGTTTACCTGGATGGCTGTCCGGCCACTTAGCGAAGCCGCCCACCAACCGATCCTGTGTGGATAGGATGTAGTTTCTGTTCTTCTCATAGTCAGTGTACTGGAACACATCTAACAGCTAGGAGAGGAGAGGAGAGGAGAGGAGAGGAGAGGAGTTGGGGTATGAGCATAAGAGAAAAGGAGGGAACGAGAGGATAAGGATAACCATATCATTGTATTTCATGTCACAAAGGTGGGTCATCGCAATCAATATCCAATGAAGAACACTTGATATTCTATATATCTATCAAAATACATTAATGCATGGAATACATCAAGCCTCATCGTGTGTCACACTGTGCTCTTGCCATATACAAATATTTTGTGCGTGTGTGTCTTTGTACCTCTGGCATAGGTGTGACCTAGAAATTCATATTTTTTCCCTGTGTTGTATTGTTTATGTACATGTGTGCATCTCTGGCGTACTCAGAGCTATAGACAGTTTTGCTTGCTGGATTGTGTGTGTGTGTGTGTGTGTATGTGTGTGTGTGTGTGTGTGTACCTCTGGCATAGTTATGACCCAGAAGTCTATAGGTTTGCTCACAGGGTTTCTGGGTTGCGTGTGTGTGTGTGTGTTTTTTGGGCTTTGACGCAGAACACGCACAATCACATGTTTACAGGTTTATTGGGTTGTTAGTATGTGTTAAAGTATGCAGGTGTGTGTGTTAGTGTTCACACCAGTGTGTACCTCTAGTGTAGCTCCCACCCAGAAGGAGTAGCATGTGTCTACAGGTTTGCTGGGGCGGCCGTGGAAGCCGCTCTGCTGCCTCATGATACACCAGCGCCGGATCCTGTCCAGCTCCCGCTGACTCAGCGCTTCTTCCAGACGACCCATCAGACACAGAGAGGCTATGGCACAGAACGTCCAGCCGCCTGCACAGACAACAGACAGACAACAGACAGGTCCATCAGATACATACAGTGGGTATCACAAGTTTATACACACTCTCCAATTTTCTAATTTGTATTGCCTTGAGGTCTGAAATGAATCCTCATTAAATCAGACTACTCATTTCTGACAATATCAAAAGTGGAAACTTTGGTTGTGCAAGTGTGGGCAGCCCATATATTTGGGGGTTGTAACTGTTAAAATGAAGTAATCACATTTAATTAAGCATGCACAAACCTAATTTGCCTTCCCCCGAAATCAAATGAGATGATTCTAATTAGATCAATTAAAACCATGAATCCACTGAAGGTTTCTTTGTTGCATAGTGTGTGCCAGTGAGCAGAGACAAGCTTGAGCTGCGAGAAGCTGACACAAGATCTTCAAGATCTTTCTGTTAAAACGTTAAGATTAGAGGACGGATATAAAAAAGAATTCAAAGACCATAAATATACCCTGGAAGACAGTGAAGACCATAATCAAGAAGTGGAGGGAATTTGGCACCACTAGCTCCTTGACTAGATCAGGCCTTCCTTCTGACATGAATGACTGTGCAAAAGGGAATCTTGTCAGGGAAGCTACCAGAGAGTCTGGCCACTTCTCACCAAAAACAACAGCCAGTCCCATCTTAAATATAGAAGACACCGTCTCCCAAAACCATGTGAGGAAAATGTTTTATGGTCTGAAACTAAGGTTGGACATTTTGATCTTAATTTCAGAGCCAACACAGATTTATTGTCTTCTGTGACTTGCTTCAGTTTTCATATTATTATTTATTGGTACCTGTCCAGGTACCAATAAATAGAGGGGAATCATCTTCTGCCCTCTGCAAAAAAGCTACGTTATAGAGGAATTTCATCTTTCAACATGACAATGATCAGAGGCACATGGCCAAATGCACCAAGGAATGACTATAAAAAGGAAGATCAGTATCCTTGAACGGCCAGTCCTACAGAAAATCTGTAGACTGGCCTCATGAGGAATGTGAATGGGAGGTCCCCTAATGCGAGACAGCGTGAACTCCTCTGCAAAGAAGATGGAACAAAATTCCTAAATCCAGACATGCCAAGTTGGTAAAGGCTGATCCCAACAGATTTTCTGCTGTTATCAAAGCAAAGGCGGCTTCTGCCAAGTCTGAATCTACACATCAAGGTGTTTTTGTTTTCCACTTTGAATACATTGACAGAATCCAAATAAAAGTGAAAAAAGCTATTTAATAGGTTTAACTTCAGGCCTCAAGGCAATAAAAACTAGAAAACTTGAAAGGGTGTGTAGACCTTTGATATCCACTGTACATTTGGATACCAAGCCAGAAACACACACAGTCAGACACACATACAGTTACATGAAGTACAGAGACGCTACGGCACACAATGCTGAGCCACCTGGACGGGCACGTCGACAGAAAAACAATTAGACTAATTATGATTTAATGCAGAGACAAAGACACACACGCAGACAGGTTATGGCACAGAACCACCTGGACAGGCAGACAGGTAGATAGGTAATGACTTCATAAGCAACGCCGACACACAGACTGAAATTTCCGGGTTAAAAAAAGACTCTAAGGCACTCTGATCTCAAAAATTTGGCAAGGACACCAACTTTGTGCTTAATTAGCACAAGGAATCTTGCCGTGCTTATCCACCCCGACATGTTTTGACGACAGAAAGACAACTAGATAACTACTGGGTGCAGCAGTGAAGACGGAGGTTGTGCGTGTGGGGTCCTTCTACTGCCAAATATCAGAGAGCGCGCTGTTACATCCACCTTCCTCCTTTCTCTGGAAACAGCATGGAGCTCCCCAGAAGATGCAGCAGTGTGTGTTTCTGTGAATGTGCCCGTTTGCATTAATGAACTTGCTAATTAAGAAACTTTTCTACACAAGAACTGAGGACTTTGGGGGGGCAACATAAAGACATTCTAGTTAGTCCTGCTCACTTAGAAAAAGGGTGATTTTAGGTTTAGATTTACAGTCAGGGCTACAATTTGGCTTATGAATGCAGTCACTGGCACGCAAGTATAGTGACACAAACATGTGTGTTTATCTATTGATGACAAGGTGTTATCAGTACAGCCACAGGAGCAGCTATCCATCACTGTATTACCGCTATTACAGCCTGTTTATCTGTGTGTGTTTGTGTGTGTGTGTGTGTGAGGGAGAGACACAAAGAGGTGGTGCGAGGTGTGTGGGTTGGGGGTGTAAATCTGCCGACATGTCAGCCCCGCCTCTAATCATCCCTGTCTAGCTCGCTATCTGCCTTAGGCACAATAGGATCAGAGGGGGTAAATATAAATCTACGTCTACGACAGCTCCAGAGGTTTTCATTCAAAACCCTTCACTCTACCAGGACGACATACCGGGTCAGAAATTAACACGGGCTCGGGGCAAAAATGCTCTTGAAAGTTCATAACGTGTGTAAAATTTAAAATTATGGGGCACAAAATACCCCCAAATAATGATAGCTTTCACCTTTTTTCGTTGAGTTGTCAAATGTTCACGCGTGACTACAACAACTGTGCCCCGTGGGCCACCGTAGGTGATTCATGGGAGCCTATGACTGGTGAATTCTTTTAGTGCATTCTGGGCCGAAAAAAAGGAGCCGTTTTTTCCATGAGAAAACAACTGAGTACGCAGCCTGAGGCAATAGAAAGTGTTGGCACCACACAGCCAGCAGTAGGAGAAAATGCCAACGCCACACAAACCACTGAGTCAACAAAAAGTTAGCCAACCAATATCGTAAAAAAACTCTTGAGGGATGGAAGATGACTGGTTGGGGACACAGAGTGGGGCAAATGGCATCATTCCAGCAGTGGGAAAGAAGTGTGGGACGTGTGGGATGATACAAATTGAATGTTTATTTGCCAACATGCAATGCAAATGTATTATTTCATTGTTAAAAAAATTGTCCCTGAAAAGATACCGCTAAAATCAGATTCAACTTTCTTTCTTTTTTTTTTCTTTTTTATTTCTTACCCTGATGCATACTTACTTTTTGTAATACCATGTATCGAGTTACACAGGACCACACACACAAGTATCTACAAACACACGGTGCCAGAGTGTGTTCACATTTACAGTGTGGGAGGTCTTGATGCTGAACAAACACACACTTCAGGGGTGGGTGGGTAATGGGTATCTATATCTATAGTTACGTATAAACCTGTAATCACAGAATTGGAATGTATCGAAAGGAAGGAAATTACCGTGCTGCACAAGGATCTGTGCATTCTAGCTATTTTAATTCTATACCTTTACTTGCTGCCTGTGCTGTGTCAAAAAGTTAGGACCATGAATCTCTCCCCCACAGTGCTTTGAAATGTGGGTAGTGTGTATGTGTGTGTGTGTGTGTGTAGGATGGGGGCCTTCATGGCAGAATAATAGGGGTTAATTTGAGTGGGAGAGGGATTAATGAGGACATTGTTTCTAGTGAGATGGATTTTAACGGCTAATCCTTTAAACCAGTTACTCCCATCATGTCCTGTGCTACTGTACCACCAACGCTCACACAAACGTTTTGATCTGAGGCGAACCTTCTGACCAGAAAAAAGATCAACACTAAATCAAAATGCTGTCAATACAGGCGTATAAATGGAGTGCCAAGTGTGGGGGTTTTACTCTCTTCTACTGTGACTTACTCAGGCAAAAACCTCAACCTGATGTGCACACAGCTTTCAAACTGACTTTCCAACATCTGTAAGTGAAGGAAATAACACAAACTAGTAAGAGAGCATCACACTCACCATGCGACTCCAGCCCAGCTCCTTGGCCAAAGCCGTTGTCGTATGACTGCAGAGAGACCAACAACAAAGCCATTCAAATTACATTCAAAATATTTCATCCAGCAAGAAAGGCTACTGTGAATATGGAAAGAGATTAGTGCCAGCAGAGGCTGTATCTGAATTGCATAAATCTGAATTTGTCATGCTCATACTGAACCACTGAATTTAAAAAAAATATTTGTACGGTAAAATTTGAAATGGAATGCAAAGGCTTGAAATTAAATGTGATTATTATTGAATTGAACTTTTAGCTATAATTTCAAATTTGGCTTTCCCCAATTCAAATTGCTTATTTCAGATTCAGCTTCCTGAGACACACAAATCCGGTTTTTTTTATTCACCAGTTCAATACGAGCATGGCAAATTCCAATTTATGCAGTTCGAATACAGTCTCTGCTGGCACTAATCTCTTTCCATATGTGAAGGCAAGTGGCAAAATATTCCCCATTTTAAATCAGTTAAATTGAATCCCATTCAAATCCCATTCTGTAGTGTTGATAAATTCACATTTCAATTTAAAACAATTTAATCCACAATGTAACCATAGCACAAATTCAGTATTCATGGAGCACAGTGGACAGACATTACATGACATGGGACCCTGTGTGTATTCATTCAAAAAGCCAACAGGCATACAGTGAAGGCATGGAACCACTACAGGCTTTGTTTTTTTACTTTGTTTTGTAAATCAGATGAAAATGTGTGTTTTCCATCGTAAACAACGAAGAAAAGCTGTGTGTGGGAAAAAACAGGCCTTCAGACACGAGAGGCTGCCAGCTGGTTACTATGACGTTATGATTACTGATAACAGAGACAGATGCAGTGTGTGAATGAGTGAGTGGATGAGGGACTAAGAGGATAGGGGATGAGAGTGTGAAAGGGAGCATGCTATACAGACACAGAGGGAAGGGTGATGTTACCTTCAGCCTATCTGTACACACTCATTTATAGGAGGGAAGGGAATATGAATTTGGGAATAAATTTAGGTTTAAATCATTAATCTCAGATTTACTAAACTGAGGTCAAATTCAAATTGCACAACACAGCTCCAGTGAATTTCAAATCTAGGTGTACTTATTTGAAGACTATTTTTACTCTAGTTTTACTTGTTTTCCAGTCTGGCCCAACTATTCATTGGACAGAGCAGCTAAAAATACCCGACAATAACGGATGAGAATGCTCTATGACCTGGTTTTGGGACCCCAAATGGATTGTGACTTTACTATGGTCTGTCCCTTCATGAAAAACAGAGGAATACGTCTTTATGAGCCTGGATAAGTTGAACACTTGCTTTAGAACTTATTAAAACAAACTGTAATTATGAGTAACTTTAAAACAATTTTTTAAGAACTAATTGCCTGATTAGGAGCAGCAGTTCCCACTAAAATATGCAAAAGCAGTCACCTGGGATGAACAGACAAGGCCTAGTCCATGTCTGTCTGCGCATCTGGTGTGATCAGACCATAACAACAATAAGGTTGGTAAATTGATACTTGGCGCCATCCAATTGCTAGTGAAACTTTAGTGTGGCTGGTAAGCTAGTCTACTCTTCCAGGCACGTTGACACATAACCAGCTATCATTCAGTGGTTTCTGTGTTCTTACATATATATCAATTTGCCTTGGAATCCACCAACCACTGTGTGGCCAGTGGACAAAAATGGTACTTTTCAGTCATGATTTACAACAGTTTAGCAACATACTAAAAGATCGCAAAATGCCATATCTGCGGCGTCCTTTGTCTGTCTGTCTGTCATCCTGTCTGTGTGTGTGTGTGTGTGTGTCTACGAGAGAGAAAGAGTGTGGGGGTGTTGCATACACACCCATGGAAACAATGAGGAAACCATGTAATAAAACACTCAGTTTCTTGTGTTAAAGGTCAAACTTTAAATAAACTGTGGTTTAGAAGTGAACGGGACCATCTCTCCTCTCTGGGGACTTGAGTTGTAAAGGAGACTGAGTTGACAGGAAGGCAGCTGCCATTGGCTTTCTTTATGAAGACAATACCTCCGACACTGAACTGCTTGATCTAACTAACTCATATCCGATGGAAAGACAAACAGCGAGGCTAAAGCAAGGGCTGAGTAAAAAAATCACTTAATCTAACAACAATGTCACTGAAGGGCCACATCATGAACTTGAAACTTGAAAGTTTTCTTTTCTTGGTGGGGTGGAAAAGCCTCTGCTGCAGCATTTAGACCACGATGCAACACTAAAACTCCCTCCTGAATCTAATAGAAATGAAATGCTTTTAGGCAGAGTGCCACGTCCTTAAGGCTGGTGGCCCATCCTGTCTATTCAAACACGCCTTCAATCAATGGTGTAGAAACGGCCATCCTGTTGGCCTGGAGTAGCATTGCCCAAACCTTACATAAACATTAGGGGTGCAACACCACAGCAAGCAAATTACCACCAGTGTTAGTGAAAATGATAAATTAAAATAACGTAAAATGAGATAAAAATCAAAACAACATTAAAAATGTCCCTCTCAACCACAAAGAAAATGTCTTGCGGGGTCCATTCCAGAAAGCAGGTTCAACAAACTCTGAGTCTAACCCTGAACTCTGAGTTGATTAACCCCGAGATAGGAAACTCAAGAGTTTTCGGTTCCAGAACAGCTGATCTGAGTTAGTGCAATCAACTCTGAGTAAGTTCACTCTGAGTTAAGCTCGTGCGTGGTAAATGAAAAAAGCCATCATCAACGGAACTCCGATACTGCGATTCACCATGGCAACAGGTAAATAAAAGGCAGAGCCTCCATTTTAATCCAGTGGATGTAGAGATATTAATGCATGTGTATGCGGACGGTGCACATTTATCTTTAAAAAAAAGAGCCCGAGTCAGAGTGGGGAAAAGTGTCAATAAGTTAACACAATAAAGTTTTATTCAGTGTTGTCCATTAATTCATTTTTTACCAGACTTACATTTCCTTAATGGATGATAAAGTGGTGGAATCTGACTGTGTATTAGGCTATAGCCTACATTACATTTTAAATATATTTGTTCAGCTTTAATCTGACGGGGACAAAACACAGGGGTCAGCAACCGAAGATGAAAAATATAGTTAAAGATTTTAAAAAATATATAGATCAAAGACATAGAGACATGATTGTAAGCTCACAATCTAATCCAGTAATAATGTGTTTGGTGATTTGCACTTGAAAAGGCGTTGAGGTTAAAATAAAGTAGATTTTAAATTTTTAGACATCTATTTGCATCTTGGCTCAACAGCATTCAGTGACTTTATTTCAGCTACTTCAACAAATGTAGTAAATTTAAACATTGTCACTGAAATGCTGTTAAAACACGTTAAGACTATGCACCCTATTTAAAAAACTCACTTTCAAACTACATTCTGCAGCTGCACCACGATCCTGCTCACTCAGAAATATTAACATATAATCTCCAATATCATAGGAATGATGTTCCATCAGTGCGACCAATCACATCATGAGTGATAGAGATAATTATTCATTGATCCTACGTGTCTAAAGCTTCATACCGATTTTGTAAATTTAAACTGAGATTACACATTATGTGCAATAAACATTTCAGTGCAGGAACTGCTCTAACAAACTGACAGCTGTCTTGTGTGCACAGAGTCACAGTGTTATAAAAAAAAGAAAAAGAACTTCCCCTCGCAAAAATGCAGAGGTTTTATTCTGAGTTGAGGATGAATTCACGCTGTGTAGGCTAATATTTGAATGTGAAGGCAAAAACCGCTGTTCAAAGAAATGACTGATGCACATAAAAGCGGTAACTTTAGATAGTCCTTGAGTAACAAACTAATATCCAACCAGGATTTTGATTCTGACATACAGTAAACCTCCGCTAATTAATGCGCTTTGCTACGGATTGAATGAATGAGGAAATGAAACAGCGTGTCTGGCTGGGAGGAGATAGAGAGAAACTCAGGGTTTGTTGAAGAAAACCTGCAAGGGAGCAGGTTAGGTTCGCAGAGTCAGTTACCGTGGTAACTGACCCAGAGTTTATGTTACCTCTCTTTCTGGAACTGAAAACCCGGAGTTTCCCTCATCTCAGGGTTAACAAACTCAAGAGTTTTCACTAAACCCGCTTTCTGGAATACCACTCTAGTGTTAGTATCCAAACAACAAATGAGGAAACACTGATTGGGCAATAATTCCCACCTACACTATATTGCCTCACATTCTAGCCTGCATATGGTGGCAGTAGACCTAAAAATCCCATCTATAATAAGTTTTCCATACATTATTCCAGTCCTCTTGGATGGTTTACTCAAGATTTGTTTACAAGTTTACCCCTAGAAATAAACAAGCCAATACTCTATAGTGTGATGTCATCAAGCACTTCTAGAGCTGCTCCAATGAAAAAGAACGGGAGACACTGTGCATGTACTCAACCGTCACCTTCCTTGTTTCCCACAGCTCAGTGGCTAATCATGTGTATTTATGAGCAGAGTGGACTCACCATACTCCCTCTGATGTACTCTATGGCCTTCTGGATGTCCATGCCTGACCAGTCATCCAGCATGTAGCAGATACAGGCAGCGCAGTAGATAAACCGTATATCGTTTTCACTCCCCTCTGGCACTGCGTAGAAACTGGGAGCAAGAAGACACAGAAACCCAGACACACACACACACACACACACACACACATTAGCTGAAGGTCTGTATCTAGGGTGTGTAGTGTTTCAGGCATGTTATCTAAAACGAAGAAAAGGTTTGTCAGATCTAGGTGTTAACCTATTTAATGAGTTCTATTTCTGTCTCAAGGTGGTGTTATCTGCCAGACATTGTATACAAACTGTGTGTGTGTGTGTGTGTGTGTGTGTGTGTGTGTGTGTATGCATCCATGTGTGAGCCAAAGTGAGTACTATTGTAGGACCCCAAGTGAGTTTCAATGTCAGTCCAAATTAAATATTAGCCTTTACATGGCCTCAGGTGTCTTTGAGTCAGAGTGAAAGTGCTAGTGTGAATCAGAGTCCAAGTCCAAGTGTGTGTGTGAGTGTGTGTGTGTGTGTGTGTGTGTGTGCACGTGCACCTACCTGCCGTCCTCTAGCTGCAGTGCTTTGAGACCAGCCAGACAGGCCTGTTTGTTGACCCGGCTCAGGTCATCTCCCAGTATTAGTAGCGAGGTCAGCCCAGTGTAGGTCATGGCCACATGACCGCTGTCATATGGATGGAGCACTCCTGGACCCTGGAGACAGGACAGAACAGTATTAAAATTAGGGATTATTTATACAGTTAAAGCGGAATAGGCAACTAAGACATTACAGTAGTTAAGAAAACTATTCAACAGAATATATATCAATTGAACAGAGCAGTGTACAAATACGACGACCCAAAATATGATCCTTTGACCACTGCCGAATGCTTGTTGAATTTAACAAACTGAGACCGTTTAGTCAAACTTGGTATGGGTCTAGAAAAAGCGTAGGGCAGGGAGAGGCAGTACCTTAGTGCTGTAAGGAATTCCAATATGTGAGGATCCTCGAAACCCACAACGACCTAGATTGGATTCTGGAAGAAGATAAGAGGGAGACAGGAGGAGATGGAAGACATTTTCAGTGTATTGTAAATGGAAATATCAAGAGATATTGGAATAGGAAATAGCCTAAATAAATTCACATTTCTCCACTGTCTCGCTGTGTCTTGACTGCATCTAACATCACAAACCAAGCCCCATTCTTTTTGTGCTGACCTTCAGCAAGGTGCTGCATAGATGCACAACTAGGTGACCTAGCTATGAACAAGGTGTACTGCTGCCATCTAGCGGGGATAATCAGAACTTTACAGCAGGACATGTAGGATCCCTTTGAACAAAATGTGCTCAGTGCTTACATCATCGCAACAGCATATCATATTGCATGGATAGCACAAAAAAACAACATGCTACTCAACAATTTCAACATACTACATTCAAACCATATTGAAGTCCATATGTTGACATGTGTCAGGTGTCTCATCACCATTTTTGCCTGTGATAGGCTTGTTTTAGATCATTCATGTTACACTACATGAATGGCAGTGTTATGCTCTCTTATTTTGGGGTTTGTTCTTTACAATTTTCTATTAAATCAAATCAGGAAAACAGTGTAATATCCTGGCATTTTCAGTACACTGACGTTGTAAACAAAATTGTCTGCCAACCAATTTTCAAATTCAGTACCCTGAAAAGACCCACTGAGTAGGCAGATACTACAGCATAGTAGTATTCAAACATAGGAGAGAGACTGTCTTCTCGCACAGACATGTAAGGGCAGAGTGAATTAATCTATTAATGTCATATTCAACCCTCCTGTACACTGTTGGACAATAACAACACGCCCATCAAACAACTGTCTCAACAGCACATACAATGTTTTCCCCATATCGATGACACATAAGGGCCTACCAAGCCGCATTCTCATGTCTAATGACAAGAAACCGGACAGACACCAAACATATGGCAGCAGCGTACTCGGTCCAATCAAGCACTACTATCCCGACATGAGTTCTGTTGGTGTCTTGAATAATTAACTAACTGGGCGTCTAAACAGATGGCAGAGAGTGGCTTGTTAGTGACAGAAGAAAAACAAGAAGTCATTAAATATTTCGATCCCAACTTTTGCCGATACACGGAGGTACAGTTGGGACAGGTTAGGGAAGTAGGGCACCTGGAGGCTTTCAAGACCCACAAAGGGTGGAAATACTCAACAAGATTTCTTACAGATTCCTTTAAAGTTGTCACCCTGGCTAGACTGTCCTGATTGGGTGGCTGGCCGCTGATCAGTGGTAAACTGAACTTGTCCCATCTTCTCCCATCTTGTCTCCCATCCTGCACCAGCAACAAGCCACGCAGCATTACAAGTTCAACAGGATGTCCAGTGCTTTCAGTGATTCAATTGTCCTCTAGCTGCCCTCCCATGAAATTACCCTTCGAAAATTTTGCTCCACAGTATCCATTTTCATACGAACACTGACAGGCAGAGTCATCTCATGATAATGTAGCTGTGCCAGCTTGGGAGGAATGTGTGACGGGGCTGAATCGATGACTTATGCAAAAAAGTGACCTCTGCACAGCTTGGGCTTGTTTTAGGTTCTGGCAAAATACAGGAGAAGCACAGTTCATAGGAGATTAGGACTGATTTGTCTTAGCTCAGGTTTATTATATACTAATTTCAGCAAGTAAAAACAATGGAGTGAATGATGTGTTTCACATCCCTGCTTCATCCTGATTTACTCGATTTCAAAAAATCATTGATTTGAATTTTCCTCCTAGAGTTTTTGTCTTCATTTTTTATAGTCATTTTTTTCACACGCGTGTCTAAACATGTTTGTGTGTGTGAGTCCACACCTGTCTTCACAGTACTGGCTTCCTTTTCTTGTTTTGATTTAAAGGACATCACTGAGTGATGAGCATGCAGGATATTAATGGTGCACCGAGCATTAAAATTTAATTTAAACTTCAACTCCATTCGGATATTCAATAATTGGCTGAGTGTGAGAAAGTATTTATTTTGCTGACAGTGAATTTGGCAACGGAAATGGCACGGGAATACAGATGCTATTAAAAATGATGAAAACTGAAATACAGAAATGATAAATCCAAATGAACAGTCTCACTGTTATACATTCTAAGCAGTAGCTCAATTTAAGTTGATAGGCTTTAGCCCTTATCCTCTATATTTTTATCGTTTCTTATTTTGTATGCATCATGCACTCCTGGTAAAGTTTATTTATAGTGCAGCAAGTGACACTAAGAAAGGAAAAATGTACTGATGTTGTGTTACACAGGCTATAGCTGCCTAATTAATTTGTTCCATAATTTTATTTTATCACTTTTATTACTTGATTCATTGTTAGAATATTTCATAGAATATTTGATTACCAAAACAACTGGTAGTTGCAGCCTGATGTGGCAGAGGTGACTATCAATCTACTTATAATGTTGTGGCTTTGACACCGGTTTTTGATTTGCTGCTGCATGCTGTCCCCTCTTGAACCATGCAGCAGTTGGTATTGGCAATGACAGCTTGCACACTGGCTCCAAACTTTTGTGAAACTAACAGTTTGGACCAGGCTTGATTATAAGGAGAGTCCCACAGCAATGTGAATAAATGTCAACAGGCCATACTAGGATTTTCTTCAGGTTTGGGCGTTGACATCTTTGTATGCAGAGAAACTGATTCTGTGTTGTGAACTTGGCATGAGACTTACGATCCTCTGTGGGTAGAACCTGTAGAGAGTAGATCCACTCGATCATGTTGTTCTTATCGATCACATCCAGGGCATCCAACACATCGAGACCAGACACCGCAAAAAACATTATGGTCAACCTGGACAGGAGGCAGAGCAAAAAGACAAAGTGTTAACCACAGAATAAAAGTCTAATTTTATGATTTTGAAAGACAAAGAGACACACATCTAAAAATAAGATTCATAAGCAAGCTAAAGAGGCCATGCAAACAGTGGCAGCAAACAGTCACATTTCTGTAAGGTTACTGGGCGAATGCTCGATTCAAAACAATATTAGGGAAGTAACTTAGTAAGCCAAAATTGGACAATACAACCCGAGTGTTAAATACCTATCTTATAAATTCAGCTTGTAAATGTAATCTACCACACACTTTAGTGTTACCTGGCAAACTATTTGGTAAGTTTCCAATGGAGCTAACCCAAGTAACCTAACTTAGCAGTCCAATTTGACTGAACCCCTTTTTCAACTGATAGGCTCAACCCCAGGATCATATGATAACCTATTAACATTGAGTAATAACTCATGCATCACATAATGTACTACGTTCTCACACTGTACGAAGTTAGTTTACTATTAAGCTGTCATCACTTCACTAGCTGACGTTAGCAAGCAAGCTAAACAACATTAGCCTCCCATTCAAAAGGGCTGGTAAGCTAGAGCTAACGTTAGCTTGCTGGCTAGCCAAGTTCTCCCAACAAAACAGATCAGCTGCAGTGTTGATTTCATTAATCTTACCTGGTTGTTTCCAGGGAGGCGTATCTCTCGGGTAATACCTGAAGCGTTCTCTGGAAGAATCGTACATGTCGATTTCTTAAAAAGTCTATTTGCTCAAATTCTTCTAACTGGTTCTCTTCTTCCGCCATCTTTGCGTCCGCACCTACGAGGGATCGTTTCCGGTATGTTTACTTTTCAAAATAAAAGTACAGACTACAGACAACTGTTTGTCCAAAGCTTTTGCAGAGCAGCAACGACTCTTGATATTGTCAAGAGTCAACACAAGATAGGGATTCTCTATGGACAGTGAATGAGTGAACTGACTTTGTGGGAACAGTGATAGTATCTAGTAGCTATCTTTCTATCCGATGAAATAAAGCTCCTGCTAGGCTAGACACCTAGATAGCTGTTGAAGTTCACTAACAATAATTGTGAGCAAACCATCAAAATCATTCAGCTTTAGGCTGGATTTTCACCACATTTTCAGAGTGCAAATACACACTAGTGATGAATGAGAAGTCATGTTGAATTCTGATCAAACCATTAGACTTCCCATACACTCTGTGAACAGCAGCCCAGTGTATGACATAAATAAATACTACTACTACGACTAGTACTTCTACTATTAATAATAGTAATCTTTCATTAAAAAAAGAATTTCCATGAAAGGAAGTTTATTTGATTAATGTATTGTACAAAGCTGGTATCAAACAGCAGCACACAACAAATAAACAAAGGCACAATCTGGTGTTGAGGTTCCAGTGCAGGATTTCTATAAAACAGGGAAAAAATGTGCATGATCACAGAGATCACCGGTCTTAATAAATATCAAGACTGTCCAGCTGGCTTCCATTGTTGTTAATCACAGGCCTTGTCTCCAGCTGGGAACGGCTCTGCAACAAAACAACAGAAGACTTCAGTTTCTAAGCACTTGTTACCCAGTTATTTTTGGATTACTTAACCTCTTAACCATTTACTTTTGGATTACGCTGCTTCCAAAATCATCATAATTTACCACCATAACCTGCTATTATTTCAAGGTGCATAAAAATTATGTGTCAGTAATGACCCAATCAAAATGCATTTTTCCATCAAATGTGTATAGTTTAGGTGCACAGTGATAATATCTAGAAGTGAAGTGATTGAAAATAACACTGTGATAAAATAAAGGCATAGAAAACAAAAAGAAAGAGATGCAGATTACATTTTTTGCTGAAAAAAAACAGGTTTAGCAAAACAATCCAAAGGAAAAAAAACACAAAATAACATTAAAATGAGAAAATAGGAGAGCGATTCAGCAAGAAGTCACATATTTTGACCCTAAGAATGATAGTTTAACTGACAGAACCTACCAAACAAAGTATACAGTAACAAAGTAGAGACAATAGCATTACTTCAGTCCGACCTGTGAAACATCTGTAGTACAGGAGCTCCTCCTGAAGGTCCAACGTGTTTCATTCGCTCTTCCCATCCCTTAGTGGGACGGGTCAGTCTGGACGGGTCTCTGCTGATGTGACCCTCCACCTGCATGGGGGGCAAATAAATCAACCTTATCCTGCTGAAAACCTCATATTTTCCTCATGGTAACTGACACGTTTTTCTATTTCAGCTTAGTTTTCTCAAAGGTGACTTTTACGGGATATCAAGATTCGGCCGGACTTTCTCATAGTCCCTCACATTTTTTAAAAATCTTGAACGCTCACCTTCTCCTTCATCTTGGTGGCGATTCTCTTCTGTCTCTCCTCTTCCTGCTGCTCCCTCAGCTGTTTCACCTGAAGCTTTGCCTCCACCTTGTGAAGATCCTGCAGAACAGCAGGGATATCATCATCAGCAGTAATGGATTTTTATGGATTAATGGATGTGTGCAGCACCTCTGGCAAGTGCTCAACACAGTGCTTAACACAGTATAAGGATATCTCACTTGTCTACTAACATTAGCCTTTGTACTCATTTCAAGATTTCAAAAACATTGTGTGTCGCTGTCAGGTGAAAACCTCACATCTCCAAAAAGAAAAACAGCCTTATTTTTAGCTTGACCACCATATATTTTTGAGTTTGTCCAATAGGTTTTGAAAGGGTTTCATAAGCCCAAGAGGACTTATAATCCTTGAATTGAAGTGAAAACATGTAAATCACCAAAATAATCATTAGGAGGTTTTCACACGACAACAGCAATATCTATGTGTGATAAACACTGCAGTAATGATAAACAATCAAAAGCACAATATTTGGGATGATGAGCTACAGTTGGTCTTGTTTTGTTTGTTTATATCAATCTCAGATAAGGAGCAATGATTTAAGGTCATTTAACAGTATAACCTTTTTCGACTTAAAGAGGTAAAACTGATGAGCAATCCTAATATACTGTAATTATGAATAAATACATAAAACAACAGTCATCTTCCAGTCATTCCCAGAATCCATACCCTTTCCTGGAACTGTTTGATGCCCATCGCGGCCTCCCTCCTCCTCTCCTCCATCTCTCTCTGTTCCTCATCTCTCCTCCTCCTCTCCTGCTCCTCCTCCTCCTCCCTCCTCAGTCGGATTTGCTCCTCAACGGTCAGCTTCAACTCCAGCTGGCGACGACGCTCTTCCTGACGCACACAAATCACTTTATTTGGTAAAAATGTTGAGCGGTCTGATGAGGACGCTGCCCACGTACCAACTCTTTCACTGTTACATCGACTTTTACTTGACCCATTTTTTTGTGTGGTTTCCCAGCAGCACAGATACAGTACTGTATATTAATGATACATTCTGTTCAGTCTCTCTGAGAGTTATCATGATTGCGGTTTTTCTGTGTATCATCTTGCTTGTGGTAAGGGATTTTCCAGTGTAGGATCAGTAAAGTACTACTGCTACAACTGCTCCTGCTGCTCTTTATATACATCTTTTTATGTTTTTTGTTCTAATTAGGTAGTGATTTTTATGCTAAATAAACTATACATACATACACTGTCTCCAACCCATTCTTCTCAAAAGTAACAGTAACTATACACACAATGCACACACACACACACACACACACACTCACCTTTGCCCGTCTCCTCTTGTGTATCTCCTCAGCAAGTCTCTGCTCCTCTTCCTGCTCCTCTCTCCTTCTCCTCTCTTCCCTCCAGTCCTCCAGTCGCTGTGCCGCCTCCCTCCTCTCCTCCTCATCCCTACAACAGAAGAGGGTAGAGTAGACTAAAACGGACACGGACCTAAAATGATAATTATAAAGTCTGTGACAGTGCAAAGCCTCAAAAGTCGTCCTTAAATTGTGGGACATTGTGTGCATTTGACTGCTTTTCCCAGGGAGTCGTCGTCCTTTCCACCATCCTGTATTTCTCACCTGTGTTGCTGAGCCTGGGTCTTGGCCTCCTTCCCCCTCCTCTCCGTCTCCTCCACCTCCTCCTGGCTCTGTATCCTGGCCTGGCGCTCCTGCTGCTTGCTGGCCTTCCACCGCTGGATAGCCTGGTGGTGAAGACAGGTGGTGAAAATGGGAACCACAAAATATTTTGGGGACTGTGGCATGCAAAGCTCCTGGCTACATTATGTTTATAAAGAGAGGAGACTAACTGAGGTCTGTTGTTTGCTTTGCCACACATTTGATTCTGTTTTGGCAATCGAGTTCCAGTTTGTAAGCGTTGTTAGCAATACTATTGGAAACCACTCAATCAATCTATCAATATCCCCACACCCACCCCCCAACCCCCAGTGGATCTCCAATATACTGGGTGTTTCAAAGGAGGTAGACATTACTAATACTCACTGTATTATTTTATATTTTTCCTGAATTACTTTGTTAAAATTACTAAATAAGTTAAAAATGACTAAAATGATACAGCTTTGTTTTTCAATATTATTATTATTATTGTCACTATTATTATTAAAAGCTGTATACCTACTTTTGAAACATACTGTACTATAAGGGCAGACTCTAGTCTCATTTAATTTTTCAACAACACAATGAGATGAAAATGCAATGTCAGGAGGTTGGAGCAGAGTGAGGGATCTTACTTTTTCCCCGTCTCCATCTCCAGATACCAGTCCGACAGCTTTTGTTTACCAGGTACCTAGCCTAGTGTTTTTTCCTCAGAGATCTCTCATGTTTGTGTCCCTCCTCTCTACCTCTCTCTTCCTGTCCTGTAGGTAGTTCAGCTCCTGATGCCAGTCCTCATGTTGCTCAATCTCCTCCAGGGTTTTCCCAGGCAGGTACATTTTGGCTTCACTCCTGTAGGCTGGTCGCCCGCCGTGCTTCGTCCACACCTTTAAAACAGACAGATTAGAATAAGTGAGACAAGGAGCTTGCGGCAGGGTGGCCATGTGGTAAGAGAGCCCCATGAAGACCCTTGTCTGATAAAGTCAGGCCAACTGTTCTACACAGAATCCTGTTTGACATTTCACCATTCACATGCCATTTATAATTATATAAAAATGCGGTATTACCTTGAGGAAGGCTTGGTGGTCGTACTGGTCCCAGCCCCCATGAGGGCCTCCTGTCTTCTGCATGAAAGACTCTAGAGCTCTGACCTCCGGAGGGAAGTCTCCATCAGGGGGTTTGCTCTTCTGGAAAAGAAACATTACGTCAGCCAACGACTGAAGTGCTGCATGGGTCAGAAGAGCCACGTATCAATGGGTGCTATTTGGAATATATGGTCAAAAGAGTCAGTATTGGGACAATAAGCAAAAGATAGCCTTTTTCCTGTTGACTCCTAAAACTGTGTTAGATGGATTTCATTTCAAAAGAAAAAAAATAGTCAGCTTGTGATTATGGGTCTTTTGATTGGATTAAAAAAAAAAAAATCAAATAATGAGAATGACAAACATACCATCTATAGCTCACTACCTCATCCTGACTGAAAAAAATGGTGAGAGAATTTTTACGATGCACTATAAAAATGACAACAGTATAAAGAAGGTACATAAACTCATAACCCAAAGACTTTAGAGGGAAAATAAGGCTGAAACAAGGGCAAAATAGAAAATAAATGAACGCCAGGAGAGACCAATTCTTGCATACATAAAGCCTAGCAGTACGAGAGCAGAAGTACGCAGGAAGGAGTGCCAATTTCACATCACATGATTATATAAAAACACTTCCTAATGGTTTCAGAAACAAACTTGTCTCCGGTCAGCATTTGTTGGGTACAGAGGCCCGCTTCTCTAAACTTTACGATACCACCAAACCCTTTGTTTTGCATTATCTAAGATTGCTGGCAGATCTGGCAGCAGATGCTTCTCTGCTGCCAGATTAAGATTCTTTATGCACACAAACTCAGGTCTCTCTCTCCTAGTCATATCATAACTGATGAAGAACAAGAGAAGAGAGAGAAAAGGAGGAAGATGAAGAGAGGCAGACCTTGACTGTGGCAGCAGGGGGAAGTTTGGGGTCTGATTTGACAGCAAGAGTCCAGTTCTCAATCTTCTTCTCGTAGGCAACGATCTCCTGACTGCAGATCCTCTCCTCCTTCAACAGCTCCTCAAAGCTGAGAGGGGCAAAGAAACAGAAAGGACAACGGTTCATTATGTTTTTATTATAGTACATGCGTTTCATACTAATATGGAGCATTGACATAAACCCTTATCATTGGCTGTGGCTGTTGTTTGCTTGTAGTCAACTGTTACTTGCCTACCTTGGCTTTATGGTTGTACTTTATTTTAGAATACTTTGCTGAATACCAGGTATAAATTACCAATAATAATAATAATTAAAAAAAACAAACCTGTGTAATTTGTCATTTTAGTCATTTTCAACTGCACAATAACATTTCCAGCCATTTGTACATCTATGTCTCTGAGTTTAAGTAGAGATGTCCTCCTTTGAATTTAAATACTTTAAAAATCTTTCTTTAGAATTTATTAATCCCTAGTCTTATTAATTATTAATGATTTCTCACTTGGCCTCAATATAAAGTAAAGGATATTCACTGTTACAGGTTGGAAACCAACTTTTTTATCTACCAGCCACAGTAGTTTGAGGCAGATTGAACGTATCTCCAAGTCTGTTTTCTGCCAGTTTATATTTTACATAATCTAGTCTTAAATTGTTTAGCGAGTCCTTTTACCGTAAGCGCTGGTCCTCCTTGAAGGTGTTGATTGAGATTTCCACCTCTGCCATTATTTCCTGCAGCTTTTCAATCACTGAAAACCCAAGTGGAAATGCAAAGCAATCTGGCCTAAAACAATCTTCTTCTGTTCATGTTATTCTCATAACACTGCAATTACTGTCCTTTTATTAAATATTTCAGTAAATTACTACCAATATGGCAGACTGACACAAATACTGATGCCTTAAATATGATGATAAATAAGTGCTGTTTTCCAAGATGGCTGAATGGTGATATAACAGAATGAATACTATGAATTTTTTGAGCTACTGAATAGAAATATTACCAGATACACAACTACCATTGCACTGTAAGTGGCTGCTTTGATCTTATAGGTACTACTTACACTCAGGGGTTGGCTTCACATCGGTCAGCTGTCTCTGAAACTTCCTCACTCCATTATGGATCTTCACCAGCTGCTTTTGAAGATCCATCTCTAAGGGAAGAAAAAACTTTAATTTTTACATTATTGTATTGTAAATGGGCCCAGAAACGCAAGATATTTTGATTGATATGTTGAAGATATGATGCGGTGTTTAAGTGTTTAGGGTGGATTTTTCCCTGAATCAGGGTCTACTGCGGTGATTCCTCTACCAGTGAATCATCAGAATAGGCTGAAACTCCACTTAGTACTAGTTTCAGTGGAGAGTTTTCGTATCAGAAGGTCCAAATGCTCTCAGAGGCCCTTGCACCCTACCAAGACAAAATGTCTGCGGGGGAAACATTGGTCTAATGTATTAGAAATAAAGACCCACTCTCAGCATTTCTTTCTTCCTCCAGCACTTTCTCATACTCCTGCAGTTCTCCAAACCCATCAGTCCAGCCGTTCTTTCTGCACTGAGCACTCAGCGTCCGCTCTTTCTCTAACATGTCAATCCTGTCAGAGAGAAAAAACACTTTAAAGGTTTGAAATGTGAGTAGACATGAAAATGTGTATAATAAATCATGGACAAGCCTACGCAAGTGAAATAATAGACATTACAACTTATACAATAACACTGAAGAAATATTATTTCTACAGATAAAAGTAAATTCTTAGAGGGATTTAAATCAAACAGTAGAGACTGAGCAGTAAGTAGCTGAACTTACTGCCTCCTCATCCTTTCAGCTTCCCTGAGAAACTGTGTTGTCTTCTGTTGGGCCAACGGTGATGATGCTGTGTTGTGCTGAGGACTGAAGTCTCCATCTCCCTGCTCGAAATCATCAAAGCATTAGTCAAAGCAACATACAACAGTTGATGACGGTGTAACATATGACAAACATTACAACAAGTAATTCAATCCCATCAACTTTACGGAAATCGTGTCCGATAATGGAACCTACCAACCCGTTCAAAATTCTGCGCACCACATCGTCATGTGAAAGAGGAATTTCTACGTCCAGTATCTGACAGCGACTGATTGAGGTAAGACGTCCATTATCGGACAAACCCCCGCCTGACGTGTTTCTTTACTTTCTCCTGCAAAATGTGGACGACAATGCCCCCAAAGACACTCTGTCTACAATATTTCAACAGCTTTACCAGTGAATATGCAATTATATCGAGAGATATATTGTTGTTAACGCGGACATCTAGCTTTGGCTAACGCTAGCTAGCTAGTCAGTCGCCCAACAATATTGTTCTCTCTGCAAAACTGTGAAACTATAAAATAAATATGACATGCTTTACATATTGTCGACTGACTAGTATCCATCATATTTTTTAACAAATGTTGTAAAACAGGTATTACCAAGCAATGTTGATCATCACAACGTGTGGTTGCTAGGGCGGCCATTTTTTTTTTACCTGAATCTAGAAACAAAAAAACTTTATTTGAAAAGTGAAAAGACTTGTTGAGCACTCCTGCAGTTAGTGTTTCACCCCAGCAGAGGGCGCTGTTTATTAGCTAGTCATGTATGCATTAGACTGTATGAAGACTGGACTGAGACGTACTGTTGTCCTAAAGGGAACTGGTAGGAGAGACAGACAGACAGAAACAAACAAACAACTAAGAAGAAAAGGGAATGATGGCTGACAGCTAGTGCTACTTAAAATGTGAACCACAGGACAAATTTTTCCATCTTCAAAATAATCTTGGCCTTCTGAGTTCTGGGGTGATATATCATGGAATTCCATTAATATTTGGTAGTTGGTTTTGTGATAACTGAGATAAATGTTTACTGAAGGTTGTAATAACAATCTTTGATGTTGCAAGACCTAAGAAACTGTTTTGCACATGTTACTTTTCTACATGAAAAAAATCCTATGCTCCGTCTCAGCCCTCGGACGTCTACGCCACACTGTTTGTGTATCCTGCTGTAGAGTAGATGCTTGGAGTTACTGTACCTGTGCATCTCACACTCTCAAATAACTGGCTATGTTGTCTACAGAAACCTAGGTTATTTCTGTAACAGCCTTTTTATGATGGCCAGCAGCTATAATTACTATGAGAGCTGGCCAAGTGAGAGAGAGAGAGAAAGTGAGAGAGAGAGAGAGAGGGAGAGAGAGAGAGTATAAATAGATTTCTGAATCCATTATTGAGTGCAGATATTGGGGATGGTCTCTCCCATGGGTGGAGAGGCAGAGTTGTCTTCGCAACATAAATAGCAACCGCTCTCCTTAATGAAGAGTGTTACAATTTCCTGTCTTCATCCCGAGCCCAGGGACTCACTTAATTTGACAAATGAGACAAGCAGATGAACATTCAACTGGTTGGCAAAACCGGTTAGACACACACGGCTGTTGGAAAATTAGGGGGTTTCCAGTTAGAGTGTATTTGGGTACAAACCCGTAGAAAGACATGTGAGTTGTGATGTTTTTAGGCCTGTTATGAAATCGCATAATGTCATTTTTCTCAATGTAAGGAAGGACATTTGTGTCACAAGGAACAAATTACTGTTAAGCTGAAGTTGAACCCAATGCATCTTTGACCTCAGCAGCCTACTGTACAATAGCAGATAGAGAGAAGAAGAAAGAAAGAAAGAAAGAAAGAAAGAAAGACCTTGGTGTAAATTCCTTTGACCTTTGACCTATACTTTGGGCCTAACTTAATTTGATGTAAACTTGATGTAACTAATATTCAGAAATGTTATGAAACCTGATCCCCAGTAACTGAGAAGTTAGTTTTGCGTTCTCTCCCACTAGATGCTTCTCTGCTGCCAGTTCTTTGAATTAGACACGCTTTACTTATGACGTCTGCCACCGTGTATATTTGTAATAGACACCTGTGTGTGTGTGTGTGTGTGTGTGTGTGTGTGTGTGTTGGGGGGTTACATACGCACTCTACAACACTGGTGTGAGTGAGTTTATGTGAGTAACCCTCTCTCTCCTTGGACCTGCTCCCCCTGGCTGTCAGCCTGTTGCTAAATGGGAATGTGTTTTTCTTGCCTGCTTAAATAAGGGTTAACTATGTTGACAAACAAAAACATACATAAAAAACATGCACAGACACAAATGCATACACACACACACACACACACACACACACACACACACACACTACTCACACAAATCGTTCTGACACCTGACCAGTGCTGTAATCGTATATGGTGCTAAAAATGCCATATGATCTGGCTGTATCCTGCACATGTTGGGCATGTTAGACTCTCCAGACAGGCAACTAGCCAATGCACATGCACATGCATACATGCATGTGTGTGTGTGTGTATGTGTGTGTGTGTGTGTGTGTGTATGTGTGTGTGTGTCAGTAAAGCCTTTGAGCTTGGGAAGGCAGGGGGAAAGTGATCACTGTAATTGCAATTCCTGCTGTGCTACAAACTCATACTCTCTATCCCTCTCTCTCTCTCTCTCTCTCTCTCTCTCTCTCTCTCTCTTTCTCCCTCTCTCTCTCTCTATGTGACATCAATATTTTCTCTGAATGTACCTTTCGATCTAACCGCACATGCCCACTGTAACTTATACTCTTAGCTAATCTAGTGTGTCTCCTGATGCAAGTGTGTTTACATGCCAACTCATGATCTTTCTGTATGTCTGCCAGTCGGTCTTCTTTCACTGTAGCTCTATATCTAACCTCATTCACCCTCTGCACCCGGGCCAAGGCTTTGCAGCAAAGAGTACTACTCTAGGGTTCTTGTTTATCAACATTTTGCTGTTTAATTCAATTTTGGCTGTAATTTTTGTTGTTTTTGTTGGAAAGTTGACACTCAAACCAAATCGGCTGCTAGATCTCATCATTTTCGTAGCTCAGCTATATCTTCACCTCTAGGAAACGCAGGTGACCTTATGGATCCCAGCAGTTCATGTTACAGCTCTCTGTATATCGGCCTCGTTTCTCTCTGCGTTCCCTTATTCACCCCTGTAACCATGGTAACTGGGCTTTGAGTGCACCTTGGAAACATTCTAGTGCAACCACTCTTGCTCATAATTAAGACTTATGACAGTACTCAAGACCTCTGAAGATCTAAAAATAATTGAATCATGGTTTCCATGTAATAGCAGCACTTTGTTATCCAATTGGAAACGCCGCCAGGGAAGATACTTACCAAGCACACCCTGACAAGTTGTAGTGTTACAGTAAGGCACATAGACACCTATAGCTGCAATTTTAGTGTTTTAATGTTTTTACTTGAAATGAAAGTCTGTGAATATATGAATTCTCTCAACACTGAATTTCTTTCAATGTTGAATTTATATGTTGGACTCTAGGGTCCATGAAACCCATTTACAAACTTTTGTTTAATTTCAAACACACTTCAGCACCATTCTAGAAAAACTCAGAAAAAGGCTCACCCCCTTGGACTTTTTGGAAACACATTTACATTTGACCACAGCAATGGATTAGATTAGATTAGATTAGATTAGATTAGATTAGATTAGATTAGATTAGATTCTTTAATGACCACACAGCCAGGCTGGTGGAATTTGTTTTCAATACATTAAGCAAGGTTCCAACATAAAAACATAAAAACATCAGTACAACATACAATCAGTACAATATACAGTACAGGAGCCACATCACAGTACAGTAAACATAACATATATTGCACAACGTTTCATGGCCATAGTAATAGATAACTGAATATGACACAAAACATCATAGACACAGCATAGACATAATGGAATTGTCAGAGGGAGTTCAGAGTTCGTATGGCAGTTGGAAAGAAGCTGTTTTTAAAACGGGTTGTTTTGGTGGGCAGAGAACATGCAACATTGTGAGGTATTTTATGCTTTCAGTTATTCAATTTTACTTCCTGAAACGTAATTTCATTGCTAGGAAATAATATCCAAAACATTGCTTATCGTATTAGTTGCCTAACAACATTATCAAAAAAGCCAGGAAGCAAAGCGTGAATTACTGGAAGTTTAAAAGGTTTAACAACCGTCACCGTCACACTTTTTTTTTTAATGAACTGACTTGAAAGCAGGTCTCTCCTAAAGCCATAAAGAAGTTTATATAGTCGAGTTGCTCGATCAGTGAGGCTATACATTGTAGGAGTAGAGACCATCTTCAAATGAATTACTTTGAATAAACACTCTTTTTATTAGAAACATAAATTAGTCATCTCTCGGTGCCAGCAGCTCTTTCTTGACTGTAGTTTCCCTTATATTATCAGCCATTAAGCTGATGGTCTTATCCAAAGTGCTCCCCTCACATACCCCCTGTAACATAAGTCCTCACCTAACCTACACTCCCCACACTGTAATGTAGAAGCCTTTAATTCTTCTCCTTGTGTGACCTGGTGAGGGAGAACTGCACCACTGCAAGTAATGTGTCCTTGATTCACTCCTTTACACGGAGTGGTAGGATATTAACAACCACTCGTCCATCTTGAAATAAACTTGCAAATTAGTTGAAACTAGAAAATTGTATTAGTGTGTGTAAAATTGAAGAGTTTTCTTCTAAAATGAGACGTGATGTCTCAAGTAAGGTGACATCTGTGGTCGCAAAATGACTGATAGCACAAAATTAACAGTAAAGAAGTTCTTTGTTGACGAAATGAAAAGGCTTCCACAGAATGGATCATCTATATTTCATTGAAAGTGAATGATAACATTAAGGGGACTTGTTTTCTTAATGGATATACATTATAGCATTTTGGAACTAAGCTCTTAAATTGTAGAAATAGCAAGTAACTAATATTAAGTCTGTATCACACATAGATGCATGAGAAGTAGATGTGTAATGTAGAATTTTGTAGAAAAACAGTTTCACTGGTCGTCACTCAACAAACAAATATTTCAGTCTTCCTTTCAAAGGCAACTGCTCTTCATTAGCCATGCTAGCTTCTTACACATACATATCCCAAAATCCAATTAGTTTAATTTCATCCCAAACAATATAGTAAAGTAGTATCTAATATAGCCAATATCTAATTGAGGAAGACAAAGACGAGAATAAAGACAATGCCCAAGGGGTCACATGGCTATAATAGACAGGAAGTGGGTCACCCTTCCTGCTCCAGCTCTGACTCAAGGGAGATTTCTCTCTATGCAACACATGCTGCCATGGGGTCTACAGACTGTCACATGTGCAACAAGCTTTAGGGTTACAAAAAATAGTGTTGGGATGCAATGCCTGTGTTGAGGAGAGTCAGATAGTTTACTGTGCTTCTTCTGATGTTCATACACGCATTGCTCCACTGCAAATTTGTTTTTAAACTACAGTGAAGAGCAAAGTTCTGGAGTGATAAGAAACTTCTGGAGCCACCAGTTTATGATCAGGTGTTATCTCTACCACTGCAAACTCTGCTGTGCTTTAGGTCAGGAAAAAAGAAAAACACAACTCTCGCAAATAAGTCCTGAACAAAATCTTAAAATTAGTTCTAAAACAGTGGTGGTTATTGTAGGGAGGCTAAAGTAGTTGCGATATCTGATTTGTCGTCCAGTTGGAGAAACCCTATGAGAGGCTTCTTGTGACCATCTAAATGGGTTCCAAACTGTATTATATTTTCATATTGTGGATAATAATTAAAGTCATGGGGTGCCCCAACAGCTGAAAAGACTTACCCTTGCCTGGTATGCTGTCAATATAATCTAAGTAGATTTATTCTAACTAAGTTCATGTTGCGCTGTCACATTACCGATTTTGTACGTGGCAATGAATATAATACTTAAGGAGGATGGCCAGCCCACACTCCTTTAGAAAATGGCCTTTCAATGGTCTGTTTGTGTATTAATAAAACTCATGAAAGAGTGGAACACTAACCTAATCTATCAAAGATTATTGGATTTTATCAAAGGGAAAGTTGCAGTCCTTATTACAGTAAATTCAATTCTAGATCAGGATGCTGTTAGAAAAGCTCTGAGAAAAACCTCTGATGTGGAATTTTCAACCTGATCTTCTAAATTTGGGGCGAATCAGGCCTAAATCTCAACATAATAGTGTATTTTGTGGAGTATTTGCTCCCTACCAGGAAACTAATAACCGCAGGAGTGTCACTGTCCTCACACCACACTGGATGTGATCAGATGGTGACACACAGTCATGTGGAAGTATTTGTCACCCCAAAATATCTCCGCTAGACATCCATCTAGCAGGGATAGCAGTCTTCCCTGCCTTCAAACTGGCTTAGTAAATCATAGTCAAATGTCCTAGCATCTATTGAATTATAAGCAACAGCTGTGCCCCGGCCCTTATGTATGGATTTTCTTGTTGCGCAATTAAAAAGTTGATTAAGCAATAACTAGTGGGAAGTGTGTGAGAGCTCACGTTGATCCTGGGGGTTCTTAGAGGGAGTTTTGCATCTAGAAAGGAACGCAAACATGAAGCCCAGTTTGCAACAGTCGGACATTTCTGTCATTGCCCTCAGTCAACTTTACGCCCTTGTGTGTGTGTGTGTGTGTGTGTGTGTGTGTCTGTGTGTGGTGTGTGGTGTGTGTGTGTGTGTGTGAGAGAGAGAGACAGAGAGAGAGAAGCGATAGAGTTACACAGACAAACTGTGGGGGCTGAGAGAAGAGCTGATTGCAGGCATGCCACTCAAGGTTCACGGTGTGTGCTGTGTACATGCAGGTGTGTGTATGTGTGTGTGTGTGTGTGTGTGTGTGTGTGTGTGTGTGTGTGTGTGTTGTTGAGCCGTCACTCTGAGTCTGGGGTTTTAGTGGGTGGAATAAAGCAGGAGTCAGGGTTGTGATGTGAACAAGTGTTTCTTCACCGAATGAAACTCCAGTTCCTGGAGACGACATGATGAAGCAACAGGTTGTCTACAGCTTGGTGGGAAAAAATAAGACTAGCATGGATGACTTTCATCATCATTTTTAATTCAGAACCTCCTCCAACTCTCTAATAACTGTTATGCTCAGTAGAAGTTTGGTCATATCTCTGCAATTTTCATTTTTCATGTCACTCTTAAACCTAAAGGATTTCTAAGGTGTGAGAAAGAGAAAAGGGGGAAAGAAAATTAGGAAATGTTATTTCCCAGGAAAGTCGTGTTGAATTCTCATTGTGCTCTGACTGACAGGAACGTTCATGAGCAAATGGTGATTTCCACTTCCATTCTGAAGTGTGGGGGCGGTCAGGTGTTACTGTTTTTTCCCATCACTTCATCACACCTATGAATTTCTCCTTGCTTGTCATCCGCTCTTAGTCCTGTGTGTCGAATGTGGGTGAAACAGAAAACACAAGTGCCCATTAACCCCATACAGTAGTTTTGTGCACTGCCCTTGATAATTGTAAATGGTTGAAGGAATAGACTCTGAGGCGCTCCCTGCATGGGATGAGACGAATTGTGAATTCAAATAGGAAAGTTTGTTTTTAGTAGAGACCCAGTGTATCGCAAAACATCCTGAAAAGACTGATAGATGAAGTTATATACTCACACAACGATTGTTTACAGAGTTTGGACTAGTACTGCTTTCCCTGTCAGTTGAGGAATGCAATCTTGTGAGTTCTATTATTTTGATAAAAGTTGCATGCTCTTTGTTATGAAACTACATTTATGAGTAATCATATTGTACACTAAAAGGCCTCATTTTGTGATTTTACTGCTGCAGAATTTTATTTCTAATAAATTTCAGCATCAGAAGTAATATAATTTGCCGTTGAAAGAAACTTTAACATATAAAGTATTTTCCTGTTTTCCTGAAATCAGTTTCACAGTAGTTGCAAATTGCACTGAAAACAAGCCCAAAGGTATTAAAGCCACTTGTCGAACATATGAGATGGCTGTGAAAGGAGAGGCTGGCTGTCTGCTGATGTTATATAAGCTCTCTCTCTCTTTCTTTCTCTCTCTCTCTCTCTCTCTCTCTCTCTCTCTCTGTGGTTTGTATGTATGTGTGTGTGTGTGTGTGCGTATGTATGTATGTGAGGAAAGAAAAAGAAGGGGACACAAAGGGAGAGAAAAGAGAGAACACAGAGACAGAGAGAGAGAGAGAGAGAGAGAGAGAGAGAGAGGGAGAGAGAGATGTAAAGGTAGAGATTGAGGTATCAGCTGTATCAGTGTGATCAGGAGTAATGGACACCCGCAGGCTGGAGCATCTAGTCTATCTTGCAGCCACTGGATCCGTCCATCTGTCCCTGCCAGGTCTGCACCAGAACAAACATCGTCCTCGCTCCTCGTGCAAACTATCAGCTGCTGCTGTGTGCCAGCAGAGAGAGAGAGAGAGAGA
The DNA here is from genome assembly GCF_048128805.1 of Centroberyx gerrardi. Classification (NCBI taxonomy): domain Eukaryota; kingdom Metazoa; phylum Chordata; class Actinopteri; order Beryciformes; family Berycidae; genus Centroberyx; species Centroberyx gerrardi. The sequence continues at coordinate 23,245,291 of NC_136004.1, forward strand.
GAGTGAGAGAGAGAGAGAGTGAGAGAGAGAGAGAGAGAGAGAGAGAGAGAGAGGGATTGTGCGGGCGCGGGTGTCTGTGTGGGTGTGGGTGTGGGTGTGGGTGTGTGTGTCTGCACGTGAGAGTGAGTTTATGTGCGTCTGGGCACTGGAGGCATGACATAATTGTCAAACAGACAAACTAGCCTAGACTAGACAAGACTAGACAGAATAGAATAGAATAGAATAGAATAGAATAGAATAGAAACAAGAACCTATACTCTTTTCAAGGACTGTTTCACAAACGGGTGAAGTCTGGATGAGCTTTGACAAAAAAGCAACATCGTGCGTTCACACATTTCAGGCCGAGGCTCCGGTTCTGGCCAAGACTGCATGCGCTTTTATCTGAAACACTTTCCCACCTACATGCTCTGTGTCTGATTCAGCGCTGGAGAGCCACAGTAAAAGACAGGGTGAGGACACGGTGATTAGATAGGAAGGGAGGCACCTTGTGGAAAACATGGATTCTCAAAAGAGCGTAGGCAGGCCTGATGGATGAGTCATTACAGCTCTGCGGCAGATGGTTTGGCATTGGCAACAAATGTGGGCACATGCAAAAGGCTTAAATTGATCAATTGAATCGTTACTGTACAAGGTGCAGTCTAAGGGAAAATAAAGGGACAGGCATTCCCCCTGTTCACCAGGGGCGGGCCTATTGATTTGGGGGCCCTATAGGCAAAGGCAAGCATGGGGCCCCCGAAATCCCAACCTTCTCCCTTTTCAATCCTTTCTATACATTAACTTCAAGTCGTGGGTTATGGAACACTGGAGCTGATCTCTCAAAAGAACGATACTCTCATGGTGTCACTCACCATATTTTGATGCTGGTTGACGTTCTCTTCATCTTTGTCGTTATCATCACTATTCCTAATATTTATTTGCCCTTGGCTCTGAGCGGCAGTTGGCCATCGCTGTTGCTGCTGGTTCTGGCGGTGAAGCCAAGGTTTGCTTCACTAGAGCTCATTGAGCTTGGAGGCAGTGGGAATACTGCTAGCAGCAAACAGTAGCAGCAGTTGATTATTGGATAAAAAACTTGGTCAACCAAACTTTTATATTCCTCTCTCTTTTTTTGTTTGTCTGTGCCACTTGAAAATGAGAGGTAACTTTGCTTTATTTTCTTACTTGTCTTGCAGTAACTGGTGCAGTGGCAAGGAAAATGAGCTTAAAGTCGAGTGGCAATATTGCGCTAGAAATCAAGTCAATTAATTTTTATTGCGACAAGAGGAGGGCTGTTTGTCAATGAGTATGTTTTTTTTTTAAATTGATGAAAAATAAGCTTACATTACTTGATATTCTTGTCTTTTGTGGGTCTGTCTGGCAGCTGGGCCCAAAGGCAGTTGCCTACCTTTGCCTAATGACTTCCTCTGCCTATAATATGAGAGAGGGAAAAACCTCTCCACTGCCCTTGTTAAAATGGAACAAATACGGTGCCGTATACAAAGTGCGAGAGTGACAAAGAGAGAATATAAACACAGAGCATTTCTGGTAGGGTTTGTTTCATGCAACGTTTCAACTAAACCTTACTCAGCAACATCTAAACGTGAGCATTTAGGAGAACGTGAGCAGCCCGTGTTGATAAGTCAACATACTGTAGTTTACAGTGGAAACTTTGACATTTACCTTCCCGTGTTGGCTGATGATAGAAAGTTTTATGTTACATTCTCTTACTTAGCCTGCCAAAATTGTGGATATGATATGGTGATAAAATTGCTCATTGCATAAGCAGTATTATCACAACTTGACACCAAGTATTTTAGGCTACACCTGCAAACCCTGACCAATGTATACATAAGCTAAGCTAAAATGAAACCATTTGTAAGGGGTAAAAAATCTGTGATTACACTGAAAATCAACAGAAATTAAGCTGTGCAGGTGACATAAAAACACATTTATTATGAAAGAACAAAGAACCAACAGGTTTAAAGCTGATGTGGAAACAAGTATGAGTGGAGCATAGTATTCGTAAAAAGTTTTTGCTTTGTTTTGATGGTTGAAACAATGTTTCCGGTCCCAGTGAGTCCACAGTTTGGCCTACCTCAATTCAGACTGAAGTATACAAGATGGAAATGGGAATAGAGTGATTTTCTGGGGATATGGGTGCATTTTTTTCTCCACAAAAGTTAATGCTACTATAAGCTCATTTCAGCATTAAAGCATTAACAAAAATCTCATCACAGATTAGGGGCGTGGTCCACAAGTTTCTACTTTTGGAAGAGAGTTGTTCAAGTTCCCAAAAATTAATTGATCTGCAAGCCACAGGAATGTCTCATGTAAATTGTTAAACTGAGTGGCATTCCCATTTAAATGCGGCTCTCAATAAAGGTCAGTGAAACCCCAGAATGGCACTTTATAGGTCTCATCATAAGTCAGTTTTATGGAATACATAAAACCTCAGTTTCCACAGCCAAGAATGGATATTGGCACGTCTGCAGGTTAATAGGATGTAATAACGCCGGAGACATTGATACAGGCGATAAAGCTTGGTTTATGGTTTCTCAGTATCCCAATAAAAATCATGAGCTTCACACACTGTAAATGAGCTGGGCCTGGTTTCTGAAAGTAAGATCACCATATGAGGTGGCCTGGTTGTCTGAGAGACTGTTCAGCGATTGGAAAGTCACAGGTTCAATCCCCACGACAATCTATCAGTCTGTCCAAGCTGCAGTGCCCTTGAGCAAGGCAGTGAGTGAAGTCCTGCCTACTCCAGGAGTGTGAAGTGGCACATTCCTAATTAAACTGTGTGTAAAATGGCAGTTGGGTGCTGTCACTGCCACTGCTGTCAACTGTCACTGACTGAACGCAATACTTAATACTTCATGAATGGACAGACACCAATATTAGCTGCCCAGGTTATGCATAGTAGCGTCATTCACTTGCTCCTGTTTTGCTTCCATCAGTTTGAAAACTACACTTCTGGCAGCAGAGATATTATAATTTAGTTCTGCTCTTGTCTTTTTCTTCAAGAAATAATTTCAACATAGGGTTATTACATTTGAATCATTACATTCAATAACTATATATATGTATCCTGATAATCCAATACAAAAATTTGATCACAAAAGGACATTTTTTACTCTTTGTAATTGTCAGTAAAGAGATTCCACAAACTGTTGTCATCACCGGCGGTTGAAGCGCATCCCAGTGTTAACTGATGTCGGAGGTTGACTGTTCATGGAATCGTATCAAGGTGAGCGTACTGGAAAATGAAAATGTTGTGCCAAGGTGGAATAGCCCATTAAAATGGAACGGGAATAATGCGTTGACTAGAATAACTGTGCATCCTCACTGACAGTTCACAGGAAGGACGGACTGAAATAGACCTCTGAAGTGACAAGGAGTGAGTGTGTTTATGTGTGTGTGTGTGTGTGTGTGTGTGTGTGTATATGGGGGGGGGGGTTATGTACAGTATGTAGGGTGTGTGCGCCTCTGTGTGTGTTTGTAGTTTGTGTCTTAATAATATTCCTGATCATCCAACACTGTATATGAATCAGCTTGAGCGACTGTCCCGTCCACAAAGGAGGGACTGTGCGTATGTGTCTGCTTGTGTGTGCGTGTGTGTGTGTGTGTGTGTGTGTGTGTGTGTGCGCTGAATTTGTGTATTTGTGTTATAATCATTGCCATGCCACCTAATTCTCTCTCTATTTATATGCCTGTTGTTTTGACAGCTGACTCAGAGTGGAAAGTCTTGGTGGCAATGTGCTTAGGGAGCAGCAATCAGTCACACACACACAAACACACACACACACACGAAAGTATGTTTGTCTGTATAATGTCTTTACATTAAAATACATACAAAAAAGACATCTGCACACATTTGTGTGAGCACACACACCTGCACACACAGAGATGATGGGCAACTCATCCTTCATATTTTTTTTTTTAACTTTTTTTAAATTAGAATTACCTGCATTCACACACACAAGCAGACATACACACACACATACACACACACACACACACACACACACACACACACACACACACACACACACACACACACACACACACACACACACACACACACACATAAAGCAGTGACTATTAAACTTGTGTTGGCATTTTCCAAGAGCCAAATGTGACCCTGATCCACTCTCAGGGAGTGTGTGTGTGTGCCAGGATTTTAAGCAGGCATGTGTGTATGTGTGTGTGTGTGTGTGTGTGTGTGTGTGTGTGTGTGTGTGTGTATGTGTGAGAGAGAGAGAGACCCTGGTGTCCAGCCCAGACCAGTATCAGATTCAGTGCAGAGTTATCCCCATGTTAATACCCTGCCTATCTATTTTAGCTGCAGGGCTACAGGGGGTCTTACGTAATCGGTCACGTTTTCTCCACACCACTTTCTTAATCACCACTTTCTTATTTTACATTGAGCAGGTGCTCCTCTTATCAGAGTGAACAACCAAACAAAGTGTGCTACTCTGCTGAATCAAAGCAGAGTGCTGATCAAGTACCAAGGCCAAAAAGAAAGGGGTGCAGTCGGGGCTGGAGCAGAAGGTTTTGGGCACATGTCCTATTAGGATTTAATCACTATCTTACCTCCTTTGAACTGCCTTCTTCTCTATTAATCTCCATGTAAATTCTGGTTAAGAAAGACAATTTTGATAGATTTATTACACCTAGGCTAGTGGATCTGGTAAGATTCCTGGATACAATGGTGTGCAATACAAAGTACAGCATGGATTAAGGGTGTGTTCACACCAAGCATGTTTGGGGCACTTTATTCAAACTCTGGAGTGCGTACTCCCTCAGTTCAGTTAATTTGGGCGGGTGAGAACTGTGACATTCGAACTTAGGTGGCACCAATTAACTGCACTGAGACGCATGGAAATGCAGGTCTTGGTCCTCTTCCAAGAGAGTTGCGAGGTGGTTCATTAGGAGTGAGAATGGAGAGAGAGGAGTGAGTGAGAAAACCAACTGCACAAACTGATCCCAAAACATACAGTTTTATTGGTACAAGGAGACGGAGGTTGACATCTGATAGCCAGTAGTTACTCATGCTTGGAAAGCCGAGCATAACAAAATGAACTGAAGGCAAACTGCAGTCACGACCTATGCTCACAAATAATCAGCTATTTCTTGATGTGATCTTACGTGGTATGAACACCACAAATTAAGACAAAGAGCACAGACAAGTCCATCATGCTTAGCTAAAGTTACAGGGACTGGAATCAGATTTGTCTTGACTCCCTCCTGCCGCCAAATTCTCTAACCTGGCAGGATGACAGGCTACAAAAACTCTGTCCAATACACAAGCCACTTGTGAGTCCATTGACTTTTATTTACAAGCCCTGATTCACTTGTAATTGGGCAGTGTGAACCTAAATGCACCAAATACAAAAATGCAACAAAGTAAACTTTTCCACCATGGCTCATCAAAGAAAACAGACTGTAGGTGTTATCACACCTTAGGTAGGATTAACTAGATTTAAGCTTGTGTCTCCCACAAGGGGAACCATGCATCTGCTAGTGAAAGGGGAGTCCTCCGTTGTAGCGTTGACAACAGTGTAGCTCTGCTATCGTGAAAACACAGTCACAAACCATGTTTGAGGCACTTTACCTCATTATGTTACATTATGATACTCATGAAGCTTTTTGGCCTTTCATGGCCTGCGGATATTCTCTGAATGACTGGAAAGTTCACAGTGAAAGTTGGTGAATGTACCTGACTCAGGTCTTTGGTCTTTGGGCATGTACACTGATTTCATTTTCTCTCCTCTTTTAATTTGATTGCTCTGTTCCTGCTGATGTCCTTGTTAAGAGGGCACACTGGAAAAAGACAGCTTGCTCTTACTGTGTCCCTCCCTGTAAAAATGAAGGTGGAAATTTATTGACGATTAGTTGATCGTCAATAATCCAGTAAATAATCCAGTAAATGTGAGAGCTCATCCTCCTACCAATCCAGCCATAAAGAGGAGCGAGGGATTCACTTGGAGAGTAGAAAGCAGCTGCTGCTGCCTTGGTGACCAAGGACAGAGAGAGAAGGAACTCGGACAGAGAGAGCGAGACAGAAAGAGAGAGAGAGAGAGTGAGAGGCTATACTTGTCATGCTAATACAGCCATCTGATTCTGATTCTGAAAGTCAGCCAGACAGACTTAGAGCTACAGAGACCGAAAGAAAGACAGGGACAGAGACAGAAAACAGAAAGAAACATGGATTAAAAAAAACAAACAAACATAAAAAGAGAGATAGCAAGGCAGAGAGGTAGAGAGAGTGGGAGACAGATGGAGACAGAGGCACAGAGAAAGGTGTCTGGTGACTGAGGCCAGTTCACCTGCAGGGATTCGGAGACAGACAGAGGAGCAAGCTTAATGTAGGACAGCTTTCCAACGGGGCTTTATTCAGCCCTAAATATAGACGGGACAGAAGTAGGCTGAGCTGACAGCACTGCCAAAAGGCCAGGAAATTTAGCCATAATGTGAAGTCTTGTGTACAGTGAGCGACTTGAGTCAAATATGCTTTTTCTTTTTAATGTTTCCTGGTGACTCAGTGGATTGAGGTGCACACCACATACTAGTGATGTCATGGGTTTAAATCCAGCTCATACTGTTCCTCCCTCCCTCTCTCTCTCTCTCTCTTCCCCCATCTTTCATGTCACTGTATAATATCCACTGTATCCTGTCCAGCTCATGAATAATAACAAAGCGATACTTGATTGATCTCAGTAAGGAAATTCTCCTTTCGCGTTCCTTCTTCCAGCAGGGTGGAGGCTTGAACCAGGGCGCTCCGGTTTGATGGGCGACCTTTCTACTCACTACACCACCCTGCTGCGCTGAAAGAAAAAAAACACCCCATAAAAGGCCTGAAAAATGATCTCTTAACCAAATTCGGCTTTTATACACACATGCACCCACACACACACTGTCTCCTACAAACACACCTTCTCTCCGGAAAACCCCGGTGGCTAAGACAGCTAATACACACACACCACCTACAGTACCTGTGACTGCATGCTGGCTCATCCTAAGCTATCATACCTTTCTCATAGCTTCTTTCCTGCTTTCTACTTCATTATACTGCTGAGCATCATCTAAAAACACTCCCTCCTTCTCTCTGTATCTACCTGCTCTCTTTCCTTCTCTGTCCATCCCTCTCTTTCTCTCCCACTCTTCACCCTCTTTCAGCCTTCGTCACCATCTTCCACTTTCCAAACGGAGCCGACTGCGCTGTTAACCTCCTGTGCCCGTTTTAAATGGAGCCGCGCCTCATGAACGCTCATGTTGTTTTACACCCCGCTGCGACAAGCCTTGACTTGTTCTGGGCACTGGGACCCAGAAACACCTAGACTGTACACTTCACAATTACCGTCAATGACTGGTGTCGACATTCCTGCCGGAGATCTAGGTTAACCGAGCTTAACACAACTGAGAGAGGTGGTTGGAGAGAGAGAGAGAAAATTGGATGGATGATTGTCCATTTGACCTTTGATAGATTTCCCAGTAATATATAATTGTCCTCTCCCAGTAGGTCCTCTGGCTCCAAATTTAAAACACTAAAAGTAAACAAATAAACTATGTGTACTACTTCAACTCGTCATGTCTTTATTATATTTAGAAAGTGGTTCTGGGTGTGGTGATGATACAGCAAAACAGAGCATAGTTCAATGACACTCCTCAGAGCAGCTCCCTGCCAGGAAGCCAAACCAATTCACATGCACATCAAGAAACATGCTCTTTACACCCCCCTCTCTCTCCCTACAACTGCTTCTCTCAATCCAGCTCTTGGTCCACATCCAAAATAAGTTGTAGTCTTGTTTCTGTTGGGCAAGGGCAGTAATAATGGTTTCAAAATGCCTGGATGTCAGAAAGAGAAGTTGTCTTTTGGCTGCTGGCCTGACAAAATATTCCCCCGGAGGTTACGAACTCCTTGTATGTCGATCATAAAAGCTCTTATGCATGAACACACACACACCTAAATAGCGAACCATAAAAAATATTTCCTCAAACCTGCTCCGTTCCTCCTACGCTGGCCAACAGACACTCACACACACACATACCTAACAGTGAATCATTAAGACATTCCCACCCTCCACCTTGCTCTATATTCTAACGAGCGCTGCTGGCAGTGACTCACCAGATAGAGAACATTCAGGATAGGTGTGACATTCTGGGACCGGCCGCTGGCTGCTGCTAGTGCGGAGGAAACAGGTGGTGAGATCCTGACTGTGGAGAGGAAGGGGTAAAAAAAATCAACTTTGTTTATTTGAATAAAAGTAAGAAGTTTTGGCTTTTATGATCTTCGCCAGATGGATGAAGAGTGATGACTGACAATTTGATGATTGAAAGGCTGCTTTTTTTTATTGTAACCAACAAATGATGTACTTAATGTGATAAATAATTTGTAATCAAGTGAGTACTTGCCTCCCTTTTTCTTGTCATGAGGTAGCTCAAATGTCATGTTGTTAGATGACAGATGATCTTATTTGATCTTAGGAAAGAACAGCCAGGAACACTTAGAAAAACCTGGAGGACAAACTAGACGAATGTTTCTCACAACAGACTCAGAAAGTATCAGAAAAATGTCACAAAAACTGCTTAGCCACTATATCTTTTCCACATGCTTTTAATAATTATTACAACTAGTCACATTACACAGTTTGCGCTGCCAGAGTTAAAATTAGAGTAAAAATCTAGATCAAGTTTAGTGTACTGTCCCTGATAGGAACGGTTCTTACAGTAGCAAGAACCTCAGGTGACCCCTGAGCAAGACAAAGGTTTATCTTTCTGCTAAATGACAAGGTGGTGACAGAGATTTTTCATTGCTAGTAATAAGGGTTACAGCGAGAACCTGCAGAACCCGTTCAGTTGTGGTACCTTATAGGGACAGCTCCTCGTGACTGAGTGGGTACAGATCCTCAGTCCCTCAGCAAGGCAAAATACTGCAAGTTCTCTGCAATACAGCCAGTTGACCACTGTTGCCTTTACATTGCTTTAAATAAGCGTTGAACCAACAACACGTCCGTCATCGTGTTTCTATTAGGGATATTTCTTGGAACCAAGTGGATGTAGGACATCAGCAACTCCTTTTACAACGTCAAAGGTTTCTGTGGCTACATTCCAGTCCAGAGGGGTCAAGACCCCCCGCTGCCAGCTCAAGTGTCTGGTTAAGAGTCCCACTGCACCACAGTGTACTGGGAGCACAGGGGGAACCAGCCTGGAAACTCATAGTGAAACTCACTGGACACTATGGTTAAGTCATCTAGTTGAACTTTCTGTGAATGAAGCAATAAAACTAATTTGTTGAGTTTATTTCTTACCAATAATGGCTTTTTTGCTTGTAACTGTGACATTTAGTTGCAATAAAAATTCACATAAAATCAAGGATGATTTACTCCCCACGGTCTCCGTTTGATGACGTCGGCCATGTTTTGTAATAATGAACACCAATCTCTTTATTCCCAATAGCCATTCAAAGAAATATTTAGAGAAAACTCCCTTTATGTGCATTGTGCTCACCTGACCCCAGTTTTCAAGTATCTTCACATCAATTTTAGTCAGTAATGATTAGAACCTTTTTTCCCCCTGTGAAGTGCCCTTTCCTTTATTGTATTAAATATACTGCAGCTAAAAGACATCGATCCATTCGCTCCCAAGCTAAAACGTTTGCTTAAATTCCAAGCGCTGAAACCCCCAAAACAATAGAGAAAAAAAGAAAATAAAGACACTTGGACGAGGAGACAAGTGCAACATGGGTTTATTGTCAAACTGGTTCTTAAGACATGAACTTGATTGATGCCATATCAAATCTTAAACTCCGTTGTAGTAAAGTGCAGATTCAAAGCAAGTTGCCCTGGGTGTCCCCATACATTTTCTATGTCTGGTTTTGAACTGTCAGGTTAAATACATTGTAATATGAAATCCTAAGAATTATGAAAAGCCCTTTTTTAAAACCACACATCTAAAGCTAATGTGCAAAGATAATTCACAAAGCTTAACTATTCTGTATGACAAGGCGTCCTCCCACTCTGTTTCCGTTTCTTCAATTCTGATACAATTGGACGATAGTTGTACAAAATGGGTTTGAACTGTCCTAGCTCTAGTCTAGGTTTGTCAGAGTTCTCGTAAAAGGTATTCTGCAATGACTGGTTGATATGCTGTTACACATCTGACAGTTGTCAACGAAACTTGCTGTAAAAAAAAAAAAAAAAAAAAAAAATTAAACTCAAAACCGCACATGCACAGTTGGCCGTGTTAGTAACCTACCCAGACATTTCTTTTGATCAAGATTATTAAAGAACAATGGCATTTAAAAGTCGGCCATGTATGAGCATGAGAGGTCACTTCTGTGTACAAGCCTGTTCGCTCCAATAGTTGTAGACAGACTGTTTTGGCCACTGCAGTTTCTAGTGGCAGTCATGTTAACCCCACAATCGTGCTTTATGGTATCGGCATGAGTGCCACTTGACCAAACTCTTGTCAGTCAATGGTTTTGTATGCTCAAAACACTCTACACACAAGTAATACACACCACAGCACTCACCCTCTCAAACACACACTCACACGCGCACACACACACATACGTCCGTACGTACAATCACCCTGATCCACTCACTCCTCTAACAATCAGTACAATGGTTTTGCATCCCCCTCTTTGCATGAAGTGCGGGGATACACAAGAAAACGGCAGCAATGAGGTAAACAAAAAAAATCATGATGAGAGATATTGCACAGACAAGTGCCGGCACAGAACACAACAGTCTCTCTTTCCAACAGCCTAGCCTGTGCATAGGAAGAATAAAGCACTTATGGTGTTTGCAGACATTAAACCCTTCTCGTAAAGCTTTGTTGTACACTACATCGGGAACGACAAATGAGTCTACGTACTAGAATCCACACCACTCGGCAGATATCCAAACTTGCATGACAACTACGTAACTAAATGTATTGTAAAAGTACAAAAAAGATTACCTAACAATGACTGAGAAAGGGTCCATGACTGTTGGCAACAGTGATGGGACAAACAAAAAATAACCTGAAGTCCCAGCATGTGTAGAAATGCCTCCGTCTTTGCTTTGAGAGAAGCAGGCAAAGTTGAGGCAGGGTCGGGGCCAGCATGGAGAAAAATCTCTCAAGGTTAATTCAATAAATAGCATTGTGGAATATGCAAAAAATCCATTTCATCTAAAGCAAAGCTCAGTTCATCCAGAGATATGCATGTCCATGTTACAATCCCCTCCTAATACATCCAAAACCCCATTAGATAGGACTGCGACCATCACCAGTCATTAGCTGCGGCTCCATGAAAAGGAGGAACAGAGGAGGAAAATGGTCACTTCATTCCTCCATTTAGTCCATTCATTTTTCAAACCAGCCCAATCGAATAAGAGCATTTCTGTGTGGACGAATCGCCAGTTCCAGCTCTCCGAATCACGGGTTGTTCGAATATTCAAACCGGACCCACAACACTTTGTCTTTCAGCCTCCCTTCATGCCCTTTGGGTCAGTATGCTTGTCAGCCAGACGGCTCCAGTCCGGTCCACTCATCTCATCACACCCCTCCCGTTTCCATCCATCCATCTGTTTTGTTCCCCCACCCCCTCCTCCCCAGCTTTCCGATCCGCGCCATCCAGTCACTATCTGTGGAGCAGGACGAAGGCCTCCAGCTTCTCGGGGATGTTTCCTCGGTAGTCGAGGCTGTGCTTGACGATGGCCCTGGCGGCGAGGCACTGCAGCGTGGTGTGGTTTATGGGCTGGATGACGTTCCTGGCCAGCTCCTTCTCGTCCAGCAGGTCGCAGGCCGTCTGCTGGAAGGCGTTGGTGCTGTCGAAGTGGGTCCCGCATGAAATCAGCAGGTTCATGATGTCGGGGTGACCGTTGGAAGCTGCCACGTGGAGAGGGCTGAGGGGGTGGCATAGATAATATAGTATTATTATATAATGATTCATTAAAAGACAGAAGAGATAGTTAACTGAATACTGGTCTGGAGAAAAAAATAACAAGTTCACAATGTTGGAGTAACTGGTGGAGGCGTGCTGGTACAATGAAATAGATTATTAGCACATTTTCATTTCCCTTGTCACTTTATGGATCTTATTGTTGTTCTACTACTTTCCACTATGTTGTTTCAAATGAACTAATATGAATGAGGAATATTCATCCAAACTAACTCATAACTCAATGTATTAAACAAATAATTTTATACCCCCAAAAAAATGACAAACAACAACAGCTGAAAATGTTAGTAAAATCTGAATAGTCAAAGAACAGGGACGAGAATTACTAAGGCTGAAAACAGCGAAGAAGAAAAACAACAGACCTGTTGTCATCTTCATCTCGGCTGTTGACATCTGCTCCACACTCCAGGAGGATGGAGGCGACGGTGAGGGAGGGGAACTTGCAGACGGGGTAGCGGCCCACACAGGTGGTGTTGCGGTCGACCGCCAAGTGGAGTGGACTGTAGCCATTCTTACCACACGGCTGGAGCTTCAGGAACCTGCAGGGAAGGAGAAATGGACGTCAACTTTTCATTCAAGAAACGGCAATGAACTGATAATGGACCACGAACACATCATGGTTACATCTTATTTTTATTGCATGCCACAGTGCGCATCACCTCACAGATAATATTTGGTGTAACGTATCATGGTGCATAAAGCTGGTGGAACTCCTGAATTGACACCCTTCTGTCCTTGAGGCTCATCCTACAGTACAAGACAATTTCTGAACTGGAAAAGCAGATTTTGAGGTTTGGATGCTTTGCACTATGGAGCAGATGATCTCATTCAATTCAAACAAAGACCAGTCGTCTTTATGCACTTGGTTCATTGACAGGAATTCACAAAAGGCATGAAGCAGAGGAGAAATACATGGTTTAGGTTATTTGAAGCGCTTTTCTTCGACAAAGGGGGCTCTCAATGTGTTGTAGCACCCCAATTGGCATAAATTCACAATACAAGAGCAAATACAAGACACTGCATGACAGGCCTGTGTAACTGGCTGTAGCTGCACGTGGGTTTCCAAGGCAATTTTCAGAAATGAGGTCAAAGAAAATCACACAGTCACAGAAATTTTCTCTCTCTCAAAATAACCATATTTCATAAATGCGCACACACACACACCCACACCCACACACAGATAGCCTCCCTCTACATAGTTTGATAATTACTAAGGCCACTTATAAATGATCTTCCTCACTACAGACAATAAATTACTGTTAATAAATTTATTAATTTACACACAAAACACACACCTATAGATGGTTTCCTTCTTGAAGTGATCCTGCTCGGCAGTACACGGCACCTTCTCCAAGAGGCAGATGAGGTGCAGGATGATTGACAGGGCCTTGCTGAGCTGGGCGGGGTCAGGCGGCACCGGCCCGTTCTGTTTGACCGCCCGCTCAATCTCCAGTACGCTCTTGGTCAGGATCCCCATCAGGTCCTCAAATGACACAGAAGTCCCCAGAAGCCCCTTGGCCCTGTCCTGGAGCATGAAGGAGAAGAGCTCGGCGAAAGACAAGAGGCTGGAGGCCGTCATGGGGCTGAGGGGATCCAGGTTGCTCTGCTGCATGTCCAGTGCGTACTTCCACAGGTTGATGCAGCGCTCAAAGTTCCCCGAGTCGGCGTAGACGGCGCCACGGTAGCGGATGTAGTAGGACGTGTCTGGGTGCTGAGGGCCGAGGATTCTCTCACGGATGAGCAGCGCCTGCATTCGCATCTCATCTGGGTCAGATATCAGCCCGTCCAGCTCTTCTCCGTTGTTTACCTGGGATGAGGAGTACAAGGTTAAGACAATGAGTGGTACAACAGCCAAGTTTCTCTGAACACAGTCTAGGAGTTTCCATGTAGAAGACGTGGGGAAGTCAAGTTTTGCAGAAGCAAACAACTCAAATAGCTGCCATGGGACTGCTGCAGTGGGTACTCCATGTGCAAAGCTCAATCAACATCAGTTATAGTTTTCTTTTGTTTCCTTTGTGTCTGAATAACAATTTTGTGAAACAATTCTGGTCTAGTTCTCTTTTTACTATTCCGTTTTACCATTCCTCAACACCACACCTTTTTGCTGGAACCACCCAAAAAAATTAATTGAATATTGCACTTTTGGACCCATTGTGCAATCGTTTTGCTTCAGAACACTTGGATTATGCTGTTTGGAGTAATTTTATGGCCGTTTTCTGCCCCTTTTTAGAACTGTAACGAAGCGGTCTCCATTCACTCCAGTTGTTTTAGAGACAGCTGAAATGAAGCTGCGCCAGCTGGCTCACTGTGTGTTATATTGACATACAAAATTCACAAGTGTTTCAACTGGCATGAGGGTGACTAGATAATGACAACATTTTCATTTTTGGGTGAACTATTCCTTTAAGACTGAATCATCTATCAAAGAAGCAAAAGCACAAATAATCATTACACATAAATTGAACATGTATTCAAGAGCATTGGTCCAATTTCAGCCAACCGAGTCGTTTACTTCCTCAAAACTTGACCTCGTAATCCTCAAGCTAATACTCACCTCCCTGGCGTAGTCGTATGCCATGATCAGCTGCTTCGGTTCCGGTTTATGGATAATGTTGTTACTGTCCATGTACCTGAGGTCCATGGCCCTCTTCCAGTACTTTAAAGCTCCGAGCAGATCTCGCTTCTTGTCCACGAACGTGGCTCCCAGGAGCTCCAGAGCATCGATGCGTTCCCTGTGGCTCGTCTGCAGAGGAGAGAACAGAACTTCATCAAGTGCAATTTGTCTTTTTGCATATTCCTCCAACATGCAATTCATCTAAAAGGTCAGACCATAGTTTCAACCACAGTGCCTTGCTGAACGGCACATGGGCAGCGATAGTGGACCTCAACGATTCAATACCAGCTACTATGCAGTTGCCAGTTTACAGCAAGTGTGGACATGGTCGGGTTATGGTCATTTTGTACAGAGCTCTGCGTCTGCACCAAAACCCCTATTGAAAAAAACGAATGGGTGTGGAAAGATTATCCGCAGAAACAGAGAATCCTTTTTGGAAATACAGTGTGTGGCTGCTACAGCCAACAAATTACAATGCTGGTGACCCGATATCTTCCCTTCGGTAAAATATAGTTTCACATGTTTGAACTAGTTGAGGTAGCCCTGAATTATCTTGCCAGACAGATTAATAGCCTCAAAAACAGACACATCACTTGCAAGTTAAACAAAGCACTGCCCATCAGTTTTGTATCCAAGTGTTCAAAATTTGCTCAACGGCTGTTTTGCCCAAGTCTGGTGAATCCAAGCAATGATTGCAGTGCTGTCACTGCTAATCTCTATAAAGAGCACAGCAGACTGAAAAAAAACGATCAAAAACAAAAAAAACAAATCAATTACAGGGTCACTGTAACTAAAAGAATAATTGACAATAATAATATGGAGTTGTGCACATATCTTGCAGATAAACCCTCCATTGTTAGTGATGTAAACTCTGACCTGCTGGTGTGTTGTCAAGTAATCTACGATGTTAGTGTGGCCTGTGACGCTGGCAGAGAGCAGGGGTGTCATGCCGTAGCCGTCCCGCTCCATGGACGCCCCGTACTGCAGCAACATCCGCATTATCTCCAGACTGCCCGACTCCGCACAGTCGTGCAGCGCTGTGTTGCCTGGGGACAGAGGGGAGACAGGTCTTATAATAGGCTATTCAAGATATTTATATTCAGTGACAACACAGACGAACGCAGCATTTCCACGCACAGATTTGTACCTGGAATTTGGTTTTAAAGTATTCTCATTCACTGTACATCAATATTATTCTAATAAGCAACACTTAATTATGATTTAATATTATTTTAATATGCATCGGTTTGACATTCTATTTGTGGTGGTCACCATAAATAAAATGATGTATGGGAAACACTGGAAGGACTGCAAACACATTTAATTCTAGCTCACAGCTCCACGCTGCCTAGGGAAGAGCAAGTTGTGGCCCTCGCTGTTGCTATGCAACTATTGGAAAACCCCAACTGAGGCACGGTGCCCTTTTGATAAAGCTGAAATGGTTTTTACTTCCACTGCCTGGCGCGCAGAGGGGCTGAAAACATTCTCCATTCTCAGTGCTGTCCAAAGTGCATCCTTTCCATTATAAATAATGAAAAAAGGTCAATGCTGAAAAAGAGAAGTGGACACGCAGTGGACGATGATGCCAGACTCAACGCTGGCCCAAACAGACTATTGTGATGCGGATTCACAATTTTTGAGTCGCTCTATGCAAGAGCCGGTGGGTACATCTATTCACTGTACTATTGCAAGAGCCATGGTGGGTTTTCTACCTCTGAAAGAAACATGTCAATACTTACTTCAAGGGTGACATGAAACTTTATACGTCTTATAGTCAACATGAAAATAATATCACAAAACCACTTGTTTATGCTGCGTTTGATGTCTCAAAGCACTTAATGCCACATCGTTTCCATCAAAACACATTAGTGCAGTGTTTAAAGGGTCTCATATTATTCATTTTTCATGGTTTTGTTTTCAAATACACAATGGCTCACAATAAGAATAATGTTCTTCATGGTGTTTTGCAAATAGGCTAAATGCAGTTTAGTTTAGTTAAAAGTTGAATTGGATGAATGTGAAGACTCAGTCCTAACAGGCAGAACAGTCACAATACTGGACCCTGATTGGCCGACTACATCAGCTCCTCTTATTCATATGATGTAAATCTGCTGAGTGGATGCTTTCCAGTGGGTGTGTCAGCTCAAATGCTGCAAATTGGCCTGATTGGAAGGATTTCTGTAATTCTTAAGTGAGGGAAGCCAATCAAGATTAAGTCCAGTTGTGATGCGTTTACTGGAGTTAGTCTGAAACTGCCTGTAAAAAAGGATGGATTTTTGAAAATGGAACTTAAAATTAAATTAATTAAACAAAATCAAACATTAACAATGTCTTCATTAAACATGTTTTATGTTTAACAGGTCTCTCTACCAAGAAATCAGGGCCAATTACGAATAGTAAACATTTCAAACAGTTTGAGCTGTTGAGCAGTTGCTTCGGTCGAGATGAGATGGGTAGTGAGTATTTTGGGGGAGAGAGCTCATGTTCCCTTAAAGTAAATGAATCCATATCAAACTTTAAGTTCCTTCTTGTCTGCCTATTTGGTGATGGCCTTAAACTCTTTTTTTCTGTGTAATGCAGCTCTGGCTTGCCTCTGACCTGCTCTCTCCATCAGTACACCGTCTGAGGCTAACCCATATTCAAGCAGATAGGACCAAACAGGGTTAGCCAGGGCTTAGGCCTACTCATTATTTGTTCCCCAGTTTTTCCCAAAACTACATTCCTGAGATTTTCTGCTCCTCTCGCTCTTGACAGAGAAAACTAATTGGCTGGGGGGTAGTTTAAAATAAACTAACTCCAGGGTTTCCTCCAGTGTATTACAGGCCAGACAGGCAATCTGGGCTAATTTGCTAATTTGCTCCCTGCATGTCCAAAATATTGGAGAAAAAGAAGTTCCTAGGATCTGTGTTATGGCTTGGGTTGGCTGGCTACTGTCAAATGGACAACTGATTATATAGTCACATGTTCAAATCCCTTTTCAGTATTACATTAATGTACCAATTGATGAAGGAAATAGGAATAGCCTATTATTACATTCTGTCATCATGCTGCCATAAATGTGCCACTGGGCCTGATTCGGGCCTCCCTCAAACCCAGTTGCCACCTTTCTGGAGGGAAATGCTGACCATCAATAGTTTTATGTGTTAGAAATGGGTTAAGTTTGACCCGTCGGGAGGACAAGTTCACTTCCACTAACAAAACAAGTTAATCCAGAACCTTAGACAACCTCTCCAAAAGCAGGGATTAGTCTGGAGACTCATTATGGGCCTCAATACAGATTTTAGGCTATCGTAAGCCTATGTGAGGGCATCTCACTGACAGGTGGGAGAAGTGGTAGCCTATATTGAAGAAATTCATACTCCAAGAAGTAGTGGTTTGTCTAGCGAGGACGAGTGCTGGCCACAACTTTTTAGGCAGTTCGATAAGCTATAATTGTGGTATCCGAAGCACACTTTTTTTTTCTAACTTGCCTGCCTTCCTCCATCAAACACAATGTCCATTGGTTTTTGCCGATTTGCCATTTCATACCCAATTCATACACATGTATTCTTGGTCAGCCATTCAGTTGTTATGGGGGAAGGAATATAATATATTCTTCAACTACGGCCAATTTTTCCCAGTGATTGGACAAATACAATTGCATTCACACATTACATAAAAATAAGAACAATACTATCAACAGTTGAAGAGAGTGAGCCCTGTTTTGTGCTGACAAGGTATGAATTTGGCCTAGCATTGAAAGGATTTAGGTAGCTCCAATAAGCAGTCTACACAAACTTCTGTACATAAGTAACTCAGAGGCCATCTCAAATCACTGTGATCGTTTTTGCCATTGCGTTTCATACGCTTAATTTAATTTTGTAAAAATCTTCCAAGAAACATTGTAGTGTGCATCAACTCAGACAAGACAAAGGCCTCAAAGCCAAAGGGTCAAAACAACTAAATAGAAAGTATGAGCTTTCAGGTTTCGGACACACCCACTGAATCAGTCCAAGTTGCCATTGTCTGCCCCAAAGCCTTCCATTGTGAAACCAGAAATTAATTTTATTCTGTTGAGTCATGTAAATGGAAACATGCAAATGTACAGGTTACTGTTTCACATCATTCACCACTGAGAGTTTATGTGGAGTACAGAATTGAAACCAATTGAAATAATAAAATTTGCTCAACCGTATAAACAACCACAGCTGATCTTATCTCAGGGGACAGAGGATGACTGTGAGTCAAAGAGGCCACTGTATCTCATTTGGTTGTTATTGATGTGTGTGTGTGTGTGTGTGTGTGTGTGTGTGTGTGTGTGTGTGTGTGTTTAACAGACCATGTGCATTATGTATTGCGTGTGCCCTGGACCCACTCACCTTTCACACTTTTCCTGTTGACATCTGCACCTTTCTCCAGCAGATACTGCGCTATTTCCTTGTGTCCTTTGTAACAGGAGATCATCAGACACGTGTGTCCGTGTCTGTTGGCCACCTCCAAGTCAGCTTTGTGCTCCACCAGGTATTTCACAATGTCCAGGTGACCGTCGAAGCAAGCCGCCCTGAGGGGGGTTGAGTTGGTAAGAGTCGTGTTGTTGACAGAAGCCCCGTGGCCCAGAAGGGACTGAACCACTTTAAGGTGCCCAGCCGCCGAAGCGGCCCAAAGAGGGGGGGCTCCCTCGATGGTCTCCCCGTCAAAGTTCACCGACCCCCCGACCTCGACCGGAGCGCTGCAGCACTCCAGCAGATACTCCACCAGGTCCAGGTGTCCGTACCGGGAAGCCATCAAGAGCGGGGTGGCCCCGTTTGTTTTCTCTCCCATCAGCTTGATCACCTCGTGTCCATCTTTGTTCTCCAACAGTTTCTGGAGCAGCCGCAGCTTGCCGTCCCTGGCTGCGTTGAATACTGCCGTTTTTAGATCCATTTCCGATGGGATTTCCTTCACCGTTAAGTAAAAAGACAGCGACGTCAGTATACAATGTCAGCGAACGTTAGCTCGGGGTGTAGTTTGGACAGGTGGAGAGCGGAACCCTTTGTTTACAGCTAGCTATGACTTTCTAGCTAAACCAGCTAGCGTGTACATACAAGCCTGACACAATGTATTGATTCCCCAATGTCAGCTTTCTAGTATAAGCATCACAACTATTAACGTTACGTGTATCATTAAAAGCGACTAACAACAGAGACGTTTGAGACGAGCCTTCCAGTAATCGATTTGTAGTGGGACGCTAGCAAGGTGGCTAGTCAACTTCCTTGATTAGCTAGCCAGTTAGCTTGGCTTAGCTTACTTTACAACTACAATGAGTGTCTGTTTTAATCATTCTAGCGTTACTCTTCCACCGACATTTCTTTTCCGCCAACAAGTCCTCTTCCATCAGATCTTATTCCTGCCCTTGTCATTGTTAACCATAACGTTATATTCCTGCGACGGCAATGTTTGTATCCGTTTTCAAAGGTATACGCCGAGGGCCGAAAAATAACAATCCACCCCCGCTCGTTACGCTGTATTGCTAGCTTAGCTTGCTAGTTTAGCTTGGCTACAAAACGACGTTTCCTCCGTTGATCAGCCAAACAAGCTAAGTGACAACAGCACGGGAAATGCCCAATATCAGCGCCCTTTTTTCTGTCTCTTTCTCGTCGAGGCACGGCAGGAGATATTATCCATCCATGTAGCCAGTCAGCAAGCTGGCTCGACAATAATCTCAATGGAGGGGAAGGTAAATTGGGCAGGTTTTCCACCCACTGCTCCACCGGATGATCACGACTCACTTCTGTCAAATCGAAAACAATGCAGTCTTTTTTTCTCGACTTGTTCGACGATTGACGTGTGAGCGCTCCAATCACAGAGCTGCCAGACTCGGACGCAGCCAATGAAGAGCAAGAAAAAAATTAGGGCGAAATAAATGAAATAAAAATCCTGCTCTTCGAGTAACCTGGAATTTTGTATATTAACTTTTTTGGAGGATCTTCGGACGGAGACACCAACAACGGAACTGTTAAAATGCTTTTATCCGCCGGTTAGAGAAACATTGAAAAATGACTTGAGATGGGTAGTACTGACTATAAATTACTTTGATTATATCACCCCCTACAGGCTGAAAGAAGAAACAACAAGACCAGAGTCAAAGTGACAGAGCAATCAATTGTGTAGGCTAGTCAATTACTAATACAGATTCACATTACTGGGAAAGTTGTTCCTGTAGTCAGGAGCTCCATCCTTCAGGTCACTCACACATTTAACCATTGTTATCAATAAGACACACAAGAAGTGTTCATTAATGATTAAATAAATTCAAAACCAGACGTTTACCAGAAAGTTTATTCAGCTATGCCAATAAGTTAACAAGTCCCCAGAGTGCCTAAGAAAAAAAAAGTGTCTAGAGACAGTGGACAAACCTAAAGTAAAATGACAACACCGCACCACCAACGAAAGAAATACCTTCTATAAAAGGAAATACAGAATTTTACTTTTAACACACCAGATTCTTATTTATCTCCTTCAGCCAATTATATCAGAAACAAAACTAAGACGAGCATAGTTTTAACTTGAAAATGAACATAGCATAACATAGGAAGAGAAGTCAAACCACATTTAACTAATGGCCAAAATAATAAACCTTTCAATTAAGATTCTTAAATCTGTTAATAAATTGTAATTTCACAGGGTTCCCACCACCCTACAAAGTTGAACAAAAAAGCCAAAGAAATATATTTTTGGTCTCTTTTCAAGGTTAGGTGTAAGGTATAAGTTAAATTTATGACAAAACTCTCACATGAAGAGAGTGATGTGCTCCTGTGTTGCCAGTAGGTGATTTGATCTAGATCGCCTTCATTGCTGTTGTCTGGTGGCTCTCAGAGCACTGGGACAAGTACTTCAAACAACTACAATGTATTAATGCATCTCATGTTTTCAGCCTCATCTATGAAGAGCTCAATTTGCCACCTGATTTTTTACAAAGGTGGCATATCCTAGAAAAGCAACAAAAAGAAAGAATCACTGATTGCATAAATCCTGGCTGAAATGAGGGCTGCTTGCTTGGAACGAACCCGCTACTGTGTAATGCTTCTTGCAGGCCTAAATGTCTATTCAAATCTCATGTCAAAACAAAACATAGAAATCTAGGATAAGAGCACATTTTCTTTCCATATCGCAGTTTGAATCTGGTGACCAAAGAATCAGGTAATGACACTGGGAGAAGTCAGAGCCACACGTTTTCAAACACATTTCCTCTCAATCCTCCCAAGCCATCTAAATCTTTACAGTTCCTTTTGAAAAGGAATTTGTTTGCTGTCCAAATGGCCAGTGAGAGTATAACCTTTCAAATTATAACTCAAATTACCAGTATGTTCTTACATTCAAACATTATTTTGCAAAACAATATTCATTTTACAACAGTGTTGTAAAAGCCAAGAGAACAATATGAGCCCACACGATATAAGCTGTTACAGTTTAAATAGCAAAGGCAGAATTGGAGATATAAACATAGTAAGCGATCCTATGAAAGACAACGTTTTTAAAAAAGTTGTTGCATGTGAAACTGTTGACATTGCCACTTAACTCACAACATGTTTGTTATTTGCAATCACAAGTATCATGTTTTTTTCTTTTTGTCTTCCACACTAACATTCACATAGCTGTAATACAGAAGAGCCTACCTGTAACTATACAATTTCAAGGAGATAATTCACCAGGGTGTGTTAAAAAGTAAATTTGTAGCATGACCTCATTAAAGCGTATAATTCAGCACATGTAATCCAAAAATATTAAATGAAAAACTGCTTTGAATGTTTGTTTTTGAAGGAATTGTGTCTGCAGTCCCTCAAGGGAGAGGAACTGGTTCTGCACCTCTGATTTCTACCCTTCAACCCAAATGCAAACTTGAGTGTGACTGTTTCAAGCAAATATTAGGTTAAAGGTGGCTTGTTTCATACTCTGTAGCATACTTCCTTCAAATAACTGTGTCAAATAAACTGTCATCTTAAATACAACTGATGAAAGGGAACACAATGGCTAGACTGTCTCACACAGTCCCATCAGGTCTGATTAACAAAGGGAAGGAAAAATGCCCGAGGGTTTTCCTAACCAAATACAGCCTTTGTGGGGAACTCCCTTTACCTAGCCTATGTTGGTTTTACTGATCCAATGCTACGGGAAAAAAAATCTCTTACACTCTGACTATATTTAGGTGCAACTGCCACTCCCTCGGCTATCACAGTGCACACGTTCGGCTGAGAAAGGGATAATAGATCTGGAACAGAGGGGAAGAGATGATGGAGGCAGACCTGGGCAACAAGAACACATTTAGAAAAAAAAACAAAAAATAGCACATTTAGAAAAAGAACACATTTAGAAATGATTTCAAATTGTTAAAGTACTTGAGGTTTGCTTAAGTTATTTGACCAGCCACTTGAACTGCCTGCAATATAGATACTTAAAAGCAACACTTAATCAAGCACTTCTTGTTTTGTTTTTTTTTACCCCTCAAAAACATTTGAAACATATTTAACTATTTTGCCGAGGGCGTGGTTGCATAAAGCTTCTAAGAATAGGAGTGCTGACTGAGGATGACTTGTCAGACCTTATGAACTGACAGTCTGATATGATACAATCTCAGATAAGCACTGCTATTCTGACCTGCTTTATGCGTACAAGCCCAGATCTGGATGAAGGAAGTGATGACATGGCTCCCAGGGTTCAGAGATTGTTACGATCCGACGCGTGTTGTAGTGGTTTTCTTGTCAGAGAAGAAGCTTCTCAGCAACACCACCTGGCTGATGCTGACCACCAGAAGGATGAAGGCCTCTCCGATGGACCAGAACGCCACGCGGGTGTTGAGGTCCTCTGCCCGGCTGCGTCCCTGGGCCTCGCGGAGGCGGAAGTGCGTCTGGTAGTCGATGACCGACTTCAGGGCCTCATGGATGGACACGCAGGCCGACTCCATCTGGGAATGGAGAGGAAAGGTGAGCCGAGACCGACATGGGAAATTTAGGCTGTGGCTGGTACTTTGTCTCGTCCACTTAAGTGACTGCCCAACCATCAGTTTAAAGATCTATTCCATTTATAAACTAGAGGGCACTTGGAGAGCGCAAACCTCTGCCAACGCTGAACAATTCTCCAACGTGCTTTATACCCAAAGACATAATTCCTCAAACAGATTTTCTTGACACTGCAAACATATCCTTAGGATTTGGAATCAAGTCTCTATCTCAGCTAAGTTTCATATTTAAGGCTAAAAAACTATGACCATCTAATGGCAGAAATCTAATCAATTGTTCCTTGGCCCAAGGCCGATCTGTCTACCAAATTTCATGGAAATCTGTTAATGGGTTTTTGAGATATCCTGCTGACAGAAAAACAAACAGGGGCAAAAACATAATAGGCATAATAAAACTTTATGGGCAATAATGAATCAAATAAAAAAATCAATAACTGTAGCTGATAAAATAGTGACAACAGACGTGAACTTCTGAATTAACTGGCCACTGTGGCTGCTGATTAAAAGAGATGTTGTCCATCCTGGTTAAAACTGTAGAACCTAGAAGATGACAGAAAGCCTTTATCGTGGTATAAATTATGTTTTTATTCATAATTAACGTCAAAATACATACATTCATTTTTGTGATTCCGTGGCCATATAGGACAAATGTAACTTGTAGATTCAAGGACCACATAACTTGTAGCTAGTGCTCCCTGGGAAAAAAGTATTATACTGACTGAATTTATTTTACTTTGTTAAAATAGCAAAGTCAGTTTTTTTGTCAATGTTACACACAAACAAGTAAATAAACATATAGATCGTACACATACGATTTTTGAGAAACATAATGAAACACACTCCCTAACACACAAACATGTGACTCGTAAGCTTGTGCAGACACACACACACCACTCACCTGGGTGAGAGCTGTGACTCTGTTCTCATTGGGGAAGAGCGGGGGATCCTCGCCGACCTGGAAGTCAAAGTAGACGGTCTTGTGTGTGAAGGTGGAGAACTCGTTGCTGAAGCAGAACTTGTAGGTGCCGTTCTTGGCTGCTGTGAAGGTGAAGCTGTCGTATTGTTTCTTCATCTCCTTGTAGAGGACAGTGCCGTCTGGATCCTCCAAACGACAGTCCACATCGTAATGGCCACCGGTCACAACCTGGGAAAACAAAAGGCAAACGGACCGTCTATTCAGCAACATCCTGACACGTTACTGCTGGTTTGTCTTTCAACTGCCTTTAAACAATTTGTGTATTAGTAGTACATAGGCTTTTCTTGCATGTTTTCAGCATTGCAAAGGACTACAGTCACAAAGAAGAAACAGATCAGCCTGTGGCTATCTGCTACTATTTGGATTACATGATGACAATGCTAACAAACTTTTTCAAGACACAGGGAAATGTCAACAGCAAAACGTTTCTGACAACAGTCTTAAGAAATTAAATAACAGGCCAAAATGTTTAGCTTTTTGGACATTTCAGTGAAGATAAGCCATAGGAGAGAAAGGTGCCAACAGAATAGTGTGAGCCAGGATTCAAACACTAAAACTACATGAATTTTGGCCTCTGAGTGTAAATGCTGACTGTAAGCTTATTGGGAGGAAGGCTCAGGTTTGATGTTCAAGTCTTAGAAAATTAAAACTTGGGCCTAAACAAAGCCATCCGCAGAGACAGCTGGGTATAAGGTACACACGCACCTGAAACTCCAGTGTACATTTGGTGCCAATGGTGATGTCCTCATAGAAGCACTGCTTGGCGTTGTCCGGCAGCTCGAAAGTGAGCTCGGACCCCAGCACCCACCCACAGAGCAGCTGGGCCCAAAGCACCTGCAGCAGCACCCGAATGGATCCGTCCATCTTGAACACCGAGAGGTAGCAGGTTCAAAGTAAAACCGTAGCGGACCTGCAGAAAAAATATGACGACAATTCAACTTTGGATCAGTGCTGAGGGTGACAACATGACAAAAATGGTGACAAAGCAAACCCGGACGTTAATATTAGCGACAAGTAGCTTAAGGCTAACTAGCTAGCTAGCTAGCTGTTAATACCGGTTTACGGCAAAGGAACCACTTGGGATTGGCAACTTTTACGTATATTGTACTACACATTTGCGTATTGTGGCCGCAATCATGGCCACTAAAGTAAATGTAAACTGGAACATTTACAATATTTAATTCAATATTTTGTTTCACTCAGCATTAGCTACTCACCTCAAATCGCTCACCCGGATGCAAGAAATACTACGTAACGTATCATCAACGTGAGATGTCATTGGCTGGCATTTTTGGAAGCCCGCCTCCTGCCATCTGCTATTGGTCCAAATAAGCAGCGGAAGCGCTGCAAGGTTCACATGGGCCGCGTTCCAAAACTTTTGAAACACATCTTCCCTTTTGCTCTGCTGATCTCAATTATTTGTCTGTACGGAAAGTCCACTTCAACGTGGCTGCTTCTGATCAGCAGGCTTTTTCAGAATACTGAATTTGAAAATTGTGTAGGCTAATAGGTAATCTTTCTACAACGTAAATACACAGAAAAAACTAGGATATTGAAAATCTACCTGAATTTGTATGATCTATAAAAAAATCTAAAAATCTGGATTCAAAATAAACTTAGTTTAGCACTAGTTTTGACTGAATCAAAGAAACATGTATTGCCCTTAACCTTGCTCTTCAAGGTTTAAAGAAATACTCTTTAACTGAACAGATCAGTCTTTTTAAAATCTTCTTAAAATTTCTCTGCTCTCTTGGTATGGTAAACCAAAATTAAAAATAGAACCACTGCTTTAAGGTATGGCAAAGTCCTTTCACCTAATATCATTTTGCACTAAAACCTTGAGTTTTCTTATATTCTACTAAGCTTGACTTGACTGATGACTGACAAAATATTAATATTTGGTCAATGTGATAAATTATTAGACATAGGTCACCAAGCTATCAGCTTAGAGCAGGAATGGGCAATCAGTGGCATCAAGGGCTGAGAGTCTGCAGGTTTTCATTCCAACCAAACATTACACCAGCTGGTTTTCATTCTAGCCATCCAATCAGGGACTGCTTCACACTTTGGATGCAAGGTGAGTGCAATGAACAGGAATTAACCGCCTGGTAGGATGGAAAAGCAGCAGTACCCTGAGTCCTGAGTACCAGGCTTGAGAACTACTTGCTTCGAGGGAACATTGGTCCTGGATGTTCCATGTTACCTTTTATATGGCTTCCAAATAAGTTTCTGGCCTTTTTGCTTCATTTATGTTCCCCATTATGGTAAAAATTACAAGCTCAAATGTGGACTACAGTATGACAAGTGCCTCACAGAGGTGTGACCAAGTCAGCTTTACTCGACTCCCAAGTCAGTCTCAAGTCTTGAGGCACAAGTCCCAAGTCAAGCGCCAAGTCTAAATGTAGAACACCAAATCAAGTTTTGTAATTGTAACTGTAATGTCTACCTAGTACAGTAGCACTTCACCTCTCTGAAGGGCCCCTTCTGTCATGGGCCCCCCTGAAAGGCTCCCCTAACCCCACCCCTGGATGACGCACCTTATCATTACGCACCTTATCATTAAAAAAAATAGATGCGCTTTAATTGCGTTTTCCTGACGGTTGTGAATACACGACTGACCTCAAAACACACAATCTCGCGCGAAGCAGGCAGCACCACGAGACTGACGCTGTAGTCAAACGAGGGAGGGAGGGCTGCATGAAGAGCTGGCAAGACAAAACAAAAGCCACACATTTCAACAGGCGCTGGTCGCTTTTTGTAAACCAAGACGTATCGATTCACCATCCGCATCGATTTCCAGTTAGCTGCAACACTATATAAGTTTTTTGCACCATGCCTAGTAGCACGTCTTTGCTGGAGGCCGACGAGGGGGAGTCGGAGGTCCCACCACCGCTAGTGCACGCTTTCGCCGGTATAGGCCTCGAAGAGCACGGCACCCCAAACCAGACCACCGAACAAACCGGCGAGAGCCTCTCCCACCACCGCCAACTCCCTCCCGTCTCCCGTTACAGCCTCCTCGGTACGGTTCTAGACTTGAAGCCTCTGTCGCTGCACCGGCCCCCTTCGGAAGAAGAAGTAAACATAGCAGCGCCCGAGGAAGAGACAGAAGTTGTAGCCACCGACTCCGACAACGGGACCGTTAACGTTAGCAGCTGCACTGGTAGCACATTGCTAACGCAGGCCCGCCACCACCACGTCCCGTCGGGGCCAGGCGGGACTGTGATGCCGTCTGGGATGGAGCCGCCGCCACCACCGGCCGAAACCATCTTGTTGTATAACGGCGATGAGCGGGATGATGCCGGTGTGCTACAACCGGCTAACGGCGGGATGGTGATTTTGCCGTCCGGGGTGTACGGGGAACCGAGCTACGAGGCCGAACCGTCGTTGTTGATGCGGCGAAAGAGCGTCAACACGACCGAGTGTGTGGCCGTGCCGAGTTCCGAGCACGTCGCGGAGATCGTGGGGAGACAGGGTGAGTCGGTGTCGGGAAGTTGAGATTGATTGATTGATTGATTAGCTGACGGTAGTTTGGATAAAACTTCAATGATCCCCGTGGGGAAACTGGGTCGTGGCAGCAGCGAAGTTAGCAATGGCTGGGATATAAACAAGAAGAGAGCAAACAGAGGGGAGGAAATGTACCGCGGGCGATAATTGCAACACGTAACGTTAGAGCACATTAAGGAAAACGAATGAAAGTAACGTTAACTGTTACATATATTTACAACATATGAGGCTTTGATTATTTATCTTTTTTGCAGCAACATTGTCAGTATTGTCTCCCGCACTTGATTGATTCGCATTATATGAGGCACGTGCTGTCTTAGCTACAACACTTAATATCTCTTTTTTTAAAATAAATTCATTGTGATTTGGTTGATCCAGTATGCTTAAGATGCCAATAAAAACTTCAAATCTGTGCTACCGCTGGCAGCAGTAGCAGTTAGCGTTAGGTTAGCTTAGCAGTCTTGCTAACTGGGTCAACACCACCCAGCACCCTCCACTAAAAGTTAACATCAAAAGTTTCATCGACAAGCAGATCCTTCTATATTTTTAGGATGTCACGCTTTAGTGATGATAATATGTACGTTTTGTCTGTACTTCGCTGACAGTGAAACTGTGGTCAGCCGAGCATTGCCGTGCTGCCCTGATTTTGCTTTGTCTCGGTCGAGAACATGAACAGTGTGTTCATGTTGGTCACCATTGCTCTGCCACATCAGCCATAGGTTATAGTTAGCTCCGTGTCATAACCATGGCCGACTACTTATGTATTTAACTAAATATGGCTGTCTTTTCTTAGAAATCAGCCTCTTTTATCTGGTCTTTTTCCCTAAACTTTGCATAACGTAATGGTAGGCTTGGGAGAGTGTTATTATGTCGGGTTTGGGACCGGTGGGGGAGGGTGCACACACTGCAGTGTTGACAACAACAGGAAATGGCTCTGGTAATAATGTTGGACTCACAACCTCTGAGAGAAATATCTTAATCTGTAACACATCTACATTTTTTTTAAAATAGCATTACTGACGGCAAACTTGAACTGGGAATGACATGATCTGTTATTACTGAAATTTGAAAAAGGATATTGAACATCAAAGGCTAACTTGATGTGTGTCTCATCTAATGGGTTTATTAAAAAAGTGTGATCCAAAAATGTCCCCCAACTTCACCCCCGTCTTTGTCTTTCTCTCCCTGCCTCTCTCAGGCTGTAAGATCAAGGCGCTCCGAGCCAAGACCAACACCTACATTAAGACACCGGTGAGGGGCGAGCAGCCTGTCTTTGTCGTAACGGGACGCAAGGAAGACGTGGCCATGGCCAAGAGAGAGATCCTGTCTGCGGCCGAGCACTTCTCCCTCATCAGGGCCTCTCGAAACAAGGCGGGCCCTCTGGCCGCTGTCGCTGGCCCTGGACTCCCAGGGACCCCCACTCTCCCTGGCCAGACAACCATCCAGGTCAGCACGTCCTATAATAAGTCACGAAGTTACATTTTACATGTAAGCAATACAACGGACATTCTTATCTTGTGACTGCGAAGTGCAGTCATGATAACTGAGCGTTTAATGTCATCATCAAAACATTTTGTGTAATGAAAAGTCCACTCAGTGTTTTCTTTGCCTTTAGATCTGTTGTCATCACTTAATTGCATAGAGTTACAGCATGTCGTTCCAACCCTACAGGTGCGGGTGCCATATCGTGTTGTGGGGCTGGTCGTGGGTCCCAAAGGTGGGTCCTGAATTGATTCATCATCATATCAACTTTGCTTGCCCCAGTGGGGGAAGCCTGTGCTGTCAAGAGTGTTCATAAGTAATGGTAGAAGAATGATAACAGAAAAAACATGGACATGGCTAGCAAACACACCTATGGACAATCACTATATTTTGCTTTAAAAACCCAAACTTTTTACTTCATTAGACAAATTATGTGTTTAGTAATGACAGTTCTTAAAGCCACACACTGACTGTCAGATTTTGGAGCACATTTAGTTCCAAATTTTGGGACATAACTAGTCGCCACGAAGCCATGATGGACACAGTCTCACTTCCTGGTCAAAATCATAGGGTTGAGACTAAAATTAGGCTCAGTGTGTAAGCTGTGTTTCAGTAGAGACATGAAAGTGTACATTGTTTTTACAAAATGGATCTGAATCTGGATGTAGACTGTAACATGGTCTTGATAAATATCTAAAATCTGATCACTTTAAGCCATTTTGGTAGAATTGCCCGAACACAGAATTTGTTTTTCCTTCCTGACCACCTAAAGGAAAATGTGAACTGTCCAATGTATCGAGTATTTTTACTTCTTCTGAATGAGTTTTAATATGCTCATCTTTACTTAGAAGGTTATTGTTTGCTCTCAGTGAGTCTTTAACCCTCTGCACCAGTAACATTACCACCTCAGGTCTGGAAAGGGGAAAAGCCCTGGGGTTGATTTATGAATTAGCGTGTACACTACAGTGGTTCTCATGTGACAAAGGTCCTAGGTCGGACTCAAACCCACGACGTCGCGGTTACTTGGTATGCGCCATAACCAACTGAGTCACCAGGACACTCGGGATCTATTTTAGTGACACAGGCTTTGTGCTGCTCAACATTTTGTCCAGTTTGAATGTCAAATTTTATTGCCAAAAAAACAGCATCTTGTGTTACTGAAAATATATCAGGCTGCTGATGAGATTGTGCAGTCTTTTATGTTACACTTGGTTTGTTGTGTCAAATTGACTGAATTTGCAGTAGAGTTTACAAGATACGTGACAGATTCCTATGCACATGGTTGTTTTTTCCCCGTTAAATACTCATTATGTCAGGACATGTCTTCTAGACTCTTGATATTCTTCCTGTGTATATTCTTTTCCTCTTTTTTGGTTCCTTATTTCACTTGTCTGTGCTCATATTTAGCAATTTTCTCAGGAAAGCTTATGCAGGTCATATGTCAGACTAAGTTTAATCTAGTACTTACAATGAAGTCATGTGACCAAACCAGTGATTTCAACTTTAGTCCTCACTGAGAGTAATTTGATTAAATAAGAGCCCTGGTCATCTCTTTCAGGGGCGACCATCAAACGTATTCAGCAGCAGACCCACACCTACATCGTGACGCCAAGCCGCGACAAGGAGCCGGTGTTCGAGGTCACGGGGATGCCGGAGAACGTGGACCGGGCGAGGGAGGAGATCGAGGCGCACATCGCCCTCCGCACCGGAACCTGCGGCGGCATGGAGGTTCCCGGGGCAGACGACAACGACTTCCACTTTAACGGGACAGATGTCAGCTTCGAGGCTTCCGCGGCGCAAGTAGGTTTGGGAGAGGCGGCGTGGCTTCAGGCGAGCACGGCGTCGCCCAGCGGTGGCATACCGCCGATGAGCATCAACGGTACTCAGCGAATCAACAGCAATATTAACAGTGGTGTCAGGATGTCTTCCACCTACCGCAACGACAGCTCCAGTTCCCTCGGCAGCGGCTCCAGCTCAGCCGATTCGTTCTACGGCGGCGGGAATGGTAACCGGATGGCAGATTTCAGCCCGACCTGTCCGTATAATGCCAACGCTAACAACAACAACAGTAATGGCGGAGGTACAAGTTTCTGGTTCGGCGAGAGCCTTCTTCCTGTGGGGTCTGAGGAGCTGGTCGGCCTGGGAGGTGGAGGTGGAGGTGGAGGTTCCTCGTCAGGATTCGACCCCTTAACCATCTCCACTGCCCCAGGCCCGCACCCTGTCCCGCAGCCCCACATCTGGAGCCCCTTCGTGGACCACCAAGGCGTCCAGGCCTTTGATGCCCGTCAGACTCAGGTGTGTGCTTTGGTAAAATGTTGATTAGATATATGTATTTGGAATGATTAGGATTTTAACATTGCATTGATGACGATAAACTATAATATTGAATTATCGGAGCAGGAGTATGTAAATGTTGGCCACCTGGACTGATCCCACAGTTCAATTCAAACCAAGTGTGTGCTCCAGCTGTTGCCTTTCGTCTTTATGGTGTTTGGACAGTCTGCATTGTGTGATGGGTATGATGTAATGGTATCAAATCACGAGGCTACCATCACTACGCAGTTAGACTGTTGAAATTCATAAGTCTATGACATCATTGCATAGTACTTGATCATCTAATGATCGCTTCAGTCACTTGAAACCTTTTAACTTTCTTCACTTGGATTGAAAATTGACAGGCCTCTTGTGATCTGATGAGCCCAAGAGCCTTCGAAATGCATTGAAACCCATCACACAAATTCAGAAAAGTATAGTTTTCAGTGTTGAAAACAGGCACTTTGAAGATACAAGGTTCCCCCTGATCGCAGTGAAATGTCATGGCCTAATAATTTAATCAAGTAAATTAATCTGTCACTCGTCTCTCCAGACCAGTCAGCCAGGGACGCCCCGCCTCTCCCCGACCTTCCCCGGGACCGAGGCCTTGGAGCACCCCCAGGCCCAGCGCGTCCACCGGGGGCCTTTTGGTTCGGCCGGGGCCCTCGATTCCCACCGGTTCCCCGTCTACGGCCCCGCCTTCTCTTCTTCCAGTGAAAGCACCACTTCCGCCTCCTCTTCCTCCCCTCCTGAGTCCTCCATCCCGTACCGACCTGGGTTCGGACCGGCCGGGAGAGGACAGGAGATGTGTATCCACTGTATGGATAGCCAGGTGATCGCTGCCTTGGTTCCCTGCGGGCACAACCTCTTCTGTCTAGAGTGTGCCACCCAGATATGCCAGGGTCCAGACGCTGTGTGTCCTGTGTGCCTCTCCCCGGTCACGCAGGCTATTCAGCTCCGTAACATATGATTTTAACCCGTTCACCTGTAGTGAAGTTGCCCTTGACGGCTGACGAGGGATCAGCTTCCCCACCGCTTCCTACCCTAACTTATAACATGGGTGGGGAAATTACAAAACTGGCCCTGTATCGGCGTCAAGGTGCATCCTCACCCTGAGACAGTTTTGTCCAAGCTGGTGTATGATTGACAAATGAGAGGGAGAATAGGTGAATAAGGAAAGATATGTATTTATGGCATGGGTTAGGGTGTTAAGCCCGTACATGTGCCTGCTATTGTGAAGTCTTCTTCCTAGATTTATGATTGATCAATGGAGGGTTGGAAACTCTCTGTGTAGCATCGGGTGGGGTGGGATTCTTTTCTTTGCTCATGATTTTTGATTTTTTTTCCTCCCTGAAACATTTAGTGATCATTTTCTGCCTACCTATATTTTTATTGTTTTTTTTAAGTATGTATTTTGAATTCTGTTAGATGAGTTCAGCTGGCTTTTGAGTCAACCTTTAAGTTGTTTCTCTTGACATCTCAAAAATTTTATCTTTTTTATTTTGCTGCTACAATTGTTTTTATGTGCTGAAATTCTAGCCCCGCCCCATTGCCTCCCATTCATAGTGCTTAAGGCAGGAACAGTGGAGGAGAAAAAGAGGAGGGAGTCATTGAGCATGTTTACATATCCTGACCACAAATATACATTAATTAACAGTATTCCCATGATTACCAACTACAGTTACCAGCAGTAAACTGGATATAATGTACATGTGCTTCTTTATCCTGGCTAATGCCACTATATGCCAGATATCTTATTTGTGTTTGTCATAAAGAGGCTAGAAGTGAATCTGTGCTCTTGTAAATGAGATGCGTTTACATGTGCCAGCTCAAAAAAGCCCTGAATATTTAGTGTTTCCATTAATGACAGGATATTGCTGTGCATGCAGACACACCCACACAGGCTTTTTAAACTAAGTGGGTCAAACCTGCTACTGTAAAGCTGTCACACTCCAATAGCAAAGTCCCATTGCCTCAGTGACCCCTCCTTCTCTTTACTTCCTAGACCAGAGCCAACGGGTGGCTAACTCCTTCTTTTAGAGTACCAGGATGTTACGCCACTTCACTACCGCCATGTTGCTTTCCATCGCTACTTTAAAAGAACTCTGTTTACAGTAAACTTGTGCCTAATTCCGTTCTGAGTAATCGAAACAAAACAACTGGTTCAGTGGACACACAATGTTGCTATGTCTTAAAACAAACCTGTGGCCTTTTTGGAAAGCCTGTAATTATCTGACAACACTATCTCCAAATCCAGACCTATGATCGAAAGAACTCACACTGACAAAAGACCGAAGTCTTAACGTACTCATCGAAGTTCAATTTCTTAAATGCATCTTGGCACTACGAGTTTCTTTGTCCATTGCCTTATAATGGAACAAAGCTTAGTCCCGCGCCCCCATTTCTTTGAGAGGCTTTTTTTTAATGTTTACCACCTGTTGCAATTTTACGTCTTTTCACTAACAAACACTCCCTTTTTTTCTTGTCTAATTTTTTTTTTTTTTTCCCTTTCCTGTTATTTTTGGCTTTTTGTGTTTTAATCCTGATCGCACCCCTGTTTGGGAAACCATGCCCTGGTTTTGTGATCAGCCAGCAAGGTGTGCACAACTCGTACCTTTGGTTACATTCCGCATTCCCTTATTTGCAGTCACTTTATTGATTAGTATAACATAATTATGGTTAATTGACACACAAACCTCACTTAACCAGGGGGCTGGTATTCTGTGGAACTGTACTACAATGAAATTATTTAATTTTAAACATTTCCCTATACTATGCAGTTGGGCTGCTGACATTTCAGCCATATCAACAGCATCCCTTGCTTTCACGTGAATGTCACCGCTCCCACCTGCAGCCATTCTCCATTGAGGAGATGAAGGCTACCCATTGCTTTACTCTGTCTATATTTAATTCGCCATTTCTTGTCTACCAGGCCTATGCAAAAACGGTTTCAAATATATTAAGTACTTGAGGAAGCACTTGATTTAACTTAGAGGCACATCTGACCTCAGCAGTAGTAATACCATTGCTTGCAAATTATGATAAATCAAGCGCTCCTCAAGGGTTTTTAATTACAACACAGGCTTCAGGCCAGAGACAGGTGATCTTGGACTCAAACTAGCAGACAGACATATCCCTTCTATTCTTGGATTCTTTTTTTTCACACACCATTACAGTTTAGCCCAGGTTAGCCTTCACAGCCTGCCCTAATGCATCGATGAGCTGAGCTCCTCTCTCACTGGTACACACTTACATTGCTATACTCATAGCTGGAGCTGCCTTCTCATATGTCATCAGCTTATTTTCTATTGTCCTGTGCCCCACCAAGCACAAACTTCCCCTTATCACACTATTGACTAATGAGACTCAAACACATTCTCATTTTGGTTTTTTTCCCCCTTCAAAGTGTGTATTTGTTCACTCCTCCGCCTGGAAAGTAAAGGAAAGGTACAGTTCGGTGGAAATCATCTCAAATCCTAGCTTTAAACACCAATGTCTCTTAGTCTTTGTTTTACAGGAGTGAATGAATCGATGTACATTTTAAAGGGGGAAGCGGGTGGAATGAGATCATCTTGGACTGTGTAGACACTACATAAGGTCAATACTATTGCTTTACTGTGTGGCGTGGTAGTGTGGACATTGGACCGCAGTCCCTCTAGCATTCCAGCTGTAACCGGGGTCAAAATAGTATTTGGGAGTAATTTGATCGCTTAGGTCTACTCTTTTTCTTAATATTCTCTTTTCTTTCATGAGTGATTGATCTTTCCCGAGGAGATGGAACCAAACCAGTCCCAAAAGTGCAAAAAAAACAAAAACGCCATCTGCTTCTCCAAACAGCCAAGCTCGATCAAACTCTTGTAAAATATTTGAACGAGTTGGACTTGATTGGTTACCGCCTCCTCCTCCTTGGACCTTCTATCCGTCCGTTTTATTTTACAGTCACAGCTCTCTGAAGGGTTGATCTCTTTTATTGATAGATGCTATCTCTCTTTCTCTCTCTCTCTCTGAGGGAATGCAATACACTGTTGGCCCTCAGTTTCTTGACATGAATCTATTGACATTTTTGTGTATGTATTATATTATTACTGTTAATGACTGATAAATATACAGAACTTATTTTTTATTTTGTTACATTTCATATATATATAAATATATCTATATAAAAATGTTTACAAATAAGATTTTCTTTTGAAATTTTTTTTTTTTTAACTTTTCTCTAGTGAGTGATTAAGTGAGCGAAGAGTTGGAAACCCAGAAAGCATTGCAGGAGGGGGGTCAGTGCTATTTGCTTATAGTCTAGTTATTAGTTTACAGTATTGACGATAATAGTATTGATAGCTGCCGTTTAACCTAGTGGAAATGGAATGTGCAACACAAGCATGTCTTCATAATGTACCGCCAATGTAAAACGTCACACTGCAACTGTAAAAAGGCCAAGGATCTAAGCTGCCTGTCATGTCTGTACGCCACCAAATTAAGAATGGTATACTGTAAAATGTATCTTAGATATCTATATATAAATATATACATATATTATTAAGCTGTACCAACAGTTTAAAGTATTTGCTAATTTTACTACACTTTTGTTATGTATATGTAGGGGGAGTCTTATGGCATATAAATTCTTCAAATTGAGTCAGGAGTTTAAAAGCAGACTATATTTTATGATAACGGCCTTTTAAGTTATTGCGGCCAAAGCACTGATATTATATATTTGCTGTAAAGAGAATTTAAGAGTTTTATTTTTCTGATATTAAAGTTACTTAATAAAGACGGTTTCATTTAAAGCCTTGTCAGACTCTTTTCTGCTGTGATTCGTACTAAATGGTGTTCCTTATTTGTGATTTTTGATGCCGATCTCCTTCCACAGTCCTGGGGAATGGCCTCTGTATTATGGGTCCTCAACATGTACAATTTCCCGGAATAGATGTCAAGTTGTGGTACATTTCCCCGCAGCATGCGTCATGCCTGAGCACCTCTTAAACTGTTGAATCAGTTGTGCAACTTGCAGCTGATCTGTGCAACATTCTGTCCCGCTATGTTGCACGTCTCATTTGACTGCAATCTTCTGATGGCATTTTACAGAGGCAGTAATGATAATTTTCCGGGCTTTCGTTTACATAGTCGTCTATGGGTGGAGCAAGTTTTCTGAACCCATGAGACAACTGCAAATGAGGTTTTTGTGATTCCGGCTGCTTATGATGACAGCAGTTATAACTGCTGATGCATTATCACAAGATTTTTGTAAGTATCTGTGCTGTATTCAGTACTAGGCACTGGGGTGTTTACCCCCCGCCTAACAGGCTGGCAGCAACTATATTACTTGTAATGATGTGATATCTTATTGATTCCCATTGGAAAATTATTTTTGCTTGCCCCTCCTCCCTTGGGAGGTCAGGTACAGAAGAGCACCCATGGAGCTTGTAGATTCAGATTTTCCTACACACTCCACCACCCTGCTGCACATACCCACACCTCAGGACTCTATTACAACACCTCAGTTTAACCCCAGTAAACTATTTGAACTGAACCCAAATGGCCTCAGGATGTCTCCATTATTCATTTGCATTTACTTGCATCTCAGAGTCCAAACGTGATCCATTCCAAAACCCTGGAGGAAATTAAGATTAAGATACTGTGAAGACTGGTTCTGATCGGATGATTTCCTGCTCGAACATGCAGCAACATCTTGAGGTCGTTCAGGTTAATCTGAACCAAACTTTCTCTCAGCTTCTTGGTAATTAAATTAAATTATTAATTAAAAAGTCCATCACTTCTCAGTTCTGATAAATTTCACTCGTTTCTGCGTGTAAACATATTAGTTGTTGAGAAAATGAACAGGTCACTAGTTGTAGAATATCAGGCCATGTTTAATAATAGATTCTCACATAAGAAATACAGGTAAAATTTATATCTGCAATTTGTCATAGTAGTCACCATCAGCCCATTTGGGCTGTGTGTCTATAGGCTGCTATAATAACTGCAATATAAAAAATGTCTGTCTGTCCACCTTAGAGCACAGCACAAGATAACAGGTTATTTCTCCAGATAGAATTCAGCAACAGTTCTCTTTCAGAAACATCTTGTAATGATATAAATGTCCTGTTTCTTGCCATTCAGTCAAAGGCATAATTACACTGGTAGAGTAAGTGAATGAATCCTAAAGTTGAATTCTTTAATTCCTCATGTAGGACAAACAGCTTTTTAACAATGCTGTCCAAAAGAAGAGCAAAGGGAAACGCTCATGGGTGGGACACAAAAAACAAAAACGTGACAGAAAAGCAACCCATTACTTACAGTTTTGAATTAAAAAAAAAGATATTTTCACATCAACTTGATTCATTAATTGTATAGAAACTCCTATAACCAAAAAAATCTGTAAATTCCAACAAAGTTTGGAACAAATCCAACTTTTTTTTTCTGCCAATATTTCAGCTGTAAACCGTAGTCAGTGTTGTGCTAAAATCCGTACATCATAGAACCTTTAACACTCCTGTTAAAGGACGTAAAGAGAAATTTGTAAAAACCTTTATTTCAATCCTTGTCCTCCTTGTCATAAATAAAAAGAGATATGTTAATAGACCCAAAGAATGAATATATGGCAGTTCGGTGTCAAAATCAACTAGCTTGATCAGGTGGGTCTAAACATTGGGGGGGGGGGGGGGGGGGGGGGGGGGGTAACTGAAATTCATATTCCTAATCAATTTGTGTAATCTACAACAAGTGGGTATAAAATAACAATGTAATAAAATGTGTCACATGCAGCTGGGGGAGGGGGGTCAAACCAACACTACAAGTTGGTGAGGTAATTTTCTGTGTGAACCCCTTGTGAATGCAGACCAGAGTGGTTCTGCCTGAGACCTTGTAGGACTAATGATCTTCCTTGGCCAAGGGGGCGTTTCAGTTTCCCCATGTACTGTAGGGGAACTTAAAGACTCAATGAGGGGTGAGAGGGGGGCATTTTCCATTACTACTCACCATTCATGCAAACATAGACATGCATTTCAAAAACAAAGTTATTTACATGGAGAAAAAAAAAACAACTCAAAATCGGCAAAAGATAACCCTACAGATGTGTGTAAATGCCTATATAGTGAATGGGCAAACATGTTTTTTTTTTTAAAAAGGTGTCTTAGTGTTACGCGTGTTTTCAGTTTATCAAAACGTAGCTTCTGCTCGCAATTCTACGTAAAATATAAATCCACCTCATCGCTCCCTTGTTCACATCACAAGACAACACAACCTCAAAATAAGGGCTATAGAATTAAAAACAAGAAAAAAAATAATAAAGTGCTAAAAAATAAAATACAAATTACTTAATGAAAGCAACAAAAATAAAAACCAAGAAAATATATCAATATTGCTGGAAATTGTCTTAAAATTCTTAAATTCTCTTTTCTCTCTCTCTCAGTAAACTATACACAAAAGAGACCAAAACCTGGATCAAGTAGTATGTGTGTGGGCACCAAGTCATAGTATAATTAAGTACAATGATTCTCAACTGGTACAGAGAGGCAGACTGGTATGCCTTGAGATTGTGTTTAAATCTTAAAAGCCAATTAAAAAAACAAATCACCTTAAAATTCAATTCAGCAAGTTTTCTCCAAATGAATGGAACTTGAGCAAAAGTCCAGCAGCTCATTGGACAGAATTTCTCATGACCATACTAGGCTTCTTATGATTTTTAATTTGGTGTCACCTCAAAATTTCAGTGTGCCTCAACACCAAAGAGTTTGAAAACCACTGTTTCTGTATACTCTGATCAAATCTCAAACGTCCAAGATCAACTGCTTGCCCAGTGGTGTTTTTTTTTTCTTCAGAGAAGGCAAGGAGTTCACAGAAGACGTATGAGATTCGTCCTTGGTGGCAGCATAAGAGAGGGCATTTTTCCAAAAACAGAGATCACACCCAACCCGGGTGGTGACCCATGATGAGTGATCACTTTGAAGTTGAAGTCAGCCATCAGAGCATCTTGTCATCACTTGTTTTTTTTAAAGGCTAAATTGAGTGAGTGGTGCGAGGAAATGATACAATCACAAAAACTCAATAAAAGCAGATAAATCACCAATGGGTAAATCTTGCTCCTTAAAATATGAGTTATTGCATTCAAAAATCCTGCATCCGTGTGGACCTAGTCCAGAAACGGGGGGGTGTAGGGTAGAAAACATTGTCTGGTCCAAAACCTCTACTTTTGCTCTGGGATCTTGTCTAAAGGAGAGAAAAAAAACCCTAGTATTATATGTCACGGGGCACCCACCAGGCATAGACCTGCAACTGTTTTTTATGGGTCCAAACCTGCAGTTTGACAACACCTGACCTACAGTAGTCCGTAACCTGGGGTAGACTTGTAGTTCAGTGGCTGAGGGTCAGCTTTAGGCATGGTGAGAGTCATTTCTTTCTCTGTGATATATCCTCGTACAAGGGGATGGCTGAGGCTCTGTAAGCCTAAATGTCTAGCATGACCTGATCCAGCTTGATTGTCCTCAACCTGATGGTCAGCTGTAGGTTTGGTGTAGAGCAGCAGGCCCTCATATCCGGGCCCTTGGGGGTCCAGAGTGCTGCTGAACAGAAAACCAGCGGTACCCTGGACCCCGAGGTCCAGATACGAGGACCAGCTGTGTAGAGTGTCTCATCCCCAAGTGTACAGCGCTGTGATGTCCTTGTCTAGTTCTGTAAATCTAATGTCTGTCAGTAGTCAGTGGTTGTGTATGATCCAGTTTCATGGTTGAAATCCGCAGGTCATGGGTCCGCTATTAGCGTGGTGTGGTTCTTTGTCCGGTAAGTTCTCTGTGATATACTCGTCTAGTTCTGCAACTCTCCGTTCCAGTCATCACACATCAAAGCCATCTATCAAAAATTAATCTAAATATAACTTGGATATATGGCTTTGGCCCATGTTAGTGTTACCCCTATTTAATAAGCAAGGGTGGGGGCCACAGTGCGTGGAGGGGCCTCCAACACCACCTGGAGGAATTTCTCACTGGGGACAGCTTTCTTCAGAGGCGTTTCCAACCCAAATCAGTTCCTTTAGGGAAGACTTTCCATCACCATTGTATGTTACGGTGTGATGCAGGGGTCGTCGCCAACCTGGGAAGGTCTCAGTCCAGAGGTTGTGGGTCGGCTATAGGCATAGTGTGCAGAACCTCGTCCAGCAGCTGTAGAGCTCTGTGCAGGTGGATCTCGATCCAGCAGGGCGTTTCCTTGATGCTCTGGCGGGGGTAGTCGGGCCCCCAGCCCTTAACGAAGCTCATCCTGAGAATACACAGCCTCCGAAGGTCGTCCACCCCAATACCGGCTGCTGCTGACAGACCTGAGAGGAAAGTGGGAGAAGGCAGTTGCAATCAGATAAGTGTGACGCTTCTTGTGTTGTTGACGTTCAACACTAAATGTGGCATTTTCCCTCTAGCTTGATTTGAAAGCGCATCATGCGATCTTTCATGGGGTAAGTAAATTTCATGAACCTAGGATCCATAAAACAAATGGAAAACTTATTGATTCATATTAACTACATGTCTCTAATCAACACAAAAGTGAATCTTAAAGTGATGACACAGGCAAATATTTTGGGAAGATTTTGCTGGCAAATTTTTGGATCAATGTACAATGCAACGTGTTGTGATGAGGGCCAAACTCAAGTTCAACTAACATAACCTTTAACTTTAGCAAAGTGACTTCATTTTTCTTTATTTCAATGTAAATTATGTATGGCAACTAACTCAGGTGGTAATTAATTATTAATTAATTAGTGTAGCAAATCATGTAATTTAACCCATTTTACTGTCAAAATGTGGTAAAATCATCCCTGAATATATTTATTCTCTTTACACGGCTCACACTC
This sequence comes from Centroberyx gerrardi, assembly GCF_048128805.1. Classification (NCBI taxonomy): domain Eukaryota; kingdom Metazoa; phylum Chordata; class Actinopteri; order Beryciformes; family Berycidae; genus Centroberyx; species Centroberyx gerrardi. The sequence goes on from NC_136004.1 coordinate 23,286,915, forward strand.
AAAACATTTGTCCTGCACATCATCAGCTTTGCTTCCTACTGTTCCAGGTCACACAACCTGGTCACTGTCACAGCATCTGCCTGTGCTTCTTCCCACTGTGTCTGTGTGTGTTTGTATGTGCATCTACATTTACAGTATCTGTGTGTGTTTGTATCTTACTAATAGCCGGGGCAATCCCTCCAACTGAGCCAGGTCCAGGTATATTCCCAGCCACAGCCGCTGCTTGGGCTGCTGCTGCTGCTTGGGCCGTTGCGGCCTGCTGCTGCATCTGTCTGTGGCACTGACGAAGGTCAAACACCTAGCAGGAAAGAAAATTACTGTATATATATACACAACAGTGTTTCCCACACATAGACTTTACTTGGGCGGGCCGCCCAGGTATATTAACGGCCGCCAAAGTATATTTGGCGACCCATTTTAGCATTTTTTATTTTTATTTTTTTATCCGTCCGAGAGAACGACACCATCCGTGATCGATTAACTAGTGGACAATCTCCCCTCGCTCTACCCCTCCAGGGTTTCCCACACATAGAAAACTTTGTGGTGGGCCGCCACAATATCAGCACTGACCGCCACAAATGTTCTTTTTTTTCACTATTTAATCGTAGAACTGCGTGTAGCACATTGATTCGCTCAGCCCCTAATTGCTCCACGCGATCTCTCTCTCTCTCTCTCTCTCTCTCTCTCTCTCTCTCTCTCTCTCTCTCTCTCTCTCTCTCTCTCTCTCTCTCTCTCTCTCTCTCTCTCTCTCTCTCTCTCTCTCTCTCTCTCTCTCTCTCTCTCTCTCTCTCTCTCTCTCTCTCTCTCTCTCTCTCTCTCTCTCTCTCTCTCTCTCTCTCTCTCTCTCTCTCTCTCTCTCTCTCTCTCTCTCCGCCTCCCACTGCACACGTGTGAGGGATATTTTTTTTCCATGCCAAGAAGACAGCCGACTGAATTCCCGAAAAGAAGAACTAACAGTTAACGTTACTCGGAATACAGCTGAGTTTCCGAGATTAGCACGCTGTATAGCCTAGCTGCTAGTCAGTATCCACTGAGTGGACTGATAACATTAATATTAACTTTTTAACTGTGAGTTAATATTAACTTTTTAACTCTGACTGAATGTTTGCTCCCTCAATCCAGATTAATATTGAAAAATATTTTCAAAGAAGGAAAAGGACTCGTCCTGAGGAGGAGCAGGACAGTCTGGACCAGAGGAGCTGCTGAGCAGTAAAACAGAGTAGATAATAATGTCAAAGGCTGTAATGTAACGATGTAAAGATACAGGTGAGACTGACAGCAAAGAGAGATGCAGCAGGGCAGAGGGCAGAAAAGAAGATTTCTCACCTTGCAGACAAAAGCAAGCAACAAACAGAACAGTGTAGCACTGTTTATATTTTTAAGTTCTGTTATCTTTGACACAAAGTACTTTAGATATATACAGGTTAGTTATTTGTTTGACAAATGGAACTATTTAAAATGGAGTGCATTAGATAATCTTTCAGCCATCCAGGTAATGGGATCCTTTATTGATATTAGCCTATATATTGACAATATAAGAGAATACAAGAATAAAAAGGCACTCAACCCCCCCCCTCCCCCTCATATCCTTTGCCAATACATGGCAAAGGATATGAGTGGCTTGGACTCAGCAGTTTCCCAAGAGACATAAGTATTGTATATGAATGCCAATGCTGAGTAATATCCTCTTTTTACAGCAGAGTGTGGGTTCACTGCAGGGTGAATATTAGAGAGGAGAGGTGAGGAAAACTTCTCTGATGTCCTTACCTTGATGTAAGCGCTGGGGTAGATTTTATGAACAGCGTCTCCGGGGGCACGGCCCGCCTCTCTGTCCAGGTAGTAACTCTGAACAAATACTGCGTGGTCACTGAGGCAACGCACCCACACGTCTCCCTCGCCCTTACACTCCAGCTGGACCCCTTTACCGATGTGCAGCCTGGGAGAGAGGAGGAGGAAAGCAAAGAGGAAGGGAATTATTTTGAAATTACATCTTATTACAAAAGGCCTACTGGCAGATAAATCTTTAACCATCAATGTTGCTCCTTAAATTTCGATATCCTCCATCAGATGAGTCACCTACCTTGCTCTTTCAATGGCCTCAGTGCGGTGAACGTTACTGAGCTGACCCAGACAGAACCGGTCCCCTCCTGAGGGGTCAACATAGCCGTCCACTGTCACAATGGGGCAGGTGGAAGGCACCTTGAATGTCTCACCAACCTGAACGTCCATCTCAAAATAGGCAATGGAGCACCAGTAGTCAGGGGCTGGGACAGAGGGAAGAACCTGACGTTAATAAACTAGTAATAAGTAGTAAAAGGAATACAATCCTACACATGTGAAAAAAAGGTTCTGAGATTAATCTGAATTCTGAGTTGGAACTCAGAATCTCAGAATTCTGAGTTCCAAGTCAGAATTCTGAGATTAAAGTCAGAATTCTGAAAAAAAAAGTCAGAACTCAGAATTCTGACTTTTCAGCTTTTGGAGGCAACACAGGTGGCAACATTGCCTGCAGTAATGATGAGAAAACGGATGACAAATTTTCCCATTTACGTAAAATTTTGTCCATGGATTATGTAGTTGAGGGTTGTGTGTGTTCTCACCTGGATGATTGGATATAGGAGGCTGAAAGGCTAGCTCATTGTGCACTGGCCCTAAAAGACAGAGAGAGAGAGACAGAGAGACATGACACTGACGAACATGTAACCGCCCAGTTTGTGAACCAAGAACTTGATGGTGTGTATGTGTGTGTGTACTTAGAGCAGTAATAATGGTGTGAGTGAACTTACAGTAGTGTCCGGGGTGTGGCATAGGTGGGTGGTGCTGCAGATGACCGTTGGTGTGGTGGGGCATGTTGGGGGTGAAGCTGCTGTTCCTCGACCAGGTGGAGCTGGCGTCTGGGCAGAAAATGAGGACAGAGGTCAGGTTGGAAAAATAAGGAGAGAACAAACTCACACCTTCTCTTTCTCAAACAACACGTGACACTACAAGGCATTAGCTTTAAGTAAGAATGTTTCTCAGTGAACTTGTCAGGTTAACATGTCCCAACCCAATGCCGATGTACTTTGAATTTTTTACAGGGTTCCCACACTCAATTGGACATCAAATTCAATGACTTTTCAATGACTTTCATGGTCTTGTTGGTGTGATTCAAAGACTCAGAATAAGCATGTTTTGGGGTTGGATAAATTTTAGGATGGGAAGTGCCATCCATTCATTTTCAAAAACTTTCAAGGCCTTATTTTGTTTTTCTCAAATTCACAAATTGTCAAGGCCTGTGGGAAGCCTGTTTTTATGAATTCAGAATTTAAAAAAGACGTACAAAAAGTGACCATTTCAAGAAACAGATATAAAAGTTGCCAATGTATTTACTATAAGCTAAAAAGTCTCTCTAAAGTCTATCTCACTGCCATCACACAGAAACACATACTGCATATACACACACACACACAAAGATAAACATAGTAATATCATATCTTCCGCCCTGATCTGGCAGTGATGGCAGGAAGGCCTTTAGTGATGTGAAAGCAGAATCACAAAGACACAAAGACAGAACAGAAAAACAAGACAGACAGGCACAGAAATCAACAAGGCACAGACAGAAGCACAGACAGATAAACACACACATACACACAGTTGAGTATTTAACACTGTATCTTACTCCCTGATCCAGCAGCAATGGCAGGGAAGGACGATGATGAGGCGGAGGTGGAGGCCTCAGAGGGCGGGAGCAGGGCGGGGGTGCCGAAGGGCTCGGAGGGGGCAGAGCGGCTGCTGGAGGGGGGGTGCTGGATGGTCTGGATGGAGTGCCCTCCCTCGATGGAGGGCAGACTGGGCTGTCCCTCAAAATCATACTCATCCTTAACCATCAGTCCTGTGCTGGGTCCAGAACTGGTCAGTGTCAGCCCTGATAAGTCTGAGGACAAAGAAAAAACAAATGGGTGGCGCAAGGTACTAACAGTGCCACGGTTAGGGGTTCAATCCCCATGAGTGTCATACATGCTAAAAATACATAGAGCTGTAAGACACTTTGGGAACAATCACTCATCTGTAGGGATGGGACGATATATTGAAATTCAATATATCGCAATACAAAAATGTGACTATGTATCATGGAGCAGAAAAATTAATTGTGATCTTAGCTACATTTTATTCTGCTGTAGTAATCACAAATGAGATGGCCGTCTCATCACAATTTCGCAAGCTCTCAATCGAAATATTATTTGCAATTTCTAATGACATTTTTAAATTGTTGTTTACATTCTAGCAAGCCAATGCCATGGCTAGAAAGATTTGTGGCTCAGAAACAAATATAATTCTGCACAGTCATACTCTGTTGTCACTGAAGTTTTATTTATTTATTACATCATATTGTGGTTGTAAACCCCTTGTTGCGTATCGAGTCATATTGTGAGATAAGTGTATCGTCTCATCCATAAATAAGGTTAATAAGAATTATGTCATATCACAAAAACACCAACTGGCCAGAGAAAACTCCTCTGATTACTCACCTATTCCAGGAGACACCACTCTCTCATAGTGGTAGGGGTTGACACACACGCTGTCACACTTGAGATCAAAGGCAAATTGGCAGTATTTGACGTGCTTCAGTTCGTTCTTATGCAGGTCTGGCCACCTCCACAACCTGGCATAGATTACATGGGGGAACCCTTTACGCCCAGCCACCTGGGAATAACAAAGCAGGGAAATGATACGGAAAAACTGAGTCAGATATTCACAAGATCAGTAAGGAGAAGAACAATGTGACAACCTGAAAAATAATCATTCCTCTCACTGTCTTTACGGCTGTCTATACTTTAGTGTGAAGTCAAATTGTTGGAAGAAAGAGAACACAGCTTTCTCTTGACGGTTCATACCATTTTTCTTTGTAAGGTGAATAGCATGTGACAACTGCACAAACACGCATTCGTTCTAATACCGTTGAAAATGGTTTCAGCACAACTACGGTCTACTGCACAGAGACATAACTTCTAGCTGCTTATTTCTCATGACTTCTAAAAGAAGGGACCGCAGCTTTCTGATTTTCCAGGACTTAAGCAAAGTTTTCCATGACATATTACTCATCATCTATGTGCTGTCCATGACTGCAGCCTTTACATTTTTTAAGTTTTACAGCATGTGTGAGAATATTAGAGAATTACTTACCGGTTTCCTAAACATTTATGTGCAAAATTCCATGACATTTAAATGACTAGGCTATTCCATAATATATCACAATATCTATGGCTTGTATATGTAGGTTTATATATATGGTCAAATTTGAACATCCCAGGTTTTGTTTTAGCTAGTTGTAACTAGGAATATGGAGCATTATTTGTTGAAATGTAACTTGATCTACCAGCAGCCAAACCTGTTGTTTGAAGTGTTGAAAACTTCATTTTAGTTGAAAATAGAAAAAAGGTTATGTAATTTCAATAACATCTCCAAACATTTAAGTCTGTATAAGATGAAAGGGGCAAAAAAAAAACAACCCAAAAACCTGTTCCAGATAGCTCTATCCTCATACCTGCAGCCGTCCGTCCAGTGTCCTCTGGATGGTTACACACTTGCTGGGATGGGCCCCATTGGTGGTGATAGCCGTGATGAGCGAATCCAGCTCATCCTTCTTCTCCTTCAGCTTTTTCACCAGGCTCTCGATGGCCCGCTTAGCAAAGGTCTCGCTCTCACCACCCTGCCTGTGACACATCAGGCTGTGCACGATGCTCAGACAAGCATCATTGCTAGTAGGCGTGTTGGTGATAGACATCTTGACTGAAATGTGTGGCTGTATTTCTTAGAGAAAGGATGGGGGAGTTCCCTTGACCCAGGTGTAGATGTATTGTTTATACTGTGAAACACAACATCAGAAGGCGTATGCAGATGGGAGTGTCTTCACATGGGTCACTCAGATGACTGGATCCATGCAAAAAAATAACCAGTAAGTTGTTTGGGTTTTAGGTAGTTCTGTGCTCACAAACCTCTCAAAGATTACAGGATCTGAAAGACAAGATAACACACAAGGTTAGGGACTGAGCTGTGAAGCTACCGTGACCACACAGTCTAGCAGATAAATTAGCTTATATACGCTCAAAGTCTCCATTTGTTTTGAACCTGGGTGGCTGACGAAAAGCATGAACCTCAAAATTATAACGCAATATCTATTACCTGCATAACGCTGGCTCACCAACTAGATAACGATATGGCGAATCAATATTTTTCACAACTACAACTAAGTTTGGGAAAATCCTGAATTGTTTACTCAAGGTAAAAACTTTTAGCCGTTCAGCTCCGCTAGCAGCTTAGCGGCGCCAGTGTGGCTCCCATTAGCTTTGGGAAGCTGAATCAAGTTACCAGTGATAGACACAAAGACAGGAAGTGAGCAGTCTTTGCCTTCAAAATAAAAGCGTATAATTTGTCACTTCAAAAATATGCGATGATAATACACAATAGAATGCAACTAAACAGCATTTACATAGACACTACAAAGATTATATTGTATTATCACGCATGATATTGCCTTTGGGACAAATGAAATTTGTTAATTATAATTATCGATGACTTTAACACAAAGAAACATATCGACAACATATCGAGTCTACTCGTCTAGTTTGGCCTATATCAGTGGCACATTTGATCCTGCATATCCTGGTGTGAAGTCAGACACAAATCGCCTCAATTTAAAAGCATTGTGCCAATCATCTAATTGTTTTTTAATCTATATCAATAGCAGGTTTGTAAATATTAGTATATATATATATATATATATGCTACATCAGTTTAACTATATGTGTGTTTATTTGTGTTAAACATATTTTATATGCGTTTTCTTATTGATCTTTTGCTCAAAAAGTTCTCTAGTATTACGTTTTTTTTAGTCCTCGTGAGCTGTGACGGCATTTTAGTCAACACCTATTATGGCTGACTTACTGTAGTAAAATACTATAACAAGGATATTTTGCAAATGTATTTACATGTACTTCAGAACTTATTTTTTCACTTCTGTAATTTGTATTACTCAGAAAAAAATTCACAATTGCTCGTCAATAACGGCATTATTTTTGAAAGACTGACCGGAAATACTATTTTTATTCCGACTGACTTGACACTGGTCTTGCAAGCTAACTGCTAACGTACTAATAACATAAGCTAGCACTGATGGTTGTTAGTATTAGCATACTAGCTAGCTAACGCAGCAAGCTAACGATAGGTTAGCATGTGTGTTTGTTATTGACAGTTTCAGGCAACGACAAACATAGGAATTTGTTAGCTACTTTGCTTGCTAAGCAACAAGAACAACCCTAATCTGCTGTCTAAAATCTTGATAACAATGATCGCTGTGTCGTTCAAAATTGCGAACTAAAGCTAGTAGCTAGCTAGCTAGCAGTTAAGCTACCCCTAAGTTAGCTAGTGGTAGCTAACAGGAGAGCCCTGTCTCTCTTCAAGTTACCGTGCCGTCGGGGCCGACGTTGGGGCTGTGCAGATCATGTATGCCTCTCGAATTATCCGCATAAAATTCCTCAATTGTTTACAAAAACATGATTAAAAAAATCCCTTGTCCCGCAACAATAACCTTACATCCTCAAAACAAGAGCGCAGATATTGCCAGAGTAAGACTGGGAATCAAATCACAGATTTCGTGTCAGGGTTTCTGCTCCCTCCCGACCCAGTTCAGTCGCACACACCGTACGATTTCCTTCAATGGCGCGTTGAGCATGCGCAAAGAAGGACAGGAGTGTCACATTTCTCAACAGGCCAACAACAGAGTTGGTTTCACAGAGGTAAGTGCTTGCTGTTGTTGTTGTTGTTGTTTTTAAAGTCTATGGTCATAGTCATGGTATGTAAACAATGATACAGTGGCGCTTCTAGAAACAGCAGCTGACCAAGTGTAGCATGTAGGAATCCAATAGTAATCATTTATGAATCAATATACAAAATTGAATATGAACATACATATTTAATTTAATTTAATTCTGTTTCATTCTATTAGTTTGGTTCAAACTTTTTAACTAATAATTACTGCCAATGTGAAAATTGCAGGTGGTAAAATAAAAGACATTGTTAGCCTATATTTCAAATATCCAATGCAGGGCAGTTCCAATGTTTTTGCACAGATGTTCTATGAATGACACTAAATTATGAATCTCATAAAACCTAGTTTTCTTTAAACAGCAACTTAAAACCTATTTTCTGCAAAGGATTTTGAATATTAACATTTGTTGATTGTGCCACCCTGCATTATTCTATCAATAAGAGTCAGCTCATGTACAACTCTAGTTTAGTATTCCTACAGAAAATAGTGATAGGCTTGTTTGAAACTGAAGTGGAGACTGCATACGGTGATTGTTAAGTGATTTAACATAACATTTAACATGTTATTTTATATACTGTATATATACAGACGTGTGAGTGTGTGAAAGACAGAGTGAGAGACTGAGAAAGAGAGGCTGATCAGAGAGACCCTTATGAAAAATAATTTTAATAATACTGTAATACACTTTAGAAGGATACAATACAAATACCACAGCGAAACTAAAAATATCATGCACCTACTATAGCTCAAAAAATGATACAGAAAATCCTACCATAATCCATAGGAGATAAAAACAAGGCAACAGTAAAGATACTAAGTAATTGATAGGGACTTTTCAAAAGATTAGGATTTGAGATTTCACCTTTTGCCGGTTGTCTTTTTATCTGGTTTGAACCGACCAGGTTTTTGGAGGTTTTGGTGGCCAAATATTGCTCCATGTTGGTAAGAGAACCTTGATGAGACAGACTGTGTTTGGCCTCAGCTTGGCTGCCGTATCTTACAGGACGACAAACGAGGTAAGAAGTGTTGTTTGGGCTGACTGCTGCTCTGCCTCGGTCGGTGGTTGAGTGGTGCCTCCCCTCTCCATTAGGGAACAGGTATTCCTGGTCCAACATGCTTAAGTTTAGCTATGTTTAGTGAGTATTTTAAATACAAAATGAATAATGTGGGGATTATTCAACAGTCAGTACTGAATTTTGTTTTACAATCTCATAAACTTTGCACTGTGCAAATATTTTTATTGCTACCAACCCATTTATTTACTTTAGACTATAATTACTTTAGACCTGTAAAATGTATTTTTAGAACTGCTTTTTGTTCTTGTTTCAGCAACAATAGGCTGATGGGACAGCTGACCTTTCTTGACTGAGACCAAGGCCTCATGCTGCTGTTGCACTTATCCTGCAACATCTGTTCTGCATGTTTCCTGTGTGGGACCCCCAGTAGAGGGCAGTGTTTTCATCTTACACCCATGGCTCATACCAGTGCTTCTCAACCTTTATGGCGCGTGACTGAAAACTATTCAGTATTTCACAACAAAAAAAATATAGAGAAAAATCGTAAAAAATAGGTATGATAATTAATTTGTATAGTATATGTTTCTTTCCTATCCCATAAATCATCTCGTGACACCCTGGTGGGTCCCGACCCCCAGGTTGAGAACCACTGGCTTATACAACTTCATTTATTCATCTTTTTGTTCTGAGGGTTTCTTTGTGGAAAGTAAACCCTAAAACACCGCCACCCATTATATAGGAAATCTGTGAAATCAGCAGCTGTAGTGTTTGACTGGAATGAAAACCAGCAGACTCTTTGGCCTCGATGGCATATTGTTGAAGATCACTGCACACACACACACACACACACACACACACACACGCACACAGATGCACTCACACGCACACACACGCACACACACAAATGTTCGAAATGCTCCACTGGTTACCAATTCATCCCAACTACAGATGTGAATATTACCCGCTGACAAGCAGCAAAATGGTGATTAATTATCAGCCCTGGTAGCTAATGAACTTGGCATGCTCCCATAATTTGACTTTAATTGTCTATCATCTCTCTCTTTCTCTCTGTTTCTCTTTCTGTATCTCTCCCCATATCCTACCTCTCTCTCTCTCTCTCTCTCTCTCTCTCTCGCTCTCTCTCTCTCTCTTTCTCTCTCTCTCTAATAACCTTAGTGGAGGAGGTGAAGTTAAGATAATTCTGTAATTAGAGCGATGAAAATGACAATGGAATAATGTTCTTCATTTTGGTGTCCCAAATTCTCTCTGTCTTGTTTCCTCTTTCACTTGCCTCTTCACTTTATTCTCATTTCTCTTGCTCACTGTTGGTATGGTGTTTCTCTCTCTCTCTCTCTCTCTCTCTCTCTCTCTCTCTCTCTCTTCAAAATAGTGACCCGTTGCCTGACTTCATACTAATATTTTTTCCTTTTCATACAGAACGAAACAGAAAGAGAAACAGAGATAGCGGGAGAAGGGAGAGACAGAATTGACAACCACAGCAAAGCGCCCGAGGAAGGAATCAGAAAAAGAATAAGAGTCACTTTAAAGCACAATATACTGTATGTAAGAATTTGTCTATGTCACATTTGTAGCATGAACATATCGATAGTATCGAAGTAAATCCTGGAACACGGGAGAACTGAAATCCCCCCTCTCTAAATATACATATATAAATACACATATAAGCACACACAAATACATAACCTCCACTCACAAACAGTAAGATTTCCCATCCTGACCAGCAGAGAGCAGTAATCACCAGCCTATAAAGTCTGTGCTGTGCTGTGGGCCTATGAGCGGGGCTGGGAGCTTACTTCATTCAGAAAGTTCATAATTAAACTTTTGGTGTGATGAAGCTGTCATATGCAACCTATTAAGAAACAACGTAGAATGAATGTTCTGTCATTAGCAAATTAATTACATTTTTTGAGTTATAAAACTGAAATGATCCCTGACATGAACTGAATAAATCCGTCAATTGACTTTTTGTGTTTGAAAGGCTAAGTAAAATCTTGTGACTCTATAAAACTCTATAAAATATATTCATACGTTTATTCAAAACCCTATGAACCCAAAATAAAATGAAGCACATTTATTTATTTATTCCTGACACACTAACTTTTTAAGGCTTTCATCTGACAGTTACAGAATGGCACGTTATTAAAGGGATGTTCAACCCATTTAGCAGCTCCAGCACAAACTTACTAGTTGAAACTACAGATGAGGTTAACTGGTGTTTGGCAGATGACGTTATAGTAGTCCAAACTTATACACAAGTGTTGCATTTTCATGTGATGTTCAGATAATTCTTTGACCTAAAGGCAGTTTTTCAACCGTGTAAAACTGGAATGAATAGTGTGACTTTCTGGTAATAGCTGTACAAATTGAATTTAGCTAAATTTAGCTCCCTGTAATGCTAAATGAATGGGAGTCATAGGGACAACCATGACATGTTTCAAATGTTTCAAATCTGAACATCAAAGTTGCTGTTAAAGTTGATTTAATGTGAATTGATCATGAACTGTGAAATGTGGCTGTTGCCCTCGTGACTGCCATTCATTTAGCATTAGATGTAGCGAATGTTTGTGTGGCAGTAACCATAGCCATTACCTTTCAGGCCAATCATCTGAAAATCACATGAAAAAAAAAAAGGAATCATGCTTTAAATGTGGATTTTATCTTATAATTCACATGGATGACAGACATTAAGAAGTAAATATCAGCTGTTGCCAGGTAATTCTATCACTTTCCAAGCAGTTTACAGTCTTATCAGTAGTAGTGCAGTTTTATGATTGTTGATCAGCTGGCTTAAATGCCTACAGTACACTGTTGCTGCCCCAAGAGCAGCAATACTCTGTATGCAATAGAGTGATAATAAGGTAACATGTCAAACACCTACAGTACACTATTCCTGCCCCGAAAGCAGCATTGCCCTAATAGGCTAATACTAGGATAAAATGTTAACTGATCACCTACTGCTTACTGCATATTTAGCACTTGTGTATAACACTTGTGCATGCACACACACACGCACACACACACACACACACACACACCAACAAACGTACACACACACAACAGCAAACAACAAGTGAGACACTGTGATTGTTAAGGCTGATTTCTTTCAGGGTCTCACAGTGATGATGCTGAGGTTGACCAGACCATTATATATCACCTTGACAACCGTACCTCAGAGGCAGGACACATGACTGCTCTGTGTGTGTGTGTGTGTGTGTGTGTTCCTGCATGCTCAGTGCATGTGTGCACACAAGAGCCATGAGAATCGAGAATCGCAAACGTCACAAACGTAAACGCAAATAGACAAGCAAGAGTGGAACGTATGTGACTCTCTCTCCGTCTCTCTCTTTGCTTTGCTGGGAGAACAGGATAAACTGACAGCAGCTTTCTAACTTAAAGGATAAGTTTGTCGATTTTGGAATCTAATATATAATTTGTCTCTGTAGTACTTGGACAAGAGGCCTAGCAACGGAGCTCGCCGTTTCAACCGACAGCTGACGTGGGACTCGATATTCTCTCTGTAAGTACTGCAGGTATCTAAGAGACAAACTTATCCTTTAACACACCAGATCACCTGCTTACAATCTCCTCACTCTTCCCTCTCTCCTTCCTCCCTCTCATACACCCCTGCTTGTCCTCCTCCTCCTCTTCCTTTTTCTATTTCCTCCCCATTCTCAACCCCTTCCACCTCTTCTTCCCCATTATTACCCTCCACTTCCTCTTCCTCCTCCTTCTCCTCCCATCCCATACCTCATCCCTGCCCTTCTCCTCACCTATTCTCACTCTCCCCTGCATCCATCCATCCATCATCCCCCGTCTCCACTTTCCTCCCCACCTGTCCTCCCCTCTGCCTTTTCTTTACCGAAACTTTCCACGCCTTCGTCACACCTTCCGCTCCTCCCGCCGCTCCCTCCTTCCCCTCTCCTCTCTCCTCCTCCCGCGATCCCCTCGCCCCTCCCCCTGAAGCCTGAGCACATCGCATGAGGGGGATGTATTAAATCTGAAATCTTTCCACTTCAGTGGGATTCAGGAAATTGTCTGCCCTGTGGGAAGTAAATGGGCAGGGAGGGATGGATGGATGGAAACAGGGAGGGATGGAGAGGAGGAATGAAATGGATGGAGGGATGAATTTAGCATTAGATGGAGGAGGGAAAGGAGGGAGGGAGAGATGGATGGATTGGTGGAGAGAGGGAGCCAGTGATAGAGAGAGGAAGGGATGGATGGATGGAAAAAAGGAAGAGTGAGGGAGGTGTGGGAGAGGAGATGGGTGAGCTGTCTGTTTGAGGATAAATCAGAGAGGCAGTGCAGTGAGGAGGTCTATATGCATAAACACACACACACACACACACACACACACACACAAACAGATGTGCAAAGACTGTGTGCACACTCACGCTCGTACTCACATGCATACAAACACACATACACACACAGATACACAAACACACTCACTCACACACACACACACACACACACACACACACTCTGCCCCACGGCGAGGTGGTAAAAGGCCACGGCTGATTGGGTGCTGCAGGGTGATTTCGCCCGGAGTGGCAGAGCAATGCATGTTGGGATGTTTGGATACAAATGCAGTCATCCATGAAGGCATGAGGTAGGTCACCCCCTTTCTCTCTCTTCATCCCTCCCTTCATACATCTCTGTCTCACTCCTTTCTTTCTGTCTTCTCTCTTTATCATCCCTCTCTCATTTCTTTTTCTCCCTCTCTGTTTTTTCTCTATATTTCTCTTTTTTTTCCAAACCTGGCTCTATCTTCCGCACATTTCCCAGAAGGCCGATCACTAATACTTCCAAATCTGCTCCTCTCTCTCTGTTGCTTTCAATCCATCTTTAACACAGAATGTATATTCTCTCTGGATATTAATAATAGCTCTGTCCCTCTCTCTCTTTTCTCTTTTTGCCTGGCTTCATCTCTCTCCATGTCTAAATCTGTCTTCCATCTCTCTCTCTCCATTTCTCTCCTCTTTATCTTCCAGTTTTCCTCTCCTTCCATCTTTCCCTCCCTGCAGCCCAGTCTAACTCTCTCTCTCTCTGTCTCTCTCTCTGTCTCTCTCTCTGTCCCTCCATCCCTGCAGTGTAGTGTGCTAACAGAATAATTAGTCGTGCTTGATGTCTCTGACAGATCTAATCCTTCTAAATGGCCACCACATGCCTCCCCTAATCAGCCCAGGGCTAGATACACACACACACACACACACACACACACACACACACACACACACACACACACACACAGACAACTGCATGCATGAACACACATAGTTTGGAATTAGAAGCTTCCATCTGTGTTCAGAGTAGTTTTGAGATGTCAAGCGTAAAGTTTTTATGCCCCAAATAGTAAAACTAATAGGTAAGGTAATTAACTATGACTACTCAAGGCCGGCATCGTCAAGACACTTTGAGTGCAGAGTATCAAAACCCTTCGATATCTGGAAATAGCGCTTGTAAAGATGATTAGATTGCAGGTGAAACCCTCTGAGAGTGCCAGTTCTGCCCAGAATTATAAAGTTCCATCTGGTACTGCATTAAAGACAAAAGAAAGAAAGAAAGAAAGAAAATGAATGTTGTAAATAAAGAATACTGCCAATAAAAAAGTAATCAAATTTCTCAATAAAAGGTATGACATATTTTGAGTTTTATTTGGAGCTTTTTATTGCTTTATTGCGGGTTTATTAAAGGATACAAAATGAATCAAAGAGCTTAACATTTAAATAGTTCACTTGTTAGACAGCTTACTAACCTGAGGAGAGTATGAGAGACGTTTTGAATCTCAAGTCATCTGCTCTAAGTTGATTTACCTACATGTGGTTTGAAGCACAGTGGATACAATTTCAGCGCTGCAACAGTTTGTCAAGGCTTTGTGCTGGAAGGGACACATATGATTTCCTGTGCATGTTTTTATGTTTGCATATGAATGTGTGTGTGGGTTTGTGTGTTTGCCCCTTTATTTGTGTCTTTTTTGTGTCTGTGTGTGTGTGTGTATTTCCATATCTCCCTGTAAATGCACCCTTTTGACTGTGCATGTAAATGTAAATGTGTATAATTTTATCTGCATGTTTGTGTGTGTGTGTGAGAGAGAGCCAGAGAGATAGAGTGTATGTGTGTGTGTGTGTGTGTGTGTGTGTGTGTGAGTGAGCGCTTATCCCTCCCAATGGAACATGACAAGCATCATTATTGTGTTGCTCAGAGTCAATGTGCAATAAATACAAACAGACAAATACATTCTCTCCCTTTCTCTCTCGCTCTATTACACACATGCACACACACACACACACTTGGTACTTGTGCTGCTGTGCTGTATGCCTTTGTGTGTTGTGCGTGTGTGTGTGTGTGTGTGTAGTGCGTGTTATTGCGTGTTTGCATGACTGTGTATGTGTGCTCTCTGTGTATGGTGAATCCTGTAAGGCGGTGATAGGAAACAGAGACGGAGCCATCAGGGGTTTACAGCTTTATACTGTTCTACTGTGTGTTTCCCCCTGAGACTAGACTATCAACACTAGAGAAACACTGGCGAGAAGCAGAGAGAAAACAAGAGAGAGGGAGGAGGAGGAGGAGGAGAGGGAGAGACGGGAGAGAAAGATATCCCAAGAGAGGAGGCGGAGGGAGAGAAGGAGGCAGGGAGGGAGAGATAAACATGAGAGGAAAAGGAGGAAAAGCTGCAATGAGGCGAGGGAGAAGAGGGATGGAGGGAGAGAACAAGATAAAATGAATGAGGGAGGTAGATGGTGGAGGAGGGAAAAAGAGAGAGGAGATAAGCGAGAAGGCGGAAGAAAGATGGGGAGGAAAGAGAATAAACGAGACTGAGGGGGATTGAATGATGAACAGAGAATGGGAGAAAACTATGATGGAGAAAAATACAGGGGAAGAAAAAAGTGAAAAGGTGCAGTGGTGGAAAGAGGAGGGGAGGAATAGAGGAAGAAGAGGGTGATGGAGCTCTTAAAGGGAGGAGGGTGTGAATTATAGGAGTGCGAGGGCAAATCAGCATTAGTAATGGGTGTACTTGTTATCTCAATTTTATCAGGAAACACCTATAGGGAAAAGCACACACACACACACACAGATAGAGAGAGAGAGAGAGAGAGAGAGAGAGAGAGAGAGAGAGAGAGAGCAGGATGAGCAGGCAAATATTTACACAGTACACAAAGTATGTTAAAGAGTTGCCCAAGACACACATTCACAGGGCTCAAAATACACAAACACTCATCATCAAATACACATGCTTTATTTGGATTAAAGACACAAGGACACAAAAGCACACATGAGGATAATTACATGTGTCTAGTCTATTTATCTTCCCTGCTGTTTTCACATCATCAGTGAAAGCAGAGTTTTACCATTGTCACTGTAACTCCACTTTTGTCATGTTTCTTACTCAAATTTAGTTTTGTGTCACAGCTTTGTATAGCTTGAATTTGCTAAATCCAAGGGGCGAATTAATCCCATTCAAACTCCCTCGTGTAATTTCAAAGCCGCATGTGTGGCGATCTGAAAATAAGGCTTACATTTGTTTCTCTTATTTCTTGTCTTGTCTTACTTCTGAAAGCACACAGGGATATTTGAAAGGTTTGAATCCCTAATGCTATATACCCATTTTGGGGAAATATTTGTTTCCTTACACTCAGTACTCATTCAAAAAAACACAGATATAAACACAGAATAAAACCACACACAATGTTACTCTTTTGTAAGCTAAAGGCTCAAGATAGATAATAACTTCAAATAACACTCAATGGTGAGTTTTACTATCATGGGAATCATTTTGTCAGAGTAGGTGCCACACTTTTCAAATAGTGGATATATCATTTTGGAATGAAACTCTTCATTTGACCCTTGTATTTCTTACTATTGGTCCCTTTTAATGTTGGAGATCGGGAAGGTAGGAACAAAAGTCACATGTGAAAACCCATGTCAATTCAAAGCACGTGCTTTTTGGACACGTTGTGAACAATTTTTCTTTCATGTTGTATCCTGACATCACATGTTTTTGAGTTTTTTATTCAGATGTGAAAATTTCAAGTCATAGGTCAAAAATGTTTTTTTTTTTTGCCCACATGTGAACACTTTCCCACGTTTTCACCTGCCATTATATATGACAATATTTGTTTCACATGTGAAAACTTAATTTCACATGCAAAGAGACAATTCACAGGTGCAAATGTGCAAAGAAATGTCCAAAATAACCCCCACATGTGCTTTGAATTCACATGTGGGTTTTCACATGTCTTGACTTTTTTATAAGAGTGTGTCAGAAAAAAGCTTAGAATGTAAATCTAAGTAACTGGACACACACACACACACACACACACACACACACACAGACACACACACACATACACACACACACACACAAACAGCTCACTACAGATTTAAGCACAATCCATGTTACTTCCACTGGGAGGTCAAAGTGCATGGTCAGCTGCAGATAAGAGTCCCTGGATTGGTAGGTTTTTAGTGCTTTGCTCAAGGACACTTCACTTAACTTGCACTATCTCTGTGTGTGTGTGTGTGTGTGTGTGTGTGTGTGAGACCATTAACCCATCACATGTGGAAAGCGAGCGTGTGACCACACACACCGTGAGCCCCTCTGTGAGTCAGAGAGCTTGAGGAGATCAAACACACGTGCCGTCATATGGTTTGAATTAGGGTCAGTCTTCATGTTTCATCATAAAACCTCAATAAAGCAGGGCTTATACAACACACACACACACACACACACACACACACACACACACACACACACACGTGCACACGAAACAGACTCAGACACATGCACATACACTGACTGACCACAACACACATAACCATGCCTGCCAAGACACACACACACACACGCACACACACACACGGCCTGATCATGCAACACACATCATAACAAACATTGCTCACATAAACTAAACACCCTGACATGAGTGTGTGTGTGTGTGTGTGTATGTGGTTGTGGTTCGGAACATTTTTTCCTAAACCACCGACCCGTAAGCTATGAGAAGTTGTGGGCTAATGGGCCCACCCACAATCAGGAAGCACACACACACACACACACACACACACACACACACGCACGCACATATCTAGAACGTACACGTATGATGATGACTTGGTAGAAAGCTTACAAAAAGCACATTAGTTGAACGTTTAATAAAAGTTATGCACAAGAAGCTCCTCCCAGCGACAATCATCTCATCCATGATGTTTTTTTCTTCACAGCTTTGTTTTAATAAGATACATTTGGGTTTGGGCAAGAACAAAAACTGATGTTAAGGTAAGGCCAAAACTCAGGCTGAAGAAGGAAAGAAAAACACCATTTGATGATCTTGGAATTACAAGTTTCTGTCAGATCTTTTCAACAAAATTGAGAGATCCAGATCACAATCTTTGTTACTTTATGCTTGTGTAGAATTTTCTTTTTTTTAAAGAACCCTTTGCAGTTAAATATTAAAGAAAGTTCTTTCTCAGAAACTGCATTTCAGCTTGGTACTATAAAGTTCTATTTCCCATCCAATCTCAGACTTCAATGTTTCAGTAAGGACCAATCAAAATCTACCTTTCAGCCACATCCTGTCAGAGACTTGCTCATGTAGCCTGAAAGGATAGTAATAACGGTATGCAAGCCAGAAAATAGTACAATTTTTAAAACGAAAGATGTTATCTCTTCACTTTTTCATGATAATAATGATGGGTAAGTGAAGATTTTCAGCTTAATCAAGGCTAATTGCTGGTTTACCAACTAAATCATTAACTGATGTGCTAGCTAGCAGTAGCTAAATCTGGCTGTAGCCTAACATCAGATGGCCTAGAATAATCAATATTGTTTCAAAACAGGTTATTTCGCTTTATCTATTGATAAATCCCACCAGAAACCAAAATATGCAGCTTATATACTGATGTAATTTTTTTGCCATAGGTTGAGAGCAACAGAAACACAGCGAACAGCAGAGAGAAGTAGAGAGAGAGATGAACAGAGGAGAACAGCAGCCAAATCCAGTAGAACAGCAAGTGGAGAAGGAGTTTTACAAAAATATATTCAGAAAATGAGATTATCCAAGCCAAACATGCTGGTCAGTATTACCTGTGAATTGATATAAATGTTGTAAATTGTTTTAATACTTTTTGTATTCAAAAAGCTGTGTTATGATGAAACAAACAGTAGACCCAAACCCAGTTTGACCGTATACATAATTTAAAGTTCTATCTCTTAAATAGCATCTAAGATCCATTTCCTACTTGTCCAAGGATTTTTATATTTTGCATTCAGAGTACCATGGAAGTGTAGACTTTGCTGAGTTATAAAGACAGATTTCACTACATAACAGTTTTGCCAGCTGGGATGTCAAAACTTTGATCCTCGCTGTCTCAGAACTGCACTCTACCCAGACAGAAGCTTATAATTCGAAGCTCACGATTTGTCAGTGTTCGGATGATGATTTCTGCCATGCTTGGACATTTGGTTGTTTGAACATCAACTTTCCTCCTGGAACGCTTTTGGTTGTGGAAAAGCAATTTTGCTGATGTGGGGTTTAAACTTGGCACCACCGGTGTCACATGCATCATTGCTAACCATCCGACCATCCAACCCCTCTAAAGTGCTTTGAGCTAGCAGATTGTGGCTTCGCAGAGCAGGAGATGCTCTGCGTCATGCATTTGTTCATGTGTGTCCAGGATAAAGTAAAGAAATCAGCATTAAGAGCAACAAAAGGCCATTAGCAAGTTGTCACGCTACATCACAGTCTGCTTGGGACTTCAGTCTCTCTGCCTTTCATTAGGCTGTAATTCCCCCAGGAGTGTTTAACACACACACACAGACACACACACACACACACACACACACACACACACACACACACTGACAGTCCCACTGAGCACTTAATGCATCAACAGTGTTTGCAGCCGTTTTCTCAGCCACTGAGCTGCTTTGTTCTCAACATGGAAAATCTCCTTTTAACTACCGCAAGTGTGATATACACTCACACACACACACACACACACACACACACACACACACACGCACTTTTAATGCTGTACAGCTACTGCTCCAGCTGCTGCTTTGGTGGATGATTAGGCAGCAGCAGGGCACAAATAATAAGGTTACAAAAAAAAAAAAGTATGATACACACATATGCCGTTTGCATGCACGTGAACACACGTGTGTCTTACTATACTTCTGATGACACTCAGTTGACTTACATTAATTCCCTAACCTCTGACCCCTAACTCTCACCAGTAAAGGCCTATTCCTAACCCTAACCTTAGCCTTATTCTAACCCTTACCTTAGCCCCTTTTCAAAGTCAATAAAATGTCTTCCTGCTGCAGACTTTCCTCAACTTCCCATTCCTATGAGGACATCTCGCCCTCGCAAGGGTAGAAAAACACACACACACACTTGCACATACTGATACTGGAGGGTGAAGATAAACTGATGGAGGGCTCACACACACACACACCGAAAGGCCTGGACTCACGTGATGAAATGTCCAAAGTTTTGGACATTTTTATCAGCTTTATCAGCCAACTGATATCAAAGCTGTGTGTGTGTTTGTTTCAGCGTGTCTCTGTGTTAATTTCTGTGTGTGTTTGTTTCAGTGTGTTTGTGTATGTGTGTGTGTGAGAGAGAGAGAGAGAGAGCCCTCTAATCTAAACTGAACCATGCAGCACTAACCATAACCTGGACTCTAGGCAAAGTTGCAGACAGTCAACCATATCACATTACCATACTTGTGTGTATGCATGTTTTCTTTTTCTGTTGTCGTAACGTCGGCGCTGTGAAGCCCTTTGAGACTGTAACGGTGATTAAGGGCTGTACAAATAAACCTGACTTACAATTTCTGCTTAGTTCAGTAGTGTACAGTAGAGACATGGACTGATTAAAAACATTAAATAGGTGACATGAAATGATGGGTGATGCAGTGATGGTCATGAGCAAGACTTGAACTTACAATGTCGCAAATACCTAATGTGAACAGGGCTTCAATCATGACTCCCTGAAGCAGAGGTAGTTGGGGTAATTTTGGTTTTTATTTTGCTTCCATTGATCCCAGCTTTGGCTCCAATGAATGTTGCAGAGCTAAAACAAGACAAGGAATTATGGAAAAAGTGCTTATATTGAACATTAAGACATTAATGTTTATTAGCAAGGCTAAATTCTATATTTTTTTTCCATTTTCAGTTTGACTGCCGTGGTGGCCCAGTTCAGTTCAGCACAGCATACCCATATTGAAATTAACACACACACACACACACACACACACAAACACACACTCTGCTTTGACACTTGAACTCTCACAACCTTGAGTCAATTAACCACATTGTGTGATACAGCTAGTCATCTGGAATACAAAGTCTTCTCTCAAAGATGTCTCAGATGTGTGTGTGTGTGTGTGTGTGTGTGTGTGTGCGTGCGCATATATGTGTGTGTGTGTTTGTGTGTGCTAATTTGATTAGTAGACATGGATATCCATAGTAGCTAATTAATTAGCACCAGCAGAAATACCAAGAAACTTTGTTGTAATGTCATGCTGATAACACAACATGAAGAACCACTGTCTGGCAGTGCTATAAATAAAGGTTCACTGACTTACGTACGTCTTCCTATTGGATTTGGCAATTGTTTGATTTAGCAGCTCGGTCCATTGGTGGTGAAGGAAATGGCATGGAGGGAGAACACAATACATTGGTTGTCTCCATTGGTTGTAAACATGGAGGACCAGATCTGGAAATGTGTAAAACCAGGGTATTACCACCATTTTTGTACTTTGCATTTTGATGATGATCGTGACATCGCAAGTATTCTTGTGATTATTTTTGAGAGCATCTGTGGAAAGTTTTCCTGGAATTTCGCCCAAAAGCATCTGTGGAGTCTCTGATTTGGCCAATTTTCACACCAAGCACCAAGGCACCCCAGTCACATTTGTAACCAGGTAACAGGTACACTCTTCCACACTGATAATATACCTTGGTCCGACACAACTTTTTTTCTCAATATTGGAAACTTACGCTTAGCCTGCACCAGGCAACGCAGAGGCATCGACCCCGAAATAGCTTTGCTGTTCTTGTTTCAGACATGTTTGATTTTGTCGGGCCCAGTTTCTGGCCAGGCTCGTGTAATGTGAAGCAGTCCGACCAGCGTTGCCAACTCTTCTCCAAGGAAAGTAGCTATTGGCTGCTCAAGAAGTCGTTACACGCTGCTAGATTACATCATACGCTTATTTGCATATCAATATGTAACCCACAGTCCCAGCTCTTACCGGGGGGAGGGGGCTGCGCTGTTGTGTAAGGAAAGCGCTTTGATCAGCAGACCTCTTTGGTTAAGACAAACAACTAGCGCAAATTGACATCAGCCGTGCCAATTTGCCAACAAATACTTTAGAATTCAAGACATCAACATTGTTCCCCAT
The DNA here is from genome assembly GCF_048128805.1 of Centroberyx gerrardi. Taxonomy (NCBI): domain Eukaryota; kingdom Metazoa; phylum Chordata; class Actinopteri; order Beryciformes; family Berycidae; genus Centroberyx; species Centroberyx gerrardi. The sequence continues at coordinate 23,309,163 of NC_136004.1, forward strand.
GGTCGGAAAAAGTCGGCAGATTTGTCGCTAGGTGATTTTGAGAAATAAAGTCGCCGGGCAGGGACTGAAAAATCATTAAATCTAGTGACAAAGTTGGCAAGTTGGCAACAGTGAGTCCAAGTCTCACCAAGACTGGAATCTGATAGTGATCCTGGCAACAGCCAATGGGAGTTTAGCTCAAAGGGGAAGAAAAAGCACCAGTGAACCGGAAGAGAAGTTGGTTTTAACAACAACTTTCACTGATATAGACAAGTTACAGTATTAGAGATTCCCAACTCCACTTGCTCCATTCTTGATAAGTTGATATACATTTTATTTTTGGAGGAATAAATCTCTTAAGAGACGTGGGGCTGCAGCAGCCTGAGGGTTAAAGAGGCGGGCTTATGACTGGAATGTGACTGGTTTGAATCTCCGGATATGAAAATCTAGGCAGGGGAAGTGACTGCAAAGCACTCCTCGCACCATTAAAGCTGCATTAGGCAAGATATTCATGCAAAAATACACCTGTCTTATTAGTCTAAATCATGAAGTCGGGCTGCGACAAGCGTCCCCCGTAATTGAGATGCTGTAGATTTGCCCTACTATTTGCACTATTTTTCACACAGCCAGGACACAGCTCATAAAGATGCTCGCCGAAGGGTGTTCAGTCTTGAGTGGCAGTCTTGTCGCTCTCCAAGATCCTCAATGTCTGGGAAATTTCTGGAGCAGCCACAGTGAATTCAAGAGATAGACTATGTAATATATTATAGTCTATATTAACATCAGGAATGGAGATAATCCAGGAGACTGAAATGTCTGGGTTATTAAAATATGCATAAAAACACATGAAAATGTATCAAGTCGCTGTGTGTGATACAAACACATAACCCAGAAGCTAGTTGTCCAAAGAGGAAATTTAATAGGCAGTAGCTTACAGTTCCTACATCCGTTGCTCAGTGCGTTGCAGTGGGAAATCTGCTTCAACTCAAAAGTGACATTTAATTCAACAGATTAGTAAAATCCCACAACAGTTATTAATGATATGCAAAAGCTCATGCAGTAGCTTACAATAGTATGAAATATAAACCTTCAAAAATGCATACATTTTCAACATAAAATCACAACTTTTGTAACTTTGTAGTGAAAATGTTGGTCAGATAGATGCTTTATTATGTGCCAACTCAGGCATGAGTGACTTTAACAAGCAACCAACCAAGCCATAAAGTTATGGAGGCTCACTTGTTTAACATTTCAGATTTTTTTGTTAGTTTTTTGCTGTTAAGATGTGAAGCTCCACAACAAAGGCAGTTTCACTGCCGTTGCGTCCTTTTGCTGTTCAGCCACTTCGGGCTTCTGTTACCGGGTGCAGCGTGTCTCATCCTCCTCGCTTTCACAGTCGGACTCAGTTTCATGGTTCTATGAAGTTAATAGATCAATGAAAGGAAGTCACTCTTGGGAATGTGGCGCCCAAAATTGAGTTAACCATGCTTAATTAACGGATGCATATGAAGTAAACCAGAGGCAATAAAGCGGAGCTGCTGATGGGAGTTGCAGAACCCCTAATTCCAACGTCTATGTTTGTGGCTGTGGAAATTTTCAACTTTACAGGAAATAATTACAGAGGTCTGGAACTTGGTGTGCTCATATGTGGCAACAACCATGGCTGTAATTACACAGTAAACATTTGCTTGCTGTGTTTGTGTTTGTTATCTGCCGTGCGGATGTAGCTGATGCATGCACCACTCAATCTCTACCACAAATGGTACGGATGTAGTGGAATACAAAACTGTCTCCTAAACAGCACTCCCACCAGAGAAAACTGGACTCACCAATATTAGATGTTTTGCCTCTTTTATCCCTTTGGTATCCTTGGTACAGAGCAATCACAGACTAGCTGGTTTCTGTGTATATGAAAATTTACCGCTGTAAATAGTAATTTATCGCTGCCATTTGGGGCTGCCAATGTACAAAATTGCCAAGTGCATCTTTAATAGCTGCTATCAAAGCGCCCTTGAGCAAGGTACTGTGTTCCAGCTATACTACTTCACACTGGACCAGCGACCTGGGAAATACTCCAGTCAACCATTAGTGTGAGAAGGTCGACCCTGGCCAAGAACAGTGTTGAGACCCGGGTCTAACGGTGATGGCCCACTGAACGTGATGAATTCGTATTGGCTCGCGTCCGCGCTCTCTCGCTGGCCGCTTGTGGGTGTGTTGACTAGTGTGGTGAGTGAGAGTCTCATCAACCTCACAAGTTCTGTTTTTCTCTCTCTCTCCCTCAGCCCCCAAGAGCCCTTTATTTACTTACAGTAATAAAGTTGTATTGTACTGCATTGCATTGCATTGCATTGCATTGTATTGTAGGTCTACGTCCGTGATTTACAGTAGGCTTGTCTCCTTTGCCCAAATGGAAATAGCTACTTCGCAAGAACAATGTTAGTGAAACTAAGAGATTTGCTGAAAAACATTTTTTTTTGCATGGATAGTTTATCAACTATGATACAAGTTTCACACTCTTCATGAGTTTCACTTTCGCATTTCCTGGTTGTACAGACACGGCGTCGGTGCTGCAGCCTCGAAAGTGATTGGCTCTCGAGACGCGAACACCATGTACATTTGCATAAAGTTAACTTGAGCTCAACCTTTGTCCCGCCCTTTTCACCGAGCCGCGAGCTTGGTCCACGCCGCAAGCAATCCCAGCATGCTCAGCGCAGCGAATTACTCGCGTCCCATAGAAAATGAATGGAGCGGAATTGGTCGCTAGGCAATTTGCGTTCAGTGGGCCATCACCGTAACTCTGCAATGCTTGGCGAGAGCATTCAGTGCTTAAGCTGTGTCCTTTGATTTTGTTTTTGCTTTTGACATTGCAGCCACGATACAGAGAAGCTACAGATACCTACAAATGCAGAAGTTGACAGCTGGAAAGACAATGAAATGAAAGAACTTCCCTCCGTTCAAGGGGAAGAAGAAATTGGCAAGCAAATAACAGGCGCAATGAGGGATTTTGTAATTTAGAGCAACATAACTAAATTACTTTCAAAGGAATCTGCTTTTGATGACATGATGGTAGTGACAGGACATTCATTCTCCTTTATGAGGCTCGGTGTGAATTGCCCCCTACACTTGATGGACCTGGACCAACCTTAATATTCCTGGGTTGTGTGTGTGAAATGGGTACAAAACCCTCCCTCCCCTTTCCAACCACTCCCCCTGGCTGTTACTGTAAACACAAATGTGCTGTTAGTTAACTGCCATGGTTGAATAAGGGTTAAAATTTGGACTGCGGTTTTCCATTCAAAACCACAAAGCTGCTGAAATCTCTCCCTCATCTCTTTTCTTCTCCTTCGTCTCTTCTCCCACGTTCCTCTCTCTTTCCTCCACATTAAAGAGTGGAATAAGCCCAACATGCTGCTAATTCAGAAAAGGTTTGTCTTCTCCTTTCAAGTCTTACAGCTCAATAGCTCAATATCCTGTCTGAGCGAGAAGAGGGCCAGGACAGAGAGAGAGAGAGAGAGTGTGTGAGGGTGTGTGTGTGTGGGAGAGAAGAGAAGCCTGTGTCAGTATCTCACACCAGTCTGTATTTGTGTTTGGATGTGTATGTGTGTGTTTGTTCATCAATTGAAGTGTGTGTTCCTGTGTATCATGCTACCTTTCACCTGCATTTCATGTTTGTTACATCATTCGCTCAATGTCATTCTGCTCACCTCCTGCCTTTATCATGTGACTTTCTCCAAGCCTTATAATTGGCCCACATTCACTGACCTTGTTAAAGCTACCTAGGGTCTATAATGGCTTTCTGTGCTGGCCAAGGCTAGCCTAATACCCATTATGGCATTAGCACTAGCTCAAGATTAGCACTAGCTAGAGATCCCAATAGATGCAAGGGCTAGCCATTACACATAGCCTGGATGCTAAGCTGTTCTAATGGACTTAGCATTGATCTGTGGGGGCTTGGCACCTAAGTGACCCAGGGGGTAAAGTGGATAACAAGGTTCATAAATGGTCGAAGAGAAGAACGGCTAACTAGCTGGTTAGCTGAGGCCATAATAAGCTTATGTCATTGTGAATGGTGTGATAGACTGTTTCTAAGCATGACCTCATCCCTATGCGTGTCCTGTTGGGACACAAGTTGTATACTGTGCTTTAACTTAAAATATTGCAGTATTAATATTATTCACATGCTAATGCTGGTTTAAAGGCTAAATAGCGTTAAACAAATAGTTAACCTCAAAAAAAAAATTCAGTCATTATGCACTCACCTAGCCTGGTCCCAGACTCCTGAATCGCGTCCCGCCCACTTTTCAGATTTAGTTGAGCGATTCAGAGAGTCTGGTGTTGCTCTTCTCACCGGCTTGTTCTCGCTCAGAGAAACAATCGAGTCAATCAGCGCCTTTGCGGGCGGGACTAAGGTTTGAACCGTTTGTGTAACGGTTTTTCATTTGCATCTTGGCAGAATAAATTTGTTGAAATCACCCCCTTAACCAACATATTGTCTTTGCAAAGACCATATTTTTGTCAATATCAAGTTGGTAAATACGCTAACATCAGAGCAGCCGGATATGTCAGTTACTAGTGATTGGTTCGGGGAAAATCAACCCCTGCACGCACAGAAAACGGCTAACAAGGAGGCAATCTAAGCCTGAATAATGGAGTGGGAACAAAATGTCCATTCAATATGAGTGTGAATATCAGGCTAGCAGTCGAAGCTCCACTGAAGTTGGTAGGACCACCAAACACACAGTTAGCCCCCTTAGTTCAATGTCAGCCTCCTACCAAACTATTTTTTTTTTTTAACAATATATTTATTCATTTTCAGTTTGCAAATCAAGTTGTACAATACAGTAACAATGACATAAATCTGCAAACACTTACAACCCCTTACCACCACCCCCTCCCACCAACAAGGTCCTACCAAACTATTAAATTAACGAGGTCATCTATTTCCCAGCTCCAAAAAAAGCATAAAAAAAAGCACATGAAATTTCTCCATGCAGCTCATGCAGCTTTATCCAAGTGTTTTGTTGCCAAACAATTGCCCTGTGGTTCCCAAAGTCTAATATTTACCTCATTATTTCCTATATTTTCCTCACTGACAATGCTGTGGTCACCCTACAGTAGCAAGGACAGTCTTCTGCCAGAACGCTGTATGTGTTTTGGCAGTTCTTCAATGGAGTTTCGACCGACATAGCGGTGAGTTCTTTCTTTCTTTCTTTCTTACTTTCGTCGCCAGATTTCTCCCCCTTTCGCTTTCCTCTGTTCCAAGAGGGCTTCATTCAAACTACCACTCATAGTCACAGTATTAGCGCTTGGCAGAGGAACAGTATTCACATCCCTTCTCCCTCAGTTTGTCCTCCTACCTCTCTCTTCCCTCCCACCTTCCCTCCATCTCTCCATCCAGATTATCCATCCTGTTGAGGTGAATGCCACATCTGAAAGCAAACTGTATCACTGGGTGGTGTGTGTATCTCTCTTGTTGTGTATCTGTGTGTGTGTGTGTGTATCTCTTTCTCTCTCTCTTTCTCTCTGTGTGTGTGTAAGGTAGAGGGGTAATCTGATTGTTGTTTCATATCCGTGGGTGTAATGTGTAAGTCCTGGTGATACACTCCCCCCTCTCCTCATCCCTTCCAGTTTGAGTCATGCTTCTGTGTTTGTGTGTGTAGGTTTGTCTTTGTGTGTGTGTGTGTGTGTGTGTGTGTGTGTGTGTGTGTGTGTGTGTGTGTTTGGGCACACATTTGTTTGTTGTTGACATTTGTGCACACAGCTTATGGATGCCTATGTGTATGCTTGTGTATGTGTGTGTGTGTGTACCTCCCCTTGCCCTTCATTGATTAAATTAATCTGTGTGCAAGGGCCAGTTCTTAGATCCGCTCTGATCCACAGTGATCCGATTGGCAGCCATGCAAAAGCCAGGCTAAAACAAACACACACACACACACACACACACACACACACACACACACACACACCAAGGTAGGCAGGCAGACAAGAAGACAGGCAGATAGAGAGACAGACAAACAGGTCGACAGTGTGGTGGTAGACAGGCAGGTGCGCGAGTGTGTGTGTGTGTGTGTGTTGTTTGGGTGAGAGGGAGGCTGGAATTATAAGCCTCTTTAACATCAGTGTTAAATAACTCGGCTAAATCTGCTTACTCTCCTCTCCTCCCCTCTCGTCTCTCACCCACAGTCTCCCTCGCTCCTCATCACTCTGTCTTCTCCTCTCTCGCTCGTCTCTCTCCTCTCACCCTCTTATTCTCTCCTGCTGCGTTTTTCCTCATCCTTCCCTCTTCTTTACCCATCTCACCCCCTCACCCCATCTATTGCGCTTCACATGACAAACTGTGGCGGTTAGCCCCCATATACACAAAAACAGACTCACACACCTGCACCGACGCATACACACACACACACACACACTCACCTTGAAACTAATCACTTTGACAACAAAACCGCTAGCAACTAAGCTCTCTTAGGCTTAGAGAGAAATGAGCAGACAAAGGGAAAGAGAAAGACCACACTGGTGGAGTGAGGCGACACTCAGAGAAAACAGACAGAAAACGAGAGAGAATAAGAATGAGAGAGAGAGAGTTTTGAGTGACGGTGGTGGGTTGAAAGTCACTTTCAATTCCGTAAATGTAGGAAGTGGATTTTCTGTGGTATCAGAGGGTTGTCATTTCCAGCCTGTTGTGAAATAATTTAAATGAATGCTATATCCTGAGCAAAGAAGTTGCAGTTTCAGTTGACATTTTGCATGAATTGAAGGCTTCATTGCCCCAAACCTCGCTGCCATGCTTGCTATTGGCCTCAGCAAAATATCCCTGGCTTTATATTTAATAATAATGTGATATTTTATTGATCCTGTAGGGAAATTCTCTTTTCGTTTGCCATCCTCCACAGTGAGGTCAGAGGTCAGGCTCAGCTCCAGAACAGCACCCATGGAGCTGGCAGGGGTTTAGTGTCTTGCTCAACCACCTCCGCCACAGTTTAAAGGCATGGTCTGCCACATATGCAGGGGGTCAATTAGTTGTGTGTGTGTGTGTGTGTGTGTGTGGGAGAGTGCACACAGGGAAGCTACTTCTATCTTTATCTGTGTTCTCAATGTGTGTGAGAGCTCAGTTGTGGTTTAACGGTATTACTGCTTACTTAAAGGGCCGCAAGAGTCTCAGTGTCTAAGCCTGTCTCCTGGATTAGCATGACAGCTAAGGAGAGCCCACACACACACACAGACACACACACACACCCTTCTATTTGCATTCCCACGTGCACACAAATCATTATCATACAAACCATGTGCAAATTATCCAAACAAGCGCACACAAAGTATCTTATACAAATGCACATGTATGTGCTGGTTCCACAGCTGCGCACACCTACACACACATACAAGGGTATACACACACACAAACACACGCGCACACACACACACACACACCCTTCTATTTGCATTCCCATGACCATAACAAGCTTTTGATTATCACTCGTGGTGGGTATTTCCCCAAGCCTGTTTGCATGGCTGTTAAACAAACTGGCTGTTGGTGTATCAGGAGAGGAATCTTTGTTCCTTTTTCACACAAAGAGGTCAGACATGAATAGTTCACGTCTCCGGATAATTGTCTGATATAGCGCGCTGTAAGAAAACACACACCTGATGACCATGAATAGACCACACTCCTAACACCCACTTCCTGACACACCCACATACAGGCATGCACACTTGCAACGACATAAACACACACACACACACACACACACACACACACAGACACAAACACAAAGATAGATACACAAGGCACACCCAATAAATCAATTTTATATAAGATTTAAATTAACAAATATTACTGAAGTTCAACATTAAAAAAACATAACAAAAAAACATATTTACACATTTATCCCTTAATCAGTTTTCATTTGAACTTGCTAAATACGGAAATGTATTGTCCCACCTGTTTATAAAAATATTTTGAAAAAAACAACAACAGAAAACATACACACATGGATGGACAGGGCCATGCATGCACACACTTGGCACACACACACACTTACACAAATATAAATACAGATGGCACACCCAGTAAATTAATTTTATATAAGATTTAAATTAACAAATATTACCAAATTTAAACATAAAAAAAACAAAAACAAAACATAGGCCTACACATATGGATGGACAGGGCCATGCATGCACATGTCGCACACACACAAACACAAACACACGCACACACACACACACAAACAAACAAAAACAACAACAAAGAGAATGCATTTTAACAGGCAATATCGTCTCAAATACAGAGGCTGCAGAAATAGATCAACTTTATCTTTCATTCTACACTAGACATAAAAGACTTGATGTTTTTGTGGCTGAGCGAGTTGGCAGCTACAATTCTGCTTTCTGTTTTATCCTTGTTAAAGTGAGGAGGAAAACTAGAGGAGAGTGCTTCAAAAAGAATAGACAGATCAAACACACAGATCAAAAAGACAGATCAAAATACCCTGTGGTATAAAGTTTGACTCTCTTTCTGCTTTAGACTTCGCACAGTCCTAGCCGCTGTAAAATCATGAGATACTGTTTGGAATAAGATTAAGACTGTGTGATACAGTGGAGAGAGACGGGGAAAAGACCCTGCAGTCAAAGAACGATTCACCAAGAGACAAAAGCAGAGCCTTAACTTTTGATCTAATATGTTATCAAGGGATCATGGGAGTCCCTCTTTTTACATAACATATGCTATTTGGTAGATGATTTTATCTTAAGCGGCAGTCAGTATAATGAATTCATGAATTTTAATTATGGGTTGTCCCAGTGTGATTCAGAGCCCCAATAGCCCCAATATTGAGCTACGCAGGACATATTGGCTGCACTTCTGCCCCACACCCACAAGATGAATTATTTGGAAATTCCTGCAGTAATATTACATGTTAGATGCAGGGTGGGGGGCTTTACAAAGTCTTGCTGCTTTACAATTATATAGAAATATTAGAAAGATTAGGCCTATGTTAGGGAGGCAGAGCGGAGCAGTTAACTGTCTCCTCTCCAGCTGAACTTCATTTCCCCTTATGTTTTCCCTTACTCTGAAGTATCTTACAACTTCAAACAAAAGCTTTATCTGTATAGTGTTAGATTAGCTGATATGTGGTTTGAGTAGTGAGGAGGCAAAGACAGTGACTTCCAAGAAAACACACCAGGCAGGTGCATTTATTTAACACTGTGTCCACATAAGCAGCAACATACAATCAGACAGTTTTAAGACAGTTCTATATAGCCCAACCAATCTGGGTGCTATTACTAGGTCTGTTCAAATACCAAATATCAATTACCATTAATACACCAAAAAAAACAAAAAAACATAAATAACAAATATGAATAGGAAAATATACATATATACAGAATAAACAAAATTCTGTAATCTACTAGGCTGGAGAGATAGTTAATACACAGTCATAATAATCAAACAATAGCATTTCTCAAAATCACACTCTCCTCACTAACTTGAATCTTTAATAGGTGTACAGACCCACAGGGAAGTCTTTTGCCCAAACACCTTGGGAGATGGAAACAACAGCAGAGGTGAGTGGAAGTGTAAATACTGCTATTACTTGAATGATAGTAAATTTATATTGCACTAATCCCGATATATTGCACACAAGAAAACCATTAGATATTGCACATAACCCAGTAAATTTTATTTTTTTAGTTTTATGTCGGCTCTTTAAATTACGTCAACTAGTAAGTTCTGTGTGTTCTGTTCACAGGTGGAGCGAGCAATCAATAAAGCATCTGCAGCAGTGACAGCAAAACCATGAATATTCAATAAAAATGTGCAAAAATCAAATAAATAATTGTCAATCACAACAACTGTGCAATTCTGTAGGTACAAAGTTACCAAATGTGCCAATATGCTGTGTTAATAAATATGTGCAAACTAGCGGTTACTGTTTAACGGTAACGGATAAGACCTCTGTTGCATAGACCAGTGGAATTCGCATACTGTATTTTTAATCCGTTTGTTCTACTGCTTCACTGGAAGCGATGAGATGAGATGCAGTTGCACTTTAATGTCAGACTTTCCTGAAAGTAGTCTTGTATCCAAAGTGGAGCTATCTCACATAATCCTACTTTTCAGATATAGCATGTCTAAAATGAGTGACATCACTATTTTGTTATGCAGTGCAAATAAGTCACCATTACAAATTGAGACTATCTTTGCCCATTTCACTGTCAGCTAACATGATATGCAGTATTTGATATCAATGGAAACATCAGAATCTCTTCCTTCCTTTAAAATCGAGCGCTGTAGATGTGACCAAAGTCTATCTGAGATAATCACTGTGTAGAAAACAAAATCAAAATAATGTGAATTGATAAGTTTTATCCACTGTGGCATCTACCATAAGCCATTTGAAAACTCTAGGAAGATGTGTGTTTGTGTGTGTGTGCCCTGTGTGTGTCTGTCTGTGCGTTGGTATCTTGATTACACAGCCTTTTGCTCAACCATCTGCTGTAGATCATGGGTTTGACTGCCACTACACATGTTAGAAAACACAGAGTAACCGCCAAAACCTCTTAAACACACGTCCACACTATCCACACAGTTCTGCACTCTTTATGTTCTCCTGACAGTATCTAGTCCTGGTTTGGCTTGTTGTTCTTGTGATCACAGAAAGACGTTCTGGTGGCTGCGAGCCAAGGAGCGCAACACAGTGTGGGTTTGAAACTGGCTCATTGCTTTTGTCGCATGTCATCCCCATCATTCCTGTCTCACTTCACTATATGCTAAACGGGAAAGCTATAAAAATAAAAAAAGAAGAGAATAGACCAGACATCAGTCAAGAGCAGAGCAGAGCAGGATAGAGCAACATGTAATGTAACAGAGCAGGAAAAAACAGAACAAAACAGAGCAGAGCCTAGCCGAGCGGGTCTGTCTGACAGACTGAAGCCCATCTGGACCTGATCTTCTCTGCAGCACCACAGCTCTGCTCCACATGCTGCCTTTGATACGACTCCGCTCACAGCTGGACTTGATAAAACTAGAGGTTTAGTGGTACATAGGGCTGTGTGTGTCTGTGTGTGTGTGTGTGTGTGCATGCTTGTGTGTATGTGTGTGCGTGTTTGTGTATTTGCACTTTTTTGTGTATGTGTGTGTTAGCCTCACACTGTGTCATTTCCACATCGTCTAGTTGCACCCCCCCCTACACACACACACCCACATGTTTTCCATTTTGGTTTTAATTTCCCTCCTTCTCCCCTTTTCCTTTCGTCTGTTTAAACGGCCGGCGAGCTGCCTGTAAAAGCCCTGATCTGTTAACATGATAGGCTGCCTGGTGCTAGGCTGTTTAATGCACAGTCATAAATTATACAAGAACTTGGCAAACTCAGAAAGGACACCATACAGATGCCTCATATAATACAAGTAAATGCCAAAAACCTGTTTCACACTACATGTGCCTCGGATCAAGGGCAGCCTACAACCTTTTCAACCTTAGACTAAGTGGATTCTTGGTTAATTTTTCCCACTGATACATTTTAAAGAGGAACATCCTTAAAGTGAAATGAAAAATTACTTTTTCACCTTGTTAGCTAATTCTCCACATCATAATGCACACTTCATAATGTACAATTGAATAAATGCCCACAAATTACATTTTTATTTCCAGTGGCTTACCAGTAGGTCTACATACAAATTCCAATGATACCATCACAGATTTTTGAGCAATCCTGCCCTTGTCCTCCCATCATCATCATAACCTGAAACTTCACAACTTCGAAAGTGACAGGAGTGGTAATCGTGCGTAGCCACACCTCCGGCTCAAACAACAGAGGTCTGAAGAAACTTAAACACAATAGACAACACTGTCGTCACAATTCAAGCCAGTCAAATTTTGCTGGGGAAGAGCATGACTGGTGCTCACTTGTTTACGGTCGAAGGAACAAGTAAGTTGCGCTACAGTTAGCTAGCTAGTGAAAGAAAATTTACGTGACACTGGCGTGGGCCGTGCAATAGGCTATTCTGGCTTGTAAATGAAAACTATTGCCTTGATTAATCCCTGGTGTGCACAGTTACTTTCTTAATAGTTTGATCGCTACAATAACAATACAATAACTCACATTTACTCAACGAAGTGGCTAGCATTGTGGTAAGCTAATGATGGAAATGTATTCTACCGGGACAGAAAAAGAAACCATTAGTGCCATTTCCGGGGGTTTCTGAAAGAACCGATTTCAAACTATCAGGCCAATCAGTGCTGCCTTTGGCTCAGCAACGTCTCGTTATCCCACGTTTTATGACAAGAATTTCTCCAGACCGCAATATCCTGTTTCCACCTGAGAAAATGTTGAATTATGGAAGCAAGACACCAGCATAATGTCATTTCCTTTACGTTTACCTTATCCTTGACTTTTGAGGGATGACAACAGAATTTAGGGGTAAATTAGCCTGGGGTCAATTCTTAACCTCGGGGCTAAGGATAACCCAGGGCTAATAATGTGCAGTGTGAAAAGCACTTAAAGTGAAACACAACAAAAGGATGGAGATGCTCACTCACAATGGCTTTGTATTCATGCATATGTTCTATTGTGTCTTGTCCTGTAAGGAGCTGAGAGGACCCAAACCATAAAAATGCATCTCAGACAGTCATTCGAACCATATCCATCTGCTTTCAATACACTTTGAATCCATTGTTTACTTTTAGCCATTTCCTTTTTCCTATTTTGACAAGGTACCTGTAAAATATGTATTTCTAATGTTTACATGAATAAATTGATTACTCCCAAGCTTTGAGTGTAAATCCAACCTAGAATTGTGTTCACATATGTTATTTCTATCATGCATGACGGTTTGGTTTTGTTCAGTGATCACAACATCTCTCCCAAGGCTTGAAACCAAAGCGCTTGTGGCTGTGTGGATGATGTCATCTAACGACCAATCCTGGAGCAGTTCCACTGAGTATGGGAGACTTTGTGGATAAGTGACAGCAGTATCCACAGTGATTCACTGAAGATATGGGTGGATTTTCGGTCAATGTGGTTCATACCTATATGCACTAAATTACAATAAACCTAATTTGGATGTTGAAGCTCAAACAAGCTTGTTATGAGTCCACAGAGTCACGGTAGTTAGACACCACACACAATGTCACGAGGCGAAGAGTTTGCCTCCATTCACTGTATAAAAGAAGCAGGTAACTGTGTGTGCACGGCATGATGGGACAGGTGACGACAAACGTTTAAAAAATTGGATATTACGCGAAGGCCGCAAGAACCAATTACATTTGGGCTCTCAAATTCTCCCAGTCATTACATTTTTGTTCATAGTTCCTCTTTGTCTTTGAACGGGCGATGGAAGACGACTGTGTTGGGATTTCCTGAATTACGTGACCCATCTCTGTCAGCTTATAAAGATCTTGACAAATGAAATAATGTATGGAGGAAAGTGACAGAGATTGTTGTTAAAATACAAAATAGGTCTAAACAAATAATGTCAAACAAACCCGATGCTTGACCCAAGAACACCTCCAGTGAAACGCCCACAAGCGACAACATTTGAAGTGGTTACGCCTGGTCTGCATGTACCATCATGCACCATTGCCAATAGAGCAGCTCCAAGTTTTTGCAGTTGACACAGATTAACCTTTGTCGCCTGGTTTAGAGCTTCAGGATAAAGTTGTTCATGTTGCCAAATACTGACACGCTCCTGAGTTGATTTTCAGTTCAACTATCAGTACAGATCAGACCAAGTAAGAAATCGCTGCTCCTACATGGGATACATCAGCCAATGGACAGTGACCCCTTCAAATCTTCAGACAGGGCTGCTCAGCTACCTCCCCCCTTCTTCACCCCTCATGAAGAAACTCGTCCCAAGTTGGGCACAAAAGGACTGGATTTGGCACAAAGGGATTGAAGTCTTCCAAAGAGCAAACCAAGCCCCCCCACCAACCCCAACCCAAATACAGAGAAACTGACAGACAGGCAGGGCTGATGGTATTCAAATTATGCCCTTGGTTGTCCATTAAAAACAGAGGAGTCAAAACAAAACAAAAGGACTCCATGGGACAGCTCAGCCAGAACCCTCACGCAAATCATCTGCTGTTGACACACACACCACCTCATGACCATGAATGCACTCTTAACACCCTCTCCTTACACACACAACCACACACACACACAAACTAACCAAATGCGCATATACACACATTCAAATAACACACAACCAAACAAAACACATACGTTTCACACTCACACACACACACACACACACACACACACACACACACACACACACACAGATACACACACCACACCAACGCTCTTCTTGGAGTAAGTGGGACGAAAGTGGGATCACTCCATTTGTACTCCTACACAAAGCTGCTTGTTCAGTCATTATCTGGGAGAGCCTCTTCTCTCCTCTACAGCCAAGATGACCTGGTCACAGCTAAAATAGCCACTTCTCCTCTGCGTCCCTCCCCTCTCTCTCTCTCTCTCTCTCTCTCTCGCCCTCTCTCCCCCTCTTTAAAAACAAAGCTTAGCCATTTGTTTTAGCCTCTAAAATCAGAAAGAAATGGGACATTTGCAAACCAAATGAGGCTTATATGGCAGGTTCTTGTATCCCATCCAAAGCAGAGGCTAATTGTGTGCTTCTCCACTCTAAACAAATGACCGCGGAGGGAGAGAGAGAGAGAGAGAAAGGGAGAGAGAGAATGCTAAAATGGATCAGGGGAGAGGCTATTTTGTTAAGGAAATCAGAAGGCCAGTGAGATCACGTGTAATTACCTATCTGCCTGGTGTCTGTCCCTTTCAGATCACTAGAGGAGGACGCAGAATATCGTTGGGAACGTTGGGAACAGTTCACCAACACAGAATATCTGGAATCTCCCTGGAATCTATTCTTGACGTGTGTGCTAGGCCAGGGGTTCCCAACCTTTATTGTGCCACGAACCGCGCATACATAAAAAAAACAATTGCGGACTGGTGGTCAATTTTAATATGCATCGTAGCAAAAAACACAGTGCATTTTAAAAGTAGGCTATTATTTGGCTATTATTATTGTTTTACAATGGTTAATTTACAATGGTTTTAGTTGCATATACTCACCTGCGGGTGGCAACAAAGGCTAATTTTATGTAAATAACAGCCTATTTCAACGGTCAGACCGCTTCAGAATTAGACATTTCTTCCACTTTTCGTCACTAAAGACATTACTTCAATACTCACACAGTGATTTCAGCCTATCATTTCTAAAAGTAAATGTAGAGATCAAGCTATCTTTACAAATATTAATGAGCATCAACTTACTGATTTTCGTGCCAGTGAGACCCCTGGGCTTGCTTGCCCCGGCCACAAGAACATCATACCGGGGCGTGATGGTTGACAATGAGACGTGCAGGGTATTCCTCACATCGAGTCTGCCTGTAAGTCTGTTCTTAGTGGCAGTCATTTCCTACCATGCTAGCTGCTTTTTCCCCAAAAGTTCACGGCATTTGTCTTTTGCAGCAGGCAGAATTAACTCCTCTCCAATTGTAAAGGGCTTTTTAGCTTTGGCAATTCGGTGAGCAACGAGATATGAAGCCCTTGTTGCAACGACGTTTGTTTGCTTTTCTTTTTGGTAACATTTTCCGGTTGTGCATCACCATCTCTTTTTCCCGAACAGCCCGCAAAGAAACGGTCCATGGAGGTTTGCTGAGGCCCGCTCATCTCTGCCTGCACACTGCAGTGTGCTGTGCAGTTCGGAACCGAACTAATGAACCGCCAAGCCGACATTCAAAACTCCACCGATCACAGGGCTGCCGCTAGTCAAAGAAACTCATTTAGAATTTTTTATGTTTTGGATGAAATAACATGACTGGTGTAGGTGCAAAAATTAAACACTTTTTGATTTATTTATTTTTTTTATGATAAAGAAAATTATAATTCCGCAGCCATTCCGCGGCCCGGAAGTAGCACCTCCGCAGCCAGGCACCGGTCCGCGGCCCGGGGGTTGGGAACCCCTGTACTACGCAACTCACACACACACACACACACACACACACACACACACACACACACACACATTGTATAGACCTCTTCGGCCGCCTCCCTCGAGGACTCTCCCCCGGCTATGTAAACCATTAATGGTTACCTAGAAGTCTTAATCCTATAATCTTAATCGTATTCCACTCGCTGCTCCATAGACAACGTTCTGAGCTATATAAAGTTGGTCCCAGGAAGACCTTGTGACTACGATTTTGGTGTTTTCCTTTTTTCTGTCCCTTGAATTGAAAGTCCTATATGCTCTATAGAGAAGAAAAGACACAAAGAGCCAAAGTTGCTGGTGTCAAAAAAGGTTCTCTTGGAAACCAGGGAGTTAGATTATAAAGAAAGATAAATTACAGCCTCTAGTATTTTTGAGAATGGCCCCTTTTTATTTTTTACATTTTTCAATTTTGCATGTTCCAGTACTTGAGGCCATGATACAGTATATCTCTCTTTATGATCCTTTATATGATGTTATTTTATATGCTGAGTAGGCTGTGTGACACTTGTTGTTGCCTGTTAAACTCACTCAAAATGTATTGTATAAACTGAAAAATGCATGCAGTGTTAATCTGGAAATGAGTGCACTTCTCCATAATTCCCCAAAAAGTGTTGTTTTTGTAAGTAAGAGGCTTCTGCAGGACACTGACAGTGAGAAACAGCTAACAGTCTTCAGGTAGCCCGCTAAGGCAGACTAAACGGACCAAAATACTGCAGGCAGGGCAGCACAGGATCTCCCTTTCTGGCCGGCTGGCTGGTTTAGGTTACGAGAGAAATAGCTAAACATTGTGATTGGCTTATATTACAAAGCAGTCTGATTGGTCCAGTTGAGGCAGGAAGGGGTGACAGGAGGGGGGGAAGGTGAAGACAAGTGTTAACAAACACAGAGAGAGACAAAATGGGATCGCACACACAAATACACACAAAAAAATCATACACAGAAACTCACTTCCTCCATGCCTGCACATACACACACACACAAACACACACACAGGTGCAATTCAGTGGGTGGTATTGTTAGTCACACTGATGTGCATGTGGGAGTGCGTGTGTATGTGTATGTGTGTAGTGTGCGTGTGTGAGAGAGAGAGAGAGGGCTGGGAAAAAGGTCACGGTTGGTCACAGTCAGGAGTCTCTCATATGGACCGGATCAGCCGCCATAGAGGTCAGAGGTCACAGGGTCAGGGGTTGAGCTCTCTAAGCCAATCACAGGTCAGCGTGGGGATGAGGGGTTTTCCATGTGAACTGAGAGGGGCTTAGACGGGATAAGTGGAACATAGTTGTTGGCAAACCGTAAGCCCGCTCTATACGACCCAATTTTAAGAAACACCCTTCAGCCACTTGAAAATTTTGTGAAGTGGTCACTTTTGTAGTTAGTCAATCAGTTGGTTAGTATTTCATTAGTCTGTCAGTCAATTAGTTAGTTAGTTACTTAGATAAAAAAAATATAGGCCGTGATTTCAGGGGTCAATTTTGGGGGGGAAACAACAATTTACCTCTTCACCTCTTCTGAGTAAATTTGGCCAAGTCACTTACTGACCATGCCCACCTACATACGTACTTTCAGCTTTATTACGATGGATGAAATATGGATGTTGGAGTCGTAAAACACTAACCTCTCATCAGTAGTGTACCAACCTGCACAGCTACTGCTACTAGTCAGGTGTATAGTATTCTCAGTGTAAGAAAGAGGCTGGTCTAATTGCACACTCCCACTTTATTACTACAAATCAGGGTTTCCCCATAAAGTTTTCTCTGCGGGGAGGAAAGGCCTCTGAGATAGCATTCAAAGACTGGCACTAAGACTCACCTTTTAAATGATATAAAATAATAATACTAAGCTCTAATGAAATTCTTTTCAGATGGGGTTTCGGCCCCTCTGGACAGGGTGTCCCAAGCCTTCTAATTCAAAGATAGTGGAAACACATGGGGAAAAAAAGAGAAATGGAGCACATAACTGAGCACAAGTATTGCAGACTCAGAAAGAGGCAGAGACACAGAGAGAGAGACAGAGAGAGAGGGAGAGACAGAAATTTGAGTTGATTTGCCATGGCACTTGTTAGGAAGGTTCACAGCAGCTACCAAGTAAGACAGTGTATGTGTGTGTGTGTGTGCCGCGCGCGTCTTTAACCTTGTTCCAGCTGAGCCCACGTTACTTTGATTGACAGCTGAGATTTGCCATAACCCACCGCACTGCCCGCCCTGCGCGCCTCCGTGTGGCAGCGCTTGCGATGCCTGGATTGGCTGGAATCCGCGTAGCTCAATCAGGTCAACAGGATCGAAGCCGTTTACAGGAAATCTATTGGTGCGTTCTATAAACTACATCATTATCCCCACGTGGAGCCGCGGGTCTGATTGGTCCTCGGCCGTTTTGTGGGCCGGTTCTCCATTTCGGTTAGCCGGGGAGCGTGAAACCGCGTGAGAAAGTTGCCATTGAGGTAAAGCGGAGCTAGACAGTGGACTGTTGCCGTCGTGGTGGGAGTTGTTGTTATCAAAACTAACAACATCTCTCCTCTTTTATGAAACCTGTTTGGACCGCGATCTGTCTCAAAACTCGTGTGCATCAGCGGGGAAGCAAGTATTTCTTTTTTTGTTGAGTATTCAACCGCCAAGCGACCACGGCGAGTCAAGTGGGAACTCTTCACAGCAATTAACTTGTGTGGATTTGTTTGTAATTCTTTGACTATGAGCCGACCGCGTTGCGGCTGTCCGAGTGTCTGCGTTTGGGTCTGGTGACTTGAGTTTTTCTTGTTTGTTTGTTTGGTCGTCTCTACCTATTCGGAATACAGCGGATCCTACACAAAACATAAACACGGGAGTGATTGAGGTGGCTCCGGTCTTTCATTCTCACCTGGTTTCTACCTCCCCCCCTCTGCCTCCAGCTAATGACCCGTTTCCCGTGTTTTTCCGGTTGATTTACGGCCGTACGCTCGCTGGAGCGAGGAGAGCGAGCAAGTGAAAGAAACGGAGAGAGAAGAGCAGGGATTCACATTAATCGGTTGGTGAACTCGGAGGGAGCGGCGGGGCGGTCGGTTTTGTTTGAAAATAACGACCGTTGGTCTCATAACAACGACCAAATAACGGCGGATGGATTCGTTTCCATGATCTAGAGCATCCACCAACCCCCGGTGCCCTATTTTGATCCCGTGAAACGGGGTTTTAAGCAGGAAACGGGCGCATCCTCTCGGAGATAACGATGTTTCCCCAGGGGCGACACCCGGTAAGACTCTTCCCTCCTCCCTAACTGCTGTTCACCTGGTCAGTATGGCGGCTGTCCTCGGCCCGGGCCAAGCCTCTTTGTTTGACCGGCGCTTCTTGTTGTTTTAGTTGTAACAGCCTTCAGCCTAATTACATGCTCATATCATGCGCTCTCTTGATAATTGGGCTGTGCAAGTGCTCTTAGCAGCGGAGTGGGACTGATGATGCTCTTGGCCCGCGTTGTTTGTTCAATAATGACTAATAATTAAAAGTTGCTGACATTACATGTAAGCCTCGAGTAACTGAGAAGATAAGATGCATTGCAAGCTACATAATAAGGCAGTATGATGTTGATGTTGCTAATCCTGTGTGTGTGTGTGCGTGTGTGTGTGTGTGTGTGTGTGTGTGTGTGTGTGTGTCAGACGCCCCACCAGGCCCCAGGCCAGCCCTTCAAGTTCACCATCCCAGAGTCGCTGGACCGCATCAAGGAGGAGTTCCAGTTTCTCCAGGCACAGTACCACAGGTGGATAATACAAACACACACACATCACACACACACACGCTATCTTTATGGGCACCAAATTTTCTCATTGTCATTTACCCCCAACCCTCCCCCTTACCATAATAATTCTTGTACAATAACTCACAAAACCCCAAACTAAACCATAACCTGGATTAGGCGCACACACACAGCAGACCCAGACATCAGTGTTAGCGCTGACACTGCGGTAGGTCTAAGTCGTGGTGATGGGTTAGAGCCAGAGGGTGGCGTGTGGGCTCAGGGTTTTATAAATCACTCCTTATTTTCCCTGTGTGTGTGTGGTTGTGTGTAGGGAGAGAAAGTGCCTGAGTATGTGTGCAATTGTGTGCTTCTGTGTGGTTTTACTTATTTTTGGAGTTTGGAGGGCGGTTAACAGGTGAAAGCCCCTGACCTACAGACAACAGACTGTTTTGTTTTACATCCTGACTCAGATACACGCACATACACACACACACAGCTTTGCCTGTCATTTTAGTCACGATGCTTAGCCCTGTCTTGGGAACATGCACGAGATGGATTCCTCATACTCAACGGGGTTAAACCAAACAAACGACGTACAGCCAACAGAGAAGTAGTTATCATGAGCAGACAGCGGTTATGACCGGTCGTTATCATGAGTGAACAGGAAGAAGCTTCTCCCTTTCACTTTAAGTCTATTGTGAACAAGTTTGATATCGTGCCCTACTCTGGGGTTGGCTTTGTGTTTTGGGGGTGCTATAATTAGCGAGCAGTGTGAGGGGGGATGAGAGGGGAATGCATCCCCTTTAGTACCATTTTGTATGCATTCCCATTGTTAATTGTTAGTTTTAGGAAAACAGTTGTAGAAAGAACAAATTACTTGCTCCCCGCTGTTTATCCTGAGTTTTTACAGATACTGTGGACACAGACTGTTATATTTGAAAGGTTTGGCTCCAAACCATCACATATCTTTTTTATCAATTTATCAAATGCCAACCATTTCATTGATCAGCAATGATTCTCTTTTGTAAATTGAGGTCAAGACAGCTATAATAAATTCACTATTCAATTACGTTTTCATGCCACTGATGATATTGTAAGAGCCACATCATTTTTTAAACTTCATTTATGGAAATAAATATGTAAATATCATCCAATAGTTAATGTTTTTAGGCTGTAAGAACTGCAAATCAGTGTTTCCTAAACTACAGTTTTGAACCCGAAATGGTTTGCGGGTGTGCTTCTCGTGACTCTCTGACAGCAGCGCTTGTATGCACCAATGGGCTTACGTCCAAGGACAAGGCTGAATTTGCTCAATTTGGACTGAAAAATTCAAGTTGCTCTAAAAATAAATTCTGTATTGTTGTGTGTTTTTCAGTCTCAAGCTGGAGTGTGAGAAGCTGGCCAGTGAGAAGACTGAGATGCAGCGACACTATGTCATGGTGAGATCCAAGTCACACTCAGAATTCATTATCCCAACATGACACATCTGGGCGGCAGGGTGGCCTAGTGGGGTTCAAGCCCTGTGTAGGTAAGCATCCGCCCTGCTGAAGTGTCCTCGAAGAAGACTGGCTGATTCCCTACCAGCTCCCTGGTGCTGGAGCTCACCATGTTCTTTGATCTCCCTGGAGGGTGGCAAGTGGAAAATTTCCCTACGGGGATCAATCAAGTATCGTATTATTACCTGAAAGAACTGAACGGGCATAATGAACAAAAATATACAGCAAGAAGAAAATCTCTTCTGATTGTGTGCAATTGTTTGAATTTCCATATTTGGACCTGCAAATGGAGATGATAAGAGTGGCAGATTAGACAGTGTGAGGACTTTTGAAGTTTGCGTGCCGACAGTTTTATATCTTGATTAAGCTAGACATTGGTATTTCACTGGACCAAACGTTTCATTAGGTGGAACCTTTCCTGTGAGGCACTGATTAATGAGTTTCTACGTTTAACTCTTGCTTCTGAACAAAAAAAAAACCCTGTCCTCAATCGTTAATTGAATCATAGAAAGCTCTTGAAACACGTTTTACTCGCATACCTTTGCAGAAGCCAATGTATTAGATATGCATGCATGCATGCACGCACACAGCTACACTCAGTCACAAGCAGCCAATATGCCCACAGAATGGCCACACAATTAGAGAGGTATTTTCAACTTGATTAGTAACCTTACACTGCCAAGCCATTTTACCTAAAACAAATTAAGGTCAGAAGAGGCTTTGTGTGAATCCAAAGTCCTTCTCAGTAGTCTGAGAAAAAAAAAAAAGCCCTTCCAAAATGCCCTTCCACTGATTGTTTGCAAAACTATCCATCTACATTGCTTCATATATCATGGTGGTAAGACACTGTAACAGAAACCAGGCGATGCAGCGTGGGTCATGGATTGGTGGTGACACTCCTGCAGAGGTTTAAAATTAAAATAGAAAAAAGCACTGTAAATCATTATTAGAGTGTAGAAAAAGACTTGTGTGTCATGGCTTTTAGATATACTCTCCCAGATCTAACCATCCAACTTTCTGTTCTCCTCAGTACTATGAGATGTCTTATGGCCTCAACATCGAAATGCACAAACAGGTATGGATTGGTATCTGTCTGCCTATCGTCTACTTCCTTCTCTGTCTGCTTGTCTCTGCCTTTATGTCTGTCTGTCTCTTTCTGTCTGTCTTGTGTTTCTCTCTCTCTCATGTCAAGGTTTTGATGTATTTGGCGTGTGTGCCTGTTGATGTGTCCTTGTGTGTGCTCAAATGCATTTGTGCGTTCATCCATTTGTGTGTGTTTTTACTGTACGCCTGTGTGTGTGCGTGCATGTGTGTTTGTGTGTTTATCCGTGATCGATGGGGCTCTGTCTCCATTTCCCCAGTTAGGGCCGGCCGGCTGAGCCCAGAGGCAGGATGAATGGCTCTGTAGATTGATTGGTGCTGTCTAGGGGAGCGGCCTGCTTTATTACATTAGAGGGGCAGGGCCGGGGAGGGCAGAGGAATCGATCACAGTGAGGCCCTTTATCGAGGAAACGGAGAGGAAGAGAGACAGGAGAGCTCCCCTTTACAGGCAGGGAGGCGCGTGTACACACACACACACACACACACACACACAGGTCAGGCAGACTCACAAGTCCGCACACACACACACATACAGAAAAGCAAGGACACTTATACATAGTAATGTGCACACACATACAGAAAGGCAAGGGCACTTACACATAGTGATGTACACATGCATGCACACACATCAAGACAAGGACAGTTCCACACAGTAATGTGTACAGACACACACACACACAAAGTCAAACATGTTCACACATGGGTACGTATACAGACACACTGAAAGGCAAACATACTCGCATAATTAAGTATGTACACACACATGGATGAGGGGGGCAAACGCTCTCTTTCTCACACACCCAAACACACACACATTTCCCCACAGGAGAGGTGCAGGGCTCAGAGCGTTTACCAGTAATTACCACAGCTATCGACCGGTCAGACCAGAGGAAATTGGAGGTGGATTGGCCTGGCTGCTTCACTGAGGAGTGGGGATGCTTCTCTCTCTCTCTCTCTCTCTCTCTCTCTCTCTCTCTCTCTCTCTCTCTCTCTCTCACTCTCACTCTCCATCTCATTAGCTCTTTTTTTTCTCATGTTCTGCCTTTCCTATCCTTGTGTTATTCTATTTTCTATACTCTTTAAGTTCTCTCCTTTTCCTTTTCCTTACTCTGCATTTACAATTATGGGATCCCTAGTTGCTTGCACTACACTCCTTTCTTCCTTTTTCCCACCCTCTTTAGTTTTTTCTTTGCTTCTCTTTCATTTTATGTCTATGTGAAGCTACTGTTCTTTCATTGTGAGGGAGATGCATCTCTGCCTATTGTCTACACACACATACACACACAGACACACACACACTAAAGCTCCAGGGGAGGTCATTAGCTTGGGGCTGCAGTTGTCAGAGCAACAAGCTTCTGTGGGCGGGGGGTACAGGGGACACAGACTAACAACCCACCTCCTGCTGGAGGTTTTTTGGGGGGGGGGGGTGAAGTTGTGAGTGTGTGTGTTGTGGCAATAATGCTCCAATTATACTGTATGTGTAATGGGATGCCTGTCCTCCGTTAGCACATTGTGTGTGTACACTTGCATCTTCTCTCTGCATCCTTAATATTTGTACAGTCAGTCTCTCAAATATGAATATTATTATGTGGAATGTGCGCTGTAGCAAGGATTCTCCAATGTTTTCAGCCTGGAATTGAAATGAAGAATTAGTTCTTTAGTGCTGGGACCCATAGTCAGTAAACAAGGCTAAGAGTCTAACAGCCCCGTGACATTTCATTTTGTGGAAGCGTCTCTGCTGAGAATCAAACTCGGGTCTCAAGCTTGAGAGTCTGCAATCTAACTCCCTGCGGGCCAGGTGACCCATAAAGTGGTGAACAGAGCAACCAACCGACAATACTATCCATAAAGCCCCTGCTGTTGCGGTGCTAAAAATATTAAAAAAAAAATACACTTTATGTATATAGGCAAGATCTTAATTTTTAAAATGGGTAGAATCTACATGAAATCAGATATTTATTTATTATTATTTTTTAATTCTTTAGACTACAAAATTGATTCTTCCGTGCCTGAATAAATCCAGCATTAGCTTAAGAAACTGTCAAAGTAGGCAACAGCTCAGTTTAGCCCACAACTATTGTGGGTCACCCTGTTACCAAATTTAACCACTGTAAACGCGATTGATTTAGCCTTTTTAGCTCACAAAGCTTTCGCTCGTGCAAACGCTGTTATCCTATTCTTGTGAGCTAGCTATCTTAGTTCTGTTTAGTCTGAAGGTTTTTAAGTCACAATCTGTAATGATGCCTCACTTAGGGAGCACAACTTCAGGGATTTGTGGCTTTAACCCTGTTTGTTTGATCCTTGTTAGCTTCGTTACCTAGCTTAGTCAGATTAGCTGAGCTGACCCCATAGTAGTTGGTGAGACTATTCTCAGACGCTCTAATCAGTGAGCTTCTATACAAGGCTAATTATAGGCTTACAACTCAGACTTCTGAGAATGTTGTATGCTAATGGTAGGGCAGGTGTATTCTGTCTAAAGTAGCTCTTTATTTAGCTCTGTCTAGCCGTGCCGTGGCCTAGGTCGGCCATTACGAGGTTGAGTTACATATGTGGAAACTAGCAACTCATGAGCTGTTCTGGGTTCAGTACTGTACAGGGCCAGCTGAAAGTACTTCCTTGTTGAAGTTCAGAAGCCCCATTGCATTGTTTGCAAATAGTCTACAGTGATATGTGTACATCAGATGTCAATGCACATGCATCGTGACACCATTGAGGCATACTGATAATAACACTAATACATGGCAATGCAATATAATATAGACATAGGCACAACTTGATGTATGCATCCCCCAGCCGAGGCAGTTGAACACAGATGAACACACACAACACACACACATCAGACTAACCAACTTCAGTGACGGCAAACGACAGTCGAAGGGTAAAAATGTGCTACCTTTACACAGCTAAAAATTGACCACAGTGGTCTGTTTCCACTTGCCATGTAGCGATGTAGAGCAGATGTGCAATTGTGCATTGCTAGCTCTTCACATTATTGGGTATACAGATTAAAGAGCATATGTAGAGGAGTGTGGCCAGATATGGAAATGTGCATTGTAAGCTTTTCACATTATCAAATCCGTATTAGAAATGACAAGTTACATGTCATGGACACTGACACGTGCAGTCATGCAATAACCTACAAACAGAACTACAAATGTTCTGAAGGCTCGCAACCCCTGTTGATTCTCTTTATATATTCTCTTTGATTCTGGATAAAGAGGAATATATTAGGTTCCGTAGTTCATTATTTATTTCTTCTTAAGTGTATTCTGGGTAAAGTCATTCCATATTTACTCAACTCAATGTGTATTCTGGGAAATGTAGTTCCTTATTTACTTTCCTCTGCGTATACTCTGGGGAAGATAATTCTTTTAGATCCCTCCTGGTGGAAACTTCTTGATCCACAACAAACCAGTTGTGGATAAAGTAGTTTCTTGTTTGATTCCCCCCAGGTGTATTCTGGGTAAAGTAGTTTATAGTTTAGTTCTGGAATTATTCTGGATAGACTAGTACTTAATTGGCTCATCCAAGTATTTAATTGGCTGAACTGTGGCTGGGTCATTTGGGTGTAGTATTGCTTGGTGAGCTGATAGGTGTGTGTGTGTGTGTGTGTGTGTGTGTGTGTGTAAGGCCTAATGGGAGCAATCTTGTTACAGAAAAAACAAACAGGGTACCTCCAAAATGTCAGCTTTTCAGGAACTTAGAAGGGCATTAAGGAATCTAAGATTATTTTCGTCCTCTCTAAGAGTTTTAAAAGCCAGAAACAAATCTTTGAGTCACTGGTATTGCTCAACAACCTTATAAAAAACCCCACAGATATATTATGGCCATTTTGTGCAATGGGACAGTAAAAATCGTACTTATCGCACCTTAAGAAAAACCGCTCCTTTTTTAGCTTGATGGCCATGCCTTTTTGGGTTTATCCACTGAGTTTTGAAAGAGTTTATAAGCCCAAGGGTCTTAGAATTTCTCAACGCATAATCCTTTCAGTGAACTGAAGTTAAAACATGAAAAATGCCAAACTTCAGTTAAACTTTGGTAAAAGGTTTTCACATAACCACAAAAGATAGCCCTGTGAAGCTTTTTAGATCCTGGAAAATAGACTTGCGTGCGTGTGTGTGTATCTATTTATGTGGCATGTGTGTGTGTGTCTGATGAGCCATTACTACGTTTCATGGCTCCTCCAATTCCCTCTTCACCCCGGCCTTCTTCGTATCAATTTGATTGGATGATATGTAATATGAGCCTCCTTATCTGATTTGATGCCACTGTGGGGGTATCTGGTTTCAGCCAATTGTAGCCACCTCCGGGGGTTGGGGGGCAGGCGGATGTGTTGGCATGGATACTAGAAGGGGGGGAGCAAATGAAGTTAGTAGCTGATGAGATTATGGCGAAGTGCTGATGGGAAGAGGGACAAGAGTAGAGAGGATAGGGAGAGACAAAAAGAAACAGAGCAGGCAAGAGGGAAACTTGATCTCATACTGATAATTAGAATGGAGAATCTCATACAGAATCTCATACTGTGTGTGTGTGTGTGTTGGTGTTGGTGCATATGGCATATACTGAATGTGTGTGTGTCGAGGGAAGCGGATGGGTGTTTGTGTGTGTGTGTGTGTGTATATGTGTTTGTTGGCCTGCTGTGGAGGTGGCAGTTTGTAGTGTGTGTTTGTCTGTGTGTGCACATGTACTACCTGATTGATGTTACTGAACAGCTGTCTTTTCTAAATTACTATAATTATGGTATTAACAATTAAGTCTCTCTCTGTCTCTCTCTGTCTCTTCCTCCCTCAGACTGAGATTGCCAAGAGACTAAACACCATCTGTGCACAAGTCATCCCCTTCCTTTCTCAGGAGGTATGTGTGTGTATGTGTGTGTGTGTGTGTGTGTTTTTTAGCTACAGACTGTTTGTTACGTTCAGTTGTCCCTGCTAGCTCTGCTAATAACTCAGTCTGACACTCCTGGTCTTGAACAACACAGTATTTATGTGTGTGTTGCAGCATCAGCAGCAGGTGGTCCAAGCTGTGGAGCGGGCCAAGCAGGTGACCATGGCAGAGCTAAATGCTGTCATCGGGGTACGTGGACTACCAGGTCTTCCACCTACAGTGTGTATTCCTCTACTTCCTCTTTAATTCCGCCGTCTGTCTCTGCATGTCTGTGTGTTTTCGTAGGGGGTCGGCCCATACGGCAATTGTGTAACAATTGAATGTTTCTTTATCAGCAAGTGATACCTGCATCATGCCAGTGATTCACCAAGCAGCACTTGATTTCAATAAAATCTCTGCTTTTATAGTTGGTTCACTGGCTATTCCCTCAGTCTTGGGGTGGTAGTGCGCACTGCAAACTAATTGTAAAAGTTGCGATTTATTGGAATAAAGTGGCACTTGGTGGATTAGATGTATGCTGAATTTTCCAAAAGCTGCTAATCATTCATAAAAGTTCTTAAAATATGTACTTTTGCTGATAGGTAAGGTAACTAAACTGCCAGATTCTTGAATGGAGCTTGGTGTAGCATATAAAAGAGAATGGCATTCACTGGGGCTAGAAAGTTGAGATTTTTTTAAAATACGACTGCTTGCTGAAACACTTGTACACCAAATTTTCCAGTGGCTCCGAGTGATATGTAAAAGCTCTTGATGTTCTATGAGGTATGAATAATTTGGTTATCAGCAAATCTTGTTAACAGCAAATTATACGTACAACATGCAACATAAATTTTTAAATGGAGTCTGGCGCGACGTTCTCTCTGAGAGAACGGAAAGTATTGGGTTTTTAAACTGGCAGTCTGTCTGGCCAGAAAGATGAGAGGGAGGGAAAGAAGAGAAAGAGGAGTTTGGGCTGGGTGAGAAAAGGGGGGTAAAGGTCAAAACACACCACCAGTGTGCTGCGGATGTCTTTGGAAGACAGAAACTTGCTTAACCAAGTGGAGCTTAATGATGATTTGATTAGGATGTTCACTAAGTGTAACACAGGTAAAATAAAATTCTATAAAGACCATCGACACTGAGAGCCTCTTGAGCAAATGTTTGTGTTACCTGCCACTGTTGCTTTGAACTTTGTAAGGTTTTGCAGAAAATTGTACCCATATTGTCAATAGAAAACAAGAAAGTAGAAAGATTTTTTTAAACTGAATCATAGACCAGTGGCATTCACATACTTTGTTCCTGCAGAGTTGAAAACAGTGTTACAATGTCCTTATTGTCCATCACATCACCATAACGAACTGAGATGTTTTAATCCACATTAGCCTGCTAAGGAAATATGACACATCTGTTGATTTATTGGATATCACTTGAAACCTTGGAATCACTGCTTTGATTTAAAATTAAGTACTGAATCTGAGCAATGCCTGGCTATGGAAATTGTCTTATAAGTCATACATCTGCACAAGTATTAACCGTTAAATGGTTTACATTTTGATTTTACATTTTAGGCATTTAGCTGACACTGTTATCCAGAGTGACTTAAAGGGAGTACAGCAAAGAATACACAACTCTTAGATCATCAAACTAATAGAGAGGCGGTCAAGGGTCAGAGCCACAGAGCCCTGACAATATTCCTGTGCTAGGAAAGGAAATAAAATAAAAGCTAAGGACAGAGATGGAAGGGATCTTTTTCAGAGCAAGTGAGTAGGGAAGAGGCGATATGATTCATTGGGGGTGAGTGACATGAGGTATTTCTTGAAAAGATGTCGTCAGCCTGTGATGGAAGAAGGGGAGTGACTGCTGTCAGGACTGGAGTTTAAGAGGGCTTGGCGTGGCGAGGCCGAAAAGAAGTACAAAGAGAAGCTTTTGCTAGCGGCTTTGTGGTGACGTTTAGCTAAGCAGAGAGAGTTGGGGGTTACTTTTAGGGTGGGATGGGAGGTTGTTAAGAATACTGAGCTTTATAGGAGCCATAGGAGCTTGACTGGCGGGGAGGCGAGGCTAGGGGGTTGAGTTTTAGGGGAATTTGGGGGAGGTACATAGCTGGGCAAAGGGTGGGGTGTGGGCTGGGAGGGGAGTTTAGTGAGAAGTGAGGTGGGCTTGTTAGTTGGCGTGGACTGATGGGGCCTGTGTGTGTGTGTTTGTGTGTCTGATGGGGGGAGAGGTGGATTTGGCAGTTGCTGTTTGAGTCTTAATTGCAGGATTCCAGTGTTTGTAAAAGGGGGGGTCGCGGCGTTGCCCCTACACTCCCCTCTTCCCCTCTCCTCCCGTCTCCCACGCCAGCCTGTCATTCACCCCGTTTGTGAGTTAAATGAGTGTAATGAAGCGTGTTGCCCCTATCTCTCTATGCACACACACACACATACACACGCACGCACGCACGCGCGCGCACACACACACACACCAGCTCACACTAACACCCCATGACAAACCAGGCTCCCCTTGCCTCCACCAATACTTCCCCTCCATTTACTCCCACCAGGGGTCCTGTTTGTGTGTCCGTGTGTGTGTGTCTGTTTTTGTGCATTTCTGTTTTTGTGTGTCTATGTGTGTAGCAGAGCATGCATTTCTGTTATCCCCAGAAAACAACAGGCGGGGGGTTGGATGGTTAAGTGTGGGTGTGTGTGCATGCCTTGTTTATCAAGACCCTGTGTATGCATGTTAGTGTGATCAAGTGTGACGTGTGTGTTTATGTTTGATCGTTTGGCAGGCAAGCCAACCGGGGAAATTGTGTGTGTGTGTGTGTGTGTGTGTGTGTGTGTGTGTGGAAGCAGGCCGGGGGGGCTGGGGCTAAAAAGCTATAGCGTCGTTTTGCTGTCATTCATCAGGGTAGAAGGCAGAGAATGAAGGATGGAGAGGGGAGAAAAGAGGAGGCGGGGGGTTGGGAAGGTGGGGGAGTGGGTTAGTCAATTAGGTGAGATAAAAGTCGGTTTGACCTTCAGCACTCCTCCCTCCCCTGCCAAGTCGCCTCCTGTGCCCCCCTTGTCTTCTCCTCTCCCTCCTTCCTCCTCCCCTCCCCGCGGCGAATCAGTGAGCTTGGATTCCCGCGGCTACTGTCTGAGGAGGCAATAATGATGTTTTGGAACACAAAGGCATTTCACGCTCAGACGAGCGCCTGATTTGGTGTGAAAGAGAGAGCAGGGCTGCCAGCCAAATCTCTCTCTCTCTCTCTCTCTCTCTTTCTCTCTCCCCCTCCTCTCTCTCTCTCATTCTCTCCCTTCCTCTCTCTCTCTCTCTCTCTCTGACCCTCCTCTCTCCTTTGCTCTACCCCTCTTCCCTCAGCTTCCCTCAGCCGCCTCACAACACCCAACAGTGCAGGCAGCAGCTGGGGCTCTCCTCCCTCTCCCCCCTCTCCTCCGTCATTCCTCCTTTCCTCCCCCCCGTCTCCTCCCCCTCTCCCACCACATCCTCGGGCTCTGGGCTGTGATCCCAGCTGTCAGTATTGTTCAGTGTTTGACCCCAGAGGGAGGAGAGTGCGTGTGTGTGTGTGTGTGTCAGTGTGTGTGTGTGTGTCAGTGTGTAGGGGGGGGGGTGTTCCCTGCCTTGTAGACTGCAGCAGCTTGTTGAGTTGGTGTAAACCCAGACACAGAAGAAATTGGCCCATCTGTTGAAGACTTCAATCCAGCTAGATATCTCTTTATTGATTAGGCTCCGGAGAGCTGTATTGATTTAGGCTAGTGATGGCTCAGTTTCATTGACTGACACTTGAGTTTTCGTGCAGGTAGAGGCAGCCAACTAATCAACCTCTGGAGCTTGTGCTGTCAGTGTTTCCCACTGGTTGGCAGTTTAAATTGTGTGTAGCCTATATATCTAAGTAGGCTATATTTTAGTATTTTTTTGGCTACATTTAGCAAGCTCAGTATCTCGTCTTTCTTCAGGCACAAAACTCTCTTACTCTGTTAACTCTAAGCTAATGAGTCTGGTATACAAATGTAACATATTTGGTCTTTGCCAGCATCATGCACTCCGTCATAAGTGTAATGAATTATGGTCATTGTAATTCACTAACAGAATTGACAGCATTAAATCTTTTTTTAAACTATATCAACAAGAAATGCCAGGTTTGAAGCATAGTGCATCACAGCACCCAAAATAAACATAAAACAAAAATTTACTATGGCAGTTGTTACTTTACCTAGGCTGGCTGCCCAAATATAATTTATATATGGAAAAGGGTAACTTTTTTATTAGATTAGATGAAACTTTAATGATCCCTGTGGGGAAATTGGATTGTTGCAGCAGCAAGTAATACGACACAGCAGAGAATAATAATATGATATAAATAAGAAGTAATAAACAAGTAAATGAAAATATAATGTGCAGCATATTACATGAGAAAGTAGAAAAGAAAGAATTTGTGGCAAAATGGCAGAACGTTGTCATCTTATTCATGTAAACTTTGTATGAATTCAAATTAACAGTTACAGAAAGCCATACATATGTACAGAAACTTTTCTTACCTCTCTCGCTCTCTCTCTCTCTCTCTCTCTCTCTCTCTCTCTCTGTCCCATCCAATACCACCCATTAAAGCAGCAGCATCTATCCCATGCCCATGGTGGTGGCGCCCCCGTGCCCCTCACCCCCCACCCCGCGGGCCTCCACCCCTCTCAGCTGGGTGGCTCAGCCGGTCTCCTGGCTCTGTCGGG
The DNA here is from genome assembly GCF_048128805.1 of Centroberyx gerrardi. Classification (NCBI taxonomy): domain Eukaryota; kingdom Metazoa; phylum Chordata; class Actinopteri; order Beryciformes; family Berycidae; genus Centroberyx; species Centroberyx gerrardi. The sequence continues at coordinate 23,341,007 of NC_136004.1, forward strand.
AGCGCTTGGTGCCATGCCCCCACATCTGCTGGGTAAAGATGGTGGGGATAAGAAGCTCCACCATGCCGGACCAGAGCCCCACCCCTCGGGACCTGAGCACCTGAGAGGTGAGCAAACGCACCCGCCAGCACAGCAGCGCCACTCGAGATAAATGGGGGAATCTCCTGAGTGCTTCCTGGAATATGAATGAGGAGGAGATTTCTATGTTGGATGACTTTGTTGAACCAGCAAGTTCCATTCTTCAGTTGGCTTGTCTGGATGAGAGGTGAAAAACTCTTAATAAAAAAAATACAGTTCACCCTTGTACCAATGTCCAAGTCATCGCTTCTACTTTCGCAAGTGATTGGACTAGAATGGGTTGGGCTGGTCCCAACCTGTTTTACTGTGTGATATTTGGGTTGTTTATAACAGATACACAGAAATGTACAATGCTTCAGAATTATAACTTGTTTTTTTTCTTCACATGGTGAATTTGTTCTCTCCTGTTCGACTGACCACCCTACACCCTCAACCTTGTGTGTGTGTTTCCAATGGCGATAGAGCGAGAGCCCGGCACAGTAAGTACTTTCTGTTTCTAAGACTGCAGCCATGTCGCCTGTTTTTCCAAACCAAACCGTTTCATTTCTTGCCTTTGTTACTCCCGCCTGTGATATAGAAAAGGTCATCTTAGTCCAACCAATCAGTTATCTCACGTCTAGTATTTTATTGATCCAATCGTGGAGGAAATATTGATCACTGTATACCACAAGTGATACAAAAACATGACAAGAGTTCTAAAACATGCAGTATGTAAAGAGTCGCCACACAGTTTTCCTAAACTAGATGAAAAGCAAGACTTGCAAGCGGGATCCAAAACGGTTCCGTTAAGCTCATTTCTGATTTATATTTAGTAGATATTCTAGGTGAACTGCACCTGTTGCTGAGGCGGCTCCTCCAGCCTCATTCTTCATTTTAATGGTATTGCTGTCTTTATCCTATTCTTTGCTTCTGCTGACCCAGTTTCCCCTCGGGGATCAATAAAGTTCATCTTACCATGTTATTAATGCATAAAGGCACCACACCAATGCACATAAGCTGTTTAATGTTATGTTATCTCTGTTTCACAACCATATGGCCTTGATTCACATGGTTTCAGTGTATATTTTTGACTGTCTATTGCAAAGTATGTGTGTGATTCTGTGTGTGTGTTTTTGTGTGTATGAGGAGCTCTAGGGGAGAGGTTTAGCCTGCCTGTTGTTTTGTTCTGCCCTAGATCTGCTCTGAACTGTTAGGCTTCCTTTCTCCTCCAAATGAGCCTTTTAGCATGGTCACACACACACGCGCGCGCACACACACACACACACTCTCCTCTCCTCCGGCCTAGCCTGCATTGTTGTGCCTATTTAACACCTCAGTGAGCAGATTAGCCCCTCCTCTCTCCATCCTCCTCCCCTCTCCCACCGCCCCTGATCCCGCGCTTAAAGACTCTCATTGTGTTTAATATCACCGCCACCGAGAGGGGAGGGCTTGGGAAAGGGTGGGGGTGGGGGGCAGTCATATGACACTGAGCTTGTGTGTGTGTGTGTGTGTGTGTGTGAGAGAGACCGTGCTAAAAGCGAATAGAGGTGGGACGGAGGGGGGAAATTGCTTATGTTTTGCGGGTCAGTGCTCCTGTGCTCAGCTCACTAAAACCTTTCAATAAGGGGGAGAGAGAGAGACGGAGGGAGGGAGGTAGAGGGGAGGGCGTGAAGGAAGGGGCCTTTGGCAGAATGCAGATTTTCACCCCCCCTTCCCCTCCTCCCCCCTCCCTCCTCTCTTGTCACCCTTTCTTCTCCTCCACACTCTCACACCCTCCCTCCATCCTCTCTGTCCTCTAATCTAATCTCATCCCCTCCCTTCCCCCTTTTCTCACCCCCCTCCTCCTCTACCCTTAGCTATTCCTCCTTCATTTACCCTTTCCCCCCTCAAATCCCAAGCGCTCGCTCGCTCTCTCGCTCACTGTGTGTGTGTGTGTGTGTGTGTTGGATGCACATTTCATTGACAGGCTGAGACTATAATGGACTCAACATGAAGCTTTAATCCATTAACAATAGGATCCGTTGGTCAGGAGGCCAGAGGGGGGCTGCTGTGTGTGTGTGTGTGTGTGTGTGTATGTGTGTGAGTGACAGAGAGACTGTGTGTGTGGAGTCCTGGGACACACAGGGACACAGGAGCGGTGTGTTGTGCAAGTAATACACACACAGTCTGTTACACGCTTGCTCATACACACAAGCTTTCACAGTCAATTACACACCGTGTGCGCGTGCACACACACACACACACACACACACACTGCAGCCAATACAGCTTGTCAGAGCCAGGAGAGGGAGCACTGATAGATTTTGAGAGGCACTCAATGTAATCATCAACCTCAGAGGTGTGCGGCTGTGACTGCGGCTGTGGTCAAGTGAGAAAAGAGGTTGCTGTTTGAGTGTTTGTGCTACTTATATTCATGCTGCTGTGCACCATTAACCTATTTGGTAGTAAGAGTTTGTTTTTCTAACCTGCTCTACACATCAGCAGAGTAGCTGTTGTAATAAGTGGTAGATGGATCAGAGAATGTAGGACGCTCATGCAGAATGCATACATGATGAAGTGACACAGGCTCTACTTAAACTGTAGACCAAAGATTGTTGCTCCCCCTAAAAACCTTTCTTTTTTGTCCTTTTTCCCTGTTTTCTTTCCTTACTACTACTTTCCTTTTCTTTTTTCCTACAATCTCCCTCCTCTCTTCTCTCCTATTTCACCTTCTTCTGTCCTTCTACTTCTCCTCCTCCTCTTTCTTCCTCATCTCCAGAGTAACTCGTTGCTGCCAGACAGTCTTAGGAACTCAGACAAGCGGCGCAATGGACCAGAGTTTCCCAACGACACCAAGAAACGTAAAGTGGATGACAAGGACTCTAGCCACTACGTAAGAAATGGTGCCACTGCTTGTGTGTGTGTGTGTGTGTGTGTGTGTGTGTGTGTGTGTATATGGGAGAGTGAGAGAGAGCGCAAGCACATAAGTGAGAGAAATGATTTATGATTTGCAGGAGTTTATTTGCAGTCTTCCATTGCACATGCGTCTTTGGGGGTGTGTTGAGATGTACAGATTTACCTTTTACAGAGGGTGAGACATGGTGTGTTTAGAGTGATATTTCGCTTTAGTATAACTTTCACTTAACATTCCTTCATAGGTTCCTTTTTTTTAACAGTCCATTTTTGAGATAATTGAAAGACAAGGACATTTGGGACAAGGGCCTGTTAAAGAAAACTAATGGACTGAAATGACATGTACTTTATTGTCTGCTAACTGGTTGTCTGCCTTTGCCTTTGCAGGATAGCGACGGGGAGAAAAGTGACGATAACTTAGTGGTGGACGTCTCAAATGAGGTCAGTGTGGGTGATGTTCTTTATGTAAGCTTTGTTGTCCAGTCAAGGCACTAATAACTTAAACGCTTGACTATGTTGCACACTGATATTACGTACTAATGGAATATATCCTTGGACTTATCCAAATCTGCATTTATTATTTGCATTTATTTGCACGGTCTCTTACAGTTTTATATTATGTACGTTACATTTTATTTTATTTTATTTTATTTTATTTTATTACCTCTTTTCTTTTATAACCTTCCTGTACTTGACTTTCTTGGCATTGTTCCGCCAATTGCTGCTGTGGTACCTGGATTTGCCCCAGGGGATCAATAAAGTGCAATCTTATCTTATCTCTTATCTTATCTTAAGTTCAGGTTTCAACTTTATTTGTCCCAGTGGGCAATTGGTTTTGCAGCAAGGGTTAAAAACAACATTACATTGAGAGGCACAACAACAGAGTATCGATGCAGAGTTGAGAGGCAAACAGTATCATTGTCATCATTATCAACATCACAACCACCACCGCCATCACTGCCAAACATTATCAAACCATGCCTCCCCTTTACCCCTCCCTAGGGCAGAGCAGGCCACCAGTATTAGGTGCACACAGCTGTGTACAGCTGTGTTCAGCAGAGCCCAAAGTGGGGAGGGGAACAGACTCGCACGCTCTCCTGACAGAGCCAAAACACTGGTCCAGACACTTGCTGTGCTCTGGTTGGGCATGTGACATGCTGATGGAAGTCCTTCAGTGTTTTTGTCAGGGTGCAATAGGTAAAATCACCAAGAATAATATTCAATGTGTCAGCAGATACTGCTTGTAACCTCTGTGTTACTTGATGAGTAAGCTCACAGGCATTACTTTCATTAGCCCTTGGATGAAACAACAATGACAATATTTGGGGAAATTCCCTGGGTAAATAGTTGGTGCAATGACACAGAAAGCAGTTCTAGGTCCTTTCTCGTTTACACTGTCTGGGTCTTCAGCAGCAAATTGTAGACAACACATCTGGCCAGGTGAAACGTTATTCCCTGCAAAACGGGTTAAAAAGCTAGACTTAAAGTTACCAAACTAGTGGTGAAAACAGTCTCTCTAGTTCATCACCCCAGTGTGCAGGCGATGTAGGTAGGTGTAGGTGATGAAATACATAAAACACTAAACGGTGTACAAAACATAGACAGATATGCAGACAGGTCCACTTGCTGCCAGTTGTTGCATGAGTATGCACCTGCCTACTCTACTCTGTCTGTAATTATTGCAAACAAAAAGCTTGCTTTTGCAGCAGCTTTTGGCTTGGTTGATTTCCAGTACTTCCTGTCTTAACTTGTGTTGTAAAAGTGTGAAGATTGGTGAAAATTCCAAGTCACAAAGTTGCGATCTGATTCCTGACAAGTGCTTTGATTGGCCTTTATTGCGGTATTGTTGTGGTAAAGTTCCCAATCCTTTCTGTTTCTAAAGGTATGGGATGTTTTTAAAAAAAAAAAATGCATGAATTAAAATTACAAGCATCACAATATTTTGTGGGGAATTTCAAATGGAAAAACATGCATCAGTGCAAAAAACATACAATCAAATCTCCATGAGACTGATATCCAGAAAAAATAACCAAGAGCAGAATCTTTTTGTCTATTGTGTACAGGAATTTTGTTCTCAGGTTAATATTAACAATTGAACAATTGCTCCCCCCTCCCAGGACCCAGCCTCCCCTCGTGGCACACCTCTTCCCTCCCCAAGAGAGAATGGCCTGGATAAGGCCCGTCTCCTCAAGAAAGACCCCTGCAGCCCGGCCTCCACTGCATCATCAGCTAGCTCCTCCTCCCTCAAGTCCAAAGAGATGGCAATGGTATGGATGGATACTTGGATGGACATATAGTTGAATGGATGAATACTTTGATAGATGTCAGTCAATTTTATTCCATTCAACAGCCACTCATGTCCATTGATTATAGCTCTCATAGTTATTTGTTTATTTATTTATTTTTTTCCTACTTTAAAAATGGATGATAAATGATAAATCTGATGATAAAGTCTCTCTTTCCATGACAGCGAGACAAGGCAGGTACTCCAGGGCTGAAGTCGAGCACACCCACTCCTAGAGGTGACTCCACCCCTGGGCCCAGCTCCACCCCTGGACTCCGGCCCAGCCTATCAAAACCTCCCTCCATGGAGATGCCACACCCACCTAGTAAGTCTTGTAGAATCTACCATTTGTAAATGAATGATGTGATAGGGTGCATTATCTTAGGACTATGTTTTATTTCATCTTGAAATAGGTTAATTTGCCAGAAGTCAGATTGGATGTGCTGTCTACATAACACTCCAGCCTATTGAGGAAAATTCAACATCGCAATTATGCTAGAAGAGCTTTGGATAAACAATGTAGGCCTTTTGGCTTGTTTGCAAAAGAACTCCTGTTGCAAGTCTGAATCATTAACATTTCATGACCCACCTATATTGTGGGGAAACAAAGATGCCAAAGATAAGTCTGAATGCCATCATTCATAGTTTTGGTATTTAATCTCTGTTGCTCATGCTTGAAATCACAGCGTGTATAAATAATCCTAACCTAGGGTCACTGCTAAGGTCAGTAAGACTTTACCATGATTTAAGCGGAGAACAGGTCTGACATCAGAGTTCCAATTGTAAGATATTTAATGCACAAAGACCCAGATCTTGAAAACCTGAAAAAGATACTTTAATGCTGTATTAGTTGTATCAGCTGTTTATCTGTCTCTCCTCCTCCCTCTTCCCTCCTTCCCTCCGCTCCTCAGCTGCAGGTCTGCGGACGCCCCTGGCTGTTCCCGGGCCGTATCCGGGTGCGTTTGGTATGTTGCCCCACGCAGCAGGGATGAATGGGGAGCTGGCAGGTGCAGCCGGGGCTGCGGCCTATGCTGCTGGACTACACAACATGTCACCTCAGATGAGTGCTGCTGCTGCTGCCGCTGTGGCTGCGTACGGCCGCTCACCCATGGTGAGTGGGAATGGGTGTCTTAAGCTTGTGGGCTTTGGTGTGTTTAACCAGGAAAGTGACTTTTCACATCCGTGTGTGTGTGTGTGTGTGTGTGTGTGTATCCGTCTGTCTGTCCAAGTCCCACTCAAAAATAAAGGAAACACCCGCAAAATATCAAAGAATCAACACTGGGCAGATGACTTTATGTAAGACTTTATTTTTGTTTGTTTTGTACATATGACCAGTAGTTGCATATATTGTGTATTGGAAAGTGTCAATAATTGCACAGCTGCGTTTTGCTTTTCTGTGTGAGAATATTTGCACAGTGTGTATGCTGTCGTCCATTACTGTCAATGACCTCATCACTCTATTAGCTCTATTTGCATAGTGTTCATTACACTGTTTAAATAGGTTAAGTAGACTGTGTGTCTGTGTATCTGGGCAACACTTGATAGCAAGTTGGGTTGTGTACTCACCAGTTGCAAGTATGTGTGGAGAGGGGGCGGGTTGAAAGTACTGACAGTTCTGCCTGTGTATGTTTACTTGCTCCTCTACTTTTCATTCAGAGGGTGTGTGTGCTTGAGTGTGTCTATTTGCTCTGTGCTCATGACTGTTTGTATTTCATTCCACAGGTTGGTATTGACCTGTGTGCATTTTGCCAAAGCCCATAGGTGTGTGTTTTCACTGTGCTCATAACTTGTCTGTGTTCTCTCCTCCAGGTTGGTTTTGACCCCCATCCTCACATGCGAGTCCCTGGAATGCCCCCCAGTCTAACAGGCATCCCCGGAGGCAAACCGTAAGTGTGTGTGCGTGGGTGTTTGCATGTCTGTGTGTGTTTGAGAACTGATATGATGTCATAGCTCTTCTCTGGAAAGAAAATCATGCAAATGTTTTTCTTTCTACTATTTTCTCTTCCTTCTTCTCCTTCATCCTATTTATACCTCAAATTTCCCCAATCTGATCCTTATTTCCTTCTCGTCTGTACTCTCCTCTTCATTCTTGCCCTTTTGCATCTCTCATCTCCCTCCATTTCATCTGCTCTTCCTCCTTTTTCTTTTTTTTCACCTACTCTTCTCTTCCTTACCTCTCTTCACCTACACATTCCTTCTCTTTCTGTATCCTCTCTCCTCCTCTTTCCTCCTCTCTCTCATCTCCTCACCATCTTCCTCCTCATCTTTAACCTCTCCTCCTCTTCCTCCTCCTCTGTATCATCAGAGCTTACTCCTTCCACGTGGCGGCGGACGGCCAGATGCAGCCGGTGCCCTTCCCACCAGACGCTCTTGTAGGGCCGGGGATCCCTCGCCACGCCCGTCAGATCAACACACTGAACCACGGCGAGGTGGTGTGTGCTGTCACCATCAGTAACCCCACCCGGCACGTTTACACAGGCGGGAAGGGTTGTGTCAAGGTTTGGGACATCAGTCACCCGGGCAACAAGAGCCCCGTGTCGCAGCTCGACTGTCTGGTGAGCGGGGAATGGGGTTGGTGGTTGTGTGTTGGGTAAAAGATATGTCGAGGTGTCAGAGAACATGAATCTTGAGTCACAGCTTGTCTCTTTACTGAGTGGGGGTGTGTGTGTATGTGTTTGTGTGTCTGTTTATCAGAATTGTTACTAGAATTTCTGCAGTCAAGGTGCATGCCTTCGAAGACAATAGTAAGATACTTGTGCAGTACTGTGTCTGTGTAACCACTCATGTTAATCACATGGCATAGCAAATACTAACTGCACTTATAGATATACTGATATAAAGGTGCAATAATACTGTACTATATGAAAGAACGTCAATTTTGTGTGTCCCCCTCATCAGAACCGGGACAACTACATCCGCTCCTGTCGTCTCCTCCCCGACGGTCGGACACTGATCGTGGGAGGTGAGGCCAGCACGCTGTCAATCTGGGACTTGGCCACGCCCACTCCACGGATTAAGGCAGAGTTAACATCGTCAGCGCCAGCATGCTACGCTCTGGCCATTAGCCCAGACTCCAAGGTCTGCTTCTCTTGCTGTAGTGATGGAAACATCGCAGTCTGGGATTTACACAATCAGACACTGGTTAGGTAAGAGAGAACCTGCTGTATGCATGGTTTGATTTTACTGTGACAAATATAACACTGGATATGTGCTCTTTTTCAGTGCCAAATAAATATGTGGGTCAGGTGAATCTGAACGGTCTCTCTGGCTACTATGTGGCTTCTCTAACCAACCTGTCACCCACACTATTGAATGCCCTGAAACCTTCCTAGCCAGCCTAGCCTGGCTGATTTAGCCTTGCTGATTGCTAGTTGGAACATCAATGGTCTTGGTGGAATAAAGAGCAATGCTAGTATGAAAGTGGCTGCTGATGAGCAATGTGATGTCACTCAGAAATTCAACTGCGTACATTTTGTCTTGCTAAACAAAGAAACAAGGCAGCTGTTGTCAACATTGCCCGGTATGTCTCAGGTCATACTTGACTGTACTTCCAGTGACTGGATTCTCAAGTCACTTGCAGTGTTAATGCATGGTTAGCCTTAACTGTAACCATATGACCCAAGATGAGCATTGCAGTATGGATAGTCAGACAGTGGTTAGGTAAGAGTAAGGCAAGAAACTAGCAACAGTGGCTGCTAAATCCTAACAATTACAAACCACATTCACTGTTTCAACGGCCAAAGAGATTTTTAGAATAGGGCCTCTGAATAATAGTTAGTTTCCTGCCAAAGTGGTTTGATAGAACAGACAAACTTTGTAGCCACAGCCAACAGTTTACCAGAATTTAATGACTCGGATGACCACTACAAACTGAATTGTTTTTGCAAATTTGAACTCGTGCTTGGATTAACTCATGTACGTAGAGTGCATACTAACGGCCCGAGAAACCTGATGCCCAGTGTGTATTTGTTTAACTTTTTTTCTTTAACACAGAATGTATGTATGTGTCTGTCCTGCAGGCAGTTCCAGGGCCACACAGATGGAGCCAGCTGTATCGACATCTCCAACGACGGCACCAAGCTGTGGACCGGAGGGCTGGATAACACCGTCCGCTCCTGGGATCTGAGAGAGGGGCGGCAGCTCCAGCAGCACGACTTCACATCACAGGTACACACTCATATCAACACAATATACGCACACACACACACTTCAAAGACACAGCACTCTGAAACTGTTGGGTGCAGCTTAACTCTTTAGTTTCCTGTTAACTGTATGAACTAATTTTCTAGTTTTCTCATCCTACCCATGAAACACAACGATCAGTTTAACAGTTGGTTTCAGACCCATAGTGAAAACAGTTATGCATCCCAAATTCCACATTTTTGGAGCAGTTGTATTAAATGTAGCATCCCTAGTAAGACAAAAGGGTGATTTGAGAAGGGGGGATGGCATACACTGCTGTGAAGAGAAATTAGGAAATGCATCCCTTCTTGGCTCTAATTTTCAAGGGAAATTGTGAGGACAAAATTCCCCTTTGTTAAATTTGAACAGACAGCCGACTAGCCCACTGCAGATACCACACCAGTAATATATCCTCTCCTCCCCTCTGTCCAGATCTTCTCTCTGGGCTACTGTCCTACAGGAGAGTGGCTCGCTGTGGGAATGGAGAGCAGCAACGTCGAGGTCCTGCATGTCACCAAGCCCGACAAGTACCAGCTTCACCTCCATGAGAGCTGCGTCCTCTCCCTGCAGTTCGCCTACTGCGGTGAGACACTGGCTTCCTTCGTCTCTCTCTGTCTCTCTATCGCATTCTTTCTAGTCTACTTGTCACTTTCTATTACTTGCTTTGCAGTCTACTAAACGCCGCCTCTCTTCAGCATTAGTCGACTTAAATGTGCTGTTAAGTTTCTGGGACTTAATTATTGTCGGTCACTTTTTATCCAGTCATTGTTTCACCTAATTAGAATCATGGCCGGTTTGATGGACATAAATGAAGTCTATTCTAGACAAATAAAGACAGATAAAACAAATTCAATTACATTTCAGTGTTTAACCATTTCTGCTTATGACTAAAATAATCCTTTTGATGTCACTTTCCTGTTGTGGTCATTGGCTGTCCGCTTGCATTCTCTTAGATTTGACTCGGGGTTTCTCATTGCGTGTGTGTGTGCATTTCTCTCCCCAGGTAAATGGTTTGTGAGCACAGGGAAGGACAACCTACTGAACGCATGGAGAACGCCCTATGGAGCCAGCATATTCCAGGTACGGACAACAGTACAGTACATTTATTAGATACAAATATAGCATTACAATTGAAAGAAAGGACTGCTCCAGTATAATGATAATATCCTTCAATTCACTTACGCTGAATGCCATATAATTGTCATGATGCTGTCATCAAAATGAGCATTATTTGGTGTGCAGATAATTCACGACACTCTCAGAAAGCTGGAAAGTTCAACACTGCTGCCACTGGAATGTGCAGTGAAAGGAAGCTTTTAGCACGGAAACACATAGCTCTCTGTCTCATGTACTGAGTCAGTACTTGCTTCCATGACAACACTGTCAAACACTTTATGGCAGCTATCTCACCAGGTCAAACAACTATTCATTAATGTTGAGTGGAATGAGAATGCCGATCGTATTTATATACGGTTGTAAAGCCTTTATGTATGTCCTACTCGTAATATCAGTGATATGTTGTAGTAGGTTTGCACTTATCTCAGTCTCTCTTTTAACTAATCTGTCTTTCTTTTTGCACTCTTTCTGCCCCTGCTCTTGCTCACCCTCCTTCTCCCCACTTTTGTCTTCCTACTTTATTTCTCTCTCCCTCCGCAGTCTAAAGAATCGTCCTCGGTGCTGAGCTGTGACATCTCCGTGGATGACAAGTACATCGTCACTGGTTCGGGGGACAAGAAGGCCACAGTATACGAGGTCATCTACTAATAAAGCGGAGAGAAAGGACAGATTTTTTTTTCACGCACCCAATGTGTTTCCAGAAATGTTCTTGTGGGGCCAGAAATCAAAAAGAAGAGTAACTTTGATGGTACATTTCTTTTTCTGTTACATCTACAAAGGAGACACGGAAAGGAGAGGTACATTTTACATGCACATATCCAATGCGTCTGTAGAAATTTCTCCAATAGTAGTTGGAAATTACCGGGAGCAGCTGGACGTTAATGGAAGCAGAGAAACTGTGACATTTGGGCATTTCTCTCTACTGCTTTCTACTAACGACTGCACTGGGATCAGTTATTGAGACCAGACGTTGACTGAACCAAAGGGGCTCTCCATGGTTTTAACTGGGACCAGCTCTTCTGAAGAACGTTGTTTTGAACATTAGATATTAAAATACACACAATTGTGTGTGTGTGTGTGACACGACCAGGGGCAGAGACCCTAGAACGAACGAACGAACCCCAGGGACGAATATGTAAACACATGGAAGATGGAAAGAGAAAAAGAGCTGGACGATAAAGGACAGATCTAATGAGACGGACTAATGGAGAGAGGGGGAGAGAATTCATGGATGATGAGAACTGTAGAGATAGTGAATGCAAAACATGTTAGTTTTTATTTAGTTCCAGACACAGAATGTTCAGAGCCTGTTGACCTCTCAACTCTGACCCTGACTTTGACCTTGTGACCTCAGCCTGCTGTTTTGATACGCCTACACTATGTCTGAATAGTGCTAAGTACATTCGCTGTCCTAACAGTAAGTACTATCCACACTAACCGTACACTGTAGTGTTAGTAGCCCTCCTACTGTTTAGCAGATGCACACAGTACGTAAAAAATATCAACATGCTACATGACAATTTCAACATACCAGATTCAAACCATACTGAAGGCCAAACTCTGACTTGCGTCTAGCATCATGCTGTTGTTGACATCTGTGATCGGTTAGTTTGATCCTCAATCATGAGACACAGCGCTATGGATCGTATTTTCCCAATTTCTACCCATTCAAATTCCACCAAAAAACATTTTAAGTACATTGCTTTTGGAGCAAAATTAGCTTACCGAACCAAATAAGCTTTCAGATCAGCAGCTCATACATGGCGTAGTCGAATGTCTGGACAAAGGCTCCACTTCAGTCTGACTGTCCAGAAAAACATGACACTTTTTTGCTCCTTTATCCTTACCTTCTGTGTTTTTTTTGTTTTTTTTTGACCTCCTTCATTCCTTGATGTTCCTGGTTTTAAGACCAATCGAGGGAAACTTGAAAGGAAAAGTTTTTAGATAATATGAATACATCCTTTTTCCTTGCCATCCTGTATCCCCCTCGCCCCCTCCTCTTTTACTCCTTCATTTCCTTACTCTCTTCTTTCCCCACATAATTTTCACTAGTTTTGAGGTCCTATAATGTGGTATCTTTTGAATTTGAGTATTTGAACTCCAGGATTTTGACAAGATGTTAAGACAACGCTAGATCTGGAAGGAAGGAGGGAAGAGGGGAGCAGTAGCATAAGCCATAATCCTTTATGTTGATCCTTCAGTCTTCTAACCTCCGTGTTCCTACCTGTGCAACGCTCTGAGTCGTCAGGTACTCACATTATTCTGGTTTCCATTGGCCTTTACTCAATCCACATATCACCCCAAAACATTTCTGTGATTCTTGTGCATTCTGTTGCCAATATTGATTATTGGTCAGATGACTATTTCTTCAGATTAACAACTTTTGATATGGTCTTATTGACATTTTGAAAAGGTCCAGTAATCCTCAATTGGCCCTGCTGTGAAAAGGCTGTTGAGCCACAGACTGCAGTACTTTTGCTCAACAACATACACACAACCAGGGTTGAGTTCAATTCAGAAAATATGAGATGAATTTGAATTTTATTCAAGATTTAAATTGAATTTGAGTAACTGCAATTCACTTGTGAAATTCAAAACAATTCATTTGTTTGCATTTTCCTCCACAGTATGTTCAGCATTTGAGGTTGTCATGATGTAATGAGCCATTTGAATGGTTTTGAATTTAATTTCTGTTCCCTTCAGTTGAAATCTAAATGGAGTTGTACTTACTGTTTGAAATTCAGTTCTGCTGATTTGAATTTGACTAAGGTAACAGGTTCTGAACTGACCCCAACCCTGCCTTTTATCACTCTTTGATACACATGATGTCTTACTGGCTGGGTGGCTGTTGCTTCACAAGCAGGAACCAGTTCTGCCCTTCAAAAGACTGCATCTTGACAAGTAATTTAGTCTTGTATTGTCTTAAAGTCTTGTTTTTCTTTGAATAAATGAAAGGCTTTTACCAGCATATTCTCAAAAGAAATGACTATCTTAAAAAAGTGCATTGCCTTGTTTTAGGATATTGTCACTTGTCTCAACTAATATTCTTCAAGCAAGTTAAATTGATTTGAAAAAGAGATTTTCTTTACTTTCTTTTACTTTTCTTTTGAAAGTTTTTAAGACTAAATGTAAGATTAAGTTACTTGTCAAGATTGGCCTTTATTTCTAGAGGAGCGTAGCGTCGGGTGCAAATGTTTCAGCTTGAGGAGGAAGTCGATCTGCTTCAGCCATGTTAAACTTGTTGATTTCATGACCTTGTGGTTAGTTTTTTTTTATCTATTTTTTTTGTCTGTCTGTTGAATGTTTGTAAAAATTGTATATATTTGGGTTTTTTTTCTTACCGTACATGCTTTAGAAATAACAAGAACTGTTTTTTGTACGTCTTTTACATGGAAAAGAAACATCTAACCAGGAAAAACACTAAATGGTCTTAATGCTAGCTAATATAAAATGATTGAAATGTCTAGACAATAAATGTTTTTTTTGTAACTGGAGTGGTCTTTGTGACTTCCTTACAAGAACAAGGTACAAGAACTTATTAGGGTGTGACTTCTAAAATTATAACAGCATTAATAATTGCGGTGGTAGCTCAGAGCTTGGAGAAGCAGGCTGGTGAAGAGAAGTTCCACTAGTTCAAATCCCAGACTGGTTGGGAACACCTGGATGGGTAAAGTGATTGAAGAGTGTCTAAGCGTTCCTCGTGCAAAATTACAGTTCTTAACTCAACTGAATCTCACAACTGCTCAGTGGCTGACAGTAGAGGATACTGGTTGCACTGGCTATTGCTGAAAAAGAGCACATGTTGAATCAACCTTCCCTGGGTAAAGATTTAAACATGGAAATTTTCGTTATCCAATATATCTGCTAAGAATTATTTTTGTAGTGCTTTTGCTACTCAAAATAACCCATCACCCCTCTGCAGACCAAATCCTCAACTATAATTCTCAGACTCTTGTTCTGAGATGTTTTGTAGAATTGCTCTTTCCTTGCAGAGGTTTAATGTTCAGTAAATGCACTTAGTAAAACTTAGTAAGGCATTGTGATAGTTTTTTGCTACATCATTGATCAACTAAAATCAAATCAAGTTTTTGGGGTGTGATTTTTTTTTTTTTTTTTTTTTTTGGTGTGTGTGTGTGATGTATTTTTGTTGAATAGTGATTGGTGAAACAAGACTTGCAATTTTTGGAACTACAGTGTGTCTCTGTGTGACTGTAGGCCTTATTTATCAAGCAACATACTAACTAATGTTTGCAAGGAAGGCAATCCCCCAATTCTTCCTACCACTGAGGAGGCTGGAGGCGGGACAGAGGCTCAGAGGTTGGGACTGTCAACACTCAACAAGAAGGATCTGGCTTTGATTCCCAGTCCAGTTGCATCTATGCAGTAGTCTGCAGCTACAAAGTTTTGAACAGTCAAATTGTATTTTTTGCTTCTGGTGTTGCCTTTCATAATGTTACATCATTCTTATGAGTTAACATAGCAAGCGCTAATTTGGTAGCATTAATCGATAAACAGAAAAAACAAAATCATTAAATTACCATTTACCCCAATGATGGATGCAGCTGTTCTCCAAGCATCAATTTTGAGAAGTTTATTCCTGTAGTTTTTCAAATCAAAGTTGTAGAGAACTGGGAAGCTTTGAAAGGCTGTAATCCACCGCTTGCCCATTTTGCAGTTGCCATGAAACAAAATCACGGCTCATCATTGGCTGTTGACAGTTGATGAACGCAAAAAGGCCGACTTCGGTGACTTGTTGATCACAGTGTGAATGCAGGGTGAGTGATTGTCTGTCTGTCTATCTATCTGTGTTAGTCCTATGATGGACCGGTAACCTGTTTAGGGTGTTTCCCTGTCTTCCACCCAATGCATGCTGGGATAGGCTCCAGCCCCCTGTGACCCTGAGTAGGAATAAGTGGGTAAAGATAATGAATGAATGAACTGGGTGGGATCTGTTTGCCAACCGAAAAGGGAAAGTACTGGTGTACAGTGTTTTGTTTTGTTATTTTTGTCCATTTGGTATTGATATGGAGGTATAAATGCAGCAGAACAGAGCAGCTGTTCAAATCAACTGTGTTAAATAACAAAGTCCAATCCCCTGCTTAATACTAACACCCACAACAAACAGACCTCTCTCTCTCTCTTTCTCTCCCTCTCTCTCGATGTAAACTGTAAATCTGATTAATTACTGTGAATATAATTCTTTTTCTATCCCTAACACACATACACACACACACATACATACACACACACACACACACACACACACACACACACACACACACACACACAGTGGTGTACAGTATTAGGTGATTATGTGGCAATTACAGCAGTCACAGTGACAAAATGAAAACTGATCCTTGGAGAGAAATGGGAAAATGTCACTCTCAGTTTTCTGTCTATCCAGAGATTTCTGAGCTCTGAATCACAGCGTTCTCTTTTGATCATCGCCGCTGCTGCCTCTCTCCGATACACAAACGGATTATTCCCCCTAAATCTCCCAAATCCCTAATCCTATTTATCTCAACGCCACACAAAAAAGGTGCTCTCTTCCCACTGCTCATCTTATGTGTACAGTATGGGTGTGTGTACACTTGTGTTTCTGCACTTGTGAGGACCAGCTCTGGACGTAAGAATGTGACATTTTAGGCTTTCCTCACTTTGAAAAGGCTTTTAGGGTTTAAGGCTATAGGTTTTGAAGGTGGAGGCAGAATTAGGGTTCATGTAAGGATTAAGGCTGGACATCCACACAAGTATAGCAATACAAATGAGTGTGTGTGTGTGTGTGTGTGCGCACGTTGTTATTCATGTACTATCTATTGTTTTCTACAGCACTGTACTGTAATTCCTCATTATTTGTTTGCAGCAAAGGGTTCTCACCCAAGGCAGCCTGAGTCTCGGATTACCATAAACTTAATATTAAAGGAAAAAACAAAAAGTTATTCCCATGATTTTGGATAGCTGCACTCTAGATTTGTCTCTGTGTGAGTTCTGTGTGCGCTCTCAGTTTTTCTCGACTGGAAAAATTTGACTAAGCGATGGCTATCGCTCTTTTCTCCACCTCCACAGTACAGAGAACCCCCTTCTCTGGGGGTTGTCGAAAGGCATTCTGGGAAACGTAGGAAATCACTAACTGAAGTGGAAGTAGATGAGACACGTTTAGGGAAAGTGGGTACACCAAAAACTGTAATTACAACACTGGAATGCATTGAACATTACAGACTGATGATATCTAACAGTGTAAGAGTATCTGAGGTTGAAAGTTTGGTTGGCTTATAATGGAACGTAGATGACATATACTATATATCTAAAATGTTGGTGATCATACTCTTTTGGCACTCCAGCCCTGATTTCTGATCACCTTAAAAATAAAATAAATAACTTTATTTATATAGCACTTTTTTTTTTTTTTTGCTTTACAAAGACATCAGATTAACAATCAGAAAACCAACACAAAGTAGAACGGAATTAAAACAATAAGAGGCACGCAAATGTAAAAACAACAGAACATAAAAGCAATGAATCAGGTATTCAAATAAAGTCTAAAAAAGTGAACGCTGGT
Source organism: Centroberyx gerrardi (assembly GCF_048128805.1). Taxonomy (NCBI): domain Eukaryota; kingdom Metazoa; phylum Chordata; class Actinopteri; order Beryciformes; family Berycidae; genus Centroberyx; species Centroberyx gerrardi. The sequence goes on from NC_136004.1 coordinate 23,358,097, forward strand.
ATTCTGGATCTCTGATTTTATTTATTGATTGAATTACTGATTTATGTTTCTTCTTCGTTTAACCAGACGGTGGGTCAGATAGTGATTAGTCAAGTAGAATTTAAATCAGGTTTAATCACCAGAAACATTTGCATATAGTTGAAATTGATGAGTTGGTGTGAATTAAATACAGAACATGCCGATATATACAGACATAATATACATAGTAAGATAAACAGTTTTATATGGCACACACAATAGACGCAACATACATTTTTGCAATACACACAGATTAAATAGAATTTACACAAATACAAAAAGGGGATAATCAGCTGCTGCCAGCATGAATAAAACCAACCCTTTAAAACTATTAGAGCCTGTTATTCTGCATCTTCTACCCTCCTCCTCCGCTCTTCCTGTTCCTTTCTCTTCCTTTTTCTGTTCCTCCTCTCAGTCTCACTTGTGTTCTCCTTGTCTTTTCCTCCTCCCTTTCTCCCTCCTTTTGTTCTGCCTTTCTCCAAAGCCTTGGCCTACTGAGATGATTTTTTTCTCTCCTCTTCCCTTTTCTCCCTCCTGGGCCCACACTCCCTCTTCTTCTTCCCTCAGCTTTCTCCTTGTTCTCCCATATTCCCTGGTTATCTCTTGTGTGCTAAACCGATTTTCCCTCTCCTCTCCTCTCCTCTCCTCTCCTCTCCTCTCCTCTCCTTTCCTCTCCTCTCCTCTCCTCTCCTCTCCTCTCCCTCCCCTGAGCTGATTTGCTTTTCTCCTCTTTTCCTCTCCTTTTTTCACCACAACCTCCCCAGGTAGCCCACTGTGCTGTGCACCTCCCTACCTGTGTGTGTGTGTGTGTGTGTGTGTGTGTCGGTGTGCTAATGAGCTTAGAGCTGTCTCCCTCCCAAGGTGAGGTGCCATGCTGAGGTGATCAGCTCTGCTGGAGCTGCAGGTATCAACCACAAACACCTGCCTGGTGGAACACAACCGCGCACACACACACACACACACACACACACACACACACACACGCACACAAAGTAATTTCCTCTCTTTCTTCCTCTCTCTCACATGCACAGCCACACACAAGAAATAATTTCCTCTTTCCTTCTCTCACACACGTAAATGCTGAACAAATCTTTACCTTTCTCTCATACACGCAAACAGTATACAAACACACACACACACACACACACGCACACACACATGAAGTTATTTTCTGTCTCATATGCACACCCACACACACACGCACACAGCTGACTGCTGCACAGGGCCGATAGCACAACTCTGTCCTGTCAACATGCAGGATAATCAGCTGCTGGGGATTGTGGGTAAGCTGTAATAATCCCTCACATGGAATATGGAAAGCATCAGAGAGTTATTCAATAGGACAGAGATAAAGGTGTGTGTGTATGTGTATGTGTGTGTGTGTGTGCGTGTGTGCGTGTGAGTGAGGCTTTTCCATCTTTAATATGCATCTTCACCTGAAGCTGACTGTCAGTTGGAGTTATTACTGGAAAAAAAAAAACACATCAGTCTATGCCAACAGCTTAAAGCCCCTCCAACCCCCTTCCAGAAAAAGCCGCAGCTGCTGAAACGCTTCCTGCCAGAACGACTAACTCTTAATTAAGAACTAGATCCTGAACAAGGCTCATTTAGTCTGAGACACACCAGAGAATACTGCGTCGTATTTACCTGTCAAGAGGCTGACTGGCTGAGACGTTTCTCCAGAACAAGAGCCTCCGCCTCACATCTTCATCCACACAGCGGCTCAGAGTAATAGACTGATAAATTAGGATGTATTTCAGGAAAAGGTTTTATCTCTGCATGTTTATGCATGTGGCTCCTCTTTGTAGTGTTGTATTTGCATGCTTGCCTGCTGGCCTCAAACTCTCCCTCTCTCTCTCTCTCTCTCTCTCTCTCTCTCTTCTCTCTCTCTCTTCTCTCTCCTTTGTATAATCTAGTGATAGTTCAAGCATGAGGATGAGGATGAAGCGGGAAGTGAGGATGGGGAGCGGCCCTCTCTTGGCACTGTGGGACAATCAGGCAGGGACTGTGTTCCTCCATTGTTTATAAGTCAAGTAATTTCATGCTAATCGTCCCTTTTTAGAAGGATGAGAACAGAGGCATTTGGGACAAACAGAGGGAAAAATCGTCTCAGCTCCTTTTCTGTTCATAGACCGCAGTCCCATGGTAAAATATAATCCCTGTTGTTGTTTTTTTTGTCCATGTGATATTATTCAGATGGTTCTTCTATCAGAGAAGAGTTAAGAACCAGGTAAACATGTATTGCATACAGTAATTTGGTTCTTTGCTAATTACTATAAAAACATCAGTATACGTTAGTGTGGAGTAACTGCAACATGTTTCCCAATTATTGTTAAAGAATGAAACTTAAATTAACTTTAATTAACTTTTGTCCAAAGTTTGAATCACTTGTCAGTGCCATTAGCAATGGATTTTGCTTATATTTGTATGCATTTTTCAAGCAAACCGAACAGTACATTGTGGCATAACGTGATCCTTAGACTACCAAAAAAAAAAAAAAACACATGCCAAAGAACCATGTGCATATTACATGAAAAGCAAACATAAAAGACAGGAATTATACTCTGAATGTACAAAATATTCTGGACATTTGCCAATTGTCTCAATACATAAAAGTCCTTCTCTAACTCGTCTTCTTCTCTTTATCTACATCTCTGCCTTTGTGATTGGTATAGATTTAATAAGGGAAATCTATAAGGGATCATGGCTTTCACCTGGATTGACCTCATTAGTGTGCTTCATGAAAAGAGTAAGTGTCCCTAATATTTTGTACATTCGGTATGTGCTGCTGAATGGAATCATAAGTTCCACTCCAAACCAAATGTTTCCTGTTTTCTAAGTAAACCTGGGTCAGACTGAGTGTGTTTACACACACACCAATAACCCATTACTGCTCAGCATAGTCAAGCATTCAGCCTCCAGCTGCTGCATGTAAACATCATTACTTATTTATAACACCCCAAAATAATCTCTTATCCTGATTATTAGAAAACCAAATAAAATACACTATTTACTGTTGGCTTTTAGCGTATGATTGAGCTTAGTTTCCATGGTAATATTCAGAATATCCCTTTCATTAATGTCTGGGAGATGAAGTGTGCATATAAACAGCTTTTTGAATAAGTACTCAAGCAGGATATGCGCTATTATCCAGAATACTGTGTGCATGTAAACACACTGATTGTGAGGTTAGATCCTTTAAGCGCATAGTGTTTGCATGGAAAGATGCACAGTAACATCTCTCTTTCTCTCTTTTATTTCCACTCTTCCCCCCTGTACATAATTCTAATCTCTTGGACTATTTAAATTAAAATCTTGTCTCCTACTTGAGTTGAGTTGATCATATTCTTGCTCACAGTTAAAAACTGAATAAAAGCAGAATTAATGTAATGTAATATGTATGTAATGTAATGTAATGTCAATGTAAGTTTGAGCCCCCGAGGAGCAGGCGTTGGGACGCTAATAATGGCATAGTCATCTAGCTTTGGGGCTATAGCCGAGCATTGCTCCCACACTGAGCCCCACTCTCTGCCGTTAATTTACATACATCCATGTCTTCTGTTGTCCTATACTGTAAACTTTAATGTTAGGTAACGTTATTACCTGTGGTATTTAAGTGACGTTAGTGGAATTATTTAAAAGTCCCATATTCTACACTTTCCAGTGTTTTATTTCATGTCTTGAGGTCCATTAAAAGCTGTTTGTGTGGTGTCATGTACCAAAAACACTCTCAATCCATTTTTACATGTTCATTTTCCAGCATCTCTCTGAGCCTTACCAAGAACAGGCTGTTTCTGTTGCTGTGCCTTTAAGGCTCATTAATATTAACGACCCCTCTGTTCTGATTGGCTAACCGTTTCAAGAGTGAAACATGAGACTCCACAGACAAGGCAGCTACAGACAGCGACAGGAAGGAAAAACTCTCCAGTAATAAACAATGCAACTACTCAACCGCTTTGAAAAAAACACTTTGTTATTATTATTATTATTTCTTACAAAAATGATAATGAGCGAACCTTTGTGACGCCACAAAGTTACGGAAGTCCAAACGGCTCGTTTAGAGGCTCGGTTTTCTAATATGGATTGTGTGGATTTAGTTGCCAACCGTGTGTTTTGATACTTTCACAATGTTTAGATAGCACATCCAACTCCTTTATAATCAAAGAGGCAAGGGGAATCCTGTTGTACACGATATGGGACCTTTAACCGATAACCGTGTCGTGATGCTTCAGTGCATTGAATTGAATTGAACACACGCGCCGTGGGTCTGTACAGGATCTGTGCTTGTTTTTTTTTTATAAAATACTTCTCCTTTCCTACTGTATACTCACTATGCTATGTGCATTATCTGTACTGTATATTTTTTTGTGTTTATGTTACAGCATGTGTACTAATTGTACCAGCCGGTCCCTCATGCGGGTCCATCATTACAAACACGTTTCGCAGCCAAGCTTTGTTCAAACCCGCAGAACTTTATTTTAAATTCTAGTCAAGACCCCAAGGTTTCCAAAGATACCAAATATGTCATGCTGAATTACAAATGTGTATAACATGATACACAAACATCTAGATTTTTTCCATTTTAAGTAATGGTGCAGCCATAAAAAAATGGAACGTTGGGTTTGAATATTTCACTCAATATAAGCAGCTGTTGGAACGAGCAGATACAGAACATGTATGACATTGTGTATAACTAACTTTGAAGTTGCAATCTAAGGGGAAACTCGGGGTAGAAGTGGCTAACTAAGGTGTGGCAGAATCGATCAGAACATTGATGAGCAGTATTCAGATACAGAACTCCCATGAGGACTAAAAGCTCATCAGCTATTGATCACGCAGTCGATAACAGTAAACTGGACTCTGCTGATCAGAAATATTGATTGCCTTTACCATGAGTTATTCCACCTTATTTACACACCAAGCATTCAAAGACACACTCACACTCACACACACACACACACACACACACACACACACACACACACACACTGTAGTTTCCCCTTCATGCTGGAGTTGTACTCGACAACTGGATGAAAACAAAATCAGCAAGAAACTTTCTCATCAAGTATCAGGCTACAGAGGAAATTAAAACCCCTTTGTCTCCCTCTGGGTCATGCTAATCTCCTATCTTTATTCTTTTAGCTCTGGCTCTGCGACTGTCCTGCTACACACACACACACACACACACATGAACACAGACAAAATATTCCATAATTATGCCAGAGGAAATAGCTAACAGCGGATACAGAGCTAAACGGTGCGGGCCCTCCCCAGGGTCCGGATTTTCGAGGGTTTTAATCAGTTAAATATGTGCGTGGCTACGTGGCTAATCTGCCGGTTAATCTCACTGACACTTTTTATGGGATTGCACGCTGCGGCGAGGATTACTGCACCGCAGATCACAACCTGATTTCCATAATCCTCCTCTTCTGATAAAACTCTGTTTGTCCCCCCCGTCCTTTTGTCAGACTGTGAAACATTACCTATTTATTTAATTGTTTTTTTGTGTATATTTGTTTTTAGTGTGCAAAGGCATTATTCTTCAGATTTCGACGAACTCAGTGTCTCGTTCCCCAGTTGACTGGATTACTTTAAAAATGTATTTCATTACTAGTTACCAAGGGATTAATGCAGTAATGCATTCTGATTACTTTCAGTTACTTTCAGTTTACTTGTCATAGGTATAAAAGTACAGATAAGAAAAAGTGAAAAATGTTTGCATTCAAATACAAATTTTCTTCTGTACCAGTTTATAAAGATGTAGAACACCTGCCACAATCTGACCAGCCTTCTGAGTTTATCGCTTTCACTTTATAAGTATTTGTAACCAGATACTTGTACTGCAAAAAAATACCCATGCCACTATTAGAGAAAACTGGCCCAGGGTCAATGATTATCAGCTCCTTTTGAGGGTCTCATTTCTTAAAATCTAAGAGGCAAAACTGATTCTTTATCAGTTTCAGAGTTGAACTGAATTGCATGATGTCTGCTTTTGAATGAAATAATCCTTTATGTCCAACTCAAATGTTATTCACTTTTTGAGTCTTACTTTCATGTAGTACTGTAGGCCATTTTCCATTGCAAAGTTATGCATGATGTCAGTACCGTTAACAACACAAGACAGGTTTAGATCCAAGTTCAGCTCAAACTTTTGTTCCTGCTGCGTGTGTTAACTGAAGCTTTGGATTCTTTGGATTGATGAGGATATGTTGATGGAATATTTGATTTGAACTGAATGGGTTCCTACTGGACATCTTTGAACTGCACATCCTGTGTTGAGCAACAGTTTAAGTGGGTCAGAAAAAGAGCAGAAATGATTGCTATGAGCAAAAAACGTTGTGATCAACTTTGCACTAAAAATCCAGCACTGAATAGTTTGCATATAGCCTGACAACTGATAATCCTAATGATGATGATGATGATGATGATGATGATGACTACAGTGAGTATAATCATGGTAACAACAGTGATGACGATGAACAAGCAAGCCTTCGATTATGTCCTCTTGAAAGCAACATTATATATGTTTCTGTGTACATGTGCATCTCTGCAACATATTTGCCCGTGTGATTTTTTTTTTTATCTCTTGCTGTCTCTCTCCACTAGCCTCCATTTTCTGCTCCAAGGGTTCGGAGAATCCCCTCATGTGGAGAGAAGCTATGATAAACTAGGCAGAAGAGAGCGGGAAGAGAAGGGGAGGGGAAGAGGAAGAGGGTGGATGAAGGAGGGGAGAAGAGGAGGAGAAGAAGAGAGGGGAGAGGAAAGAGACAGAGGAAAGGGAAGGTTTGGAAAAGACAGAGGGAAAAGGGGGAGGGAAGAGAGAGAGAGAGAGAGGGGAAGTGTAGGGGTGAGGAGAGGCTGGGAATTAGGCTGGGAGTTGTGTATAATCGGGGGAGGAGAGGGAGAGAGGCTATCAGGAAAAGGGGGGAGGAGAGGAGAGGGGGAAAGAGGGAGGAGCAAAGGGTGAAGGGAGCGAGCGGAGGCCTTAGGTGGTGGGAAGGGGGGTTTAACCGTATTACGCTTCGGCAGCTCCATCACTTTGTGTCTGTGTGTGTGTATACTATATGTTCGTGTGTGTGTGTGTGTGTGTGTGTGTGTGTGCGTGTGTGTGTGTTAGTAACACACCCACAGGGCCTTTAGTCTGTCAGTGCTCAGTGATAATCAGCCTCAATCTCTCTCCTGATCCATCCCCACCTCTATCTCTCTCTGCTGTCACTATCACTCACTTCTCTCTCTCTCTCCTCCACCTCCACCCCCCCTGCTCTCTTCTCCATTTTTCACTCTCCCCCACCCACACACCCACACACGCGCACAGATAGTGTAGATTGTGTGTGTGTGTGTGTGTGTGTGTGTGTGTGTGTGTGTGTGTGTGTGAATCGATTCAGCCTCTGCCCTTTCTAAGCATTCTACAAGCTCCATTGGCCTCTCACTCTCCACTGAGCAGCATCTGTTTCACACTCCACTACTGCTGTCTGCCATATCACTCCATCTCACTCTCTCTCTCTCTCTCTCTCTCTGTACAGCTCGCTCTTCCTCTCTCTCTCCTTTGCCGTCCTCTCTCTTTTCTCTTTCATTGTGCCGTCCTCATCCTCACTCAGTCTCGCTCTTTACTTTGCCGTTCTCTCTCTCTTTCTTTTCTTCCCTCTCGCCTCCCTCCCTCCCTCCCTCCCTCCAACCCCCATGCTCTCTATTGATTACAGTAAGGCCCTATATTCGTGATAGTGTATATTGATTATGTGGGTTAGCTGTAGTTTTTGATGAGCTCCTAGTGGGCTATAGGATTTAAAAAACCTAATTGGCCACTGTCTTATAGTCCTAGGAGTATTGGGACTGGTGACTAGCAGTTACCTCTGATGTTTTAGCGATGTGACACAGTGGCAGTTCTGCGGTGTCTACTGTTTAGGCAACACCGATAGAAAGGCTTCTGTTTTCTTATCGCGACGCTGTCAAGTAGCAGTGACTCTGAATAAAGGCGGTTAGTGTGCATCTCTAATTTCCCCGGGAGAGACTGCAAGACAGGCCGTGACTCACAGCTCCGAGAGGAGATAATTGCCGTTTCCTCCTCACCTCTCTTCCTCTCCTCCTCTCCATCCCCTCCATCCCTCCCTCTGCACTTTTTTTTTTTCTTCACTTCTCTTCCTCTCCAGCTGAGTGATTACCCCTCATTAAAAATCAGAATAAAACATTGTCAGCGCGGATCGTTAGGGCGCTCTCTCCCGCCTCTCTCTCACCCACTACTCCGTCGTTAGCACTCAGCCCCGGCGCTAAACGAGCGGCCTTTGAGGAATGTTATTCTAATTCCAATTAGCTCTTCAAGCTTGGAGGGGAGCCAAGTCCCAGAGAAAAACACTTAGCCACGGGCACGCGCTCACCAAAGAGAGGCAAATGAGCGCATACACACAGTAGCACACATACACACACACACACATGCTCGCAAACAAAGCATGCACACATACACACTCGAGACAAAACACACACACACACACACACACAGGCACAAATACACTCAAGTGACATGCACACATTTTCAAGAGACCAAACACACGCACACACACACACTGAATACTCTGAGAATAGCGGTGGCTAATGGCTTTGGCAGCACTCTCGCGGGGACCTGAAGAGCAATTAGGCTCCAAACTACACATTGTAAATCCCCGCTGATTATTGTGTGTGTGTGTGTGTGCGTGTGTGTGTACGTGTGTGTGTGTTAAGCGCTGTTTATCTGCCACCAATTACCTCGCCCTGCCACAAGAGACGCACACTGGATAAATGGGATCTATAAACACACACATTCACACACACACACACACACACACACACACACACACACACACACACACTCAGACACGTACATGCACACAGATACATACAGACAAATGTGCACAGTCATACAGAGGGACACACACCACACTCACACACATACACACACACACACCTACACACACCACACTCACACACACACACACACACACACACACACACACACACACACACACAGAGTAGCTGTCTTATCAGTTTATGTTGGTGTGACTGGAGGATTTAGTCACATGACCTGCAAGACAGGAGCAGCCAGGCGCCAAAACTAATTTCCACCTTCAAAGACTCCCTTATCTCCTCAGACACTGTGTGTGTGTGTATGGGTGTGTGGGTGTGTGTGTGTGTGTGTGTGCGGTTGATGATCTGATGTCCTCTGACAGAAAGACTCGCAGCAAATCATGTATCACTGTCTCATCTGCATCAACCCTGCACACACATGCACACACACACACACACACACACACACACAAAGAGAGACGGAGATAGAGAGAGACAGACAGATAGATAGATATAGAAAGAGGGCACACACACACACACATATACACACACACACCAGTGCAGGGGAGAGATGGAGATAGATGGTGCGAGGGAATAGAAGATAGGGCAAGTGAAAGACGTGAAGCATGGAGAGAGATGGAGGAAGCGATGGATTCAGAGAGGAAAGCTGTGGAAGAGAAGAGCTGCATCTGATTCACTGTCATATCTGTTTCAAACAACAGATAAAAACCTACCTTCCCCCCCAAAAAAGTAAAAGTTCAGGCGATAAGGAAAAAAACAACAACCTTATTTTCCAAACAACAATTATTGAATTTGCACATTTTAAACGGGTTTCACAGGGCCGCTAGGGTGGCGACACTCCAAAAAAGGACGATGTAAAAGTTGAATATGAGAAGAAAACGAAAATGCAAAACACCTGGAGGTGCGAGGTTTTCAGGAGACAGTAGCGGTGTGTTGCATTTTTCATGGTGCTCTTTTGAAGCGGTCCCTACATTTTCTACCGGCTCTTCAAAGGTCAGACAGCAACTGCGTTTCATCATCATCCCCTCCTCTCTCTATTTCTCTCTCTCTCTCTCTCTCTCTCTCTTTCCTCCGCATGCCACTTTCTCCCTCGGTCTTCGGCTCTCTCGCTCATGTTTCACTCATGTTCTATTCTGTCTGTTCCCCTTTCTCCATCTTTCCCCGTCATCGCCCGTTTTCTCCCTCTCCAATCAAATCAAATCAAATCAAATCAACTCAAGTCAAATCAAATCAAATCAAATCAAATCAAATCAAATAAAATCAATAGTTTTACCATTTGGCAACCAGTCTGTAATGCTTTGCTTTTAAAAGAGAGACAGAGAGACAAAGAGAACTGGGCAAGGTGTTGAGAGAGAGAGAGAGACAGAGAGAGAGAGAGAGAGAGAGAGAGAGAGAGAGAGAGAGAGCGAGAGAGAGCATCCTCTTTCCTGACCTAGATGATAAATCACATATCAAAGGAGAGATCAGAGGAGGGACCAGCATGTGTCCCGTGTGTGTGTGTGTGTGTGTGTGTGTGTGTATGTGTAAAGGCGAGAAGGAAACAGATATACGTTATGTGCGTAAGAGATAGTGTGTGTATGTAAATGCTTGTGTGTAAGCGTACATGCATGCTTCCTGGAGTCTTTACCTGTCTACTGGGATTGAGGTGAAAATAAGTGTTTAAATGATCTTTTGTAAAACCAAATCTATGTGTGTGTGTGTGTGTGTGTGTGTGTGTGAGTCACACACAGAGATAATGTGCCAGGTGAGTCACAGCGGTGTTTGATCTGTGGGCAGATTTTCTCTCTCTCCCTCTCTCTTTCTCTCTCTCTCTCTGTCTTTCTCTCTCTCTCTCTCTCTCTCTCTCTCTCTCTCTCTCTCTCATTAGCTGTAATTACCATCCTAATGATAAACACAAAGGGAGGCAGAAGGTGTTGGTGTGTCTATATGTGTGTATATATTCTTCCTATATGTGTGTGTGTGTGTGTGTGTGTGACCCATTTGTTCATGTACAGTATGTCCTTGTGCGTCCGTGTGCATGTTTGCGTTTGTGTGTGTGTGTGTGTGTGTGTGTGTGTGTGTCTACGTTGCCGTGTGTGTGATTTGTTGTCCACATCATATCCATTAGCATCCCCCTGACCTGGAGCTGTTCCAGCCAATCAGATTTTAGTGTGTTGTCAGCAGGTGTCGTCAGCTCGCTGTGAGATTTATCAAAGTGACGGAGCGCACCGCACAGCACGACAGAGGCATTTATCTCTCTCTCTCTCTCTCTCTCTCTCTCTCTCTCTTGCTTTCTCGCTTTCCACCACACACACACACACACACACAAACAACACAAAGATACATAAACCCATCCGATCAGCTGAGAATCAGATCAACATCACTTTATTCAGGATCTACTGGAATTTGTCATGGTGAAGAGAAATGTTGACACCTCGTACTGTAGTGACATAAATACATATCTCACATGATATGGAGACAACAGGAGCTCACATTTAGCGCAATGGGACACTGCAGGACATGCAATAGACACACATAGAACTGCACATATTACTCTACATCTATACAAAAAACAGCGCTCTTTTATTATGTGCATTCAGGCTCGCATTCAGGCACTGTGGCATGCGGGAGGTTGCAGCCGTAGGTGGGAGACCAACAGAGCGATGAAACAACACACCATGGAGAGGTGTTAGTGGGTTGGAAATGCATGGAATAAGTTCTGAACATGGTGGAGCGCAGATATACGTCCTGAGGCTAAAGCGGTGTAGTGTATAAAAACGATTGCAGGCATATATAAGTAGAGATTGTGCAACCAACACAAGGTAATAATAATGAAAAGGATGGACTAGACAGTAATACAGCGGGGTTACATTTAGTTTGCAGACTGTGTAGAGGTAAACTAAAGTATGTGGGTGTACAGGAAAAGGCCTGGTTGAATAGTAGTATGATGGATTTTGGGAAGATGCTCACTCTGATACACTGATATAGAAAGGCATTAATGCAGAAATAAACACATGAATGTACAAAATATTCTGGTATTGAGTTGCAGCCCCATTTTGCATAATTTGATTTGATTTTTGATTTTTTGATTCATTAGACAATTGAAAGAAACATAGAGCGTGAGAAAACCATGTACAGTTTTCAGAAATTTCAGAAAGGGGTCAATGGAATTACAGGAAGCAATAATACCTGGCAAAAAGACAAAATTGGTAGCCCAACACATTCAAGAAAACTATACATTACGTTCCAGTTCCTAATACAACAGAAAAATGAAATGAACATTTCAATTGCAAAGCTTAAAAATCCTTCTCTAACTCATCTGCTTCTCTTTATCTACATCTCCTCCTTTGTGATTGGTATAGATTTAATAAGGGAAATCAATAAGGGATCATGGCTTTTACCTGGATTCACCTCATCAGTGTCCTGCATGAAAAGAGTAAGTGTTCCTAATATTTTGTACACTCAGCATATATTCATGGACGCCCACGCAGGCTGACACAAAATGTAAATAGGAAAAAAATACAAACACACATACATGTTTTCTACTATTCTACTCTACTCAGTTTAATACATTGGATTGATTTATAACCATTCCCTAAATCTGAACCCTAACTGTATCCCTACCCATAATGCCTCACCCCACCTGTTACCCAGACCTTAACTCAACCTGCTTAACTTGAAATGACCCTTTTTTAAGGTGATTACCCTCAAAATGTTCTCACATTGCAAGATTTCCCCTCAGGATAGTCCTCACAAGTATAGAAGTACAACAACAACACACACACACACACACATGCATACACACACCACCACTACCATGCCACCCGTGACCTTTGACCTTTCACTGTGCCACGACCCCGTCATGATGATGTACAGCAAGCTCATCATCTCCATGGTAACATAGACTAGTTGCACAGAGCAGCACCACAGGGGAGTGTGTGCATGCGTGTGTGTGTGTGTGTGGGTGTGTGTGTGTGTTTGTGCATTCAAGCAGTGAAGGGGGAGGGCACTGGGTGGTTGTTTCCATACACAGATACAAATGTGCACGCACACACAAACGCACGCACGCACACACACACACACACACACACCTCCCACTAATAGGGCTCTCCATCTGTCTATGTAAATCGATTCTGACCTTTGCTGAACTCTGGCTGTGCAGTTTGACAGTTAATCACTTGATAAGCGTGTTGTGTGTGTGTGCATATGTGTTTGTGTGTCTTGTGTGTGTGTGTGTGTGTGTGTGTGTATACAGCTATTGTTTCTTGTTAAGTGTGATTGAGTACAGAAAAACAGCAGGATACCAAACCATCAGGCAAAATGGAAGATGGAATTAGAAAAGCACAGTGAGAGAGAGAGAGAGAGAGAGAGAGAGAGAGAGAGTGAGAGAGAGAGAGAGAGAGAGAGAGAGAGAGAGAGAGAGAGAGAGTGAGAGAGAGAGAGAATGAGAGATGGAGAGAGAGAGAGAGAAGGGGGGAGAGAGATGGAGAGATGGAGAGAGGGGGGGGAGAGAGAGAGAGATGGAGAGCATGCTCTTTTCTGACCTAGGTGGTGAATCAGACATCAAAGGAGAGATCAGACGAGGGAACAGCATGTGTCAAATGTGTGTGTGCGTGCGTGTGTGTGTGTCTGTGTGTGTGTGTGTGTGTGTGTGTGAGTGTGTGTGTATGAAAAGGCAGGAAGGAAAGGAGACGTTATGTGTGTTTGCGAGCGTGTCTGTGCGTTAGAGAAAAACAGATGTGTTTAAGCATACGTGCTTGTTTCTTGGAGTCGTTACCTGTCTACTTCTACCATCTTGTTTTAAGGCTGATTAAGTCAAGATGGAAGATTGAAGTAGAAGTGAGAGAGAGAGAGAGAGAGAGAGAGAGAGAGAGAGAGAGAGCATTATGTGATGATGAGGATTCTTGAGCTTCATCCTAAAGAACCTACAAATTCACATAAAAAAAAGGTTCAAGACAACCGACCGGTGACTGAAAGCCTGTTAGTGTACAAGGTTTTTATGTGCGAGTGTTCATATGTTTCTAAGATGTTATCAATTGATGCAGCCAAGTCAGACGTCTCTCTCTATAAAAATATCTTTTCTTTTATCAAGAAAGTCTATGTAGGTTACAGAAAAAAAAAAATAGTATGCACAGTATTTGGGTTGATTGTTCACATCCCAGTTAAGGTTTTATTTGCGGTAGGATAATTAAATGCAGCTTTGTATCCTGAATGTCCCTGTATACATAAATAAACAGGATATTCCAAATATTACCATGGAAACAGAAGTAATGCAGGCAACAAAAACCAACAGCAAATGAGATCAGGTGCCTAAATCGCAACTAATATGAACTAATGGAGGAGAGAAGAGAAGAGATGAGAAGAGAAGAGAAGAGAAGAGAAGAGAAGAGAAGAGTGGAGAAGAGAAGAGAGGAGAGGAGAAGAGAAGAGAAGAGAAGAGAAGAGAAGAGAAGAGTGGAGAAGAGAAGAGAGGAGAGGAGAAGAGAAGAGAAGAGAAGAGAAGAGAAGAGAAGAGAAGAGAAGAGAGAAGACTAATCTGGCTGTACTTTATTTTGTTATGTTTTTCTCTAATTAAAACAATCTAATTTAAACTTTTTTCCCTGGGCCTTGTAGAATTGCATGGAAAAGATTTCATGTAACAATGTTCTCTTCTGTAAAATGTAACTCAGTAACTTTTAGAGATACATTGTATTTAAGTAGATTTTTACACCAGTAATTTTACCTGCACTTACGTAAAGCAGAGCAACAACACTTCTGTTTGAGGAGGATGTTTTGTACTCTTTCCACCCCTGGTTAGATGCCAAAGTGAGGCTGCTCTCTGCTGAACTGGCAGCTAATCATTTCCACTATTGTTGCAGACAAGCGCTACAGGTCACCAAATCTAGGTTACACTGCAGAGTGAATGACAAGTCAATATCGGCTGCTCTTGTATGCAATATGGGTGGTCAATATGTCAATACAGCTTCTCGACTAGGTCTCTATATTGCTGCATGGGGAATGGAGAGGTGCGGGGGTCATGGTGTCAATGGATGCCTGCTACGTGTGCACTCACTCACACACACACACACACACACACACGCACACACAAACATACGGATGTCAATGGATTGTCAGTGGATTTGCTAGATTAATGTAAATGCATACAATCTGTTTTTTTAACGCTTTGCTGCACAGATTTGGCCGGAAGAAACGACATGGAATCTGATTTTTAACAAAAGGTTAGAAAGTCATGTTTTTTTTTTTTTGTTCGAGTGTGAATAAAGCCTCAGACAGGAATACTGATCTCTGGTGTCCAAGGGGATTTTGTTGATAGACAGTGGCACCGACTATCGACAGGACATTAACAAAATACTGTTTAGAAACAGAGAACAGCCTCACAAACTGTCAGGTCATGAAGTATGGCTTTTGAATATTATCAACTAAGACATTTAAAACTAAGTGGTTGATTTTTGATTCACACTTCATAGTAACTGCACCACAGACATGAAACAGTGGAACCTAGCTGTCACACACACACACACACACACACAACATTCTCAGATTAACCTAATCAGGCTAATCTGTCAGCCTAACACACATCATAAAACGGCCACTAATCCCCGGCTGTCCTTCCTCGGTGCCAGCTGAGCGGTCGTTGAGATAAACAGAGCCGCTGCGTCTCTTCTGTCATCAGGCTGAAGAACTCAGACAGAGATCTGAACGTCTGCGGATCATCTCATGGTTTTAGAGAGAGACGGGGAGGGGGAAGGATCTAAGGCTACATTTCCACTGGGACAGCCTGACCTTTAACCCCTTATCACACACATCTGATGTTTGTTTTTTTTTCCCCCTGTTAAACCACCGTGGCTGTGGGCCCACACAGGATTTCCGTTTCTATTCCGTTTCTAGTGCTAGTATCATTTTTTGTTCCATTATTAGTCAGTTGACAGATTATGATCTTAGAGTTTAGGTGTTTTTGCTAAATTGAGGCCTGATCACTGATTATGAAAACAGAGATGGATGTTGACAGATAAATGTAATTGGAAATATATTGTGTATTAATATAATATATAATATATTAATAATATATATATATAATATAATATATTAATATATTATAAAATATGTTAATTGATTAATCTGCAGATATGATGACAGGCAACATTTATCAATATTTCTCCATGTGTAAAATATTGAAAGATGCTAAATTTCTGAATAAGCCAAGCATCCACGCCGATGTTTTTTCCTTTTGTGATGTCTGATGTTTGTACCTGAAATGTTTTTCATTGCGTGTGTCAAATACCAGACTGAGGTGTGTAGTTGTAGTTTGTATTTGTGATGGCTCAATCTATCTAAAACTACAACCCTATCTAAATACCATACCACGCTCAATATTTAAAGGTCCCATATTATTCAGTTTTCATGATTTTGTTTTCAAGTATTCTACAGATCAAGATAAGAATAATGTTCTTCATGATGTTTTACAAATAAACGTAGTTTAGTTAAAAGTTTTGAATTAATTACACTGAATGAATGTGAAGTCCTCACAGGCAGAGCAGTCACAATACTGGACCCTGATTGGCCGACAACACCGGCTCCTCTAATTCAAATGAAGTAAACCTGCTGAGTGTGTCGATTCAAATACTGCAAACTGGCCTGATTGGAAGGATTTCAGTAATTCTTTAGTGAGGGAAGCCAATCAAGACCAAATCCAGCTGTGATACTGGAGCTGGTCTGAACTGTAAATTTAACCACTGAAACAAAATCAAATTTGAACAAAATCTTCAGTAAACATCATTGATCATATATGTATAAAGGAAAAATGGAATTCCTGTAATATGGGACCTTTAATTTATTTATGATACATAGTAACATACTGTATAATACTATTTATAATACCATGAACATTACACCTGCAGCTAGTCATTCTGGCAGTATATTACAGGAGGGTGCTGCCCTCTTGCCTGAAGACAGGGAATAGCAGACAGAGCTGTAAACCTCCAGCTGCATTTACACAAGACCAGAAGGACTGGTGTTTACATGTTTGTAGCACAGGTCAGATCTGTTTAGTTCTGTCCAATCAGAGTAGAATCAGATATCCAACATGGTTTCTTCAAGACAGTCACAAAAAGATCACATCTGTGCCTTAAGAAGTTAAAACCAGTTCATACCTACTGGTGTAAGCCAGCCTATGCTTTTAATAGAACAGTTACTTACACACACACACACACACACACACACACACACACACACACACACACACACACACACACACACACACGCACGCACACACCATCACATCAGGCAGATTGCTAGACTTTGCTGAACATTTGGTGTCTTACATGACGTTGTCAAAACCAGACATGATAGACAATATGAGAGAGGTACCAGACTGTGTGTGTGTGTATTAGAGAACGTGTCAGTGAATGTGCATGTGTGTGTGTCTGGCCTCAAGTGGAGATGGAGTTGGACAGTCTGCTGTCCCAGATGTCGTCATAGTGACCAGTGGTCCCTTTATTTGACCTTTGACCCCTCCAGATGGTGACACCCCCCTCTCCTCCCCATAACCCCCAGTGACCCCTTCTGGGAAACACAGTGCTGGGATTGTGTATGTGTGTGTGTGTGTGTGTGTGTGTGTGTGTGTGTGCATGTGTGTGTGTGTGTTAAGATTTGAAGGACTGACTGATGAGGTTTGAAGGATATGTCAGTAGGGCTGAAATTAATTTAAGCCCTAATCTTATTTTTTAATTTTCTAGATTTTTTTTTTTTTTAATCAAATGAACTAAAGGTTCAATCGAGAAAGCCTGGAAGGTGAGATGGAAAATCAACTTTTTGAAATGTTTTCATCCTTCTCTCACACAAACTACAGATCTATTTTACTGCAGTACTTCCAAACAATATAGACATAAAATGCAAAAACTTCAAAATGATACTTTTTGAATCTAGAGCTCTGCCAATCTATTTTAGAATGAAAACATCTGTAATGCCATAATTTAGTTTACTTTGGCAAGGCTACACTGTTTTTGACATTTGGATTATGGGTTGAACCTGAATAAATCAGGCAGCAACCACTACGCCTGTGTTCTAATTGCAGCATAAACACGTATACTACAATGGCTGCTGAATATTTTGTATGATTAACCTACTTTTAAAACCAGAAGTAGTGCAGGGAACTACCTGCCTCTCGTTAAAGGTACATCACTGTGAAACTGTTGCAACTTCACACAATATTAAAGGGAAATAGCAGTCAATTCAAGAATTTATGTATGTTATTCCTATGGTCTAGGATCAATGTGTGAACATGAACAACTTTCTCACAAAGCCTGAAAACACAGAATTCAAACCTGTAATTTCAGACGGAGCCACAAGATGCTTGCTTGAGTTTTTATACGTAAATAAGCTTTATTTTGTAGAGCTGCTCTCAACTCTGAACTGAAAAATATACCATTATCACCAGAAAATCCCCAGGATGCAATCGCCTCTGCCATCTTTCCCTATTATTTTGCTTTTTCATTCCCTATGGAGCAGCTACAGATGTTACACCAGATGAGGTTTAATACTCAGGTTTCTGGCTTTTGGAGAGAATTGTTCATTTTCACAAATATTAATTGGACAGAATTACTAAGAATTCTTAAATTGGGTGGTGCTTTACCTTTTCTAGATCTACATACAGATGCAAAACTGTTAACAGCAAATTGGACAGTGAAAAGGCAGCTGAAGAGAACCTGCTCTCTCTCCTCTACACTAATATATTCATTACTGTCATTAACCTTCTTGCTACACAGTCCCCTTATCTAATTATCCCCCTGTTACCGCCACACACACACACACACACACACACACACACACACACACACGCACAATATTTCTCAGACAAGCAAACACACACACACACCATTCTCAGCTGCTTCCCCCCCTCTACCCCACATGTTGTTTGACAAATGAGTGGTCTCGCCTCATCAAGCACATGACAATGTAAACAGATGGGAGGTGGAGACAGGGACTTGTGCCAGCTCTAAACACACACACACACACACACACACACACACACACACACACAGTGCAAAAACCCTAACATATGTTGCAGTTATTCATACAGCTATGCTCGGAGACACTCGCAGACGCTTGGGGAGTATGGCTGACAGGAGGGTCTTTTAGAGCGCCATCCAAGGAGAAGTTATCTGATTTATTGATTTGACTCCTCCTTTGTGCCTTTTTAATGTGGGATTTAGTTAGGGGGGGTGTATCAGCGATAGATAGATAGATAGTTAGGTAGATAGATAGATCGATAGATCATGAAGATTGTATTCACAATATCACAAATATCACATCTCCCCTTCTTCTCAGCCACCATGTGACAGCAGATGACCTGTTTTATAACTAATGTCCATATCCAATTTGAAAAAAAACCAAAAAAAACCCTCCAACAACAAATGTTTCCCCCTGTCAGGAACATAACAGTCTTGTGATGTTCAGTCTGGTTCATGCTACATTTTATTGTGAAAGGCGCTTTCAACACAGACACAGAGAGGCCTCAGTGAGATCACAGTCGCTCCTCCTCTGACGTTAGCAATGACATCTTTGCAACAAGAAGTTTAATCTTTGTGGAAATAAATAGCTAAGCAACATTTTCCATGCAATATGCACTATGCAAATTGAGAGGCCAGTGGTTCTTGAGCTTTTTCAACCCAGGATTCAAATTCAAGAATGCAGTCTGAGTGTCAGGTGTGCGACAACAAACTAATGCTTTTGTCACATGGGAATCCATCAGATCAATATGTAGATCAATATGTAGTTTAAGCACTGCATGCTCTTCAGCAGGTTGAATGAATAAGACAACATTATCAAGAAATAATGCATAGTGACAGTCCATAACATTGAACAGTAATGACAATTTTCCATTGAGATGCCATACAGAATACAGTCATGTACTGTATCATACTGTAGATTTCAAATCACACGTGATCAAAATAAAAGCTTCACTTCCTGCCACCTCTCTTGCCAAACCAATCACAATCCTTCCTCTTGTGCTTATCCAATCCAAATAATTTCATTCCTCTTGGCACCTGCAATCACCATCATACCTGCTGGATAATAAAATTATCTTTGGATCCTAGTTATTTAAAGCATTGAGTTAAAACAATGTATATGTAGCTCCAACAATAGCCAAATAATATATGCTGCATTACATGATGCGTCATCCTCAGTGGGAAGTCAAATAAAAGGAAGCATAACACTGTAGGGTAGTACAATAAAGATGGTGGGTTGTGACTCAAACTATCACATATTGCACAGTTCATAATATATGAACACAAAGAAAAGACCAGTATGGATTCTAACGTCTGTCTTCAGTATGTAGATGACTTCCTGGGAGAAGTGCCTGTTTAAAACTTGTCCACTTCTTCAGCTGAAATCAGGCCGACTCTTTCTTCCTTTGAAAGTCTCCCATAATTCTCCATGTCTGTAGACAATTGATGCGATTCACTTGCAATGAATTGTGACATTTTGGGTAACGTCAACAGTTCAGTTCTCTCTCTTTTCAGCGCTCTTTGGCCACCAACACGCTAGATAAGAGCCACATTTAGTTCTGAATAGCACAACCAGTTAAACATCACTTATATCATTATTTTTGTATCATTTTCTCATGGTACAAATATGTTAAAAAATAACTTACTATGCTCTGCGATTATCTCTCATCATCGCATACTCTACTTATTCATATACTTTCCTTCACTTTTAAAACATATTCATATACTTTACTTCACTTTTAAAATGTATTCATACTCTACTTCACTTTTAAAACTTATTCACATACTCTACTTCACTTTTAAAACTTATTCACATACTCTACTTCACTTTTAAAACTTATTCACATACTCTACTTCACTTTTAAAACGTATTCACATACTCTACTTCACTTTTAAAACTTATTCACACACTTTACTTCACTTTCAAATCTGTCTGCTCTTCCTGCTCCTCTCATGATATGCACAGAATATCTTTGCTTTAACGTGGCAGTCCCTGTTTGGGCACAACACACATATCATGTGAAATACGTGGAAGGGAATGATGCAAATATGTGGAAGAGTATAATGAAAAATGACCATGACTCAAAAACTGAAAAAAATGAGGAACAAAGACATCAAGCTATGGCTGACATGCACTATCACCTCATCACCTTAATATACCTGCGCTTGACTAACAAAAACTCAGCTTTGCTTGAGATTCTTTGGAAAGCAGGTTTTTTTTTTTTCTTTTGAACTGATGCATAATAACATTATTCACGCAGCTCTGATTTTCTGTTGTTGTGGATTTTCTATTGTTGTGGTGTTCCACTTTTCCACGGCCGCTGCATATCAGTGGGGATGCTTATCCAATATGTCGCTGATGTGCTGACATATTTATCCATGTATATATTGTTTTTGTTATTGATGACGATGCTGATGATGATTTGTTCTCATTGTTGCGGTACACTGCGTTCATGTCTTCTCAAACATCGTTGTTGTCTTGTTTGCAGGTACAGAGGTCAGGTTTCTTCATGTGTTTTTCCTTATCCCACTTGTATTCCACTCCAGAGTTCCGACTCCAGTGAGTTTGATCAAGTGCAGCAGGAGAAGTTTGGTTTACTCCTGGCGGCTGACAGGCTGCTCACCGAGCGATAGCTGTCATCGAATTGGACCTGCTTTGTAACCTCTCTGTTGGGTGGAGAGAGAAAGAGAGAGAGAGAGAGAGAGAGAGAGAGAGAAAAGGAAAGAAAGAGGGAGAGAGAGAGAGAGAGAGAGAGAGGGGGAGGTGGAGTCAGAGAGAGGAAAATGAGAGGAAAGGAGTGGAGGAACAGGTGGAAAAAGAGAAGGATGGAGGAGAAAAGGAGAGGAAAACAGATTTTAGAGTGTGTCAGTTTATCTTTGTTTGACAGACAGCTGTCACTCAGACAGGTAGCTGTCAATCACACAGGTTGTGCTCACTGTTGAGCCTTGTTAAAGCTGATAGGGATCAGCTGGAAGGTTTGAGTTTGAGCACATGTGTTTTCTGTGACCTCTTGTTTTCTGCCCTTTTGTTTGGAAAAGTTTTAGTTCTACCAGCTACCCCCTGTTTTCTATTGGTTTTGGGTTTCTGTTAGTCTATTTATAGACTAATATATGAGTCCACTTTCAGTTGGTCACACCCATGGGTGTTTTTATCAGACCCCTCTTCCCCTTTGAACCTGTTGGTTCATGTTTTTTTTTTTGTTAAGTGACTTTTTGTTAGTTCCCCACTGAAGCAACTTTTGTTTTGTTTTGGTGGTACGGGAACGTAACAATCTTTTACACACCAGAGGGCAGTAAAGGTTAAGATTATGACTAAGAGCTTGGTATGTACAGTACAGTATATTCTGTTCACATATCAGGTATGGGATACTGATTCATTTTTATTTAAAATGACTAAAACAAATATAAGCTACAACTGCACTTCATGACTAATGGTAATGACTTGTAAGGATAATTTGCCGCTAGCCTGCAAACACAAGCCACAATTTAGCAAGCTCGTAAAATTTGCATTGCTGCTTTCATTTTGCAAATTCAGTTGACTGAATAGTTGCCATCCTTCACAGTATCTCACCTGGCCAGGTGCAGCACGGCCTCCAGAACATTGGAGCCATCTTTGGCGCTGGTTTCACAGAACAGAGCGTTGTATGTCTGTTAGGGGAAAAACAGTCAAACATCATTCATCCAAACTGACTGGGCTACCTGCAGCTGTGTGTGATCTTGTACTTCTATCCTAGTGAGAGCCAGTTTTAGACCCTTGGAGTGATGACATTTTAGCCAATCCTTACTGCTTTAAGGGGTTAGTATAGGATAATGACTTGAGTTTAGGGTTAGGGTTATAATTAGGATTAGATTAAGGTAAGGGTTAATGTTAGGCATGTACTGGTGATGATTAGGGAATGAATGTAGTCAACTGAAGGTCCTCACAAGTATAGTAAGACAAACGTGTGTGTGTGTGTGTGTGTGTGTGTGTGTGTGTGTGTGGAGTCTCACCATAGCTAGCTTTTCTCCATAGCTGGTAGGGACACAGCCTGTTCCCTCCTGTCTGAGGTCACTCTTATTAGCCACCAACATGATGGGAATATCATCCTGGGCCAAATCCTGATACAGACAGAACAAAAAACTGAATATAGAACTAAATATTTCAAGGTATCTATTATGTTCCATCGGCATTCATATTGCATACAGTTTACAGTATGTGTTTGCTGAGTAAATCAAACTGATGATGATCATTTGGTTTGACATCAAGCACCACAGTGCACGTCACAGTGTGTACATGCTGTATACAATATCAGACAATACAGACAGAAATCAGATTTTCACACATTTCAGAGAGCCCACATTATAACAGCAGAACACATGTAGTACATGCTGTACATCCAACACTTACATATTTGCTGCATGTAAAGAGACAGAAACAAGCAAGATCACTAGGTTTGACATTCAAACATAAAATAAACAAAGTGGCCACAGTGGCCACTGTTTACATACAATGCCTTGTAGTAATAAACATGCTTTCAACCAAGCAAGCTAGAGCTCCTTTACAACAAAGTCTAGTCACGATGGATTTAATCTGTTGTCTTGCCCAACTGTATTCTGCTGAAACCTTGAGCTTTATAACTAAGTAGTTGGTAAATTATTTGAATACAAACAGTAACAGTTGCTGTTGCTTCTGCTTGTCTGGAGGAGTAACATAGCAAGTGTGTGTAGTAGAGGATAGTAGTATGTTACCTCAATCATGTCCACCCACTCTCTAACATTGAGGAAGCTCTTCTCACAGGTGACATCGTACAACAGCAGCACACCGTCCGCCCGGCGGAAATAAGACTTGGCAATGCTGCGGAACCTGGGATGGGTGGAGAAGATGGATCATGATACACACAAGCAGTTTAACCCTTATTTCTTAATTACTATTCATGGTGACAACCTGAGAGAGAGGAGGGGAAACATGCATGCTCGTGCATTGTTGTATAGTATATACACATATTCCCACTCTTTATCCTAACTCTTGAGTCCCCACTCTCTAAACACACACACACACACCTCTCCTGTCCTGCAGTGTCCCATAGTTGTAGTACAGTGGCCTCTCCATCCACGATTAAAGTCTTCATCTGGAAATCCACACCTGGAGACACAAGAGAAACATCACACTACAGCGACAACCTTCAACTTGAAACAAACACCAAAAGATATTCAACATATTGGAAAAGAGAGTTAACAGTTTATTTCAATTTCAAGCAGTTCAAGGCGTGGGACATACGTAAACAGTTTCAGTTACTGTGTGTATAATTAAATATAATTTTCATTTCATTGCAATTTTGCCTTTCCATGAAAATAAGTGGTTGAGGCCCTGATCAAAAAAACAGCAGCCACTCAGATTAACACCGCTTTTACCTCTGAATTCATGCTACCATGTGCAGGAGTTACTCATCAATCAGTCAAGTGAAAAGGGTAAATCTTATTAACAATGTTTATCAATTAGTTGACAGATTTATGCATACTTTTCGCCTTTATTTGATAGTTCACACTAGAGAGAGAGTGGGGGATGACATGCGATAAAGGTTACCCAAAAATCCCCACCAGTGCACACACTGTACATTATAACTAAACTAAACAAGTTGAATTAACAAATCAACCACCAGAGAGACTTAGCAGGTTAACCCAACCCACCAAGAGTAGCGCTGGAGTTTAATTTGAACTCGTTCTTGCAGAGGCGAAGCAGGAAACTGGACTTTCCCACAGCAGCATCTCCGGCCAAAACGATCCTGTAGGCCTTCTCTGATGTCATGTAGCCCAGGTCCACACTGTACTTGTCCCTCCTCTGGAGAGGGAGAGATGAAGGAGTTAAGATGACTCTGTTTGCATGTTTTATTCTGGTTAACTTCGTTTCATCCTCAGCATCCGCCACTTTTCTTTTCCAGTTTGTCTTTATTTGTAGCTTGCCTTCTTTTCCCTCCATCCACAGCCTCCACCACCTCTTCAGTGATAGAGTTTACAGTTTACATCTTCTGGTGCCTCAATAAATGTTAAAGCATACTACTAAATACTATCTTTCAACAGTGAATGAGCTGTCTTCCTCAACCTGTCCTTCTCTCTGTCTTCCTCAGTTATCTCAAACTACTATAATATCCCTCTTTCTCTCCTCCCTCAGATCACCTCCCTCCTTCCCTTCATCCCTCCCTCCCTCCATGTCTCTGTTACCTGAGAAGAGATAGCAGTGAGGGGTTTTCGTCTCATGTGAGCGACGGAGTTGGCTATGTGAAGGGATGCAGCGGGCTTCCAGTCCAAAATTGAACCGTTCTCCGACCCAAACGCTGACTCACCGTCCAGTGTCTCTGCCGGCTGTGGTACAGACACACAGTAGAGAACATTAAAGTGAAAATCCACTCTGAAACAGAATTCATGTGTTATTACTGAGACCGTAAGACATTTCAGTCTGTAGCTGTGAACACAAACAAACCTCTGCCAAAAGTAGAAACTAGTGTCTCGTTGCATAAAACATCTTATCCTTGTGTGTCTCACTTTTATTTTATTTTTTAACATTTTACTTACCTAACCATAATGATTTGTTTAGGAGCGGTGCACAAAGCTTCTAAAATAGGATTTATACTTAAAGGACTACACCGACTTTTTGGGAATTTGGCTCATTGGTCACCTTATCCAATATCTGACGTGAGGATTGGCACCAAAATCTTCTCTGTGTCTCCGGTAGGTCGTTCTGTTTGGTGTGCATGCTGATGCTTTAGCACACAGTATGTTAAGTAATCATAAGCGATTACTTCTTGGTTCTTTGGTTACTAGCTTTTAAGGCAGATTTTCATATTATACTACAAAACCATGTTTTCTCTCTGCTATTGGTACACAGCACATTTGTAAAAGCAATTTTGTCTGAGATTGTTTGGTAACGTCTCAGAAAGATGATTGACTTGACCTGCTAATAATCTATGCAATCCTTTGTATTATACCGGTATGTAATATTCACCAAATGGTTCATTAGAGTGTGTGTGTGTGCTTGACATGCTTTAAGCGTCTTACCTCAGAGTCAGAGTTTTCTTCCATCATGCTATCATTCATCATGTTCTTAATCTCCACTTTCTTCTCTTTCCTCTTTTCCTCTACTTCTGCTTTTTCTTCTGCTTCTATTTTTGCTTCTATTTTTGCTTCTACTTCTGCTTCTACTGCTGCTTCTGCCTCTTCTTCTGCTTCTTCTTCTTCTTCTTCTTCTTCATGACCCTTGTTCTCCGGCTCGGAGTCGTAGCCTCCATGTGAGCCTCTGAGCGTCGACAGGCCGCTGTCCATGTAGCTCTCAGGCAGGCTGTCCTCCTCGCACTCACTGCTGTGTCTCCGCATCAGGCCCGGGTCACACATCGCCAAGGCCAGGGTGTCACAGCTGGGCCTGCGAGTGAACAGCTGGTCCTCGTCCATACGCTGGTAGAACCTGCTGGTAGAACGAGAAGAGGTGATAAAATAACACACAAAAGCAGGAAAAGCGGGAAAACAGCCATGTGGCAGCCAAGTCAGGAGTAAAACCCCACATAATGTCTGTGATTTTAGGGCAGATAAGGGACAGCATACTTCGCCTAACTCGTGCGGTGGGCAGTGTGCCACTCAGCCAGGCTGCCGCACAGGTAGTTTTAAATCAATGCTTGGTTTCAGACTTTTTTAAGAAGTATTTCATTCAAAATTGACCGTTCCTAGCCCTTAGTATAGTCACTTCTACTATGTTGACTAAAGAAATTATGCTGGCAAAATTGACTTTTCTAGCCTGATATTCAGACTGAATGGCCATTTGGTTCACACTCCATTATTCAGCCTGAGATTGCCGCCGTTTTCTGTGTGTGTCGGGGTTGA